>NC_090445.1:718968661-719593661 GCF_031143425.1 Pleurodeles waltl | reverse complement strand
ACAACCGCTGAGGCAGATGATGAGATGGCGGCATCCTCCGGTGTACAGACCCCTGGTGGACCTGTCGACAATGGAGGACAGACACATTATCATCACATACAGACTTGATCGTGCCACAAGCCAAGAACTGTGTGCCCAATTGGAGCCAGACCTGATGTCAGCTATCCCCCAGCCCACAGGAATCGCCCCTCTAGTGCAGGTTCTGTCTGTGCTGCATTTTCTGGCAAGTGGTTCCTTTCATACTACAGTGGCCATGGCATCAGGAATGTCTCAGCCAATGTTCTCCAACGTGTTGACCAGAGTGCTGAAGCACATGCACAGCTACATCGTGTTTCCCCAGGTGGATGATTTGGCCACAGTGAAAGCTGACTTTTATGCCCTGGGACATATCCCCAACATACACATGTGGCATTTGTCCCCCCCCCCCCGGAGAAATGAACAGGTTTACAGGAATAGAAAAAGCTATCACTTGATGAATGTGCAGATGGTGTGTTTGGCGGGCCAGTACATCTCCAATGTGAATGCCAAATATCCGGGCTCTGTGCATGACGCCTATATCTTGAGGAATAGCAGCATCCCTTATGTGATGGGGCAACTCCAGAGGCACCGGGTGTGGCTAATAGGTGAGCCCAAGATCCCCACACAGTATAAGTTGGTGTCTGGGTATGGGGTTGTCCCTAAGGGTTAGTCTGTGTCTAACAGTTGTCCGTTGATATTTGCAGGTGACTCTGGTTACCCCAACCTCTCATGGCTACTAACTCCAGTGAGGAATGCCAGGACAAGGGCAGAGGAATGTTACAATGAGGCACATGAGTGTACAAGGAGGATTATTGAGAGAACCTTTGGCCTCCTGAAGGCCAGGTTCCAGTGCCTCCATCTGACAGGTGGATCCCTGTACTACT
The DNA here is from genome assembly GCF_031143425.1 of Pleurodeles waltl. Classification (NCBI taxonomy): domain Eukaryota; kingdom Metazoa; phylum Chordata; class Amphibia; order Caudata; family Salamandridae; genus Pleurodeles; species Pleurodeles waltl. The sequence goes on along the minus strand of NC_090445.1, from coordinate 719,592,759 downwards.
CACCCAAAAAGGTGTGCCAGATCATCGTGGCATGCATTATGTTGCACAACCTGGCCTTGAGACGTCAGATGACTTTTCTGCAGAAAGATGAGCCCGGAGATGGTCTTGTGACAGCAGTGGAGCCTGTGGACAGTGAGGAAGAGGAGGCAGAGGAAGAAGATGCCAACAACAGAACAAACATTATACAGCAGTACTTCCAGTGACACACAGGTAAGAGACTGTAACTCAACTTTACATTTCAGTAATCTTTTGGACATTGTACATGGCAGCCTCTTACCCTCTGTCCATGGACACTGAATGTGCACTTTGGATTCTCTATTTTCAGATCTGTGTGCCCCATTCTGGCTCCTGCTATTTGTACTGCTGCCCACCAAAGGTCATCCTTTAGTATATTTCACTGAACATATACTTTGCAATGCTTTGATGGTGTTGTACTAATACATTTTTCGAATCATTACACTGACTCCAGTATGGTATTTGTTTCAAGGGTGTTTATTTTTGTGCCAATAGGTATGGGGGTATGTGCAAGGGGCTGGGGTGATGGTGGAGGAATGCCCAGTTAGAGTCCAGTCTCTTGGTATCATAGGTGTATTGTCCAATGGGGCATAGGAAGGGGAATAATGGCAGTTCAAGGTGGACAGGGTGACAGAGTGGGACAGAAGGGTGACAATCAGGAGAGTCTTATTTCCTGGCAGGGGTCTTGGTAATGTTCTCTGTCTTCTGCCTGGATTGCAGAGACTGTTTGCGGGGTGGTTCTCCTTCTGCAGGGGATGGGGTGCTGGTGGCCTGTTGGTCCACCTGCGGGGCCTCCTGTCCACTAGCACTGGCAGAGGTGGAAGGCTGTTCCTCGGTTTGGCTAGTTTCAGATGCCTTTGTTGTGCCACTGCCTCCCTCATGGTCTTGCCCATGTCAGCCAGCACCCCTGCAATGGTGACCAGGATGGTGTAGATTTTTGTTAGGTCCTCCCTGATCCCCAGGTACTGTCCCTCCTGCAGCTGCTAGGTCTCCTGTAACTTGGCCAGTACCTGGCCCATAGTCTCCTGGGAATGGTGGTATGCTCCCATGATGTTTGAGAGTGCCTTGTGGAGGGTCGGTTCCCTTGGCCTGTCCTCCCCCTGTCGCACAGCAGTCCTCCCAGCTTCCCTGTTGTTCTGTCCCTCTGTCCCCTGAACCGTGTGCCCACTGCCACTGACCCCAGGTCCCTGATTGTCCTGTGTTTGTGGGGTTGCCTGAGGTCCCTGTAGTGGTGGACACACTGCTGAGTGACGTATCCTGCGGACAGTGGCATGGGCCTACTGTGTGGGTGCTGTGCTGGTGTTTCCTGAGGGGGAGGGTCTGTGGTGGGTTGGGACTGTGGCAGGGTAGCTGACTGTCCAGAGGTCCCTGATGGGCCAGGTTGGTCATCCAGATCCAGGCGTGCAGAGCTGCTGTCATCACTGTGGGCCTCTTCGGGGGGGGGGGTTGGATGTAGCTGGCACCTCATCTCTGGTGACATTGGGTAGGGGTCCTGTTGGGATGCAAATGCATTCTTAATGCATCTGCGTGTGCCATCTTGTGCATGGGTGTGTTTCCCTGTATGATTGTGCTTTCCCTGTTGGCTTGGCCTTGTGTGAGTGGTGATTTTGTGGGCTGGGCGAGTCTCTCTATTGGGCATGCTGGGGTGATGGGTGCCCATGGGTCTCCATGCATTGTTGTTGCATGCAGGGCTTGGTATTGGGATGGGTGGGTTGTGCTAGTGGGGTATATGTGAGTTGGTGGAGTGATGGGGTGAGGGTAGGATTTTGTGATGGCATGCAGGTAGGGTGGGGGGGATATAGTAGTAAAGATTTGCCTTACCAGAGTCCAGTCCTCCTGCTACTCCTGCGAGACCCTCAGGATGCATGATCGCCAAGACTTGCTCCTCCCATGTTGTTAGTTGTGGGGGAAGAGGTCGGGGTCCACTGCCAGTCCTCTGTACAGCAATCTGGTGTCTTGAAACCACAGAACGCACCTTCCCCCGTAGGTCGTTCCACCTCTTCCTGATGTCATCCCTGGTTCTTGGGTGCTGTCCCACGGCGTAGACCCTGTTGACGATTCTCCGCCATAGCTCCATCTTCCTTGCAATGGACGTCTGCTGCACATGTGATCCGAATAGCTGTGGCTCTATCCGGATGATTTCCTCTACCATGACCCATAGCTCCTCCTCTGAAAACCTGGGGTGTCTTTGGTGTGCCATGGGTGTGGTGTGAGTGATATGTTTGAGGATGTGTGGTGTGATGTGTTGTTGTAAATGCTTTGATGTGCGTGAATGGTGTATGGGTGATGATGTTCTGTGCCTCTGATTGAGTGGGTGCTCCTGGCTTGTCTCTCTCAGTTGGCTATCTTTTTTTTTCATTGTAAGGGGTTGTGGGTAATGTGGGTGTGTGTTTTATAGTGGTCTGACTGTGTGGGTGTGGTGTTTGTATGTGGGTCAGGTGTGTGTATTTTGAATAATCCAATGTGGTGTAGTTTTGTTTGAGTGTGTGTATTTTGAGCGCAGGGTGTGTATCGCCAATGGTTTACTGAGGTTGAAGGCCCGCCGCGTTGATTCATGGGTTGTGATACTGTGGGCGTATTCCTGTTGGCATAACGGTGTGGGTTTTGCTATCGCCAGTTTTTCACTGACCTTTGGTCTGGCGGACTTGTGTGTGTGTCTGTATTGTGGCGGTATTCTATGTGTGGGTCATGATACCCATGGCGGATTACCGCTGCGGTCACAGTATGTTGGCGGCCGTCAGCACAGCGGTAGGTGGCGTTTACCGCCAGGGTTGTAATGAGGGATTATGTGTCTTTCTTCCATGGTCTGAAGGTCTGGCAGTGGACTGTAGACAGGTGGTTGTTACATCCTCCCTCTCCCCGGGAATCTGTATATGACAAGAAATGAGTTCTGACATTAGTTATTGAGTCCACAGCAACATACATAATGCATGTCAAGGATAAGATGTGACAAGACAATTTAGAAGGGATGGACATGGCAAACAGTTCACATCACAGCTGCTAATAACATAAGGGCCAGATGTTACCCCCTTGGTTTGCCATACATATGTACATATCGTTTATCTGGACCTAAATCAAAATTGTGCATCACACATGCCACTCAGAATGTAGCTAGATGTCCCGGGTGAAAAATTGACCTTTGATGGGGTTGGACTGTGCCCCAGTGTAAATTGCCATCTGTGCCTTGCAACATAATACAGTGATGTTTGAGTAGTAGGACCAACATGAGAAGACAAGATAAGCACGTTTTTGTGCTCAAAACAACATTTTCTGAGGTGTGACACCGTTTTTAAAGCCCAAACCAGCATTTCAGGCCTCTAAAAGGGTGGCTGCCTGATCTACTCCACTGGACTGAACAGTACGCGACCCACAGCGGACATTGTCATGGTGGTAGGCGGCTGCAACCATGGCGGACACAGCCATAGGCTAACGTTGTTGCCAGTGGCATTCGCGGGCCAATGGCCGTGTTCGAAGGTGGTGGCGACCGCAGACGTGACCCCCTTGTCCTGCAAAATCCTTCACTTGACTCCTGACACTGCTGTGAGCAACACCTTCACTACCGAATTGCTGTGTACCTCCTCTGAGAGCAATCATGCCATGTCCAACAGGGGAAAGGGTCACTGCCTTTTCACCAGAGGTGTTGGAGAGTCTGGTGACTGAGGTCCGACCCGTGTGTGGATAACTCTATGGTGCACCAGGGGAGCAGGTGAGTACCTCATGTGCACTGTTTTCTTTGTACTTCACCATCATTTCCTTCCTCACAGGCTTGATTGTGCCCATGTGTGCCAGATTAAATATTTATGTGCCTGTAGGTGCAGTCTGAGTGGCATCAATGGTAGAGTCAATGTGCAGGTATTGGTGGCCAGTGCCGTATGTTGAGTTCATTCACATTGTGGTGTGAGTGTTTTTTTGTGTTTCCTTATCCACCGTGCGTTGGATGCACAGAAGTAGGTGAGATGACATTACAGTCATCCACTGACATCCGTTTCCTTGTGAATGTTGTATATGTGAGACAACATGTATGTACATGACAGAATGAGATGAGTATGCATGTTGTAGGTGTCAGTTGCGAGTAATGTGAGCTATGTGTATGTTGTCACAGAGATTTCTTCACACATCTGCCCTTGCTAGACTGTTGTTTGTAAGCCATGTCATCACTCTCTCTGCTCTTCAGGTTGGCACACACACCAGATGCCAATTTGCTGTTGTCTACATGATGTACTGTAATGTGTGGAAGTGTAGGAATGTGGTGTCATGTAGGTTATGTCTGCTCAGCCTGCAGAGACCGGACCTGTCACATGTATCTCCCAGTATGAGTCCTAGCCTAGGCTGGGGGGAGTAACTGTGGCTATGCAACTGTGGCAATATGCCCACTCCCTGTACCCCTGCAGATCCTGTCTTGTGGCCAATATGAGACTGTGTTGTAATATGCTGCCCAGGATGCTTCATTCCTTTGATCCGATTGGGAATAGGTACAGGGGTGGGTTCCTGACCTGTGACAGATGTGCACTTAGCATCTTTGTAAATGTGTGTCTCTGAATCCTGACAGGCCACTTCCCCCACAGCCCTGTTGTCACCTTCAAACAGGTCATATTAGTCCGGGAAAGGCTCATTGCACAACTGACATTTCCACAATGCAGACAGTGTGTTGACTCCTGGGAGGCTATGATGTGTGACTCAGCAGCTTGGTCAGATAGCAGAAACTGGACAATGCATGCCTTTGTTTGTTGAATGCCATCTCTGTAGGATCAACACATATGTCCAAAGGTGTGCTCTGTGGTACAGATACATAACACAGAACCCCACCCCCTAAAGTGGCATGAGTCTGCATTTGTTATTGCAAATGTCCACACATGGACAGGTAGGCACTTTCTGTACCCACTATGCCAGTCCCTTCATTGTCACCCATGTGTGATGTTTGAGTTTGTACTCTGGCAGTAGCCTGTAGTGATTGTATGCAGAGAGTCATTGTCACAGAGTGTGAATGTGCTGTCCCATTCTTGCCTATGGAGTCTACCTTTCAGTAGCCACAGAGGTGTGATGTGGCCCACATCTCAGTCAGGTTGCTAGAGCATGTCCCACAAGATGTCAGTAAGCCTGCCTAGTCGTTGTAGAGCCTAAGCAAGGTGGTGGGGTTGTCTGCAGATTGGGAAATGTATGTCTGTAGTCATGGCCCTGTACTTATTGGCTTGTATGTGTCACACTTGGGGAGTATTGACAAAATGGAAAAGTTCAAGATTGATGTAACTGACATGTATGTGACTCAACCATTTGTAATGTAACTTGTGATCTTGATCTCTTGATTTGTCTTTTGTATCCATGCAGCTCAATGCCTATCAAAAGAAAGGGATGTGGAGAGCCAGCTCTAAGAAGATGTGGGCCCTGGGTGTCCACAGCCGTCAGATGGCCGACTGCAGAAAAAATGTGGGAGGGCCTGAGACGCTGGGCCTGGAAGATCACAGAGGCCGAGTTGGGGCTGTTCTCCCAACGTGGGTGGGGTGCCCATCAGACCATGAACCCCCTAATGGCCCGCATTCTGGCGGTGGACCATTCGGAACTTGACGGGCATTTGAAGGCAGCACAACAGCCACAAGGGGGTGAGTACAGGGGATATTCCTGCCTGTCACATTGCAAAGTGATTGGGCGAGGTTCTGACTGCTCCCCCTGACAATTAGGGATGAGCCATCTGCCACACAGTAGATGAGAGATTGTTTGTGTTTTATACTTATATACATATACTTATATACATATACTTATATGCCATGCCTGTTGTACCAGGAACCTAGGACAAAACTGGGTGGAATTGTTAAACCGCTTGCTCTGAAAGGACCACATATGGCCGTGTACAGTTATCAATCAAATACTGTTTGTTGTTGTTGTGTGTGTATTTTCACTGTCCTCAGCCATGTGTCTTTGTAAATGTGTACGTTGGCACCTGCCACCCACAAGCTTGTTTTCTTCGGTTTATGATGTATGCTGGTGCCTCGCTGCAGTCTGGAAGGTGTCCAACATACATGTGACAGGGCTTACATTGTTCTTTGGATGCAGCAATAGAGCACTACTTTCCCTTAGTAAGTGGGGAACATCCATTGACATGAATTATGTGCCATCACTGTTGCAAACATTCCTTGTGCCTACATGTCAGCATGTGTCCTTTTCTCTTTAGAAAACATTTGTAAGCTGCAGTTTCATGCATGGTCTACCTATGTAGATGGGATATATTCCCATACATATATGTGCATGGAAAACTATATATTCCCATACATATATGTGCATGGAAAACTGGTTGCAGAATAGTACATTTACAATGGGGTTATATTTCAGACTGTGCCATACCACAGTGTGTCGACTGTGTATTGTCTGATACATTCCCTCATGCATCACAGTATGTCATTTGGTATGTAAAACCGCATGAGTGATGAGGGACATGACACGTAGGCCTAAAGTTTAGAGCCAGAATGTGAATAGCTATGACCTTGCTGTGGCATTAGGTGGAAAATACACTGCACATGTGTAATGGTTCAGGTATGTGCCCTGACTGTTGGCATGCATCATGGAGTGATTTGCAGTTATATTTTGGACATGTGTTCGGGTGCAGGCATTCGTCCACAAACAGACATCTGGGTTTTCATAACCAAGATGGGGACAGTGAGGTAGCTTTCCATTAGGCAAAAGGTTGAAGGCCTTCTACAAGTCCTTGCAATTTCTGTGTCTCTCCAACATGCAAAGGACTAATAGCTTCTACTGAAGCACTCACAGAATGTCATTGTGACGGGTGCCAGACATTAGTGGTGATTATCCTGGGGCTTGCTGATTCCTTGTGTTGTGTTTTTTGGAGACATCTCTCCCTGACCTATTGGACATAATATTAACAGTGTTCATTTCCATGCCACGTGTGGCCTATCTGAGTAACACTGATACTACCTCCTTGATGCTTATTGTTGTGTCATTATGTATGTGACAAAGGGATGTGTGCATGAACTTGTGTAGGACCTGTGTTAATGGACATTGCATTGGCCTACTATTGTACGTTGACAGGTGACTGGGGTCTGCTGCATGGGGCAAATATTTGAGGGTGATAAGGTCTCCTAGTTGTTGAATGGTTATTGTGATTCCACAAATTCAGCCATGCAAATGTAGTTGTCTGAGATCTAGAATTTCCTTTGGGCAACTGTTGACAATTCAGATGGCATGCACGCATGTGGTATGGCACATGTATGGGCCACTTAGGAGGAGCTTATTGCTGGGGCCTCCTTGACATCATGGTAATGTTTGCTAACCAGAGCTGTTGTTAAAGTTTGATCATGGGCATGTGATGACCCTATTCCTTTTTGTCTTAGAAACATCAGCACAGGCAAGCGGAGGAGATTGGGCAGAACCGAGTGGGAAGCATCTGGCCATGGGACCTCGGGTCAAGACACTACTGACACAGAAGGACCCAGTGGCCCGGAGGGTGAGGGGAGTGCCACACTGGTAGCCAGAGCTAAATCCTCAAGATCATCAGATTCCTCCTCCAGTGGCCACTCCCTAGTGGTGGTGGACCCATCGGGTCATCCCCCTGTACCATCCTTGTCTGCCACCCCCGTTCTATCATCACCCTCCTGGTTGCTTCCCACCACGTTGTCCATGCCCGCTCACCCAAGAGGGTGGGTGTCTCCTTTGCCGCAGGCACCTCCTTCACAGCCCCTGTCACCCCTGCTGCCCTCAGTGAGGAAGCCATTGACCTCCTGAGAACGATCTCTGTGGGTCAGCCAGTCATTGTGAATGCCATTAAGGGATTGGCCACCCAGCTACAACAAACCAAGGCTGGCCCACAGAGATCTTTTCACGCTCTGGCCTTCTCATTGATGGCAGCCAGTCACACTCCACCTTATGTCCCCTCTCCACTGTCCTCTTCCCAATCCAAATGGCCCCTTCCCCTACCTACTGAAAGCACACATGCACTGCTGCAGGCATTCACACCAACAGCCAAGAGGAACACACACAAAGAATGCACCGTAAAACACAATGGCATGCCCACAAACTACAGCCACTCACAGACACAACAACTTCACAATTTCCCTGGACACCCTCACCATCCCCAGCATCACACACACGACATCCAGCATAACCACAGGCACCACACCAACAGTCAGTGACACACCCACCACACCCATCATACCCACAAACACCACCCCAGCAGATCTCCACCACAATCACCACACCCACAGACACCACAACTACAGACACACAGACATTCACCACATCCAGCCAACCCACAGTCACCACCCCAACACACACACACATCCACCACTCCACCCCCAGCACCTCCACCTCCCGTACCCCGATACACACAAACGCACTCATTCACCCACCCAACAGACACCCACCACACACATGCATACCTCCCTGAAGCATGACCCATGACAACCACACCAACATAGCCTACAACCACTCCTTCAACTTGCAAATCCCGATCCCCTTCTGATGACCATCCCCGTGTCCCTAAAAAAGTTTTCTGGTTGATTGACCTGGACCTTACTCCTGTTGCTTCCACCCCATACCACACCCAAGATGCCCCCACCCAGTTCCTAGCGCATCTTTTCCACCTCCAAGTCCTCCCCTGCCCCCCTTCAGGCACCCATTCCCCCCCAAAAAGAAGCCCTCCCCTCCCAAAAAGAAGACACCCCTCCCAAGCCCAACCCGCCCTCCAAAATCCATCCCCCTCACTCCCACCCCGGGTAATCCTTGAGGTGCCTGCCTGCACACTTGATGCTCCTTCCTGCCGAGGTTCCCTGGAAGTTAAGGAGTCAAGTTTGAGCACAGTGATGTGCATGAACATTTGATCATGGATTGGCCAATGGCCTTGGACATTTTACATTTTCTTCTGAAATAAACCCACACCGTTGTTTTGTTGGGTACACCTTTGTCCTGCAATACCTTTTCTACTTGTATGTTGTTACTGAGTGACTTGTGTTTTATGCCTACAGTTATGTGTGTTTCAGGCTCCTTGCTGAGCCATGTGCTGTTGTTTGCAGTATGTGACTTTGTGGGCAGTGCTGTTGTCCCCCAAGAGAAGGGTATATGTTGAGTTTATGGAAAAGTGGGTGTAAATGTAATGGTGGTGTCATGCGATTGTGTACTGTTTGTTCAGGTAAGTATTTCATCTTGTGTTGTCCAATGTGAGCATGTATGGTGTTAGACATGTCTACCCTGATATTACTTATCTATTCATCTGATGTGTGTCAGCTTGAGTTTTGTTTCTGCAGGCATGGAGTGTGTTCAGTTGTGCTACCTCTGTTTACAAGTGACTGTGCATGTATCCATTTAGGTGTGTGTCCCTTGCAGCTAGTTTTTGTAGATGTATGTCCCATGCAGTTGGAGTTTTATTTGCTTTGTTGACTTGCACTTCAACATTGTGCAGATGGGCATGACATTTGGGTCTAGTACTGTTTGTCCCTTTGACACATGTAGGGCCAGTTCCTGCACACATGTTGTGTGAGGGGCATGTGCAAAGTGATATGTGTCCCACTGCAGCTTCCTTTTCTGAGTGTAAAGTATTTGTGCAATAAATCATACAATAACACAATATAGCACCATAAAAATACACCACACAGTGTTTAGAAAAATATATAATATTTGGGGTCCCCATCCCTATTGTGCAAGTATTATTACCATAGAGCTCTTTGCCTATTTGTCTCTGTGTGTATTGTGAATGCCATTGACCTTCCATTGTGCTGTGATCTGAGTGTCCATTGCAGGGCTGTTTAATAGTAGTGTTGTTTGTGTTCCATGCCACATCAATACAGATGTGTGTTGTATATGACGACAGTCCCTGGCCAGAGTGGAATGTGAGTGTTTGAGTTATATCTGTATATGTGATATTTGTGTATTGTTCGTGATGTGTGAGACAATGCTGTGTAGCCTTCACTGTCCCTGTGCCTTAGATGTGTGGCCATGTATTTTTATGTAGTGTTGCAGTGCAGTGTGAGTGCGATGCTCAAAGAGGGCATATTGTGACTGCGGATGTGTCTGTCTTAATATATGTTTTGGACTGTGTGCAGTATGTAAACATGATGCCCATGGCATGACCTCCATAGGATGTGGACGACGGTGCTGCAATCTGTTTTTAAGGTTAATGATACAGGTAGGTGTGTGTACTTACAGTTGGTTACGCCCACGGCAGCATTGATTTGGTCGTCCATCGAAGATCAGCAGCAGCGTCAGGACATGTGTGATGGGCTCCATGGCGGCATCGGGTGTGTAAGGCTGCCTGCCTTATACTGTCTGTTTCCGCCTGCTGAGACGTGGTGGTTGGCCCACCATGGTCACATTGGTGGTGTGCAACCTCGTAATGGTTCCAGCGGCAACACAGGCTCCACTGGCATGTTTGTGCTGCCTCGTGTCCGTGGTGGTCTGTGCTGCCTGGTGGTGTCGCCAGGCCCACGGCAGTCTTTGCTCCATAGGCCCGCATGATTTGTAATATGGCGGTCCGACCGCCATCCTGATGGCAGTTCCACTGCCAAACTCGGAATGAGGCCCTATGTCATCTGCGTCATGAGAGAGTTACATACTATTTGTAAGGCGGTTGTTTCAATGTTGCAACGTGAAGATAATTAATAATGATGCAGATGAAGCAAAGGCTCTGAGAAAAGGGGGGGCTACATTGTAAAATGTTTTCATATGTATTATTCACAAGTTTTATTAAAATTATTCATTTCATGTGATATATTTGAGCTGTCATCTGCATGAAAGTTGTACATGAGGAATGCTCTCACACGCAAAGACGTGCATTCAGTTTATTTCCTATATATTTTCCAAAATAATCGGGTAACGGTTGCTAGCTCAGGGTCGGAGGCCCCGACAAACATCAAGTTTAACATTTCTCGCAATACTTTACATGCTTGACCCAGTTTCATGTAGACAAATTTCACAAAAAAGTGCATGCAGAAAAATAGCACAATTTACGCCAAATGCGCACACTCCCAGAATTGGGTTTTACAAGGGAATTTGCTCGCATAAAAAAGTGCTGGGCCCAGACTCAATAAGAGGGATAGGGAGACTGCCACAGCCATCCTCCTCGAGTCATTCGTCAAAAGCATTTTAACCCCTTTATCTTTGTTTTTACTCTCTATTTTTTAGCTGAAGGCATTAGTTTGTGTTCTCGCAAGAAAACAGGCAGTTATTCAGGCACGGCCTGTCCTTTAGGGAAGGAGGGGCCACCCCCCCCCACCTTTTACCCCTCACGAAGAGTGTCTGTCAGGCTGAACAATGTTCAGCCTGATAGACACTCTTCATTTTCAGCTCAGACAGCCAGAAGTGAGACATGCGTGATTTGCGCAGACTCCTGGCTGCCTGAGCTGAACTTTGCTGGGCTGAGGAGGTCACAGCTCCTATGGGCGTGACCTCTTCGGCTCAGCAAAGTTGCCTCGAGGCCCTTCCCTGGGTGACGAAGAAAGCGTCACCCACTGACTTCGACCTGGGACCTTCAGGTTTAAGCCCTGAAGCGCCCAGGGCGAGTGTCAATCAGTGACACTTCGTCACAGAGTGGGGTGGGGTCAGCAGTATCACTGACCCCATCCCACCCTGTGACGAGGCTGGGACTGCTGCCTTTCCTCATTGGCTGAGGGAAGGCAGCAGTCCCAACCCTCCTGGGACCTCGAGGCTGAAGGTAAGTGTGTGTGTGTGTGATGTTTTAAAATGAATGTTTGGAGCGTGCGTGCATGTTTGAATGTTATGAGTGTTGTTAATGGATGTGCGTTCGTGTGTGTGTGTGTGTGTGTGAAAGAATGAGTGTGTGTGATCTTTTAAAATGAATGTCTGGTGCGTGCATGCATGTTTGAATGTTATGAGTGTTAATGGATGTGCGTGCATGGGTGAAAGAATGAGTGTGTGTGTGATGTTTTAAAATGAATGTTTGGTGCGTGTGTGCATGTTTGAATGTTATGAGTGTTGTTCATGGATGTGCGTGCATGCGTGTCTGTGTGTGAAAGAATGAGTGTGTGTGTGTGCGTCCCGCCTGCCCTCCTCCCTCCCAAAGCTGCCGTTATTTCCCTTTTTTTTGGTGTCTTGGCTGTCTCCCAGTGCCATACTGATACAACACTAAACACCGAGCACTTATAAACAAGCACTTAATGATCCCAAACACATAATCCTTCCAGCCTCTGTAAAAACTCTTTGGAAAGTAAGATTGGAGCAGCAGCAGCCACACAAGTTGTTCCTCTGACATAAATTGATTCATCAGCAAGGCCTGGTAGGCACTGGAGTGTGATGTACCGAAGCATGAGAGCTAAGAATGACGACGACTCCCCTTCAGCTCTCCATCTGGAAGATGGACAGGCCTGACAGCGGCTTCTGAGGTGACTATTCGTCTTGTGGCAGGTGCAGAGTACCGAAACTCTGTTAGTCTCCACGCTCCAAGCAACACAAGCTTGGGAAGATATCGGTAGCACGAGAAATTACACGTGGCTGTGAGTTAGCTAGGTAGTTGACGAGGAGATCCATACCACTGAGGTGTGCAGCCGACACAGTTTAAGATCTGAACTAGTCGCCCCCACCCACCCACCAGCAGCAGCTGGAAAGCTTTACAAATAAAACGATAACAAACGTTTATTATCTGTTAGACCTGACAGCCTTCGGGTGGTCACCCCTAACATTTTGCCTGCCTCCCTCGACTTTTTGGACACTGTTTTTGCTGGCTTTTAGACTCTGCGCTCTTTACCACTGCTAACCAGTGCTAAAGTGCATATGCTCTCTCCCTTTAAACATGGTAACCTTGGATCACACCAAATTGGACTATTTGATTTACTTGTAAGTCACTAGTAGAGTGCACTATATGTGCCCAGGGCCTGTAGATTAAATGCTACTAGTGGGCCTGCAGCACTGATTGTGCCACCCACTTTAGTAGCCCCTTTACCTTGTCTCAGGCCTGCCATTGCAAGGCCTGTGTGTGCAGTTTCATTGTCACTTCGACTTGGCATTTAAAAGTACTTGCCAAGCCTAAAGCTCCCCTTTTTCTACATATGTCACCCCTAATGTGTGCCCTAGGTAACCCCTAGAGCAGGGTGCTATGTGGGTAAAAGGCAGGACATGTACCTGTGTAGTTTACATGTCCTGGTAGTGTAAAACTCCTAAATTCGTTTTTACACTACTGTGAGGCCTGCTCCCTTCATAGGCTAACATTGGGGCTGCCCTCATACATTATTGAAGTGGTAGCTGCTGATCTGAAAGGAGTAGGAAGGTCATATTTAGTATGGCCAGAATGGTAATACAAAATCCTGCTGACTGGCAAAGTTGGATTTAATATTACTATTTTAGAAATGCCACTTTTAGAAAGTGAGCATTTCTCTGCACTTAAATCTTTCTGTGCCTTACAATCCACGTCTGGCTGGGTTTAGTTGACAGCTCCTTGTGCATTCACTAAGACACACCCCAAACACAGGGTACTCAGCCTCACTTGCATACATCTGCATTTTGAATGGGTCTTCTTGGGCTGGGAGGGTGGAGGGCCTGCCCTAACACAAAGGACTGCCACACCCCCTACTGAGACCCTGGCAGACAGTATTGAACTGAAAGGGGACTTGGTGCACTTCTAAGCCACTCTTTGAAGTCTCCCCCACGTCAAAGGCACATTTGGGTATAAAACAGGGCCTCTGCCCTACCACCTTAGACACTTGCTGGAGAAGAAACCTGAACTAGAACCTGCACCCTGACAAGAAGAACTACCTGGCTGCCTAAAGGACTCACCTGACTGCTTTCTACAAAGGACTGCTGCCTTGCTGTTGCCCTGCTGTCTTGCTGAACTCTTGCCTTGCTGCAGAAGTGCTCTCCAAGGGCTTGGATAGAGCTTGCCTCCTGTTCCCTGAAGTCTCAGGACCAAAAAGACTTCTCTCTTGCAACTGGACTCCTTGTGCGGAGAACAATTCGATGCACAGCTTGCTCCACGGTGAAAAATTCACTGCACGCCGGACCGGAAAGACGCCGCTCGACCCTGCGAGGAAAAGATTGCTGCGACGCCTGCAGTGCGACCGGAACTTCGACGCATGGCCCGCCTGGACAACGCCGCCCAACTTCCAGAGGGGAATTCGACGCAACGCCTGCTGTGAGGAAGAAAATTCCACGCACAGCCCACTGGAACGACATGCAGCGAGACAACAAGCCCAGGATTCCACGCACAGACCCCGGGGCGTCTGAAAACCCGCGACCCACAGAGGAGACCTGTCCGCGCGCCGGAAATCGACGCAACGTCTTCCTCAAGTGAAAAATAACGACGCAAGTCCGTGTGTGAAGGGGCGACACCCACGCACACACTATTTTCCACGCATCTCCTCCTCTGCGGCCCTTTGTGGAGATTTTTTCGCTCCAAATCAGGTACTTTGTGCTTGAAAGAGACTTGGTTTGCTTTTTATAGACTTAAGACACTTCATATCACTTTTCAGTGATATCTCTACAATTTCTTATTGCATCTTTTTATCATTTTGACCTGCAAATATCCAGATAAATATTATATATTTTTCTAAACACTGTGTGGTGTATTTTTTTGGTGCTATATTGTGTTATTGTATGATTTATTGCACAAATACTTTACACATTGCCTTCTAAGTTAAGCCTGACTGCTCAGTGCCAAGCTACCAGAGGGTGGGCACAGGATAATTTGGATTGTGTGTGACTTATCCTGACTAGAGTGAGGGTCCTTGCTTGGACAGGGGGTAACCTGACTGCCAACCAAAGACCCCATTTCTAACATTATCGTTTTATTTTTAAAGGGGCGGGCCATGGAGGATGACAGGGACAGAGAGGGAGTGCTGTGCACTCCCCTTAGTGCGCATGTGTGTTTGGCTGGCCGTCTTGTGGAGAAGTGTGGCACAATGGTTAGAGCGGCAGACCCTGAAGCAGAGTTCTGGCTCAAGACCAGGGTTCAAGTCCCGCTTCGGCAGGTCTTGGGCTCAATTCCCTTGGACCAGATAATTCTCGCCTCGGTGCCTAATCTAACTAATGAGTCCCACTCTGCAACTCTGGGCAATAGCTTGCTTAATCTCCACACCGGCCCCAACAGTGCTTGGATGCCTGACTTCACCCTGGGGGTGCCCAGGAGTGGGCACCTCACAGGGAAAAGCCAGGAGGGGTTCCATACCGGTATGAGTACAGCGCCTTGAGACCCTAACGGGTGAGTAGTGCACTATACAAGTGCAAAGTTTACAGTTTAAAGTCTTGGGCCAGCCAAACACACATGCACACTGAGCTCTCTCCAGCCCGGCACTGTGCTGCCGGGTTGGAGACAGCAGGTTCAGGCTCCCAGTCCGACAGGGAGTGCAAAGCCAGGGCACTCCAACCAGTCCTAACACTGCTTTCATGCTGCCAGCAGCATGAGCGCAGCATTCGGATTGGCCGCAGGTGGAGCCAGAAGAGCAGCGTGGCGGTGGGGATTCAAGTAGGTTTAAAAAAAAAAAAAGTTTTCCTTTGTTTTGTCCCCCCTTCCCCTACCACGCGCTGCCCTGCTCCTTTAAAGTGCTGCGAGCCGTGACTGAGCCTCTGATGCTTCTAAGTGAGGGAAGCTCCCTGACTCTGAGGTTTGCAGACACTACCTCTATCTCTGAGATTAACTTCTAGTAAGAAAAACTCCCTGCTTCTGATGTGTGCAAACACTACTTCTGGCCCTGGGATAACTTGTAAAAGAGAGACACTCCTTGCCTCTAAGGTATGCAGACCCTACCTTTTGTTTGGGATTATTGTGTTGAGGAGAAAGGCTCCCCACCTGTTAAGTGTGTAGACACTACCTCTGGCACTTGTAGATAAGTGAAGTTCCCTGCCTCCATGTGTGTAGACACTGCATTGGCCTCTGTGATGTAATAGTGGCTTGTCAGTCTTAGAGAAGTTTCCTACCTCTGAGGTGGAAGGAGATTGTACTGGGACACAGATCACTTTTCACAGGCCCCTAAAACAACATTTGCACAAGAAATGGTCCTACATGTGTCTCAGGGACAAACAGTACTAGACCCATATGACATGCCTATCAGCACAGTCTGATGCTGGGATTTGTTACTGGGCGAAGTGTCCTGATTCTGGGGTATGGAGACTGCATGACACTTTGGAGCTAGGTTGCTTTATAAGTGGAGCTCTCTACTTTACACTGCATTAGGCTGTAGTGCTTGAGAAGGAGCTCCCTGCCTCCGAAGTGTGCAGAAACTATGATAGGTTTTTGTGCTGGGACTGGTTTGTTAGTTGTAGCTCCCCTCCTCTAAAGAGTGCAGATACTTGGCTTTGGGGTCAGAAATATATTTATTTCCAAACAGAGCAGATCAAATATACAAAATATATATGATGATAAGTGTGTAACAGTGAATTACGGGGATGTATATCACAAGGGGTTCTGAGTGACATCAAATAGACAAAAGCAAAGCTCGAGTTGTCTATGTTGTCGCTCGAACCCTGAGGTGAAAAACATTCAGCAATTTACTTTTTATGCATCTATAATTTCCTGCTGTATAAGGCTCCCAAAATCATCTGCACCCACTTTCAACTGCTACTCAGAGGTGCATTGTGTGAGTCATACACTGCGGAGGCTCTACTCTCTGTACCAAATTAAAAACAATGCATGGCCTTCTACCACCCACCCCCACCATTCTTTTGTGCCTCTACTTCCCACTGCTGCAGAGGCTGTGTTACCACCTTTCCTGCACTGCTCATACAGGTTCTTAGAGTGCCCAGATTCCTTTATAACATGGCAACAGTGGCTAAAACAAGTTCTGTTATTCACTGTTAATATGAATACCTCATAGCGTAAAATGTTATGTTATGTATGGCCCACAAAATAATCTGCCCCTTCTTTCAACTGATGTGCAGGGACAGAGGAGTCAGGGACAGAGGAGACAGCCATATAAAACATCACCTCTCCTCACTTCCCTGCCATCTTTAATCAAACCCTTCCTTTGCTCTCCTGCAACAGTGCTTTCTGCTTTCAGTCAAAGCAGTGTGCTGTAGCTAACAGGCTCTCAGACATCCCCCACCCACTAATTGTGGCAGGCTTCATCATTGGGCTTCTGCTAACACATTCCTACATAGACTCACGTTGGAATGGAGCAGTAGGGGTGGGGAACAAATAATACTACGCAACAACCCAAACAGAATGGGGATCTGAACAAACAAGAGAACATAAAACTGTCTCATGGGTGTTCCCTCCTCAATTTTATTAAAGAACCCCCTGTACAGGGTTTAAAATAGACTCCTGGTGGTGACATACAGGACACCATTACCTGTTCACCCCAGTACCTGTTCACCAGTCAACATGTTTCGGCCGTTTCCACTGCCCCTCACAGTCACTCTGCCTTCATCAGGACCTCTAAGGATCCCCGTTATTTCTATCCCCTACCTGTCATAAGCCAGGACTTCTATCACTCTGCGTACCCAGGTACATTTGCCCCTGTTCGTATACACACTCTGGGTCATCGAGTTTTATTAGGTCATCTGTCAACCTAGAGCCGGGTGGGAGCACCACCCTGTAGTCCCACACTCGTCAAGGGACCAGTGCCTCCTGACACAGCGCCTCCAGCTCCGTGACTAACAGGTAGTCGCCCGCCCATGGGGGTGGGAGACTGGCTGTTTTTTCTTGTCTCTTCTGTGATAGTGGTAGACATTTTAGGAGGTTGGACAAGAAAAAATGTTTTCCTCTCACCCCTTTATAGGTGTATTGATCTCAGAGAGCCCTGCCAGTCGGACATGGAAGGTAGTCATGATGTAGTAACAGTGGGTAACAAATTTTGTTATCAATTTTAAGTATGTCATAGCAGTGAGGAGTTCCCAGATATAGAATCTAGCGTATATGAAAGAGACTTCCTATGAAAGACATGAATATTGACCTCATAACATAATAAAACAAAATAGAAGTAAAAATAGTTAAATATAAAATTACTAATAGATTAATTTGTTTCCTCAATGCCAGCATGAAGTACATTGATAACATGTACTGGATTTTACAGTTGTAGGCATGTTGCAGTAGAGAAGTACACAAACAACATTTCTAACTCCACACTCCTTCAACAGAATTTGACCAGTCTCGTCATAATTATCTGCAGAAGGGACATGCACATCATACAAAATGGAGCTCTATTTCTTTAGCATTTAAATCACGTAAAGTGCCTCTTCTCTGTTCGCCATGTCCTGCCCAATGACATGGTTCACGTTACTGGCAGCAGGTCTACACACAACCTGCAATAGAGATTTCAATAGATAATAATTGTCTGTACAACCAATAATTAACACATTACATTGCTGTCAGTAATATGCCATGACAATACACTCCTCTTGAAATACATACGTTACAATTACATCAAAAGACATCAATATAAAACATTCACGAAGATTAAAATTGCCAGTATTTTTTTTTGAACATTTTATTGAGCATGCTGGTAAAAAAGCGCATAGTATCATAATAATTCCTGCCACTGACGCAAACTATTTTGTGCGTACATGTGCCCCCTGGGAAATAGCAGAATGCCGCCACTCACAGTAAAGTTAGGCAATGGCTGAAGTTACCTGACCTGCTGCCACATGCTGCATGTTGCAGTGAGTGGAATAAGTGAATGATACTGCAACAGACTAATGGATAGGAATCTATCTATTTTAATAAAATGAAAAGGTCTTTGCTGACAAAAGACATTAAAAAAAATCAGACCAATCCAAGCATCTTCCTTCAATCTATAGTACTGGCCAACCCATTGCTGTTATGCCACAAAAGAGCCAATCTTTCTGCAGTCAAGTTTTTTTTAACCTTTTTGGGCTATTTTAGTTTGGTTGCTCTAACGCACATCCACAGATCCGCAATTCATTAGAGTTTGTTCCCGCCACGAGGAGCAACGACCGCCAAACTACTGCAGATTCAGGGGGTGGCAAGACTACCAATGATTTAAGAGCTGTATTTCCTTTCCTTGTCAGGGTGCGGGATTTTCCATACTACTAGACCGTGACCTCACACAAAGCAACACTTAAGACGTTCGCCCAACAGAGCTATACAATTGCAGTGTTAGCTTTACCTCTGAATTTCGCTTTTAACCTATTAACATCTGCTAATTGTTGACTCTTGGTATCCTCTCTTTATTTCAAATTGGACCACATTAAACCAGGTAATCAGACATGTGGGCCTCATGTACAAAGGTGTTTTGCAGTCATGATACCTACAGTTGTCAAGAATACAGCTGTGGTGACCGCAATCACCTTTGTCCAATGTTTCAAAGCTCTTGTCAAAGTGCTTTTAGGACCCATTGCGAATTTCAAATAAGAAGGAGCATGAGAGGAGTGCCTCACTCCTTTTTGGAGGTCACCATGGGATCCATCAAAGCTTTGCTGTCGCAATTGTAGTTGCTAGCTCATGATCAGACAGAGGCATCTCACTTCATAGAGGGTGACTTCTAATTTGGAAAGGGCGTGCTGTTACCGTGGGATAGCTGCCCTTTTAGGAATAATGCCAGACAGCCTCAGGGGGAGCAGGCAGTGGTTTAGGGAATCAGTCACAGCTTGCTGCCCTAGTTGTGTTCTCAAACCAGAAACATTTTTTAAGCATTATCTGTCCTTTAAATGGACACACCTGTTTTTGTTTTTAAAAATGTTCCTTGTTGAGGATGGAACTGCAAGGATGGTGGAAATTGTGACTTGCATAATTGATATTAATTAGACAAGTCACATTGTGACATTTTACAAATGAATGCACCATTTACCAAAGTGACATATTACTACATAGATCACATCGCAGAATGACAGGCAGATGGTAAAATGTCAGCAAGCAATTTACATCATTTTTGAACTACCTGTAACACTTTATTCTTTCAAGTTTGATTCGAGACTTAATAAATAAAAGTTTTGGTGTTCATTTTGTATCCATCATTAAGGTCTTGTTCTTTATGCAATTGACGAGTGACAACTTCCTATTTGCAGTGTCATTTGGATCTAGCTTGTAGCCTCTGAAGGCTGCATGGTGTTCGTGAAATGAGCACTGTCGACAAAGGGTAGGAGTGGGACCTTGTATCAGTATTTTAAAGTCTTCCCCCCAACTATGAATAATGGTAATTTGGAGCTTCCCAAGCACTTTGTCTAGTGAGTCTAAAAAGCAAATGTACCTAAAATTAAGTCGATTGCACTGGCCCCTCTTTAATGAATTGGATGAAGCTTCACTCCCTGTCAAGATTTTAGGACAAGGCTCCACAACCTGATCCCTAATTAAGCATTAGATTTTATGTAAATAACTGTATTGAAAACAAATCAATGGGAACTTTAGTCCAGCAACTTTTGCTACGGTCTTGGTGGCAGGGGCCTCTAAAACATCTGGCAAAGTAAAACATAACTGACAGCCGGTCCCACTGGCAGACTCGATCGCTTCACGAGTGGCCTGTGCAATGTCTGTCTAGGTATCTTCCACCTACAATGGACCACAATATAAAAATAAAAAAAATTCCTTTATAAGACGTTCTGTGAGAGGCGTAAAACTTGTATCCAGACTGTCTCGTCGTCTTTCCCATTAATTGCAACCGAAAGATCTATCAAACCTCTCCTGGAACTCGTTCCTTTTCCGACACACGAGTGCTTACGTCCTTTCATTGTAGTCAACATTTGTGGGAATTTAGTCCAGGTTACTTTTGACAAGAGTGCTAGTAGTCATCTGCTAGCGATAGACAGTGCCCTACCATTGAGGTTTGAGAATCACACCAACAGGCTTTGTAATGGAAGAGGGTTTGCCCCTTGTTGCTGCTGTCCCACCCGGTGTGTGTTTTTGCTCCACCTCGTAGGACTGGCCAGTTGATGAGTATTCTGATGATAGTTGGAGGCAGACTTTTCTGTAGCACTCTCTCCCTGTCTATTTCTCACTCTTTCACTCTATCATGCATGTGTGCACGCACGCACACACATACACACACACACACACACACACACACAGACCACCAGGACTACACCACACGTACAGTCATGCACACCCACACACCAAAAGATGACACTGGTCTGGAGGAGTTCTGTCTGATGTCGGATCAGAAGCACCTCCTGGACTGGGGTGTAATCCAGAGACTGGACAGAACAGACTACTGACTGTTAGGTGTGTCCTTGCTTTATGCATTACTCTGTTTGGGACTGAATGTGAGATTTGTTAGCAATTGAAAACCTTCCTGTCTCTGATGTTTGCAGATAAACAGTACTGCTCTTTGATGCTGCGATTTATTTTAGTGATAGAGGGGTGCCTAAGGACATCAGACAAACTGCAGAGGCAACTGGCAAAGGTTGGAGGCGATGGATATGATTTGTTAGCTAGAAAAACATTATTTTTTTTACCACAGTTGCCTTTCCAGTTTGTGAATCCAGTGAAGATGTTTTGTTGACTGCATCAGAGTATATGCGCCATGGTGAGTAACTTAAGTACATGTTGAATCATTGTCAAGTGCATGTAATTCCCTGTCTGTATAATACAGAGAGAACTGCTCTTGATATCAGCAGATTATGGAAAATAGTCACCCCAATGGCTTTCCTACTTTGCCGAAGCAGCCAAACCGTTCAACTGCATCAGCCAGCTCCAGAAGCACATTGAGCATGCCTGACAACAATGAAAATTGCAGGACTCCTCCAAAGCATTCCTGAAGTCCTTTAAACTGTGTTCGGCTGTAAGGTGTGGAGAAAGATGGCCTCTTTGAAGTATAGGGACAGCTCTTGCTCCATTCTTCTCCAGGGAGTTACCTCCAATAAGTTAGGAGATAGTTGAATAAGGTAATAGCTCCTCTTTTGTGCCCTTGTTTTGGATTCCCCTGAGATTCTGGTCAAGTCCCACCCCTCCTCCATGCAGGCAGTAGGGGAAAAGACTGTGGCTTCACCAGACTGGGAGAAGCATCCAAAAGTTGGGTGCTGTCTGAATCTGGTCCCAGCGTTGGACTCTTGTGGAATACACCTTTTTTTTTTTTTAAACTAGCTTTTAGGCTGAAGCAGAAAAACCCGTCTTTTGGACAGGATTTCTTGTAGACCTGCACCAGAAGTATCACACCAGTGGCATCTGAGAAATGAATCTGAGTTCCATGGCTGGGTCACTCACTGCCAACTTCCCTTACCTTGTTTGGAAACAGGAACCTGGAAGGTCTGCATCCTGGCAGGAAGAGCTACCTTGAAACCCAGCTTCAATGTATGAGCTCACTGATTATTGAGGAGAGGTGCTAGAAGTACCCTTGTCTGAAGGAAAGTCTACCTAGGAAAGGAGGGCTGTGAGGGGCAGGAAGGGCTAAAGTTTGCCTGCTGAAGCCCAAAGAAGGATCTGCACTACAGGCATTGTAGTGGCACTGTGTGACCCTCATTCACTGTGCCCAAGTAATTTGTTCCTCAAATTTGTGCTTGCAGAAGGCCCCTTGATCTCCACGTAGCCAGTCCATTGAGTATTGCTGAAAAACAACCAAAAATGGTGAAAGTCTAAAATAGACAGAATTGACTAAGAAGCACTTGTAAGTGCAATCGGCTATCTGACAACCTGAAGGAGAAGCTGTTGTTTCCAATGTATTTATGCATATTTAGTACACAGTGTTACTAGAACACTGTATTTTTAATGTTCTTATGTTGAGATAGAATGTTGGGTTTTAAATGTGGTGGCTCACATCTTTAACACTCTAACAAATATTTAAGAAATGTATCTTACTACACGCCTCATCTTTTGAAGGCTTCAACATACCAATTTGGCAAGAAGTGTCAATAAGTGATCCCCAGTCAGCCCATGTTCCTCAAGCTGCAGAAACTATTGTGATTTTCGCACACATCTTCAGAAAGGATTTGGTGGTAAGCGCCCTAATTGTTTAGGAAATCATCTTAATGCTGATGGTAGCAACTTGGGTGTCATCAAGTTAGTTAGCACACTGCAGTGGAAAGCTGGCCCAATATTCAAGGCTCGATCTGGGTAAACCTAGATCATGTCAGCCTTCACCATTCATGCACAGACAGTCTCCTAATAGTGACCTCAATAACAAATGTGTATAGTTATTTTGAACTCGTTATGTGGAAGGAGTGTTATTTTTTGTTTCTGTATTTTTTTGCAAAATTAGTTGAATGAAAGGATATACAGTGTGTTCCATATATTTATGCGTATGCAGTTCACAGTGTTACTAAAATGCTGTGTTGATAATGTTCTTAGTTCAATGTTGGGTTTTAAATAGAAATGAAGGTTGTAGAAGAAGGCTGGAGGTTTCTGTTCGTACATGTGGTGGCTTGCATCTTGAGCACTCCAATCAATATTTAAATACTTTTTGCATGCCTCGTCCCTAGAAGGCTTCAACAGACGCACCGGTGATGGCTAGGCTATGTAAAAATTGTGATCGCACTTCAGGTAACCCAACCACAACAAAATTACTATTGTGACTGGGTGGGCTTTTCACACTGTTGGGTGGTGGGTTTGAACTCTGGGCATGAGGACAAACCAACCAACAAAACTCCATTCTCCTGAACGGCTCGAGCAAGTACAGCTCCTTTCCTCTGGTCCCCATTCAGCCCTGCCTCTCCTGGATCAGATACACAATAAAAGGAAAGGGTTCTAGCGGGACCGACCTACATTTTTGTCATCAACAATAACACTTCAATTGCTATTGCCTACATTGCACAATTTTTCATGTCGTATTTAAGTATTTATAAATGGATGTCTCCTGCTGTATACCTTTTAAAAATGCAATATCTGGTAGCACAGATACATCTAAACAAATTTATTTTTCATACAACAAATTAATCTCAAAATCACATTTAAACGATTGCACACAATCCTTCCACAAACATAACTCTATTGGGGACAGTTATTATAAGATTTTCAGTTATGAACATCCAAAGATAGTCCGCTGAAGGCGGAGACAGTTGGATTAACGAGCATCTGAGTAAATTAGAGGCAACGATACACAATTAAATTGTCCTTTTAAGATCTTTGCAGCGGGCTTCTTGGAGTATGTATGGTCGACGCATTTCAGCTTAGTTTCCATGGCCTCTGCACAATGCAAGGGTGAGTAGAATGGCTAAAATATCACATGAACACAATCGGAGCTCCCGTACGCAGCTCACATGCAAGCTGGTCAGATGAAGGAATATCTATGGAAAGGTGTGCCTGCGCTGGGTATGAGTAGTACTGCAGGGCAGCAAGTCCCAACAAGGCTCGACTTAAGGCGTGCTTTCCACTCTTGGTGCACAGGCATGCACCTGCTTCCAACCGCTCTGCCTGAGGTCAGTGCAGGAGACTGTATTCCCGGGACAGCGGAGTGGGTATAACTGAGCACATTGAAGGGGGCACCACCCCAGACGGCTGACAACACAACATGTGAGACGCCAGAGCACCAACATCCAGAAGTATTGTGTGCACCTCAGGTGGCATGGGCACAAGAGTATTTGTTACACCCCCATGGCAGTAATCTGCAGAGCACAGAGACAACCTCACATTACCCACTTTATGCTTGGAGTACCTATCATAATCATGGATAGAACGTGAAAGGATATTGTCCCCCAAAACCCCTAGTGGCCTCTGATTGTAGGTTTTGTCCTGATCTATTTGGTTCACCTGTGAAGGTTTGGGTGTAAATTTGCAAATAGTGTTATTACCTCAAGAATATCTGCATGTGATATTTGCACCCTATTTACCTTTGTAGTATTTAGCTGTGTCATGATTAAGGTGGGCTTTTTGCGTCGTCTATTTTTTAGAGGATACAGTGGTCGCTATACTTAAATACTTAAGGTCTTATGGGCTTCAACCTAGATCAAGAAGCCACCTAGTGCCCTTAATCTAGACCCAGTAGGCGGTAGAACTGTGGCAGTTTAATCAAAGAGAGGGCCAAGAATAGATAAAAGATATATATTTGCCATCAATGCATCTCTTTCAGTTTCTAAAAAGGACCCCACCTCTGACTAACCAGCTAAAACCCAGTCATTTCCGTGGGTGCAGTTTGTTCTTGGTAGTTGTGCAAAAATGTTCTGTGACAATGTTTCTATTGCCTGGACTCCCGCAGCACAAAATCCTGCCCTGGGCATTCACGGCCTCCCCTAGTACTGCTCTTGGAGCGGTATCAGGCTAGGATTGGTGGCAAAGCTCCCAAGTGCCCTATGTCGTGTGTGACACCTTCCTCAATTACTGGCATTTTAATAAACCACACTTAGAATGCTGGGATCTTTAAGCTCATACTTACAGTGGGAAGAGTGAAACTGCTAGCCCCAGAAAGCAAAGGGCTTTTGGCCAAAAATGGTAGTACTGGGTGAAATTGTGGCATGGGATAATTGGAAGGTAGGGCGGGGATTTGGGAAAAAATTTAGGAACGACCTACAGAGCATATGCACTTTTCTGTGAGATGCATGGTTTTCATTTCAGTGGGCTTAGAACCCACCTTCGGCATACCATTAGTTGTTCTCTTTGTCACTGTTAGAAATAGGGTTTCTAGTTGGCAGTGGCTTGCACCCTGTCCAAGTAGGGATCGTCACTCTAGTCAGGCTGCACGCCCTTACTTACCCTCTTGGTAGCTTGGCTCGAGCAGTTAGACTTATCTCAGAGGTAATGTGTAAAGTATTTGTACACACATAGTAACACAGTAAAAACACTACAAAAGTGTTCCACGCCAGTTTAGAACAATAGCCAATATTTATCTGAGTAAAAAAAGATGAAAACAACAAAAGTCCAACATACACAAGTAAATATATGAATTTCCAAAGATTAAATGTAGTATAGCACTTAGAAACACAATAGCTCCCACTGCGGCTATCAAAATGGCTTGACAGAGTTGCTTCCAACAGTCAGGCGCCACCTGCGAGGAGTATGGTCGGCCACTGAGTCGTATAGGCCCCAAGGTACAGTACCTTGGAAAATTATGATGAAACAAAGATGTTACATGGAATCGGGGAGGTGAGGCGTTCGCTGGAGCTGGTGCAGCCTCGGTTCCTTACTGCCACCGTGCAGGTGAGGCATTGGTTCCTTATTACTAGATAGGGGAGGTGAGGGGTCTGTTCCTTACAGTTGTAGAGGAGGTGATGTGGCATTGACAGTGTGGTGTCAGTTACTTACAACAAGGCTGGGTCGATGACTCCAGCAGGACAAGACCTGAGGTGTCGACTTTGCCGTGTCGCGATCACACCATGGGGCCACAGGTGCTGCAGCGAAGTCAGGTGCCACAGACGGCAGTGACATGGCACACTGGATTAACACTCTGGCGGGACATAAGAGGTACAGCACCAGCATTGGGCCTGCATTAAAGGTCGCAGCTGTTGCACTTAGTGAGGACCACGGTTCCAGTGCAGGCAGCAGCGTGGGGTCAGACAGCGGCACCAGTTTCAAAGTTGTTCGGGATGTGGATGCACTAGTTTCCTCCTTGTTGTCCCAAAACACACTCCCAAGGGCCCAGGAACTGGATTTGGCACCACTTGGCATGTCAGGACTCTTAGCAAGAGAGCCCTGGCACTGGCAGATGAAGTGTTTCAAGTCCTTCAGACTTCTTAACAGGAGGCAAGCTCAGTCCAAGTCCTTGTAGAACCTTTAGAATCAGGATGTAGAAAGCCAAGTCCAGTCCTTTCACTCCCAGGAAAGATGCAGCAAGCAGCAGGCCAGCACAACAAAGCAACAGGCAGAATGGTGGTCCCTCCTACAGCATCCAGTTTTTTTTCCTGGAAGAATTTCCTAATGCAAGAAGCATTCTAACTATGTGGAGGCAGAGGTCCAGTACTTATGCATATTTATGTCTTTAATGTAGGCACAGTTCAAAGAGAAGTCTTTGTAGTGCACAAGACCCTGCCTTTCCCAGCCCTGGCCACAGACACACTGCAGGGGGTTGGGGACTGCTTTGTGTGAGGACAGGCACAGCTCTATTCAGGTGCAAGTGTCAGCTCCTCCCACCACTCTAGCTAAGGAAGATCTATCAGCCTGGTGATGGGCCATCAGGATATGCAGGGCACACCTTAGGTCGCTTTGTGTGACTGTATAGAAGGAATGCGCAAACAGTCCAACTGTCATCGTGACCCAGATATATATTCAGCAGACAGGCAGAGGTACAGAATGGATAAGCAAGAAAATGCCCACTTTCTAAAAGTGGCATGCTGAAACTCACAATTCAAAAAACCAAAAACCAAAAGATGTATTTTAAAATTGTGAGTTCAGAGACCCCAAACACCACATCTCTATCTGCTTCCAACTAAATTACACTTAAAAGATATTTCAAGGCAAGCCCCATGCTACTCTATGGAAGAAATAGGCATTACAGTAGTGAAAAACAAGTTCAGCAGTATTTGACTATCAGGACATGTAAAGCACACCAGTCCATGTCCTACTGTTTAAATACACTGTGCCCTGCCCATGGGGCTGACTTGGGCCTACTTTAGGGGTGACTTACATGTAGTAAAAGGGAAAGTTTGGGTCTGGCAGGTTGGTGTACACACAAACACTGCAGTGGCAGATCTGAGACATGTTAAAAGGGCTACTCATGTGGGTGGCACAATCAGTGCTGCAGGCCGATTAGTAGTATTTGATTTGTAGGCCTTGGGCACACATAGTGCACTTTACTAGGGACTTACTAATAAATCACATATGCCAATCATGGGTAAATCAATCACCAATATAATTTAGACAGGGAGCACTTGCACATTAGCACTGGTCAGCAGTGGTAAAGTGCCCAGAGTCCTAAAGCCATCAAAAACTAAATTCAGCATATGATCAAAAACGGGAGGTCAGAAGCAAAAAGACAGGGGAAACCACACCAGTAGCTGATAGGTCTAACAGTCACTCTAAGTAGCAACCTTTTGATTGCTTACCTCCCATAGGCTTCCCTTCCTTTCTTGCGTTAGCTTCTTCCTGGAGCATGGACCAAGCACATGGGTTCTTCGTCTTTTTGCAGCACATTTTTTTTATTTTATAAGCATTTTGGGATTATTCCTGAATATGCAGTGTGCTTTTCTTTTTTGAAATACAGGCATTCATCTTCTTATTTATGTTACTTTTACCACATCTGCTGTCTCTATTGATGCTTTAGTTACTTACACCCACACTGTTCTCCACACTACTCCACTCCAATCTACTCCATGTCATTGTACACCACTCCACTCTACTCTATGCCACTTCACTATACTGTATGCCACTCTTCGCCGTTCCACCCTTTGCCATGATACTCTATGCCACTCCATTCTACTGTAAGCCACTCTACTCTATGCTACTCCTCTCTACTCTATCCACTCCACTCTGTGCCATTCAGCTGTACTCTATGACACACCACTCCACATCACTCTACTCTACTACACCACTCTACTCAATGCCACTCTACTGTATGCCACTCCACTCTAGTTGATGCCACTGCACTCTACTCTATGCTATTCCACTCCACACAATGCCACTCTAGGGCACTCTACTTCACGCCACTCTATGCCACTATGTGTCACTCTACTCTACACCACTTTACTCTATTCTACTCTATACCACTTGACTCTACTCTATTCCTCTCCCGGCCACTCTACTCCATGCCACCTATTCTACGCCATTCTACTTACGCCACTCTATGCCACTGTGCGCCACTCTACTCTCCATGCCACTGTACTCTACTTTACGCCTCTCTTCTCCATGCTACTTTGCTCTATGGCAATCTGCGCTGCTCCATGCCACTCCACTCCACAAAATGCCACTCTATGGCACTCTAAGGCACCACTCTAATCTACACCACTCTACTTTATGCCACTCCACTCTATTCTGTTCTACTCTATTCTATTCTATGCCACTCTACTCTACACCACTCCATGTCACTCTTTGACAATACTCTTTGACAGTCTAAGCCACTCCACGCTATGACACTCTGCTCCATGCCACTCTACTCCACTCCAACGCACTGTATGCCCTGCTACTTTATGCCACTCCCCTCTACACCACTCTGCTCTATGCCACTCTTTGCAACTCTACTCTCACCACTCTACACCACCTCACTCCTCTCCTCTCCACTGAACTCCACTCCACACAGTGCCTTTCTACAGCACTCTATGCTGTTCCAATCTACAGGCTTCTACTTTATGCCACTCAATGCCACTCCCCTATACACCACTGTGCTCTGCACCACTCCAGTCCACTGTACACCACTCCACTCTAGGCCACTCCATTCTACTTTATGCCGTTCCACTCTATTCCACTCTACTCCATGCCACTCTACTCCACACCACTCCACTGTATGCCACTCTACGCCACTCTATGCCCCCCTAACTTACGTCCCTCCACTCAATGCCACTCCACACCATTGTATGCCACTCTACTCTACGCAGCTCCACTCTATGCAACTCTACTCCATGCCATTCTACTCTATGCCACTCTACTATGTGCCAGTTTACTGCATGCCACTCCTCGTCGCTCTGCTCTATACCATTGTATCATACCTCAATCCATTCTATGCTACTCTATGCCACTCCATTCCTCGCCATTCTAAGCCACTCTGTCCATTCCATGCCACTCTATTGCACTCTCTTCTATGCCACTCTACGATATGTCTGCCACTAACTTTTATCCATGGTGAATGCTGGTGTACAACATGTGTCAAAGACATTGGCACAGCCAATAGCTCCAGATAGGCAAAATGTGTTGGCTTTGCCAATGCTTGTTATCCTAAGGTCTACAGGGAGGTCTGGACTTCAGCAGGGCTCTTGGTGACATTCATATGGAGAACTAATTAAGTGGAAACAACATTTTTTTCAAATGGGTTAAACCAATACATTAAATAATAAAATATGCACCCAAAATGTGCTCCTTTATACAACAGAAGGTGCAGGTTCTGCAGAGCTTTATTCTGTGGTTTCCCTGAATCCTCCTAGTCAGAAGAGGCTGTGACTCGGGGCTAGCCTTCATTCATTTTTGTGCCATGTGTCAAGCTAGAGGTAGGTCGGCAGGCTTGCAGTTCCTGGCCATCTTGCCTGCACCTGTGAATGCAGAATAATGTTCGTGTTCCCTATTTGGAGCTGTGGGCTGTTTTGTGTCTGCTTTGGTGAGAGGGATATTTTACTACAATATAAATAAATAATATGTGCGCCTCGCAAGGGGCAACAAGCAAGCGCTATAAAAAGGCATTTACAATAAAATACTTGGATTCATGCAGGCCGAGCTCCGGGTCCAAGAAAGCTGAGGGAAGGAGGCGCCTGTTCTGCATCTATTGCCGGCGAGGGGCTAGGCCGCGAGCACAGGCCAGCTGCTCGATCTGTGCAGGATGCGAACTAATTAGAAGACGTTCACAGGAACTCACACTCTGAGGCCTGGGGTGCGTTGATGGCAGCAGCTAAAACACACCAGCTGCCGCTACCCCTTGCTGCTAGAAGGTACATCTGGAAGGTAAATGCGACTGGATGTTGGGAAGTGATGGCGCCGCCAGGTCACTGAACGCTAGAGTCTCACTCATGCCGGGTAATTAGACTTTATATTGGCTTCATTACAACTTGGCCGGGTTTAGAGGGGGAAATACCGGTCCACGAATTACTGATACCGGCCGGACGCTCCCTTAAACTCCACACATTCCAAGTTTTAGAACCCGAATGGGGAATAACCATACCGATCCAGGAAGGTCCCATTTCACAGGTAACTTTCAATGACGGGAGCTTTTCTGCTTGTATTTATAATCTGTACTGAGCAGATGGTAAATCTAAGCAGGAGGAGGAGTTTTATTGTAGTGTAGCTTTTATATGGCGGTTCGTACCGAGTTATGGAACGGGTCCCGGAGTGTTTTAGGCGGTGCCGGGGCTGTACTAGTGCAGGCAGCGTAACACCAGGGAGGCCGTAGTGTTACGCTGCACTGTGAGCCTGCACACCAGGCTGTACCTAAATCCAAGGGGGGTGGGAGGGGGCAAGCTCTTCCCCTTCCCCCCTGCGGAGGCCATGGTGGAATGCACGCTATAGCTTGGGGGGAAGCTGTGACTGGCGGAGCTTGTACTCCAGCATCGCCATCCTGGATATATATCTAGTACTGAGTATTTAGGAATGAGAGGACTTCAAAAGTTGATGTGAACACAAAGGGAAGACCTGGAGGCCCTTGCTCCCACTAGCCACAGTGCGATGTCCATCAAAGATCCAGTGAAGGGAAAAACCTCTGTCTCCAGTACATTGCTAACCAAATTTTACTTGACCTTCATAGATACATTCTCCCCGACCTTCTAGATTTGAATAATGCAGCAAAGGAAAAGAGGCTTCCTTCTACCCACCGAGGGAGACTACAACAGTTATCTTACATGTACCTAAAGGGGGACATCTAAGACAGCCCTTCTTTTTGCCTGCTCTCAATGCAGAACTTTGATTGCAAGATATTGGGGAAACTGCTGGCAAGGAGGCTGCTGAGGTTGTCGGCATTATTCATACACTATCAATCAATCAATCAATCAGGGATTTGTAGAGCGCAGCTATTCATCCATGAGGGTCTCAAGGCATTGGGGAAGGATGGGAGGGGGTGATGGGGATCAGTCGAAGAGCCAGGTCTTGAGGTCCTTCCTGAACTGAGACCGAGTGGGAGATTGCCTGAGGGGGATGGGGAGGGTGGTCTTGGCGGCGATGTGGGAGAAGAATCTTCCTCTGAGTGTGGTTTTCCAGATGCGGGGGACCTTGGCGAGGGCCTGGTCAGTGCAGCGGAGTTGTCTGGTGGGAGTGTAGAAGGAGAGTCTGTGGTTGAGGTAGGCTGGTCCGGCATCGTGTAGGGCCTTGTAGGCATGGGTCAGGAGCTTGATGGTGATTCCGTTGTCGATAGGCAGCCAGTGTAGGTCTCTTAGGAGGGTGGAGGTGTGGCTGTGTCATGGGGCGTTCTTCATGAGACGCGCGGAGGCGTTCTGGATGCGTTGTAGTCTTTTCCGGGTCTTGCCGGTGGTTCCAGCATAGAGAGCATTGCCATAGTCGAGGCGGCTGCTGACAAGGGCCTGGGTGACTGTCCTTCTGGCTTCGGTGGGGATCCACTTGTAGATTTTTCGAAGCATGTGCAGGGTGTGGAAGCAACCCAATGAGACTGCTCTCACTTGTTGGTCCATTGAGAGCGATGAGTCTAAAATTATACTGAGATTGCGGGCGTGGTCGTGGGGGTGTTTCTGAGGGTGGAGGGCCACCAGGGCTCGTTCCAGGTGGAGGGTGTCGAGCCGAGGATGAGGGCTTCTGTTTCGTCCAAATTCAGTTTGAGGTAACTATCTTTCATCCAGGCGGCGACTGCTTTAATTTCTTCGTGGAAATTGTTTTTGGCGGTGGTTGGGTTGTTGTTGAGGGAGACTATCAGTTGGGTGTCGTCCGTGTAGGAAACGATGTTGAGTGCGTGGCTTCTGATGATGGCGGCTAGTGGGGTCATGTAGAGGTTGAAGAGGGTGGGACTCAGCGAGGATCCTTGGGGGACGCCGCAGCTGATCTTTGTGGCTTCTGAGAGAAAGGGGGGGAGTGGGACCCTCTGTGTTCTGCCCGTGAGGAACGAGGAGAGCCATTGTAGTGCTGAGTCTCGGATGCCGGCGTTGTGGAGGCGGGTGCATAGTGTGTCATGTGAGACTGTGTCGAATGCAGCAGAAAGGTCCAGGAGGATGAGGGCGACGGTCTTGACTCAGTTGAGGAAGGTGCGGATGTCGTCTGTGGCAGTGAGGTGGGCAGTCTCAGGTCTATGGTTGCTTCTGAATCTTGACTGAGAGGGGTCCAAGATGTTGTTGGCTTCCAGGAAGTTGGTGAGTTGTATGTTGACTGTCTTCTCAATGCCTTTAGCCCAAAAGCGGAGCAGGGAGATGGGCCGGTAGTTCTTGAGGTCTGTCAGGTCGGCAGTGGGTTTCTTCAGTAGAGTTTTGATCTCTGCATGTTTCCAACTCTCTGGGAAGGTGGCAGTTTCGAAGGAGCGGTTGATGGTATGCTGGAGTTTGGGTGCAATTATGTTGCTGGCTGACCAAAATGGGTCATCCCTGGCCTTGTTCCAGTTGCTTGATAATGTTTCAGATGGGGCTACCTGTCTCAATGGTGGCCTCCATAGTTATGGAGAAGGTGTATGACACCCTGAAGTAGGATTACTTATTTATAGTGGTGGCTCAAACGGAATTCTGCAGGGAATTATTCACCTGGATGCACCTTGTGTACAATATAGCAGTCTGGGCATGGGTGAGGACAAGGTGGATCAATTAGGGGCTGCACTAGATAGAAAGATGGACCCTTCAAGGATGTCCCTGTCTTCTCTCTTATTTTCGCTGGCTGTGGCACCTCTTTTTGATAGTGTCAAGAGTGAGGGGCATTGAGAACGGCACTTAATAGCCCTGCATGTGTATGCTCTATTGCTGCACCTTTGAATCACCTCCACTAACCTAATATACTGAGTAGATCAGTATAGTGCTGAGATTGAGAGTTAACGGGGACATTTTGCCTCTCCCCACGAGGTAAGTTGTGAAGACGAAAAATACCTTGTACTTTGTCTCTAATATGGCCTTGCAAAACTTGGGTTACCTCATTTCTCAGGGAAAAATACTGATTCTTTTTGTATTGTTTGAGTTATGGAAGAGTCAGAAACTGGTATCTGCAAAACTTTTTTGGGAAAATCCTCTGTAGCCTTCTTTTTAACATAGCAGTTCTACCTTCACTTGCTTTTAAATCATGCAGGAGCAGTATAGACAGTAGTACAATGCGTTTGAACAGTTTTAAATGTATACTTGTGTTTTAGTTTTGTTTCCAAAATGGAAAAATACCTGATTTTATTGATTGATCTTTTCTTTCCACCTCTCTTAACATGAAAATCCTGGTCAGGCCATTAGGATACTGGTCAGGTAACAACCCAAGCCATGGTAGATGATGTTGTTCAGTTACTTCGAGGTCCAGATATACCACATAGATGCTGATGTCAACATAATGACATTCTTGCCCACACTTCGAACGTCAATATTCTGGAAAGATTATCACTGTTTGCAATGGCCAGGTTGGCTGTAGTGAAAATGATGGGTGTACTGCCATGCCTGTTGTACTATTTTGCCACCATGCCATTGGTTATACCATGAACTGCATTTCAGGGAATTTAATTCCCTATTAGTTGAATTGATTTAGGGATCATATAGGAACAGGGCTGCTTGTAATAAATTACAACTCCTATGGTGGAGGGAGGATTAGGGGAACCTAAAAAAGGGTCCATTTTATTTGGTTGCTTATTTCCAATGGGCCTAAAATAACTCTCCACTGAAATATAAGGTGAGTCTAAATCCTTTGGAAAGGAATTGAGGCCGCCCTTGATACTCAAGACATTGGTTAGGGATGCGGACTCACCTAGACCTACGCCAAACTGATACATTGCAAAACTCTGGTGAAAACAAAACATGTTGCAGGCAAAAATACAATATGCATGTAGACAGTGACTTCCCTCAGTGGTGCCTCCTCAGATTTTGCCTTGTTGTCCTCTTGAGCAGCACTCATGCATGGATGAATGCAGGGATACACCATATAGGAGACATTTACAAAGGGCCAAGTTGCCCAACTTTGACTTCTTTGAGGCTAACATTAGGAATTCACACATACTTAACTTCCAAGTAGAATATACTCCATGGCAACTTGTGAATGTCCTAAATGCAGAAAAAGGGGTACACACTTCCAGCACTTAACTTAAAATGAAGTTGCCCAGTATTAAATCCACAACTTCTCCATTGTGGTAAATAAATATGCATTGCTTTCGGGAGAATATAAGTACATCCTCCAGCTCTCCTTTCCGAACAACAACTGTCATCACTGAGAATCCACTCTCTCTTTCCATTCCTCCCTTCTATTCCATCCAACAATTACTTGTTCCATTACTTATCTCTAAAAACAACATACCACCTTTCCTTAACAAAACTCAAAAATAAAAAAACAAAATAAAATATACGTCATAAAAGTAATCCACAAGTATACTACTAAAGATACATACAAGGCCCTCAAACATGGCATAAACATGACTACACTACATTGTTACAATAATTTCTACTCTTACAATAAATCTAATTGCATCTTGGAATTACAAGCAATACATTGACTTTATGCTTTAACATAATGCATTGTTTCTGTAGGATGACATTTCCTTAATTTCCTGCATTCCGAAATATCACCACCTTCCAACACCACAGTATTTCCCTTGACTTTAAATACTCTGCATTAGCTTTACCACACAGTTTCACCTTTCGTAACCATCCTTCCTTTCTTGTATTGAACCCAACTACCCTTTTTTTTATCAAACACAATTTGCAATTGGATTTCCTCTCATATCTCAATTGACAACTTTTATGGTATTTCATCACTCTGTCTCTCACTTGATTTAAATCCTCA
The DNA here is from genome assembly GCF_031143425.1 of Pleurodeles waltl. Taxonomy (NCBI): domain Eukaryota; kingdom Metazoa; phylum Chordata; class Amphibia; order Caudata; family Salamandridae; genus Pleurodeles; species Pleurodeles waltl. Next base: position 719,557,529 of record NC_090445.1, on the reverse strand, counting down.
CCAACCTTTCTGTTACAAAACATTCATCCAGGTTACACTTTGGAATGATTGTTTCTATCCTCTAATAAATAAAAAGGTGTAACACCTGTAGCTGAATGGGGTGTGGTTCTATAGTTCCACAACATATTTTGAATTTTCTTCTTCCAATGGAGATCACTACAGGCAGCCAATTGTACATTCTCCACTAACACTCGATTCAATCTCTCAGCCAAACCATTTTCCCTTGGATGATACAAAGCTGTGTGATGATATTTAACTCCATTACTTTTCCTCCATTGACCAGACACAAGTTGCGGACCATTCTCAGTTATTCCTTCTTTTAGCCACCGTTCACGCATAAACCCTTCAACCAAAAATTCCATTACAGCATCAGTATTGACGCAATTCACAAATTTGACCTCTAGTCATTTTGAAAAGTAATCTAGCAATACTATAGCATACTTTGCTGAACATTCCTTCACTGAAACATGCCACAAATATCCAAACTTAATTTCTGCCAAGGTCCTTTTGGAAATTCTATTGGCATAATTGATGTTGCCTGAGATTTTTTAGATTTATCACTCCTTGAACAAGGTAAGCAACCTCTCACGTCTTTTAATCATTTGGTCCATGCCTGCCCACCAGAAATGTTCCCTAACTTTTATTTTCATACTATACATTCCTCTGTGAGCTTCAGCCAATTTCTTCCTCATAGTTCATAGGAACAACCAATTTGTCACCAGATACAATTTGTCATCATTCCACATTAATTCACTCCACATACCTTTGTGTCCATCAAACAACAAATTCCTAGATTTTTTCTTTGGCCAACCTTCCACCATAAATTAATTGATTTCCATCATCTCTACATCTAATACAATCTCTGACATCCACTCATTCAAATAATAATGCCACAAATACATCATTTCATTCATCCGCTTCAGGTTCAACTTTGTGCTCAACAGTTTCCAAAGGCAGCTGCAAGAGTTAGCATTAACATTTATGTGTCCCAGGACATATTTAACAATAAAGAAAAACTCCTGCAAGTAATAAAGCCACTTAGCAAATCTTGGTGTAGCTTTACCAGCACCTTTAGTAGACAACAACTCCACCAGAGGTTTATGATCAGTCCTTAATTCAAAGGAGCTACCCTAGATGAAATTCTTAAAATGTTTAATTGCCCACCAACATGCTAATGTTTCCCATTCAATAACACTGTATGTTTTTCAGCACCTTTGAGGGTACGGGAAGTAAATGCTACTACTCTTTTTTCCCATTCTTTACCTACATTAAAACTGCTCCGAAGCCAAATAAACTGGCATCAGTCACTTACATAGCATGATCATTTACATCAAACAGATTCAAATTCACAGCATTGACTATACAACCTTTGATTTGCCTAAAAACATCTTCACAATCTTGCGTCCACAGAAATTTAACATTTTTCTTTAATAAGTCTCCTAATTCTTTGGCAATATCGGAGAAATGTTCAATGAATTTAGCATAATACTCTGACTTCCCCAAGAAAGACTGAAGTTGATCCTTCTTAATGTGAGATGGAGCATTCTTTATCACCCAATTTTAGTTCAGGACTTATACCACTTTCTAAAATGGTATGTCCTAAATATTCCACTTGTGCCACAGAAAACTGACATTTGTTTAGACACACAGTTAAACCAGCATCACATAGTTTCCTCAACACTTTCTCCAATACTTCATTATACTTCATTATGTTCTTTCACATCCTTTCCCCATCATCCTGGAAGAGTTACATATTGGATTCATTAACAAGTAACTTCTGCACAACCCTCTAAAATACTGCAGAAGCCAGACTGAATGGCATCTGCTCAAGTCTATACAAGCCCTCTGGCGTGATAACTTATGTCAGGTGTTTCGAAGATTGATGCACTTTGATTTGATGGTACACTTATGATAAATCTAACATTGAAAACAATTTAGCCTAACCAGTAGCTGGCAACATTTCACTTATATTAGGAAGTGGATACTGATCCACCCCTACTTATTTATTTTGATCCCAAAGACCTAAACACTTGCAAACTCTCCTGTCTGTTTTTTTTCAGTAAAACTATAGGACTTACCCATTCAGCAGATTCCACTCGTTCAATAATATCCTCTGCCTCCACTTGGTTCAATTCTTTCTGCAAATCTGTTCTCATGATCATGGGTACCCCCTAACCTTTTATGCAACAGGCTTGGCATCATTTTTAAGAACAATCTTATGGCAAAAGCCTTTCAGACAACCCAGTTTAGATGAAAAACACTTGGAAACAAATCCTTCCATTCCTGGTTCCCATTTTTTACATCATCTGTTAACAAATCTTGGCTGGGATGGTTTGAGTCCAGATAATGCCCAATAACCTCTGATCTGACCATCCCAAAATATTCTTGCCCACACTTACCACATACACTGTATATTGTATATACTATCCCTTGAAGACAATGCCCATAGTAAAACACCCTAACAAAGGTAATTTCTTTCCACAATAACCTGCCAGATTTATCTTGGCCTTCAGTAATCGAATTTCACCCAACTTCTTGAAAGTCACCTCTTCAATTATGGTGTATGGAGAGCAAAATTCCGTCCAGACCTCAACCAATTTTCCATGAATATGGATGTTACACTTGGGTGGATGGTATGATTCTATGAAAGTGTCTACCTCCAAGTCATCAGCCACCAGCACTTCATCATCTTCACTGTTGGAATCTTTACTGTTAGATACAACATTCACCCTAGGCTTCATTTTCGCTCCTTACAAACATGAGAAAAATAATCCATCCGTTTACATTTGAAACATCTAACACCAGCAGCTGGACAATACGCAGATGATGAAATGTGCTCCTCACTGCCATAATGGTAGCCTTTATGTGACATTCTTTTTCCTTCTGCCCGTCCTTTATTGAAACCCTCAATTTACCATCATGCAATTTTGTCTGTTTCAAATCCAATTTCCTGAATTCCTGGACGATAGCCACGACATTAGATGATCCACACTGTTTATCCTGTTCATGTAGGCTTAACTCCTTTACATACTGGGATATACTCTCAACTTTTTATGCCACTATAATAGCTTTCTCAAGAGATGGTTATTTCATGTTAAGAAGTTTTTCTTGAATTTTACAATTGTCAGTTTTACTCACCAATTGGTCCCTGTTAATTTCATCCTGTAGCTCTTTAAAACTACATGTGTTCTTAACACAGCAACTTATTGATCCTCTGACTCTCCCATCAATTGTCCATGAGAAAATAATTTATGTCACTCTATTGCAATATTTATTTTGGTGTATAATTCTCCTCCAAGGATCTCAGAGCTTGTAAATATTCACCATCCTCCTCCTCTATGTCCATCTCATCATCATCTCCTTGTGCATCATGAGGTGGAATAGGTTGCTGTTTCAAAACATTTCTCCCTTCAATCCACAAATTATGTTTTAATATGGCGAATCTGTGCATAGGCAGGTGGGACTGTAGATTTGTAAATGCAGCTCTAACCATTTCCAAATAGCATACAGACATGACATGGAAATCATAACAAGCACCTAGATTCCCCATCTGGTTGAAATGAAAAAGGGGATGAAAAATAAAAGCATAGTGCTCAACACGTTGTGGAGAAGGGGTGGTGGAGCAGCCGTCATAGGTTCATGATCCTGTCGGTCTTACTTAAACTGCCCAGTGACAGACAAATTTGAGATGCACCAATGCGGCTTGGGGTGATACACTCTTAGGGGGTCATTCTGACCCCCGCCGGCGGCGGATGCCGCCGGCCTGGCGGGAACCGCCAGAAGACCGTACCGCGGTCAAAAGACCGCGGCGGTCATTCTGAGTTTCCCGCTGGGCTGGCGGGCAACCGCCAAAAGGCCGCCCGCCCAGCGGGAAACCCCCTTCCACGAGGATGCCGGCTCCGAATGGAGCCGGCGGAGTGGAAGGGGTGCGACGGGTGCAGTTGCACCCGTCGCGATTTTCAGTGTCTGCCACGCAGACACTGAAAATCTATGTGGGGCCCTGTTAGGGGGCCCCTGCACTGCCCATGCCAGTGGCATGGGCACTGCAGGGGACCCCAGGGGCCCCACAACACCAGTTCCCGCCAGCCAGGTTCTGGCGGTGAAAACCTCCAGAACCAGGCTGGCGGGAAGGGGGTCGGAATCCCCATGGCGGCGCTGCTTGCAGCGCCGCCGTGGAGGATTCCCTGGGGCAGCGGGAAGCCGGCGGGAAACCGCTGGCTTCCCTTTTCTGACCGCGGCTTTACAACCGCGGTCAGAATGCCCCCGGAAGCACCGCCAGCCTGTTGGCGGTGCTTCCGCGGTTGTTGGCCCTGGCGGTCCATGACCGCCAGGGTCAGAATGACCCCCTTAGTCCTGTATGACTGTGCAGTAGCACGATGATCCATTATTTGGTTGACCACACATCGAACATTACCTTCAATCCACGGCTGCCCTCAATCACCCCAACCAAATCAATATCTACTTATCGGCATGCTAGACCCCTACCACCTATACAGAGAGAACCCCAACAGAGACAACATACCCTTCGCCAATCCATTCAGTTATGGCTTATCCAATATCAGACTAGGAAGGTATGCAATAGGTACTGAGTGTTGTATAAAGACTTTAATTCTTAAAATTAATTTGATGTTGATGACCCGCACTGCTATGTATTATTTTGGGACATTGTAGGTACATGCTGGAAGTAGTTTTGTGTTAATCAAATTAGTTCCAAAATACGGCATTGATGCAGGCAAACTAACATGTTTCTTTGTAAATGTGAAGCCAGTACCAACATTCCAAACACAGTTGTTCAGCATGGTTACTCTTAGATGGTGAGGAGAGTTTAGGATGAAGAGGGGCATGGGTATTGCAGTAGGTTCAGAAGACGTAAGGAAGTATATAAACCTTGTTTTGCAAAAGTTAAGTCGGAAGGTAAGGTGAAGATCTGAGACTTTAGGTAAAAAGATAGAGGTAAGTGATGGGAAGGAGAAGATGTGTCAGTGAAGATATGGTAGGAGTACTGCAATGAGGGGATAATGTTACTGAGGGAGTAGTGATAGAGGAAGCCCTATTTGCACATGTGTGGGGAGAGAGTGAGATACTGACGGCTCGTTTGAAGATGCGATGTGATCATACCATGAAAAGGTAAAACCGGATAAGGAAGGCATGTTGTCATGTTAAAGTGCACGAGTAGTAAAGTGTAATGCAGACCAGGCGCTCAGCTGCGTTTGATCAGATAGGTGGACAAGGGACTTGACAAAACCTGGATAGAGAGAATGGGGCAGCCGTGGGTGCCTGGAGTTATGGTATGATCACAGCTGATTTGAAACATTTAGAAAAGAATCCTATTCAGAACAACTGATAGAAATGGACGGAGAGGCAGAAGAATATGCTTGAGCATATTGTGAGGTGCTTTGTGATCAGAGAACTAAACAGGCGCAAATAAGTGAAACAGGACTGTGCAGACATAAGTGGAAGTTGGTTCCTGACAAGTGATAAATGAGAAATGTGAGAGATTGGTGGAGTGACAGGGAGACAGAAGAAGGGAAAGAAGTGACTAAGAGGGCATTAAGTTTGGTCTTTAATGAAGGGCATTTTTGAGGACCTATGTGAAGTCATTGGGTCATAGTGACTTTAGAGGAGGTGAGATTTTAGTACCACAGAGGCTGAAGTGAGGTGCTGAAGAGACAATAGTAGGTTGAATTGGCCCAGTGAGGAAAACATGAGAATACTTAGAGCCTGGTTATATGTGTTGTGGTGTTTGCAATACTAATCTTTTTCCAATTTCTGATGCCAGAATGTATCTGAGTCCGGAGGGTACGAGTGGTTGAGACATCCAGGGTTGAGAGTATGGACTACAATTTGTGAAAGGTTAAAATTGATATAGGGGAGAATGGTGCTGAAGGTGTTGAAAAATGAGTTGTCAAGAAGGGGTGTTCGTGCAATATAATGAGACCATGTCAAGTGGAAACCTGCATCTAGACAGAAGCATCTTTGAAATAAATGTATGCAGGAGAGGGAATATCAGTGAACGTGGAAGAGGCTGTGGTCTGCAGAAATGGATGTTTAAGATGGAACTGGGCCTATGAATTAGCTGTCACCATGTGGTCAGTGGGCTTTCTGAGTAAAGCCATAGAGCAGGATTGCATACTTGAGGTAGATGGTAGTTAAAAAGCTCATTTACTTGCATATTTATGATTACGTGGTAGTTAGAAAGCTCACTTGAAAGAGGATCTTTAAATGGGTCATCCGATGGATGATGTCCCAGTAGGGCTTAAAACTCAAGCAAATAACATCACAGAAAGGCACATTCTAGAATACCTATTGTTGGTGACTGTTAGAGATGCAGGGCTGAGTAAAGAGATCTGTGCTTTTTCTTCACAACGGGTGACCCCTTTAAATTGAGATTCAGATTCTCTAAGATGATGCTGTTGGTTTTGAAGGATAGGGTGGCAAGGATAGTGTCTAGACCACTGAAAATGAATCTGGTGACAACTGCATGTAGTTTGAAGGGAGAAAGCACAGTGATGTCAATGTGCCCTATAGAGAAGAGTATGGGGACCAGAGATGGGAGGAGGGCTCTGGTTAGCCGCTTGAGTGGAGAAGACTTACAAAAGCTCCCCCAACCCGGGGGAGCCGAGAATATGGCGGGCAGCCATGGCCTGACACAGGGGCGTGGTGTGAGCCACTGCAACACTAGGTCAAGACTCGGTGGGAATGGACCATGTGGGCATGACCCCAGAAGTATTAGAGTGCTTCCGGGGTCGCTGAGGTTGCGTTGCAGCCCTGCCCGTTAAAAAGTAGCGCAAGGTGGCGAGCGGGTCTCTCTTCCCACTTGCTACCTCGCAAAGACGGTTGCTCAATGGACCCTGAGCTGCCCTCACAAGCCCATCTGGGATTTTTGTTCCACGCCCACTGTCCCCAGAGCAATTTTCACTGGGTAGGGGAACGCATGGGGTGTGTGACGTTTTCTGCTGGGATGTTGTCTATAATACTACCAAGTGACTGTTTCTCGGAGCTTATCTGGAGCCATTGTAATGTTTTGTGCTATGTCTAACCCACCTTTTTTCTTGTAGGTATGTCATATTTATGGTTTTGTGTACAGGGTAAGGTCATGATTGGTGGAGCAGTCCTGGTCCATGTAAGACATCCCTTTAAACAAAAGTAACAGTGGAGACATAGGATCATCCAGGGAGTGCTCACAACAAGTCAAGAGGTTCCAGGGGCACCGGGGTTTGAGGGCGGTCGATGACACGCAGTCCTTACCTGGCAATCACCCACAAAAGTGCAGTGGGCGCTAGCTAGCACAGGCCCCTGAAGGGAGGAAATAGGGCGTAGGAGGGGCCCAAGATCAGTACTCTAGCGGGCAGATGGGCCCCCTGCACAGGAACACCCCAGTAGGGGTGGTTGGTGGGTGTTGTCCGCCCATAAGGAGGACCCATCCTTTTCCAGATTTACTGGATAGAGGGTTCTAGAAGGAGGGAACTCTGCTACCAGTCATGATCTCACTTGTCAGGATGTGAATTTTGAAGGATGGCACGGGAACAATTCTTATATTTGGATAGGAAACTCCCATGTATTAGTGTCTTTGTTAAGGCCTGGGTTTGATCCCTGTATGCAGTGATGTAAAACTGTGGGTTACTATGCATAACTGATTTAAAGTTTTTTTGTATATATGTGTAAATAAATACAGTCGGGGGTCTTTCGACCCCTCACACATCTTGTTCAGGTGTTGTTTTTTGCCAGTGTAGTAAGTGATACCGCTGGAGGCAGGGTGGTCTGAGGGCAGTGATTACAAGGGACATCGGCAACTGCCTGACCATATGGCTCTATCACCTTTAAGTGCGGTGCACGATGTATGCATGTGTGATTGGAATATTGCATATCCACTTCCTTTGCTATATTTTTAATCTGAGGGCAGGAGATCTGTTGTACACGTTCTGAGTGTGAGTTAAGCTTACACTTTTTACTCTGTACTGTGCCTGGTTCTATTGTGAGACATGCCTTCCCTGCTGCGATTCATGTGGTACCTGTTGTAGGTATATAGCATAAGAAGGCCTCTATCAGTACAAAAGCCAGAACTACTGACTTTTGTGACTGTTTTTGGATGTGTTCAGAAGTATCCTTTCCTAAGGGATACCTATTCTGTGTGTTTCACTGAAGCTAAAACAACCCTATCATTTCTCAAAAGCATGTACTCTTTGCTTTACCTATGCTTATTGAATTTGAAGATGTGCATAGCTATCAACTCGGCACTTCGATTTACTACTCTGGCTGCTTATTTTATGAAGACCGCAGTAAAAAAAAACCTTCTCTGATCCATCAAGAATCCCATGCAAAACAAATGAAAGAAAAATTGATTTTGTGCTTTAAAAATAAGAAGATAATCAGAGTTTTTATTGCACTTTATAGCTTCACAGTAATGCATCCTCACAGCAGAAAACGTTTTGCCAGGGAGCCTCAATGATTTGCAATGAGATTTTGTGGTCGGGGGTTTTATGACTTTTAAGATTTGTAACAGCTGTTAAACAGGTAAGTGCATCTGATTATGAATACGGTATACCATTAGATTAGGCTGGCAGAGCCTGGGTGTGCAGTTAAATAGTGCACTCGAGTGAAGTAACAATTAAGTGGTGAGAGGACGAGAACTGCTGGGATGGCACGGGGCCCTCTTTAGACTCTGGAAGGCGGTACTCCGTTCCGCCAGGGCAGTGGAGGAATGTCCTGCCTGACGGAGATCTCTGTATTTTCAGCTGAGGGCGCTGTAGCTCTGGTGTGCGAGGCCATGCTGAATGTGCCCACACAGCAAACTTTTTGTTTTACAAGCACAAACTCCCAAAGAGAGAGTTTGTTTTTGAAATACAAACAGCAAATGTCCTAGATGTGCTGGGAATTTTCTTCTAAAGCGTAGGTGTCATTTCAGTATTTTTCAGTTCAAGCCATCCGCGTTTCCCCTGGTGGTCCTGAACAGGAAATACGTATGTCAGAATGTTTGCCTCAAATAGGGTGGATGCCCCAAAGTGCTTAGCCTGATGGCCCGATATAGGTGGGGCTGTTGGTCTAAGGTTTCCACTGCCGTAAACATCGCGAGGTTCCGCTGGCGGTACTATTAAGATTCTCCTACCTCCCAATCGAGTGGGAGAATATATGTGGCGGAAAGTCATGTCCGCCAAACCTTAAATAAAGCCAAAAGTCAGTGACTGCCACTGTCCCTAAAAAATATATACAAACACTGATTCTCTGAATCAGGAGTGATCATCTGCGGGCACAGGTGGCACCTTTTGACCACCAAATTGATATTTGAGTGCAGAAAAGTTTTCCGAAGCGCCCAAAGAGAGAGAAAGATTGAAGAGAGGCTTCTTGAAGTACCTAATGTAGCTTGGGCTGATAATAAAATTGGACTGCAGCAATAAGAGAGACCTTAATACAATCAGGTATGGAAATTATAGACATTAGAGTCTAAACATTGAATTGCATTAGATATATGCTAATATTTATTTGTGTTAGTTTCCAAATCTCTGGATTAAGAATGTTTTAAATAGATCCTAGCTGTTCTGTTTTTGTGTATATCCAATCAGTTCTAGAAATGAGTGGCTTGGTGCCTTCTGGTACAGCTCTCTTGTGCTTCATGGAATATGTGCGATGTCACCATGGACAGCCCTCTGGATCCTCCTGTGAGATCTTTTGCCATTACACCCTCTGATCGCCATTGAATCGCTTCTCATGTGTACACGCAAAGTAACTTTCAAGTTTTTTTTCCTGGTGTTTGGTTTGGTTAGGGTGACCAGACGTCCCGGATTTGCCCGGACAGTCCTGGTTTTCAGAGGACTGTCCTGGTTCATTTTCAATAAACGTTCCGGTTTTTGGGGCAAAGGTCAGGTCAACCTGTGAACACTATGTTAATTTTAAGTAAATGTCCCGGTTTTTGGGACAAAGGTCATGGCAACCTGGGAGGCATAAGTGAAACGTGTGCTCTCCTTTCACATGCAGCTCTAGAGTCTTAAATAATTGAGAAGTAATTTTTTGGTTTCAGCCTGTCTGCTGCTGCCTGTTCCTGTGTGTGTGTGTGTGTACACATATACACACACATTTACAGGACAGGTCAGATATAAAAGTGAGATTAAGGGCTTTAGTCTTACTTTTATGTCTGACCTGTACCGTTTTTTTCTTTTCAAAATCTGGTCACCCTATATTTGATGCCATGTCCAGGTTCCGGCCTAAGGGTTGCCTAACCAGTTTTATAAAAGCTCCACCCATGCCCAGAGAGCTGTCTTTAGCACTGGTGGCGCCCGGTGCAAAAAAATTTGTTGGAGCGCCCCCCCCCCCCCCCACAATGACCACCTTTGCCACAGATTCCTTCACTACCACCCTTTATCAGTGCCCTGAAGTCTCCATAACCACTCTCTCTCAGATGTATTTAATTATTTTTATAGCCCCACTCATACCAGTGTAGGGTGTCAGAGCACTTCACATTACAAACGCATTATGCAGTGGTAAATCAATCATATGTGTGTGTAAATCAGTGTAATGTTACATAAGGCCGAGGACTACAAGGTGTAGGAGTCACGTCATTCAAACTGGTAGGTAGTAGAGTTTGAGTGCTAGAAGCGAAACTCAATATTTAAAAAGTACCACCATAGTTGGGGGCTGGTAGAAATTATTTCTACCCAAATGAGTCATTTTTGCAACACTAGATTATTGAAAGTGTGGGGAAAAATCATAACGCTCTCACCTCTACCTTGCAGTTGCATGCAGCTCTTTGATGACAGTTAATAGCTTACTGTTCTGTGTTGGATTTTAACTTGTAACCTGCAAGATACTAAAGGATATTTCCATCAAAAGTAGTAACCCACTGACCTATTTACGTTATGTGCACTTTGTGATCTGCATAGTACACGTTCTTTGCAGCAGGCATATCAACCAGCTGGGTTACCTTACAATGAGTCAGATCTTCCACCAGTCAAAACTGGATCTCTCTCCAGAAGGTCCATTATTCATCGACATTTTAATAGTTGAAAATTGCTGGAGGCAAGGAACGCGGCAACAGGTGATTTTAAAACCTATGTATACTTGCGAAGAAGGCGCCCCCACCCGACGTCAACGCCCTGTGCGGTGGCACCGGTTGCACCGCCCCAGAGCCGGCCCTGCAGGCCCATATTCTGATGGGAGTTTCTGTCACCGACAGGCACTTGCTGTAAAAGCCATCGGATTCTGGGCTTCACGCCATTACGTTTTGCCGTCACAGTACTGAAAAAACGTGCACAAGCTGGTACTGGGCCATCGACCCTCCTTTTCCCCAGACTGGAGAATTAAAAAGGTGGAACATCCCGAGATTGTTAGCACTGAAGGCAGAGTTTCGGGCAAAGCACGTTCTATTTCGACGGAAGTTGCACTTTCAGGACACCTTAGTGTATAGGGAGTAAACAGTTGGTCTTTATTCACAATCAATTGAACAAGTTAAACCAAAGTGCCAGAGTTCACAAAAGGTCAACAAACTAATCTCTACATTGTTGACATGGAATGAAATCAAGAAGCCACAAAACGGAGAAAAATGAAGTCTAGCCAGACCAAAAGTTAGCTGCAAAAGGTTATCCACGCCTCCAGCCCTGCTGCATCATTTGTCTAGGTTGCTACTGATGGAAACGAATTAACCCCTGTGCACCACCTCGCTGCTGAGTACTCCCCAAGGAATGTGCGACTGGCCTTGGGGAGTGATGGCCCCGAATTATGTGCCATGTACCACAATCACTTTGAGATTCTTTCTTCTGGTCACAGCCTTCCACTTTATATTATGCTATATCTACATAGTGTCTCCCACTCTGGCATGGCCCCGAGGCACTTTCAGGTGGATGTGTAAGAGGCTACAACATTTTCTGTACCTGGCTGAAAGGGTGTGGGTTTCACGACTGGCCTATTTGACAAGAGTAAGGGAGTCCTCCTATGTGAGGCTTGGTGGGGGGTCTGAAGTGTTGAACTTGGTCCCTTCTGCCAAAATGAACTCTCAAAGAGTGGTGCAGTCTCATTTTGAGTATGATCGCCATCTTTCAAGACAAGGCTGCTCCCTTTCCGGTTTGTGGTTGCCACGCATTGGGTCTTTAGAGTGGCCTAGAAGGGAAGAGTTCTTGTGGTGTGCTTGATGTTTGAAGGGGTGCCCTAAGTGTATCATGGTGAGCCATGTAAATGCAGTCACTCGTGAGTGAAACACGGAGATGTAGGAGGGATACTGTCACTTTTTGCGAGCACTTCCCATCCTGGGTATCCATTTGCTGTGCATTATGCGTGCTTTCAAGGCCGTGGATGTACAGTGACCTATATGGTAAGAGGTTTGGTGTTGTTCATCAGCCTGGAGGGTTGCCACAAACAAGTCGTGTTGCGCTTGTTGCTGTGCTTACGCACTGAGCGATGCGGGGGAGGCTTGCTTTTAAGTATGCGTACCACTTCTAATGAAGGGTACCTTGGTATGACAATGGAAGGCCTTGCACTGAGCACTTTGTGTTCTTATTTTGCAAGGGATGGGAAGAGTCTGATGTCCTGTTTGAGGTTCACGGGTTATTAGAGTTGTGATTGTGCCTTTTGTGTGGCGGGGGACTAGGATAGGTAGAACAAGCAGAGCTGAAGGTATTTTCTTCAGTTAAGGTGAGCAAGACATGGGAGACTGATCGGTTTGGGTACAGGTGGACCTTTGATCCATGTCAATACCAATCTATGTTTCCAGGCTTGGGCTTTCCTTTGTAAACTATGTATTGTGAATTTTATTCCCACTGGTTTGTTGGTGAAAAAAACAACTCCTACAGCATACTGATGTGCTCAACGTGAGCCTAAGATTTATGATACGACAGGTCTGTTGTCTGTCTGCACTCCCCACTATCAAGTAACCCTGCGGCCCTTTGCAGAAACCCTGGAATGGAAGGCAGGGAAAACGGATGGCGGGCACCAAAAATGTACCTTGCCGCGGGAGTCAAGATACGTTGAGAAAGCCTTGCCCAAAACCCCCTACAATCCCTTAAACTATGCAGCCAAAAGGAAGTGCCTACGCTCACCCCTGATCTTGCCAGAGTGCTGAAGGCTTGCAGTGGTGCCGAAAGGTGTTAATCTAAAGATGAACCCCTTCTGAGAAGGTTTCTCCTTTACCTGTTGAATGACCTTATATTGAGATCAAAAATATCTAGCCAAACACCATAAAAACTATGGCAATATACTAAAACTGCCCCCAACCAAATGCCACAAAGTCAACAAAATGTATTAGAGGCACCAGCACCACAAACCCATGCAATCAGCACTGCACCTGTCGTATATGAGCCACTATGGGACAGTGAACACCCCCATAGAACACCCTCATTGGGATACCCTACAATATGCAGACAGCACTTATGCTGGGTATTGGTGGAAGGACTTGGACCTGACGTTCCACAGAGTAGGGAACCCACATTCTGCAGATGGCAGTATGCACAGTAATGGCCTCATTCTGTGCTATGCGGCAATAGCGGCTGCAAAAAACAGCAGGGTACAAATACCATTATCGCAGTGTCTGGGTTGTTCTTGCACTGATTAAAACCTTTTCAGTCCATAATGGGAAAAATGTACAAAAAGATTTTTACACTTTTTCTGGTGAGCGGTAGCACCACTATCACAGTGTTTTACATGCAATATCTTCCTAGTGGAGGAAATTGCCTGCAGCCAACCACCTGCATGCAGCCAACCCCATTCTGCACACAACCTTCGTCCATGCATGCAAGGGATTGGCAGCAGGGCCTGGACCTTTAACAGGTCCTGCAGCCAATCCCCTTGCTGTGGGTCTGTGAGTAGGTGTGTGAGTAGCTGTATGGGTGTGTGTGGATGCATAGGTGGGTGTGTGAGTGTGTGTGAGTGGCTGTGTGGGTCTGTAAGTAGGTGCTTGTGGTTTTGTGGGCCTGTGTGTGGCTGTTTGGTTGTGTGAGTGGTTGTGTGGGTGCATAAGTGGGGGTGCAAGTGTTTGAGTGGGTGTGTGAGTGGTTGTGTGGCTGCATAAGTAGGTATGCAAGTGTGTGAGTGGGTGTGTGTGTGGGTGGCTGAGTGGCTGTGTGAGTCTGTGAGTGGGTATGTGAGTGTGTAAGTGGGTGTGTGAGTGGGTGTCTGACTGGATGTGTGGGTGTGTAAGTGGGTGTGGGAGGGTGTGAGTGGGCGTGTGAATGGCTGTGTGGGTCTGTGACTCAGTGTTTTAGTGCTTTTGTGGATCTGTGAGTGGGGGTGTGAGTTTTGTGAATGGCCATGTAAGTGAATGCGGGAGTGGGTCTCTGAGTGGGTGTATTTTTTTGATTGGGGTCATGAGGGGTCCCTCACAGACCCTCCATCAGTTTTAAGTTTTATACCCTCCTCTCCCCCGGACTGAGTGCGGATACACAAAATGGCAGCTGCAACCATTCTCTCAGACTGTGGCCAGCCGATCACAGCAATGCTGTTGGTGCATGGATTCATGGATCCATTGCGCTGGATCTGCGTCTCTAGATATACATAAATATTTTGTCTTTGATACCTCCGAAACTACTGAAGAGAGTTACACCAAATTAAAAGAAGCACTCTTTCTTGACCAAGATCTAGTTTTCTGCTAAATTTGGTGTAATCCCCTTAAGCAGTATGGGCCATAGCCCTGTCTAAAATTCTTAGGGGGCATTGCATGGGGAAAATGCATTTTGGGACCACACCTTTTTCTCGTCCCCCACTTGACAAATTCCCCTGAAACTTTGCAGATATCAGCTGAAGTGAGTGGCAAACTAGTCTTGAAAATTCATGAAGGTTCGTGAAATGGTGCCAAAGTTATGAGCAAAACAAAAAACGCTTTCCCTGTGGAAAGTAGGTTGTAACTATAATTACCATAACTACCTACTGGCGACTGCCATATATACCAAAAAGAGTTGTCCTGAACAAAAGCGCACTCACAACAGGTCATTATGGAATGTAGCCAAGTCAGCAACATACAGAGAATTTTTTGGCATTTTCATTATTTCAGGTGTTATGTTTTCAAACATCTCTGGACATGTGTTTCTAGGTTCATCCCTTCATCAGCAGAGAACAAACATTTCCTTCCTTTTTCAAAGGAAAACTGCCTGGCTGCCCAGCAGATTTAATTGCAGGCACCTGATATCAGTTGAACACCAGTTCTGTCCCAGTGGACCTCAAGTGAGCTGCAAAGTGCATCCTGGTGAGGGTAGTCCTGCACATGTTAAAATGATATCCCAAGTGGGTTGCTGAAGTCAAACAACATAATAAAACACAGTTCATTACTCCAGTGGGAAAATTCAAAGTAAGAAAATTGGTTTTGCTGCCAATGTTCCAACCTGCTGCTCTGAAAGTGACCACCCATAAAGTCACACATATATCTGCCCCTTTATGCAGTGGTGCTGCCTTCATGGCTGGACAGGCCATTTAATTTGTTTAAAATTATATCTATATATATATATACAGGTTTGTCAGGGAGGTAGCTTTTTGTCCCGAAAGAAGCCTTTTTCTTGTTTGGTGTAAATCTGTTCAGTAGTTTTTGAGACAGTAAAAGAAAAAGAAATATAGATATCTAGAGGCGAGAAGGATTCGCAAATAATTCACGGTCCCTGTCCCTGGGGCTATAAAACAAAATGAAAAGTAGCATAACGGATCAGGGTGGAGGTACCCTGACTCCGGGGGTGCGATATAGGGTCAAATCATGGGTTTAAAATTAATTTAAAACCATGCGTACTATTTCCAGATTATTCAAGAATATTTGAGAATATTCGCAAGCAATTAGCCCATGGTGAACAAAAACATTCACAGACTCATTCATACACTGATTCATTCACTCATACATGCACCTGGAGACTCATGCACCCACTCACACACTCACTCAGACACTCATGCACCCACTCAGACCCACTCATAGACTCACACACCCACTTTCAGACCCACTCAGACACACAGGCATCCACTCACATATCCACTGACAAGGACAGGCCCTGGGCCAACCCCTGCTGGGCACAGCCAAAGTGCTGGGTTGGGTGATTATAAGAGCTTGGCTGCAGGACCTGCGATCAAACCTCCATGTGCGTCGGTGGTTGGATTAATGTAAAGTAACTAAAATTACTTTACGTTAAAAAAACATAGAAATTCACTGAAAAAAACAAAAGTTACAGGGGCTTTAGCGTTATGTTCTGAAATTACTTTTACAGCCATAGAAATTCAGCAGCTATTGTTAGAGTTATTTCAAGTAACTATAAATTGCGCCCTAAGGTAGCTAGAACCTGCGCCTTCGCCATGCGCAGCTAATTACTCCACATAATATATCATTGATGACACCATGTATGGCATCTTTGATATTATCACAGCAACATTTGCAATAAAATTATTGACGATAAAACTGTCCATGGCGAGGGTGAGAGTTATAGTTACTTGAGTTAACTATAACTATAATTTCCATGGTTTTGTACAAGTAAATTCAGAAACTAACTATAACGCCCCTGTAACCTTTGTTTTCTTCAGGAAAACACAAATGCTACATGGATATTATAGTTAGGAAATATAATTTAAAAAAATTGAAATTCACAGAAAAAAACAAACGTTACAGGGATGTTATAGTTAGGCTTACATTTCACACGTACATAACCATAGAAATTCAGCAGTTATAGTTACCTGAGCTAACTGTAACTTGCGCGCCCATATTGCACTGCTCATGACCTCACATATTACATCACTCATAACATGGTCAGTGACATCACTGTTGACATCACTGATGACATCTTAAATGACATCACTGATGACATCATCCAGTGTGTGAGTGGTTGTATGGATGTGTGAGAGGCTGTGGGGAGGGCACGCGGCACCCCGCATTCTATTTTATTAAACCCCGGGAAGGTGGTGGTCCCCGGGGCTGCAGGGGAGCAGCGGCCCCCCGCATCTCATTAAAAATTAGCCCTGGGGAGGTGGAAGTCTCCAGGGCTGCAGGGGCCCTGGGGGTATCAAGAATGGATAACCCCAGGGTCATTAGATAATCCTCATGCAAGGATTACTGTTGATCCTTATGTGATCAATTCCTGTCACAGGCACTAGGACCAGGCACACCAGTGGGGCAGCATTTTTATTGGGACATGTGTAGAAACACTGGGTCGCAGGAAGTTTGTGGATCCCTGCACATACCTGTAGTTTACATCACAGAAATGAAAGGAAAAATAGAGTTTTTGTTTAATGTTTAGGGGTTACACAAGCAATACTCCATGGACTCCACTTGATGTCTACTTTTCCGTAATGTCTGGGTTTGCTAAGTTTCCCCACATGGTTGCCGACCCCAGGACTAATTAGTACACCCAACATAGTTATTATTTTTATTTTTTTTTAAATATTTTTATTAGTTTCAGATAACATAGGGTTACAAGTCGGTATCATTGTACTCGTGTATGGCAGGGAATCACATGATAACAGTAGGTTACAGTTTTACAACAATAGCAGGAGAGATGATATCTGACATCTATGCGACTGTGATACTACTTTCAACTGTTTCGCTTGAATAATGTGGTAGGGTGTAGGGTTTACAATATATTTGAGGCATACATTGCCGCCTATCAGGTGTGTCCGGCCTTACTCCAGTGTATCCAGTCTTATTATATTCGTTCACCATGCAGTCGGCGGTCTCATCTGGATCAGGCCCTTATGTAGGTAGTGTGGGGCTGGGGGAGCCCAACTGGGTGGCGAAACAGGGAGAACAGGGACTATAACATTTAAAGAACTTTAAGTCGTGCTTGGCGATTGTGGGGTAGATATGATGGTATCCCCATCAAATTTTTGGTGGGATTGCATTTCCTATGTCTGGGGGTGTTCATCTGGGGTCGGGGGGGAGGAGGAGAGAAGGACAGATGATTCAGAGTTTACATTTAGATATTGGTCTCAGTGTGTAATTACTATAGGCATGTCGGATCTCTGGGTACCAGTGTGGTGGTGCGATCCCCAGATGTCACCTGAGACCGCCCTGTGACATTATTTGATGTCCAGATGGTGGGAGATGGGATTGAAGGGGGTACCTATATATGATTAGTAGCAGGAGTCTACTATTCAATGGTTATAGATGTGGTGGGCGTATCTAGTGTTGGTTGGGAGTGTTGTACTACTTCGGTACTTCCGGCATTTTGTGAGGACAATTTATCTTCCAGTTTCCCTCTGTAGGTGTCCCATAGTGTTACCTCTCCCCCTCCGCCCTGAGTATCTATCTTGTTCCACTGCCCTAGCTTCGGTCGTAGCCCAACAAAGTACCTCTCGTAGCCACTTTTGAATATCGGGAGGTCGGGGTGCCTTCCATGACATAGCGATTTGGCGTTTAAACAGCGCTAAGGCGAGGTCTACAAATCTCATATGGCATTTGGTCCATTTGTTTCTCTTGGTTACCCCCAACAGGCAAAGGAGTGGGTCCAATGGGAGATGTACATCTATGATATCTGATACATGCTGGGTAATATGAGTCCAGGAGCTGCGTATTTCTGGGCATTCCCATGTCATGTGCAGAAAGTTGGCATCTTCCTGGCCACATCTGGGGCATGTTGGGGAGGTGTCTGGAAATATATTATGTAGACGGTGGGGGGGGGTCAAGTATGTTTGGTGAATATAGTTGAGTTGCGTATATTTCAGCCTGGTGTTGCGCGATACATATCTCACCTGTTATAGCGCCATTTTCCATTGATGGTTTGTTAAATCAGTTCCTAACCCAGTTTCCCATCGAGCCTTACTGCGGGGATGCAGCATGTCCTGTGTCTCCCTTAATAGTACATACAAGTTAGAGACTGCCCTCTTTTCCTGACCCCTTGTTAGGATGTAATGAAAACTATGGTGTATTGTGGGTTCTAGGGGGCCTGTCCGCCAAATTCTACCCACGGCCACACGTAGGGCTGCGTGAGCAAGAAACTGTCCGGGGTCTAGTTTAAATGTTGTGCTTAGGTCTGTGAATGAGCGTAGGTGCCCCTCCACGTATAGTTCACCGGTGTGTAGCAGTCCGCCCTGTCTCCATGTTTGAAAGTCATGTATTTGGGCAAGATCTCATATTTGAGGTATTTCCCATAGCGGGAGTTTGGGAGAGTAGGGTGGTGGTCACCCCCTTCGATGGATATATCGAGTCCACGTTGCCTCTGCTGTACGCAAAAGCAGTCCAGAGTCTGCCTTGTGTCTATCTCGTGTAAGAAGCCATCTGAGTGCCCCCCCTTCCCCGTTGCGTATTGTACCATAGCTCCTTCTATTGTCTGGTTCTCAGTTAGCCAAGACATGATACATTGCAGTTGTGAAGCCACATAATATCGCTCCATGTCCGGGACTCCCATGCCGCCTTCAAGCAGTCGGTTCTGCAGCACGTCTAGAGATATCCTCTTGCGTTCTAAGCCCCATATAAGTGCTATCAGTATACTACGTGCAGTCTGGAAGAAGGTCTTTCCAGGTGGGATCGGCAATGCTAGAAACAAATATAACAATCTAGAGAGTATCAGCATTTTGATAATAGCTGCTCTACCCATAGGGGAGAGAGGCAATCGCGTCCAAAAGGGCGTCGACTTACGTATTGAAGCCAATACTCTGTTATAGTTGCCTTCTACTAAATCTATCTCTGAGGGGTACACGTCTATCCCTAAGTAATGGAAGGTTCCTGTGGTCCAAACCAAGCGCCCACCACCAATTGACTGGTTTAATATGTCATTGGCCTCACGTAGGGGGAACGCGCAGGACTTACCCCAATTTACTTTAAGGCCCGACACTTCATTAAATTGCTCCAACAGTGTGAACAACCCAGCGAGGGCATCGCTAGGTTCCCGGAGATAGACCAATATGTCATCTGCATAGAGAGACACAACATGCCACTGTCCGTCTACCCGCAATCCCCAATCCAGGTCCCTCGTCCGAAGGCATGCGGCCAGAGGCTCCATGGCCAAGGCAAAAAGGACCGGGGACAGTGAGCTGCCCTGTCGCGTCCCCCTTTGGATGGGGAAAGCGCTAGATATTTGATGACCAGTACGGACTCTCGCTTGGGGGGCAGTATAGAGCAGCTGTTTCCACTGCAGAAATCGGGGGCCTAGCCCAAAGCGTCTTAGTGTCCACATCAAATAAGCCCAACCCACCGTATCAAATGCTTTTTCGAAGTCCAAGGACACCGCTAATGGGTGCCCTTCGCCGTTAGAGACTGCATCTATAATGTGACATAGTCGTCTGGTGTTGTAATAGGTGGCTCTGTTCGGTATGAAACCACTTTGGTCAGGGTGAATCAAGCTAGGGAGCAGTGGTAGTAGTCTATTTGCAAGTATTTTACTTAGGATCTTATAATCTATATTAAGCATTGATAGTGGTCGATATGAGCCCACCTCCAGAGAGTCCTTACCAGGTTTAGGAAGGACCACAATAAGAGCTTCATTTAACGAGGGCGGAAGTTCCCCTGGCCGAAATGATTCTTTATACATTTCTAGTAACCTGGGCGCTAGGGTGGTTCCGTATGTAGCATAAAACTCAACCGGTAATCCATCGAGGCCCGGGGTCTTCCCTCTGGCCATCTGCTGTATCGCTAGTTTCACTTCCTCTCGTTGTATTGGGTGTTCCAACTCTTGTTTCTGTTGTTGCGCCAGGGTGTGGAGGGGAAGGTCATGTAGTATTGGGTGCCCGTGAAAAGCAGCAGGGCTTGGTGGCGTCTTATACAACTTTTTATAGTATTGTGCAAAGGCGTCATTGATTGCTTCTTGTGTTTTGACCACTTCCCCTTTATCATTCCTGATCGCTCCCACAACTGTGCGTGGTATTTCTGATCGCAGTAGCCGGGCCAACGTTCGTCCCGGCTTGTCTCCTTCCCTATGTTGTTGAGCTAGTCTACTCAATTCTTCTCGATATTGGGAGCGCTGAGCTGCCAACAGACGCCGTGCTGGAGGGTCAGATATAGCTTCCTTTTCCAGTTGACGTATCCCCTGCTCGAGAGTTAAGATACGGTGTGTGAGGGTCGATTTCACACCCCATGAAGTGGACATACATTGTCCCCGTATAACCACTTTCATCACGTCCCACTGTATTCTGGGGTCTTCTACCGATCCCTCGTTGTGTTGGAAATATTCTGTAATGGCGTTGCCTATCTTAGTTCTATATGCTATGTCCTGCAGAGCTTCAGCCCGTAGTCTCCACGTTGGAATTATCGATTTGGATTGGCCCCACCCAAACACGACTTTAAGAGGATTGTGGTCAGATAAGGTTCTACCCAAGTATTCAGACCCCCGAATAGCGGCCACATGAGTGAGTCACAGAAAATCTAATCTAATCTTGTGTGTATTTGATAGCCTGGCGCATAGTAAGAGTATTCCCTATCTGTGGGGTGTTGTAGTCTCCAGATGTCATGTAGATGCATAGTTTGCGACCACTGTTGACATTTTCTAGTGGTTTGTAGGCCTGGGGTGTTCGGTAGGGGAGGGATCGATCGATCTAGTGTGGTATTTTGAATACAGTTAAAGTCTCCGCCCCACAGACTAGGAGCGTTTGGGTCTTGAAGTAGTGTCGGGGATAGCTTGTTTAAGAAGGGTCCTTGGGCAGTGTTGGGGCCATATATTGAAGCCAGTGTGATGGGGCGACCATTTAATTGGCCCTCTACCAGTACGTACCTCCATTCGTGGTCAATATGTGTACTACCTTTAACAAACCGTATTTCTGGCACTATCCAAATCAATGTACCCCTGGCGCAAGCTCAGTGTCCTGTGCCATAGATTTGGCTCCTGCAGCGACGGCCTAATTTAATTAGTTCCCCCTGAGTCAGGTGTGTCTCTTGTAGGCAGGCAAAGTGTGTCCGGCGTCTCCCAAGATAGGAATATATCCTGTATCGATTAATAGGATTACCCATGCCTCGGATATTCCAAGTTAACATATTATATTCTGTAGCCATTGGCTATGAGTAGACGTGTCCTCCTTCTGTGTCCTCCCTCTCGCCCCCGCACCCCTATTTGTCCATATCCCTCCCAGTCACCAAGCGTTCAAAAACAATAGGAACATGTGGAACAACTCCCTGAACCCAGGCTTGATCTATACTAAGTATCATGCCAAAATACCCTTAGTATATAACTGGTTTACAAAAAAAATCTGCAGTGGTTACTTATCCGTTCGGTTAAGGCACTGTGCCTACAACCACTATGTCCATGGGTGGGGGGGCGACAAGCGTTGTGTTCCAAGCGGATATCGCTTTGTGGATCCCGGGGTGATATACTGTAGAGTTCGCCTTAAAGACCCAATGAGGTTGTGTGACTTTGAAGCTGTATAACCTCTTGCTACGGGGGTCTGGCATTTCCAGTAATCTTATTAGCTCATAGACTATCAATGTCTCAAAGGTCGTCTGCCATGCGTGGAGTCAGTATCGGGCCTTCTTCCTCGAGTGAGCCCCGAGAAGGCAGCGAGGCTCCTGTGTCTGTATCGGAGGCAATCAAGGGATTGTCTGTTAAGGCGAAAAAGGGTTGCTGATCAACTGTGACATTTCTTTTATTGCCTTTTCCTGTTCCTGGGCTGCTTGGGCTCGAGATGGTCTCGCTCTGCTGGATTTGCGCCTGCGTCGTTTAGTTTGTGGAGTCAGCCAAGTTACTTCTTCTGTGGATTCCAAAGTTGAGTGTATTAGGCCTTTTGCGTGCAGCCAGGTCCATACATCTTCTGGTGAGTTGAATATTTGTGTTGCTTCTCCATCTATCACTCGTAACTTTGCAGGAAATAGTAATGTGTATTAATAGTTCAATTCTCTTAAGCGTTGTTTGCCTTGACAAAAGAATTGCGTTGTTTTTGTACTTCGGCTGTAAAGTCTGGATAGGCTGAGATCTCTGCATTGTTATGTCCCATGGGCAATGGGAGCGGGAGAGCTGCAGAATGGCATCTCGATCTCTGAAATTTAACAGTCGGGCAATTATGGGTCGGTGGGGTGCGCCCGGGTGTGGTGGTTTGCCAGGTACCCTATGGGCTCTTTCAACAGAGAAGAATTTTGAGGGGACGCCGCCCAGTACATTATCGATCAGCCATTTTTCCACAAAGAGTTCGGTATTGGGGCCTTCAGCTTGTTCAGGGAATCCAATCAGTCTAATATTGTTGCGGCGGGATCTTCCTTCGGCATCCTCAACCTGTCTGTGTAGGGCGGTTATATCCAGTTGTACCTGTTTCATTTGGGTTTGTAGGTCCTGTATTGTGGGGCGGAGAGTTGGGAGTGAGGACTCCGCTTCTTCTACTTGTTCCGTTAGGTTGTGGTGATCTGCTCGGAGTAAGTTAACCTCTGTGGCTATCGTGTCAATCCTAGTTTCCAGTGACGTTTTGGTGTCCAGGATAGATTGAAGGACTTTGTCAAATTTAGCGGAGTGTAATTTAAGCGTGGCATCTAATTGCGCTAGGGTTTCCAGGGCTCCTCCGTCTTTCAAAGATTGGTACGGGTCAGGGCCAGCATTTTTAGAGCCTTTAATTTTGCCCATCATTTCTGGGTTCTAGAGCTCTGCGTCTCACCGTGATAGTGACAAGAGGGCCTTCGGAAGGTGCCCTACGATGTTTGTTAGGTGCCGTAAATCATTAATCAAGGTATTTCACTGTCAATTTAGGTTTCCGTTTGTTTTCTCTTCTACATGTTAGGTCCTACTGGTAGGCATTTCTATGAGGTTGGGTTCATGTACCTAGGGGAGTCTCTAGTTTGTATCTTTAATTTGTTGGGGGGGTTATCCAGCATACTTCACCCAACTTATGTGTAGTGTCACAAGTTCTCTTTTGGGGGTATGTGTTCGGGTTTGGTGCCGTTCAATATCGGTACGTATCTATGAATGGTTCCCGTGTCATCCACCACAGACTGTGCTATGGGCCGTCGATTGCAGTTCCCAGTTACGAGTCAGTATAGCCAGGTGAGCACCCACCTCTTCATTCCAGATCTTGTCGCCTCCAGTGCCCACTTCCGTCAATCTGATGGTTTATGAGGGAAGCTCGTTCTCTAAGGCCTCTCGGGTCTCCATCCCTTTTCCTTCTCTGTCCCTGTGGATGTGGTCGTTTGTCTCTCGGCACCGGAGCTCCCCGCTGAGCTACGCTCCGATTACCAATCGGCCCGTGGAGTCTCCCGGTCGCCAGGTCTACCACTACCACCAGAGGCCGACCAGGCCATCCAGTTCGTGCTCCATGTCTTGTGCCCAAAGTAAGCGTCTGTTTCACCACCACTGGCCCAGCAACAGCCGACTCTCAGTTCTTGGTATGCTCGCCCATGCGTTTACCTCTACCATCCGTTTGGCACGCACTGGGGTCGTAACCGCGGGCCTCCCCTCTCCGCTGCTTCGGGCACAGCTGCCGACCGCGGAGACTCCAGTCAACCCCCTTTGGTGGTTCCCCAGGGGTGTCCTCTCGTCTTGGGTCCCGGCCGTTGTTATGTTAGGGTGTGATCCTTTGGGGCTCCCGTGGGGTCTTCCTGCCCCCAGATCCACTGATGCCATCGAGGCCAACTCGGTCCCCTGACTCGCGCTCCGGTCTCGGGGCCCACGGTGAGTATCCGGTTTACTGCCGCTGACTCCCAGGTCTGGGTGCAGTACCTGCACCACTGTTTCCGGCCCCGTTACCTCGCTGGTCCCTTGTTCTCAGTGCCATTGCTCGCGCAGTCGCTTCTCTTTTCAATCTGGCGTGCTTTAAGGGATCTCAGACTCAGCACCCCCCAAGTCCCAGTAGCGGCTCTCTCACCTTCGCTGTCTGAAGCTGATGCGGTTCTCCAAGCCGCGTTCTGTGTTTGGGGCCCAAGGCAGGCGTTGGTTTCGCTATCGTCAGCACCCCGGTCTGGGCGCGCTCTCCTGTGCCACTGCTGCAGATTTAGGGACTCCTCCGGCACCCTGTTTTCGGAGCCATCGCTCGAGTCATCGGCTCCTTCTCCAATCTGACGCGCCCTGAGGAGCCCGGTGTTCAGAGCTGCTCAGGCCCCAATAGCGGCTTTTCTGTCTCCATTGTCCCGGTCGTAGCTGTCGAGTGCGGAGGTATCAGCCGCACCCCTGCAGCGTTTCGTGGGTGTTTTCTATGTCTCGGGTCTTGGCTTTCATTATTTTAGGATGTTTTTCCCCTGAGGCCTCTGCGGAGCTCCGGTTTAAGCGTCCGCTTTGGCGGGCATCTTGACTCCACCCCCTACACCCATCATAGTTATCATTATCAACACAATACGTTTTGGGGCCTTCCCTGTCGCAGGAACTCGGCCCCCCCAAGTTATTAAGTAGACCACCTAATGCTCTATTTTAGTGGTAGCATTGTTGAGTAGTTAGGCTAATCTTTGAGATGTGCTAAGCATTTGTTGGACTCACAGTATCAATAAATGTGGGCACACACTCAAAAGAATAACTCAAGACCAATTTACAAAAATTCTTTTGTAATTTTTTTAAGGCCAAGATCATTAAAATTAGGTAAGTACTTTTTAAGTTTTATTTTTCAAAGTTTAGCATAAACATTTTTTTGTGCGTAATCACACACCATTGGAATCAATGGGAGAACAGTTTCAAAATCAGGCAATGCTCTTTCAAGTGTCTCCTTCTATTTTTAGGCTGTGAGATGTCCTGTGAGCCAGCTGCAGAAGTTTGGGCAGTTCCCGGTTCAAGAGGGTGCAGCGGCTGAAAGTCTTGGAGCTGGTGCAGAACGGAAAAGGAGACCACTTGGAAACACACTGCACAGGAGGACTTAAAGATAAGTCTGGTGGGTCCCCTTGGAGTGTAAGGGTGCAAGAGGTTAGGGACCCCTAGAGCACAGCTGGTTTCCAATGCAGGGGCCAGGGAGACCAGGTGCAGTGCAGATAGGTCAGCCAAGGGACCTACATCCGAGGGTGGTTAGCAGATCAACAGGGCCACCCTGGGGGATGATTTTCGGGTACCCCGAAGTCCCTTGACTTGAGCCTGCTTCTGGTCCTTGGAGATTCTGGAGTGGGCCTTTTGTCTGGGTGTCAACGTTGGGGGTCCAGTTCCCCGGGCTATGGCCCATCTCAGTCACTGGAGGTGACAGTGCCACCAAACTGGCAGGATTTGTCCTCTGGGTCTGTTGGGTGAAATGTGGTCCAGCTGCTGTGTCCAGTTCATTGGTCAGTGGCTGGTCGGTGAACTGGACTTCACAGGTTGTTGCCTGCTGGGTGCAGGGAGTGATGCCTTCACTCTGGAGGGAGGTTCTCTGCAATTTGTAGGAGGTTGGAGGTCGTCTGGGGTTTCTTAGAGTCCGTCTGAAGTCTAGTCAACTCCTCAGCGGTGATTGTCGAGACTTGGGAGCAGCACGCAGGGTTTGGGGCCTTTTTCTTCCTGCAGCAGGACTTCTTTCCTCAAGCCTTGGGACTCCTTTGTCACTGGTCTTCTTGTGTCCATCGAATCTGATCTGCAGGTCTAGGGATGCCCACTAAATACTGCATTTAGTGGACATTAAGGGGACTACCTGGTAGCGGCCAATGGGCCACTTACCTTAGGGAGGCTACACCAATTATGTGACCACTTCCTGTGGGTAGAGGTCACATCCCTACCCTTGATAGGCTATTTTACTGCCAACCAAGATGGATGAAAATGAAATGAAGTGGTCACCTCACCTGCAACACCTACTCTGACTAAGTTTCCCACTGGTTTTCCTGCTCAAAGTGGGGGAAAAACCATTGGGCAGCCATCTGCTGCTAGCAGCAGAGTCAGAGGTCAGATTTCAAAGGCAGTAAAGCCTTTGAAACTGACTGCTGGGCCTGGATGCCAGCCTGGGGGAGGAGGTGTAACACCTCCACCCAGGAAAGTCTTTGTATTCAGGCTCCTGAGAGCACAGGCTCTCATCCCAGGAGTCCAGATCAGAGTCCGGTCATGGCAGGCTGGTAACAAACAGTCAGAAACCATGCCAGGGCTAAGGATTTTGCAGGGGGCACCTCTAAGTTGCCCTCTTGATATAGGTTATAATAACTCCAACTCTGGCACCCGTGTGTATTTATTAATCTGAGTTGTTTGATGCCAAACAACCCAGTATACAGAGAGGCTATCATTGAGCTGGGAACACATAATGACCAGTGCCCAGCACATGTATTTGCTATGGCTTCCCTGTACACTTACTATGTCTTCAGGTTTTATAAAGCCAGGTAGGGGCATATTTGCTCATACAAACATATTTTCTCAGATGCATTATAGTGCACCCTGCGTTAGGGCTGTAAGGCCTGCCAGCGGGGTGACTTACCTATAGTGCATGCAGTGTTAGTAGACAGGGTACCCTTGATGAGTGCCATTGGAGTTTGCACTTTTAAATACACCTTGTCATGCATTTGCAATGGCACTCTGCATGCGGCTGGTGTGGGACCTCTCAAAGTGACACAATTGGTGCTGCAGCTCTGGGGGGGTGGGGGCTCTTCAATATCCATGCCCTAGGTAGCAGGGGTACCATTTACTAGGGACTTACAAAGGTGGCTGAAGTGCCAATACATAGTACAGTCTTGGGGAAAGAGATCTGGCCCTGGAAACCTATTTAGCAGAGGCCCAGGGTTCTTACAGTTTAAAACCACATCAGTTTCCAGGCAAAATATTGGGGGCTAACCATGCAAAAAGGGGCCCTGCCTCACATTTCCCTAGGTGCCAGCTGAGCTAAAGTCCAAAATCTCAAGTTTCTCACATTAAAAAAAGGGGAAAAATGTGCTGCGTACCTGTTGTGGTTTTGGGCCGCACCCTGTCGCGGGCACTAGGCCTACCCACACAAGTGAGGTTCCATTTTTATCATAAAATTTGTAGGAGCATAGAATACTTTAACAATTTTTATTACCTATTGGATTTCACTGCATTTGTGCCTTTCAAATGGAAGCCAGTGTATAAGAAAGATGGCATTTTGACGAATACCCTCCAAATCATATGCTAGGATGGGTACCCACAAATTCATAGATGTAGAAATAACCACTGCTCCTAAACTCTATTTTTTGTGCCCAATGCAGAAATACATAAGTTTCCTTGCTACCCATTTTTCACTGTGCGTGTTTTGCTGTAAGAACTGGTCTATACTTAGTAGGCAATGAAAAATCATTTTACAATGCAGCTCAGTTGTTGGCTCTTGGTACCTTGGGTTCTTAGAAAACCTACAAACCCTATATATCCCCGCAACAAGAAACATCTAATTGACTGAACGGTATATTACTTTTGTCAATCGGCCATGGTGACAAAATGTTATTGATGAAAATGTTGCCCCAAATACTCATTTTTTCCTACTCATTTTCAATATTTCTTTATTCTTTGTTTTAACAGTTCTTTTCCTTGGCAAAACCTTGTGGGATCTGCACATATGACCCCTTCCTGAATTCAGAAATCTGTCTACTTTTCAGATGTATAGCTTTTCTGGATCATCCATACGTTTCATTCTGGTTTCCACCACAAACTGGAAGTAGGTCGAGAGCACAAAAAATAGGGAAATAGTCTACCTCTTGAAAAAATTGTAAAACTGTGGTACTAAATTAGGTTTTTGGATTCAGCTCTGCATGTTCCTGAAAGCTGGGAAGATGGTGACATTAGTACACCAAACTGTTTACGAGGAGAAGAAAACAGACACTTTTATCTGGAGCAGATATCCATGTCATGAGTGATGTTATATGTGAGGTCATAAGCGATGCATTACGGGAGCACCAGTTATAGTTAGCTCAGGTAACTATAACTGCTGAATTTCTACAGTTTTGTACGAGTAAATTCAGAACCTAACTATAACGTCGATGAAACCTTTGTTTTTTTCAGTGAATTTCTAACGTTTTTTAAATTCTATTTCCCAACTATAATGTCCCTGTAACCTTTGCTGTTTTCAGTGAATTTCTAAGTTTTTTGAAATTGTATTTCCTAACTATAACGTCCCTGTAACCTCTGTTTTTTTCAGTGAATTTCTGTGGGTTTTTTTTACGTATAGTAATTTTAATCACTATATGTTAATCCAACCACCGCAGCCCACAGCCTTTGGCTGTTCTCCGGCCAGGCCCTCAGGTCAAACCCCTATAAGCCCCCAACCATGCACGTCCTTCACCCATGGGCATGGGAGGTTGCCGGCACGACCTGGCCTGCAGCCAGACCCTGCGGCCAACACTCCCCAACCGCCCAAACCCATGCTGTGCACAGCCCTTTCACCGTACGCAGTAGGAACTATTCTCTGAGTGTGAGAATAGGTGTGAGAGAGTGTACCGGGGGTGAGAGTGGCTGTAAGATTGTCTGTCTGGGTGTGAGAGTGTGTACATCAGTGTTTTAGTGGGTGCGTCAGCCTGTGAGCGGGTCTCTGAGTAGCTGCATGAGGGTGTCAGTGGGTCGGTGAGTAAGTGAGTGAGTGAGTGAAGTGAGTGTCTGAGTGGATCTGTTAGTGGGTGTGTAAGTGTCTACATAGGTCTGTGAGTGGGAGAAATTGATTGAAAGAGAGACAGAAAGAGAGAAAGAAAGTGAGAGAGAGTTATATTAGGCTTTAATATCTCATATACTTAGAATGAGATATGTTTGTTAGGTTTAACAAAAGCAATGTATTTCATATATTTTAAAAAGTAAAAATGTTTTAATAAAAATACCTTCACACTGAGCTATGGGGAGTTTTCCTTTTTTTAGCCCTTTCTGGGCTTTGTATTAAAAATTAAATACATTTAAAAAATAGGGACCACGTGGCTTCCTTTATTTTTTAAAACATTTGCTTCTGGGGGTGGTGGCCCCTTTTGTTTTTAGGTCGAGCGTAGCAGCATGCAAGCACTGTTTTTCCGAGGTGTTGGTATGTATCTGAGCTTTTAACCACGCCCACCGCACACTCATCACTATCACTCGTTCATGGGCTTACCCTTCTGAAGTACTTTATGTTCATTGGTAAATGCTTTACGTTTGTCCCTCTTTGGGGTAGTTTAGTTACCACCTTGGACATCGCCCCTGTTACATAGCTAATTGCACTTTTGCTGATATGTTTGACTGAGAGCTAAATTCTTTTTCCTTTTGTGTGCTGCTTCACGCTGATGCCATGGCGCTTTGAATCGGCTCGCTTACCTGAAACTATATTACTTTTATTTTCAACTTATGTGGCAAGAAAACTCCAGTTAGAAGTTTATAACGCTAATAGCTCTAACTCGAGAAAATGCGAGACCCATTGTATTGCACATGCTTGTTTTTTTTACTTTTCATTTTGAACTCAGCTGAAGCCGAGTCCCAATATGGCTGACAACACTTCAACAGCTTCTGTTGTTGAAGTGTTATCAGTAAATCAGATCTCAGCACTAGATCTCAACAAATTTGTTTTCCCCTTAATTTCTCGAAAACTACTGAACAGATTTACTCCAAAATAAAAAAGGCACTCTTTCCGGACCAGGACCTGCCTTCGTGCCAAATTTGATGTAATTCCATCCTCTAGTTTTTGCGCTATTGCTGTTCAAAATCCCAATGGAAAAAATAATGGAGAAAACATGTTTTGGGACTCCCCTTTTTTCTCAGCCACCCCCTCGATGGATCACCGGAAACTTTCCAGGCAGCAGCTGACAGAACTGGAAATTTTTTAAAAAAGTTTTGTGTCAAGCGGTGCCAAAGATATAGGCAAGTAAAAAAACACTTTTTGTATAGAAACGTGGTCCTACCTATAACTATCTAGTTGCGCCCGCCACTAGGTAATATATGTATATATATATATATATATATATATATATATATATATATATATATATATATATGTATTGAAAAACAAAAGATCTTGGCTGATGCCAGACCTAAAAATATAACAGTGCGAACAGGTGCTGAACAAAAGTGGTGAAGCAGAACAAAACAACAATCAAAGTTTAAGGGTTCACGTACTGTAACCAGAAGTACACAGTGTATTAATTGATTATGTTAACAAATCTCCCTCAGGGATAGGGCATTGCCCCAATATCTAATTGTCCGTAATACGTTCTATTTAAAAAAAAAACATCTCATTTCGGGTTAGTACTGAACTATTCACACTGGACTGACAGGTTGTTATTCAAGGAATGCTGGGGATTGATTAACCATTATTAATTTACCATTTATTTTCCTGCGAGCACCTGCTGGCAGCAGAATCGCTTCCAATTAACTGTGCATGGACGGCTGCAGCTACACGCCGGGACTTCTCTCTGAGCTGTCCATCATTCTAGATTTGCACTACTGGTTTCACTGAGGGGGAGTTTGTGTCTTTCTAAGCTGACAGGCCAGGGGATGGGTACAAACAGGAGCCGTAGAATACCTGTGTGTGCATGTGGCACGATGTGGCCCAAGATGCCGCCTGTCATCGGGTGCCCTAAGCACAACTAAAGCAAGCTACAGAAAAACTATATTATGAGAAGAAAGTCTTACAAGTTCTGTCAGTATATTTTTAAAATAGTATGGTAGAACAGCATATTTGGCCTTGTGATCTAGTCAGTGGCGTAACAAAACGTGAGTACATGGAGGGCCCCAGGACAACGTCAGGAGCTTCCAGGCCAGGGGCCTACTGCCCTTGCACAGAGTACAGTGCTAAAGGAGCCCCGAGGGAGCCCGTGAAGCTCGGGGGCCGCCTCAGCACCGCAGGGGCTGTGAGGCCTAATGTTGCGCCTCTGACTCTAGTTACATGTATTTCTAGGTGCCTGCAGGGGAGACCACATATGTGAAGTACAAGTAACCCCTACAATAGTAGTTTCATCTTGGGTAAGGTAGCACATAAATCGATGCCTCTCACACTGTGACCACCAGGAGACTCCATTTTCCCTCAATATGTTGTTTCCCACAGTCTGACTTTAGTCTCCTAATTCACATAAACCTGTCTTCCCCGTAACAGAATACATGGAGCTCTGAGTCACGCTGGGTGATCTTCAGATCTTCCTGTTTAGGTGACTTAGGCTTGAAAATTCTTCTCAGGAACAGGACCCTACACAAAGGGCCATCTAGGATGTGTGGACTGAATACACATCTCAGAGCATTTGGTGTTCGCCTTCCTCTTTTTCCCAGTTTTCTGTGGGGACAGCTGAATAGCATGCCATTTGAAACAAGTAATTGGGTACTGATACTCCTTCCTGCTGTCATCATTTTGACTTTATACTATATGTTTAATTCTCCTTTGACTACAAAGAAGACAGGTGTGGATCAGTTGAAGACTGTTTCAAGGTATAGAACTAGAGAGGCTTCTGAACACTGCTACACCCTGCAAGAAGATGGTGGATCTGGGCTACCCCAATATCATATTCAGACCTGAAAACCAGATGACCAAGATCTTCCATGATTACATAATGAAGAAGAAAGAACTTGCCCAAGATCAGTACGTTGTCCGCCCATCTCCCCAAAGTGATCTAAAACAAGAACACTAGCATAGACTTCAGTGTAGCAGCCTCCAGTGGAAAACAAATGCTTGATAAGAGCACAAATCTGCTCTTGGTCTGTATTGTAGTCCAGCATTTAGGAAGCCAGGCATGCATCTCAGTGGTGTGCAAGTGTGGACTGTAGGCTGTAGGATTCTCCCTTGAGACTCCACCCTGAGTCCCATAGCAGAGAAGGATCCCCTACAATTCTTTGAATCACCATAACCTTTGACCGTCTGTCCCAGAAAAACACCCAGGTAATGCCCTTTGCACCTTATTCTCATGGGAGTACTGCACATTTTCAGATATGGGCTCTTGAAGATTATGAACAATAGAAAAGAATCTATTTTGCTAACCACCAACTTGACATCATCTTTCACTCAAATGCACATAGCAGACATCAAGGAAGCAGGTCCAGTGGTTCATTTGGGTGGTGTTTTTGGTGGAATTTATGAGATTTTAATCTTCATGCTTTGCAGCACTGACCTTGACTGCTTGAGATGAGCTGAGGGTACCATCTGTTTACATAACCTGGACACAACCTCCTCTCCCCCCAAATACTTTGCAGTTTCACCTGATGCATCCCTGGGATCTCCCCTGCCCCCTCACTAATACTTAACTGTTTCATGTGCTGCATCCCTGGCCTGGTCCAGTACAAATGCACCTTCCAGTGAGATCCTCAAACCTCTTCATCCTCAGACATTGCTGTTGTACCTGCAGTAGCACCATGTAACTCAACTCTGGCAGTTGTGCGTCTCACTTTTCAATTAGCTAAACAATCATGAAAAACACTTATTATTCAAGTATCAAGTCACCATACAAGTTATGATATGCATCGTATAATTAGTCAGTATTATGAGACAACTGAAACACCGTAACACTAGCACGCCATGCTTACATTGATGACTTGTCTCTTAAGCTCGTTTTCAGCCCTGATTCAGACAATTCTCCTGTGGGCCCTGGGTGCAGACCCTAGGGAGCAGAGTTATGAGAAATATGGCACAGGACAGCGCAGCAAGGTATCTGCCCTGCATCACAGGGAAAGAGCAGGAATGTATCATATTTACAGAATACAGTGCATTCCTGTTCTTTTCCCCTGCTCTGGTGCACAATGGGCTGCCTAGTGGCAATGCAGGCACCCTTGCACCGTATATTTATTGTACCGTGCTGCAAGGGTGCCTGTATTGCATGCAAGATTGTTTTTGTGCAGGAAGAGACACACATAGAAAGAGGAAAAACAAAGAGAATTAATGAAATTTCTTCTCCTTACGCCTCCCCTGAGCAGGGGTAGGATTTTGGCACATTCCCGGGTTTACCAGGTTTGGTAAATCTGGGAATGCGTAAAAAAACATGGGTTTGCATGGGAACACCCATGCAACACCTTCCCAGAGCAGAGTAATGCAACGCAGTGATTTGCGCTGCATACTGATATTCCAGATTTATGAAGCTACGCAGGGCCAGGCAAAGTAGGGCCTGCGTCACATTTGCACCATGCAACATCACTTGCATGGTGCAAAAGTGGCACAGTGGGGCTCATAAGTATGGTCCCAGGTTCATACACCCTTTACCTTGGCTGGGTGCTTGGGCGAACAAGTTCATGTGTACTTGAGTGTGATTCCCCCACCCCCTCCCTGTCTGTATTCCTCAGCATCCCTTACCGGAACCGCCGCTCATTCATCAATGCCAGTCTGGAGGCTGAGGAGGTCACTTCTGCTCCCTGGACGCTGTTCAATCCTGTAATAGCTAATTTACAGTCTTAATTACATTCGCGACGTGTGATTATATTGAAATATTGCTCTTCGTGAGGTCCTAATGAGGAGGAGCGGGCAGTTGTGCGGCTCTAATGTGGAAAAGCTTTACTTTATCCGTGTAATTCACCCTGAAGCATCGGACACAGCCCCACCTGCGAGCCGTCGTGATGCAGGTGCTTGTCATACACTGGCTTTTACCCACAGACTATGGGCCAGAGGACAGGAAAGCTACCTTATCCTTGAACATAGCGCACAGAAACGGCTGCAGCCTGTCCACCTGCTGAACATGACCCCTTTCTTTCTTCTCGGGTACTCTCCTACCGCTCGAGCAAGCATTATAATCATGACGGAGAGCATCCATCCAGTCATCACAAATATAAATTTGTCAACTGAGCAAAGACTAAGGAGAAAACGGTGCATTTGATGTACATGCTAATATTTCAACACACAACAAAGTATAACAACAGTAACACACACACAACCAACAAGCAAGGACAGTGCTAGTGTGTCCGACTAATGAATGGAAGTGCGCTTAGATTCATTGATGGGTTTAGGCACCCAGTAAGTTATCATACATACTCTGTCAGTCATGTATCAATTCATCCATCCACTGACTCATTATTGTATTTATCATTTGACACAACTGCAATAAAACACACAAACGCAACAAAATATGCAGGATAATGTAAACAAATAATTAGAAAGAAAATGATGCTATTTAACTAGAGGGAGCACATGCTTGTACTAACAAAAATAAACATAATAGAGGGTATTCATCCCGCAGTACAATTGTACATAGATTAGCATTGTTTTAAATTTCCAGCAAAGCCACCACATTTAGAAACAACATTTTTGGGCATCTCCATCTTGGAATACTAAAACAAGGATACACTGTGAGCAACAACATTCTATAATGGTCTCCTGTCTTAGAGGAAGTCACCATGAGGGATGAGCCACATTGAAGATGAAATGAGCAGCAAGCATGGTACCCATTAGCACTCCCTAGATAGTTGTAGTATCCTGTTAAGAAAATGTTACATTAAAAGAGGAGGTGCAAAGAAATGAACGGGAAAGTATAAAAAGGGAAAATCGAAAAGTAAAGGATAAATCAACCAGCCCTGACATTAAAGTGCACAAATTTGATGAATGTGCACATGTGATCAGAAGATGCTCTCATTCCCAGAGCGAGCAAGAAAGCCAGTGACTGATGTGGACTGAGCCATTAGCTCATGCAGGACACTGCTATGGATGGAAGCCGAGTGTAAATGACAATCAAACCAATGCCAGAAGCAAGCTCACCCAAAGAAACTTTATGTATCTGTATGTATGTATATTTATTTATATGTATGTCTGTACAATTTAATGTTTTTTTAATTATAAGAAAGAGGCAAACAACTAATCCTGTCAGCCCTTCCAGAGAGTTTCTAGCAAGAAATATTAAAATGCACATCTTCTACCCCTAGGATTTGTCAGAGGCAGTAACCAGCACCAACATCCTTCCCTAGAAAAGTAATCTGTGACCTTTCATGTAATAACATGTATATCTGCAGCCTTTAATATAGAGAAATAGCAATACACCCTACACTTAAAATATGTTTCTCTCATCAGTATGTCAGGCTACTGCCTTTATTATAACTGTTCATAATAAGCAAATCAGACCTGTGGCAGCTGAAAGACCCTTTCCCAGTAAACCAATCCAGGCATCTAGCTGTTATCAATGGCTTGTTCCAATACCATACTCAGGCCTACTGTATTGGACTAAACCATTTCCACAAGGCAACAGTTAGGTAGACCATAATAAAATTGTAAACCTGTACAGAATTGCAGTTAACAAACAATATAAAATCCTTACTAATAAACTGTATTAAGAATCACCACAGTGCAAATCCTTTGTCTCCATGGTTTGTTTGGATGGGTCAACAACACCGAAACACCTGCCCACTACATTAATCTGTGAGATTCCATCCAGCAAAATTCCTGCCTACAGGCTGTAGCACAGTGTAATAACAATCCACCCTTTAAAGCCTTTTCCTTTTAACACATACTTTTCACAATAAGAAAGTAAGGTTTATTTGCTTTTCCATTCGTTATAAAAAAGATAATGCTTACAGCCTTTACCGTTGGCTTAACACTGTGGGCCAGATTTACAAGGCCCTATGACCAGTGGACTGTCACTTTTTGCGACGCTCCAGTGGCACTAACCACTGCTCCATATTTACAAGGATGTGTAACGCCACTTTTTGTGGAGTTAAACCTCCATGTAAATATGGGCCCCCGATGCAGTTTTCTGCATCAGAGGGGCGTGCGATGGGTGTTGCAGTGGC
Source organism: Pleurodeles waltl (assembly GCF_031143425.1). NCBI lineage: Eukaryota > Metazoa > Chordata > Amphibia > Caudata > Salamandridae > Pleurodeles > Pleurodeles waltl. The sequence continues at coordinate 719,521,248 of NC_090445.1, read as the reverse complement.
CCTTCCATCGCAACACCCATTGCTTTTGATGGTGCCCCAGATTTACGAGAAATCGTAAATCTGTGGCAGTGCCAAAAACTAATGCCACCCTGGGGTGGCATTAGCATGGCTAATTGAGGAGGAATGCTTTTATTCCTTATTGTTTTTTTTCTTTTTCTACGCGTGCTGCATTCTGCAGCACACAAAGAAGAAGCAAAATGCCATGAATGATTGTTTATGTGCCGGAAGGTGTCCCTTCCTGCACATAAACAAACATTAAAAAATGATGATTTGTCACCTCTGCAGCACACATAGAAGTGCCAAATCGCCATTGTAGATTGTTTATGTGCAGGAAGGTATACCTGCCTTCACATGAACAATCTCTCCCCTGAATGGAGACACCCTTGCATTATGGTGCAAGAATGCTGCGTTTGCGCAGGCAGCTTAATATAGCACCGTCTCAGGGGGAAACTCAGGGCTGAGCAGTATTCTTGTGAATACAGCACAGCCCTGCGTTTCAAAACTGGTGTGGTGCGGCGCTGCTGATGTTGGCGCAGCACCGCACTGCGCCAGTTTCTTTAAATCTGGACCTATATCTAGCACAGGCCTTCTGAAGGGTGCATAACTGGCAACCATCAAGCATACCGATATAAAATGACAAATATATACAAAATTACAGCTGGCAAAACAATATGCAGTCCCTCTCAATGGGACCTAACAAGAATCCTGACAGTGAAATTGTACTCCAAGGGTTTGTTATGGTGGGTGACTAACACCAAAACCCTCCCTTACAATGGTGATCTGTGAGATTACATATAAACAAATACCTGTCAGCAACCTGTAACATAATGTTATAACAATTCACTGTTGAAGGACTATTATCTTTAACAAATGCTTTTCACAATAAAGAAGCTAGATCACCTGCCTTTGTCATAACGTTTCATAATAAGCAGACAAGACATGTGGCATTCGTGTCAGGATCTTACCTGGTATAACTATTTTTGCAGGAGTGAAATGGGTGGCCACGAGGAAGACTCCCGACCACCATGTCAAGCAGGGAGACTCAACAGTGTCAAAGTCTTTCTTGCCCATCCTGGATGAGGGGACGAAAGAGAAATGAGTCCTACGTGTGAGTCGCCTCGCGTCCTTCATATCTCTTCCTGTAATGAAACAAATAATAGCTTGAGTGCTTAAGAAATAACACTATTTCCAACACTAAACAGAGATGTTTATGTGTCGCGTAAATACTTGATCATCCCCCCTTCCATCTGAATGGTGAGTTAGAGCTGCCCTTCAGAAAGATTTTTCCTATCTACAAAAAAAAAACGGTGTTGCTTTGTGTTCAACAAACCCATCAGCAATATAAGTTTACTTCGAAATTGCCATATCTATCCTATTAACTGTTGAGCTTCATTCAGATTGTGAAACTTGCCGGTACCATAAGAATGAGACATTCTGCATTCCTCAATGCATCAGGATAGAAGTCTAATCATTAATACTGTATGATCTTAATGAAACTTGGAAAACTCAACCTGCAAGAACATAAATAAATGTATACAGAATAATTGTGGCTCACCTTTAAGCAGTTCTGATATTTTTTCGCTTTTTTTCAAAGCAAAATCGATGTCCACAATGATCTCACTAATGTCTTTGTTTTTTTTTCTTTTACAGGTTGTCTGCAATAGAAGAAAATGCACCCCAAGAACAAATCAGATAAGAGTTTATGTTTATATATGGAGCGCACCTGGCGCGTTACCCTGTGAGATTTATGAACAATCGCTTCCTTTTTTGGGTCGTGCGGGAGAATACCCTCCATCGTGTGAAGAACGTGGAGAGAGTCTGATTCTAGAAGGAGATGCAGAGCCTGCCGAACTCGGTCGAAAAGGAGCACCAAGGATGCCAGGAATCCAGCATGAAGTGGGCGAGGATGCTACCATTGGGAAATATCCCCAGGAAGTCACTCTGACGACTAGCAGCTTCCTGCGGAGTAGTGTGCTACTTTAAAGGCTACACACTCCTCCCCTTAAGGGAGCCATAGTATTCTGGCCCCACATTCGAGCAGGCCCAACAGCACCGCACCTACGCCCCCAATAGCACTCCGAGCTTTGGACTTGTCAGGATGTTGGCAATGAAAAAGACGTAACAAGCGTAGTGGACATTCCCTGCAGGTTCACATATTCAGTCATCCAGACCATATCCTTTCCAATGTATATCGTCATACAGTTTACGTCGATTTTGCTTTGAGCCCAAAATCGCCTCCACTTCGAATTCAGATTCATTGTTGATCATAAGGGCTGGGGATTTTGGTGGTACCACAGTCCCTGACACAACTGGCTTCCACAATGACGCATGAAATACTGGATGTATTTGTAAATTAGGGGGCAACTGGAATTTTACGGCTACATCGTTAATCCCTTATATTATCTTGTAAGGACCAACAAAATGTGGTTGAAATTTGCGAGACCGCTTCAAGTTCAAATATCGGGTTAAAAATCACACCTCATCCGCAATTTGATAATCAGGACCAGGCCTGCAATGTCAGTCTGCATTTCTTTTATATACAGCTTTTGCCTGTTCTAAATTGTATTGAGTTATCTGTTGTAGTTCTTTTATCTTATCTACAGAGTTCTGTACTGATGGCACCACAGGAGAAGGCCTTACTGAAGCAACATGAATTGATGATGAAACCCATAATTATATTGGAAGGGTGAGACTTTGCTAGAACAAATTACTGCGTTGTTATAGGGAAAATCAGCTTCCCAGCAAATCCCATGACAGTCCTTAATACTAGTTAACATCTGACATCTTATGTATTGCTCTAAATACTGGTTTATCCTCTCTGTCTGACCATCTGTCTGGGGGTATTATCCCGAGGAAAGATGAACTTCGATTTGCAGTACCAAAGGCCTTCCAAAAGTTAGAGACAAACTGCGAACCTCGATTAGAAACTACAACGGATGAAAGACCATGTTGCCATACAATAGCTTTTAAAAAGGTATCTGAAAGTTCCTTGGATGTTGGTGAGCCATGTAAAGGAATTAAGTGAGGCATCTTAGTTAACAGATCAATGATGACCAAAACTGCAGTGTTTCCCTGATCTGTTTTAGGAAGTTCTTCTATAAAGTCCAGAGAAAGTGTATACCAAGGTACAGGAGGGGTAGGTAGTCGAGTTAGTTCTCCCACATCGGTTTGATGTGTATCTTTGCTCTTGGCACATAAGCTACATGTCTGCACCAACTGTTTAGTGTTGTGGCTGAGTGTGGGCCACAAGAAATGTCTTTAAAGTAGCTCCACAGTCTTTTGTTCCCCAGGATGACCAGGTAGCACCTGTGCGTAACACCTCTCCAAACGCTGTTTCTTCAGGGTGTTAGTGGAAATAAACAACCGTCCTTCTATGTAATACATATCGTTCACTTTCTGACTGTCATTACTGTGAATGATGTCCTCTGTTTCTTTAGTATTTTGTGCCTTAGATACCTCTGGCATGAATTCTTCTTCTAAGAATAAGGCCCCCAAAATTCACTTTGTAGCAGGCCCGGAATTCGGGCACTTTGCGCTACACGGAGTAATGCGGAGTTCCTGAATTTCACCTTCCCGTGTGGAGCAGAGTTCATTTGCGTGCACGAGATTTGGTTTTAGCACTCGCAAGCGATGCTCTTGTGCCGCTGGCGAGCACCCGAAAGACTTTGCGTTCTCTCGCACTGCTTCCAGCCACGCAAGCAAGACCTGACATTCGATTGCGCTGCTTCTGAATGAGACGGCAGCCAAAACAGTTCTGCTCACAAGTGCAAATTTACCTGGAGTAGATTTTCTACTCGAGATGCATGTAAAGTCTATTCAAAAAGAGGTTTTTGACTGGATTTTCTTCTACAGTGGACCCTTCAAGTTGTTTTTTAGTGTGAGAGAAGCCTTTTTTTCAAACAGGAAGGAAGTGCCCCAGAGACTTCAACTTCCTGTTCCTGTCCAGTAGGCTCCTCTCAGCGCTTTGTCCATCTCCTTGTCACTTTTCACTTCGATTTCGAGGTGGAAGGATCACTCTCTTTGTCTCCTTGATATAGCTTTAAATTCAAGGACTTTGTTTTTGTGAAATCCCACAAGTACATTAAAAAACTATTGTAGAAGGGTGCTGTTTGTCTGCTTGGTCATGCAACAATATTTCTGTGGTGGGTGGCCTAGAGTCTAAGTATGGGCCTAGGTATTATTTATTTTGAATTTCATTGATTTTTCACCTTTTGTGAAGCAAAATTGTTGCACAGTTCAGTACCTTTTCTACATGTTTGCAACATTTGCAATATTATTTTACTATGTGGCATAGATGGCTAAAGGGCCATCCAACCAGAAGGAGCCAGTACTAGTAACAAGAGTATAAAATAAATGCTTCAGTGGTAAATGTTTTAAAAACTTAATTTAGGGCATGGATGGCATTGGGTCAAAGTAAAAATGTTGGCTATTGTTTGCATTTCACGTGGTTTTGCAAAAAGTGTACATGTTATGAGGTAATATTTGATGGCATAGGAGGATGTGTGTGTGAAAATGTTATAGCTCAGTTACTTTTCGTGTTTTGTATTGCTGAATTAATGTTAGTGCTTTCTTCAGTGTTTTCACCATGTCTCTTTATGGCCAGTGCGTGTTTGCCATCATCCACCATTTGTTCTGTATGCCTTATGGACAGGGGCCATTTTGTGTAGTCTATCTCAATAGGCTTGCATGTGTTCTTTGTTTGCCATGGCTCCTTTCTCCTTGTTGTTGTTCTACCATGTTACTGTAGCCATTTTGTGCATCCAGCCAGTGTGTCTTTGCCTTAGGCTTGCATGGGTTCTTCTTTGTTACCCATGCCTCCTTGCTTGATTAATCATCTTATTTGTTTAATTTAAGTTCATGTTTAATTCTTAATTAAAAAAATTTATTAGAATTTTCTATTCATTTGTTTCATTATAATATTTTATTTCAATTTTTGTTTTTATTTTAATTTATTGTTTTACATTTTTCTAACTTAATTTTTTTAATTTTATATACTTTTTTTTTTTTTTTACATTTATCTCATTTAATTTAATTCAGCAATATGCCTTGTTTCATCTGTCCATCCATTCCTCCATCCATTCATCCATCCACCAAAGGTGCACAGTGGCACTACAGCATTCGGTTCCCGAATAATTCAATTTTCCCCTGCATACCCTGGATGCCATACTCTGCAGACACATCAGCAGCATAATTCATTTTTTTAATGAATATTCCATTTGCCCCTGTACTGTTACCTTGGCCCTCCAAAGACTTCTGCTTGTGCATGTTTGTGCCACTGCCAACTGAGAGCTCAAGATGGCTCTAAAGAAAGTTGCTCCCCCAAAAAAGTAGTCAGTAAGAAGAAGCAGCTTTCTACCAGTGGTGTGCCGATCGCAACCTTGTTCAGGAAAAGTGTGCCTGCCACACCGGCTTACAGGAGGAAACCTGGGAGCTGGGCTCCCGCATCAACAGCACCACCCCAACCTAAGCCCAAGACCATGTCTGTCACTGAGGCAGCTTCTGCAATCATGGTGACGCCAACGAGCAGTGATGTTGAATTGAATTTGTCCCTTTCGCAAAGTAGTACCCAATCATTTCAGGAAACAGAGCAAATTGGTGCAGCCAGCAATAGTAGATCTTCCCTACGTTGGAGTAGAACAGGAGGTCGAGCTTACTGTAGAGCAAGTACCTCCTCTTTTAGGATCAATTGCTCCTAGATCTCCAACAAGACAAAGGAAGGGTTCTACTTCACCTTCTTCTCCAAGTACCACTTCTGTTGACGATGATATGGACATGGAATGGATCTCGGAAGAGTGCCGGAGAGACCAGGAGAGACAAGGGAAAACAAAACTTGCAGAACACCTTAGAGTCATGAAAAGGGATGTCGGTGAGGAAGATGATGATGACATGCCAGTCACTGTGGAAGCTAACACAGAGGAGTCCGACATTACTATCCAACCTGCTGCGAGGGATGTGGCACAGGCAGCGCCGCCAGCTCATATTTGTAAGGCCCCAGTAGAGACTTGCACCAGCCTGTATCTCAGTTTAAGTATCCACAGCAGAGAGGTAATTCACACCCAACTAACTCCAATTCTTCTTCAGGCATTGGCAGTGGTCCAGTAAGAAAGTACTTCTCCCCTGTTTGGGACATTTTTACGATCAGCAAACAAGAAAAAACATTGCAAAATGCTCCATTTGCCACAAAAGTGTTCACTGAGGTAAGCCTGGTTCACATTATGGTACAGGAGGCCAGATGACCCATATGAAAAAACATCATGCAATCCGGTAGGAGGAGCACCTTAAAAAAATTGCTGAATGTGGTCACGGTGGTGAAGGTGAGGAGAGCTGGGAAACATCAGCTGCAACTGGTCAAATCACAGTGGAAAGTGAGGAAGAAGTGAATGACATCCACGTGCAAAGGAGCCCTGTCCCCAGTAGTACACCAGAATCACCCCACCTCAGCGACCTGACAATGGCACAGGAAACCTCAGAGTCAGATGAAGACACCACAGCATACGGTCACTGCACCACGACGTACATTTAGTTTATCACCACCTACCTCTCTTAAGTCACCTGCATCAATACCCCACAAAAAAAGAAAATCCAGGCTACTATTACGGGCATGTTTAGGCAGGAAGGGCCCTATAACCACAACCACCCAATGGGACATTTGTACAATGGGAAGCTGGCAAACATTTTAGAGCTGGACGCCCTCCCTTTTTCTTTTGTGGAAGGAGTGGAATTCTTAGAGTTCTTGGCAGTCATCTGCCCGAAATGGAAGGCTCCAAGTCAGACCAATTAGGCCAGAGTTGCTATTCCAGTGCTGTATCACAATGTGCTGCATTTGGTTGGGCAAGCTTTGCAGCAAAGTGTTGTCCACACTATCCACCTCATGACACACATGTGGACCAGTTGTCAGGCTACTGATTACATGTGCATCACTGAACACTGGATCTCTTTTGCAGGGAAAAGCAAAAACTAGCTACAGGTCTTGGCCATGAAGACCTTTTTAAGAGCATTTGGTGGCATGCAACAGTAACCATGTTCGTCATGTAGAAATCACATACAGCTGCAAACATCTTGGATGAATTTAATAGCAAGGTGTCTGAATGGCTGCAACCCATTGTATTTGTTGCCAGGGACAATGGCAGTAACAGAGTCACGGCCATGGCAGACGGTGGCTACTTCAGGGTCCTGTGTTTAGCGTACTGCATCAACCTGGTTGTGCAGGACTTTCTCAAGAAAGAAGACATAGGTGGTCATTACAACCCTGGCGGTCGGTGTTAAAGCGGCGGTAAGACCGCCAACAGGCCGGTGGCAAAAATTTTTCAATTACGACCGTGGCAGAAACCGCCAACAAAGACAGCCACTTTAACACTCTGACCGCCACAGCGGTACAAACAAACAGCGCGGCGGTCACCGCCAACAGACAGGCGGAGGACAATGTACCGCCCACAATATCACAACAGGCCAATCCGCCACCTTTTCCGGGGCGGATTCACCGCGGATAAGAACACAGCGGAAACAGGTTTTCGAAGGGAAAATGCTCACCTCTACACACCCCACGAGGAACGAGGACACCATGGACCCAGAACTCAAAATTCTCCCTGCAATTGTCTTCCTGCTCCTCTACCAGGAGCACGAACGCAGGCGGCGAGGACCACGGTGAGTACTGCACCTACGACACAGGGTAGGGAGGAGTGAAAAAACAGGGACAGACACACACAACACCCCCACCCCCCACCCTCACCCACGACAACACACACACTAATACAGCATGATACATCACAGTTACACCCCCTAACCCCCCCGGAAGAATGCAAAGGCCCACACAAGATCCCCAACCATGATGGAGAGAACACTGCAGGGGCATCAGAGAGCAACAAAACAGGCACCTCAGGGGGAGGGAAAGGGGGGCACCTCAGCCGGTTGAGTGCACAACGCCAAATCCACGAGGGGGCCACATGCCCACTGTTCAATCCTGGGGAGTGCAAAGCCACAGTCTCTCAAGTCTATACAGTGGGTGGGTTGCCCACTGTTACATCCTGGAGAGTGCAAAGCCACAGTCTCTCAAGTCTCTACAGTGGGTGGGTTGCCCACTGTTACATCCTGGGGAGTGCAAAGCCACAGTCTCTCAAGTCTCTACAGTGGGTGGGTTGCCCACTGTTACATCCTGGGGAGTGCAAAGCCACAGTCTCTCAAGTGGATAACAGTCTCCACTGTTTCTGGAGGGGGCATGGTGCCCAGAGTGCTTCATCCTGCTAAAGACAGAGGTAGTGGATGTATCTCTCCACTGGTTCTGGAGGGGGCTTGGTGCCCAGAGTGCTTCATCCTGCTAAGGACAGAGGTAGTGGATGGATCTCTCCACTGGTTCTGGAGGGGGCATGGTGCCCAGAGTGCTTCATTCTGCCCGTGACGGACTCAGTAGCGTCAGTGCCTTTGGCGCTCATGGGCCAGTGGTGCTTGAGACGGCGGTGCTCTGTTCAGCGGTGCTTGAGACGGCGGTGCCCTGTTCAGCGGTGCTTGAGACGGCAGTGCCCTGTTCATCGGTGCTTGAGACGGCGGTGCCCTGTTCAGCGGTGCTTGGAGCGGCGGTCTCCTTTGCAGTGACTCAGCTGCTGGCGGTCCTTCATGGCCCAGCGGGGCTTGTGCTGACGGTCCTCTCTGTCCCAGGGGGGCTTGTGCTGGCAGTCCTCTCTGTCCCAGCGGGGCTTGTGCTGACGGTTCTCTCTGTCCCAGCGGGGCTTGTGCTAGCGGTCCTCTCTGTCCCAGTGGGGCTTGTGCTGGCGGTCCTTCATGGCCCAGCGGGGCTTTTGCTGGCGGTCCTCTCTGTCCTGGCGGGGCTTGTGCTGCCGGGCCTTCATGGCCCAGCGGGGCTTTTGCTGGCGGTCCTCTCTGTCCCGGCGGGGCTTTTGCTAGTGGTCCTCTCTGTCTCAGCGGGGCTTGTGCTGGCGGTCCTTCATGGCCCAGCGGGGCTTTTGCTGGCGGTCCTCTCTGTCCCAGCAGGGATGATGCTGGCGGTCCTTCATGGCCCAGCGGGGCTTTTGCTGGCGGTCCTCTCTGTCCCAGTGGGGCTGGTGCTGGCGGTCCTTTATGGCTCAGTGGGGCTTTTGCTGGTGGTCCTCTCTGTCCCAGCGGGGCTGGTGCTGGCGGTGGCCTCCTGGGCAGCTGGGCTTGTGCTGGTCTCCTGGGCAGCTTGGCTGGTGCTGGCCTCCTGGGCAGCGGGGATGATGGCGGTCTTCTCCGCCGTGCTGCTCTTCCCAGACTTGCTGACTTTCTTGTGGCCCTTCCCCACCTTGGAAGGTGTCGCAGCTGACTCCACACTCCCACCTGTACCCCTGGGAGCGGCTTTGGTGGCTGGGGTCCTCCCCCTCTCCCGCCGAACACTGGGCAACTTCTGATGCTTCACGGGTGGGGGACTGTCTGTGCTGTTGCTCCGTGCCACACTGGCTGCCCTGGTGGCCGGTGCACTCCAGATTCCAGTGACTACAGGCACCCCTGGTCCCGGAGATGTTGTTGCTGAGGTGCTAGTTCGGGCCCTAGGAGACGGACGGGGTGGGGGAGGTGTGGGAAAGAGGTCAAGGTTGGACAGGAAAAGATTTTTGGGAACACTGGGGCGGGTAGCTGGAGGGGGTTTGGGAGTGGAGGAAGAGGTTGTGGTTGGAGGAGGTGTTCGTTTGCTGACTTTGGGTGAGGGTGCATGTGCTGGAGGCTGTCGTGAGGTGGATGGCTGTTGGGTGGGTGTGTGCCTGCGTTTGTGTATCTTGGGAAGGGGCGTCACAGACACACTGGGAGAGGACACAGGGGACATGTGAATGGTAGTTGGGTGGTGACTGCACGTGAGCGGGGTGTGGTGGTGGGTGTGCTGGTGATGGTAGTAGTGGCTGTAGAGGTAGTGCATGCAGGTGTGAGTCTAGACGAGACTGGGAGGGAGGAGGGAGACGAGGAGGAGGGGGACACAGTGGAGGCAGTGGATGTTGGTGTGTCTGCATGTGTGTGATGCTTGCATGAGTGCCTGTGGGATGTGTGGTGCTTATGTTTGACTGAGCTTCTCTTGTGTGTTGACATGTGTGCATGCTGGTCTGTAGGTGTGCTTGTGATAGGCTGGGGTACAGGGGATTGGGTCTAGGTGGAGGAAGGTGGAGGAGGGAGGCTAGACACAGGGACAATGGCTGCCATCAGTGCTGAGGCCAGAGTCTGAAAAGCTTGCTGAAGGGCCGCCTGACCAGAATGAATGCCCTCCAGGAATGCATTTGTTTGTTGCAACTTTCTTTCTACACCCTGGATGGCATTCAAAATGGTAGACTGCCCAGCAGTGAGGGACCTGAGGAGGTCAATGGCCTCCTCACTGAGGGCAGCAGGGGTGACTAGGGCAGGGCCTGAGGTGCCTGGGGCGAAGGTGATGCCCACCCTCCTGGGTGAGCGGGCACGAAGCGAAGGCTGAGGGGCCGCTGGGAGGGCGGTGCTGGAACGGGGGGTGGCGGCTGTACCTGTAGATGGGGGGGGGGCACAGATGTTGCCGCCACCACAAGGGAGCTCCCATTAGAGGACGAGTCCATGTCACTGGTGTCAGCTCCTGTCCCCGCCGTGGAGCTCCCCTCGCCCTCCGTCCCACTGGTGAAGTCCGATTCTGTAGTGTGGACCTCCATGGCCATGTGGGATGCAGCCCCCTCGTGCTCCGGTGCCACTGCTCCTCCGCCTGATGATGCTAATGCACACAAGAACAGGGAGACCACAGAAAGGGGGGGCGACAGAAGAAAGACATGTTGAGTGCATGCATTACCGCTACCGTTGGCGGACACGACAGACACACAAGCCCCCTGCACTACACCGCGCTCTTTTGCTCCACTGTTCAATTCCTGGGAAATGGCCTACCAGGCTATGGATGACATCTGCACACATGGATGACACAGGGGCATGATTCGGTGTACTTGGCACTCTACAGAGGTGCGGTGGGGTGCCACATGGCCTGCCTTACGGAGGGACCTTGCCTACGGAACTCGCCCTGGCCTAGGGAAACCCACAGCCCACCTCCCCCACCCAGACACCTCCACTGCGTGCTAAATCAGCAGAATGCGAGTGTACTCACCCCCTTGTGTCTGCTATGATGCCCTCAAGCGCCCATCCAACTCCGGGTACGCCACCGCCAGGATCCTGAACATCAGGGGGGTCATGGTGCGACGGGCACCCTTCCCACGCTGGGAGGCCATCCCCAGCTGAGCCTCCGCCGTCTTCTTGCTCCAGCGGCGAATGTCCTCCCATCTTTTCCGCCAGTGGGTGCTCCATCTGTGGTAGACCCCCAGGGTCCGGACGTCCTTGGTGATGGCACGCCAAATATATTTTTTCTGGTGGGCGCTGACCTACATGGGTTGTACAGGGGGAAGAGAAAGTTATTACCAACTGCACCGTCAAAGTGATTGGCCCCCATCCCTACACTTGCCATGTGGCACATGCACTCACCGTCGTTTCATGCACGCCGCACTCTCCCCCTTCCTTCTTACATCCACCCCTCTCCACACAGGCATAGCCCATGCAGCATGCTCCCAGTGTACGTACCTGTATGTCTGGAGGACCGTAGAGTAGCGTGTACTGGAGGAGGACCATATCCACGAGTTTCTCCAACTCATCCGAAGTGAATGCAGGGGCCGTTTATCCAGACACTCGAGCCATTGTCTCTTCCAGACCGAGGTCACAGCAGCACTTGCAGTGTAGGTCCTCTCCTGTCGAAGATCAGGTATCGAGTGATTGAACAGATAGAAAATGGCGGTCACGTCTGTGGCGGTGCGTACCGTCACCGCCGGCGTACATCGTCATTGGCTCCTGGGACCCATAGGGTCCAATGTTAACCAATGCAGCATTGCGCCGCGGTCTTCGACCGCCTACTGCCACGGTGTACAACGCCAGCGCAGTTACCGCACATCCCATTGTCCCACTTTACAGGTCAGGCATCCGCCATTTCAGGGGCCCACATGGCTTCATTTTCAACTGCGTCACACATACCTAGGACTAGACTCAACACACATACAGGCCACTTTTTAGATTATGAATGGTGTTCTGTGTAAGCTGTGTGTACGTACCTCTGAGTTGTTTGATTCTGTGCTCGCTGTTGTCCTTCATAGGCACCGTCTGCTGGGACATGTGAGGAGATGGCTGCATCCTCCGGTGTACCGACCGTTGGTGGACCTGTCGACAATGGAGGAAAGGCATGTGATAATCACATACAGGCTTGACCGTGCCACAATCCAGGAACTGTGTACCCAGTTGGAGCCAGACCTGATGTCAGCTATCCGCCATCCCACAGGAATCCCCCCTCAAGTGCAGGTGCTGTCAGTGCTCCATTTCCTTGCAAGTGGGTCATTTCAAACAACAGTGGCCATAGCATCAGGGATGTCCCAGCCTATGTTTTCCAACGTGTTGTCCAGAGTGTTGTCTGCCCTGCTGAAACACATGCGGAGCTACATAGTTTTCCCTCAGGTGGAGGATTTGCCTACAGTGAAAGGTGATTTCTATGCCCTGGGACATATCCCCAACATCATAGGTGCCATTGATGGGACACATTTGGCTTTGGTACCCCCCCACAGGAGTGAACAGGGGTACAGAAACCAGAAGAGTTATCATTCCATGAATGTACAGATGGTATGTTTGGCAGACCAGTACATCTCCCATGTGAATGCCATGTTCCCTGGCTCAGTGCATGACGCCTACATCCTGCGGAATAGCAGCATCCCTTATGTGATGGGTCAACTCCAGAGGCACCGTGTGTGGCTATTAGGTGAGCACCTGGAAGCTAGTCAGTGGGAATGGTTGTCTGGGTCTGTGGATATCCCTCCAGGTTAGTGTGTGTCTAACAGTTGTCCCTCGCCATTTGCAGGTGACTCTGGTTACCCCAACCTGTCATGGCTACTGACCCCAGTGAGGAATCCCAGGACAAGGGCAGAGGAACGCTACAATGAGGCCAATGGGCGAACTAGGAGGGTGATTGAGCGGACCTTCTGGCTCCTGAAGGCCAGGTTCAGGTGCCTCCATATGACAGGTGGATCCCTATTCTACTCACCAAAGAAGGTGTGCCAGATCATCGTGGCCTGCTGTATGCTTCACAACTTGGCTTTGCAACAACAGGTGCCTTTTCTGCAGGAGGATGGTCCAGATGGCGGTGTTGTTGCAGCTGTGGAGCCTGTGGACAGTGAAGACGAGGAAGCAGAGGAAGAAGACATGGACAACAGGGACTCAGTGATCCAGCAATATTTCCAGTGAAACACAGGTAAGAATACAGACCTGCCTACTACATGTACTTAAACACTACTGCCTCTCTACTGTCTAACGTTTTCACCCAGTGTATGGTCACTGAGTTGTCACTTTCCCTTATGATTTCACAGATCTGGGTCCCACAGTGTGACATCTGCTTTGATTCCTCATGGACTAGAGCTGTGTGACACAGGTATGTTGACATTACAAATGAAAGATCTTTTTGCCGCAGTAATTGCTAATACAGTATTCCGAAATCACAGACTGACTCCAGATTGTTTTGTGCTTTAAGGGTGTTTATTTAAGTGCTCAATATTGGAGGGGGTTGTAAAATGGTGAGGGGTGATGGCGGAGGAATGTCCATGGCAGAGTCCAGTCTATTAGTCTCACAGGTGCATTGCCCAAATGGACATAGGAAGTGGAGCTGGGGCAGTTTAAGGATGGACAGGGTGACAAAGTGGGACAGTAGGATGACAATCAGGGTGGTCTCATTTCTTGGCGGGGGTCTTGGCATCGTTCTCTGTCTTGTTCCTGGATCTCAGAGACCGTTTGCGAGGTGGTTCTCCCTCTGCAGGGGGTGGGGTGCTGGTGTGGTGGTCCTGTGGCAGTGCCTCCTGTCCACTGGCACTGGCGGAGGTGGTGGGCAGTTCATCGTCCAGGCTAGTGTCAGGGACCCCTTGTAGTGCCACAGTGTCCCTCCTGGTGTTGAGTACTTCCTTCAGCACCCCTACGATGGTGCCCAGGGTGGAATTGATGGTTCTGAGTTCTTCCCCGAAGCCCATATACTGTTTCTCCTGCAGGCGCTGGGTCTCCTGAAACTTGGCCAGTACCGTTGCCATCGTCTCCTGGGAGAGGTGGTAGGCTCCCATGATGGAGGAGAGGGCCTCGTGGAGAGTGGGTTCCCTGGGCCTGTCCGCCCCGTCGCACAGCAGCCCTCCCAGATCCCCTGTGTTTCTGGGCCTCCGTCCCATGGACCGTGTGCCCACTACCACTGCCCCCAGGTCCCTGTTGTTGTTGGGGTGGTGGGTTAGCCTGGGTTCCCTGTAGTGGTGGACACACTGCTGATTGACGTGTCCTGGGGACGGAGGTATGGGCCCGCTGGGTGGGTGCTGTGCTGGTGTTTCCAGAGGGGGGAAGCTCTGTGGTGGCCTGTGACTGGGTGTGGGGAACCGACTGTCCTGAGGTCCCCGATGGGCCGGGCTGGTCATCTAGATCCAGTTGGACAGAGGTGCTGTCATCACTGTGGACCTCTTCGGTTGGTGGTGTGGACATGTGTGGACCCTCCTGTCTGGTGACGTTGGGTAGGGGTCCTGCAGGGGTATAAAAGGATGTTTATTACATCTGAGTGTGGCATGGTGTGCAATGGGTGGGTGACTGTGTACCCCAGTGCTTGCATTCCTGTGTGGGACCTTGTGTGATGATGGTTTAGGGGGGTGTATGGGTATGTGCAGTGGGCATACTTTAGTGATGGGTGTCCATGCTTTGTTGTTGCATGCAGGGCTTGGTGTTAGGATGTGTGGTTTGTGATGTTGGGACATTTGTGAGGAGTTAGAGTGATGGGGGTGAGGGTGGGGGTATGTACAGGCATGCAGGTAGGATGGGGGATGTAATAGTTAAGATTTGACTTACCAGAGTCCATTCCTCCACCTACTCCTGCGAGGGTTGCAAATTGACCAAGGCACTCAGAAGAGTAAAGTCCAGTAAGATCAATGGGAAAGGGTATCCCTGGTGATGTAGGTCCAGAAGCGGAGAAAAAAGCACTGATTCCAAGTTGATGTTAATCAAAGTCTTTAATTCTTAGACAGCATTTGTCATAGGTAAGTTTTCGTTTTTGCAGAGAAACAGCCTGCGAGGGCCTCAGGATGCAGAATCGCCAAGACCTGCTCCTCTCATGTTGTTAGTTGTGGGGGAGGAGTTGGGGGTCCGCCGCCAGTCCGCTGAACCGCCAGGTGGTGTCTTGAGACCACGGAACGCACCTTTCCCCGTAGGTCGTTCCACCTCTTCCTGATGTCCTACCGATTTCTTGGGTGCTGTCCCACTGCGTTGACCCTGTCCACTATTCTTCGCCATAGCTCCATCTTCCTTGCAATTGAGGTGTGCTGCACCTGTGATCCGAATAGCTGTGGCTCTACCCGGACGATTTCCTCCACCATGACCCTGAGCTCCTCCTCCGAGTACCTGGGGTGTCGTTGCTGTGCCATGGGGTGGTGTAAGTGATGTGTGGGGTGGTGTGTGGGGTGATAAGTGTGCTGATATGTAGTGGTGTGTAGTGTGAGGGGCGTGGAAGTTCTGTGGGTGATGGTGTTGTGTGCCTGTGGATGCTTGTATTGTTGATGGTGGTGTCTCTCTCTGGCCTTCGTTCGTGATTTGTTGTCGTAAGGGTTTGTGGGTGATGTGGGTGTGTGTTTTATATAGTATTGGGTGTGTGGGAGTGGTGTGTGTATGTGTATCAGGTGTGTGTATTTCGAATTGTCCAATGTGGATGTGTTTTGTAAATGTGTGTGTATTTTGAGCGGCGGTGTGTACCGCCAATTGAATACCGCGGTTGAAAGACCGCCGTGTGGATTCGTGTGTTGTGATGGTGTGGACGTATTTCTGTTGGCGCGACAGTGGAGGTTTTGTTTTTGCCAGTTTATCACTGACCTTTGGTGTGGCGGACTTGTGTGGGTGTCTGAATTTTGGCGGATTCCGTGCTGTGGGTCATAATAGCTGTGGCGGTATTCCGCGGCGGTGTGTTGGTGGTCTTCTGCACGGCGGTACGCGGCTTTTACCGCCAATGTTGTAATGAGGGCCATAATCAGCAACATACTGACCACCTGTAGACAAATCTGCATTCATTTCAGCCATTCTTTTAAAGCCCGGAAGCAGTTGCAGATTGTTCAGCATGGTAACAAAGTAACAGTTAAAGTCCTGATACAGGAGGTGCCAACACATTGGAACTCAACCTATTATATGGTGCACTGTCTATTTGAGCAGTACAGACAGATCAATGACTATGTCATTCAAAGAGGGGCATGCAATTTTTAAAAGCTATGGTCATGGATGCAGACAAACGGGGCCTAGTCAGATGCCTGACACAGATGCTACTCCATTTTGAGGTTTTCATGTGGGAAGTTAGCAAGGAGGACAGTACGATGGGTCCAGTAGTTGCATCTGCTAAAGGAGAAGCTAAAGAAGGTGTCTGAAAGGTTTGCACTTAAAGGAGTGAATGAAAACCCAGAAACGCATGCCTTAGTTAAGAGCTTCATACTTCACTTAGCTTGTAATGCAAGGCTGCAAAATGACATTATCTCATCCAAAAAGTACATTTGTGTCTCCCTATTTGAACCATGCTACAAAACTATTCTTCACACTTTCATTCCTTTTTCTGAAGGGGATGTTTCAAATTACAAGAGGTGGACAGTTGAGCAAGCCAGAGAACTGGAAGTTGAATGGCTGGAACTTAGAGTCCCACTCCCCAGTTCTGGGGTGCCACCTTCAATTTCCAGAGAGGACAGTCTTGTCTCACAGCATCCAAAACTGTCAACAAGAACACCGGCAACAACACCATCCGACAAATTGGACCCAACCTCTGCACTGGCTTGGTTTCAAGCAACAGGTCTTAAGTCCAGTGCAGGGGCAAAGGCAAAAGAAGTCAAGCAAGTGGCAGCACCAAAGACACTTTAGAGGATGTTCCAGGAGTATCTGGATGACGGAAAAGAGGTGTATGGGGCTCAAAACCAATTGATGTACTAGTATGGAAAGATGACCAGAGCTCAGCAGGCTGGCAATAAAGTATCTGTAGCCAGCGTGTCTGCTGAACATGTGTTGAGTGCAGCTGGTGCAACTATAGGTTAATTATAGAAGGACCAGTCTCTCACTTAAAAACATGGGAAGATTAACCATGATCAAAATGAACCAGTATTTTATACCACCTGATTACACCATTCCCGAAACACCACAGTAGGAGGAAGAGGATGATTGGTCAGAATGAAGTGTGCTTGCTGATGAACTTCTGGGTGAACCACCTGAGTTTGAGGGCAAACTCTACTTCCCGGACTGAGTATGCCAGTTCTACCCTAGAACTTTTTAATTCTTTCTCGTTGAACTTCTTTTTTCTTTCTTTAAAAAGAAATGCTAGTGGAACATTATGTTTGCATCGGATTTATGCTGCCCCACCATTTTATAGTCACATCTTATATGTCCGGATTGGAGTTGGACCCATGTGCAGTGAAGAAGCCCCTACTTTCCCTTCAGGACATTGGAGACAATGTTTTCCTTCCTCACATGCCTTTGCCTATCCTTTTTTTTGCAACACCTAGCAGCGCTGCCCCAGAAGATTATTGATTAAAAGACTGCCAGTGCCAATGCGAAATTCCAATGTGTTGCTACTTGCTACCATCAACTTGGAGATAATATTTTGTTAAACCACTGTGCTTGGATTGGAAGAGATAACTACTAACTATTGCACCAATGAGAGGTGATATATGAGTGATTGTGAGTGATGAATGATGATATATGTGGTGGCTGACAGTGAGGGAGCTGACAGTGAGGGAGGGAGTTCAACAAATCTGTAAACTTGATTCTGATGATTTACAATGTTTGGGGGCTGGTGGGTGATCATTAGTAAATGTACCTGCAGGGTTCATTCCTTTTTCTTGTTCCTCAGACCAGACCAGTCACTTTAGTTACCAAACACAAATCTGCACAAAATACTCCAGTTCTGTTTCTCTATTTGTTCTTCGACAGTAGTGCACGACACAGGTCTACCTTGCTCGGTTTTGGACTGGGATGGAGTTACTCAGAATCTGGAGGAGGAGGATGGAAGTATTCAGGGTGGGACTACCTCAACAGCTAGAAGGAGAAAGTTATCAATTTGAAAGAGAAACCATGATGATAGCAAAGACTCTGAGGTCTAGTACTCACTTAGGGGGTCATTCTGACCCTGGCGGTAAATACCGCCAGGGCCGGGGTCGGCGGTAGCACCGCCAACAGGCTGGCGGTGCACCGCCGGGCATTCTGACCGCGGCGGTACAGCCGCGGCCAGAAGCAGAAAGCCGGCGGTGTACCGCCGACTTTCCGCTGCCCATGGGAATCCGCCATGGCGGCGCAGCTTGCTGCGCCGCCATGGGGATTCTGGCACCCCATACCGCCATCCAGTTCCTGGCGGTTCACCCGCCAGGAACAGGATGGCGGTATGGGGTGTCGTGGGGCCCCCGTAAGAGGGCCCCACAAAGAATTTCAGTGTCTGCTTTGCAGACACTGAAATTCGCGACGGGTGCAACTGCACCCGTCGCACCTTCCCACTCCGCCGGCTCCATTCTGAGCCGGCTTCCTCGTGGGAAGGGTGTTTCCCGCTGGGCTGGCGGGCGGCCTTTTGGCGGTCGCCCGCCAGCCCAGTGGGAAACCCAGAATGACCGCCGCGGTCTTTTGACCGCGGTACGGTCTTCTGGCGGTTCCCGCTTGGCTGGCGGCTCCCGCCGCCCGCCAAGCTTAGAATCAGGGCCTTAGTTCTGTGAACTGGAGAGAGGTACGTTGATTTGGGAAATGCTGCTGAGTGTGTGTTTGCTACATTGCTGGCTCAAACGTTCAATTCTTCTTATGTTCCTGATCTGCCTCTGTGTCTTCTTGGTACACTCCTGACTCCTCACGAAGCTTATCTTGCTTCCTTTTGTCCTTCTCCTTTAATCTATAGTATAGTTACTGTGTTTTTTTCAATACGCAGTCCTTCTCCTCGTCCTCTCCTGCACAAAAAAAACTTGGTGAAAGCTCATGACTCCAACATAATCTCTGGACAGGTTCAGCCAGGCACCTAAGAGTGACAGACATTCCAAGAAGAAATGAGATGCACCACCCAATGTGGCAATACAATATCATTTTCCTTTCAACAATCATAATTTTTAGAACTGGGTGGGTTAACCTCAATCCTCCATAATTTGTATTTTTCAAACCTGGAATGCATAACATTTAGAGATATACTATCCTTGGTCTCTCTGGGGCAGAAGGACTGTTTGCAATGTTTTTACATGAACTGTGTCATACGTATCCCTTCATCATTTCCTTCCACAACAGATTGATGATATTGTGCTACTAAACATCCTGATGAATATTGTTACAGTTTCTTTTGTATAGTTTGTCTTTGTCACTCCTTTCCCCAAATCCCTTTCCTATCCATTCACTGAGCCACTAATCCTCGTCCTCCGGGCTTTGTGATTTATTGAGGTGTGACTTGATTTTACCTCATAAATGGATCACACACTTGCTGGGGCAGATATGGTAAAAGCGACATCAACACACTTCATAACCTTCTATTATCTGAGCAATATTCCACACGGCCCCATCAACATCATCAGTCATGCCTTGTGTTGTGTGTTGCGTAAATGGTTAACCTTGTCCATCTTGACTCTGAGGTCACTTCTCCTGTCTCCATGATTTCATTTCCTAAGTTTAGATTTTAAATACTAGTTCCCCACCAATGCTCAGAAGAAGTGGATATTGCAAATTTTTATTATCATATCAGGTCTTCTTTGTTGTGTGTAAAATACTGTCATTGTGGTAGTCTGGTCTCAGTCTTCCTAAAGTCATGATATAATATGACCCACTAACTCTCTGTTTTCTTTCAATCTAGTTGACAGTTAAGGACAACCCTTTGATTAATCCTGCAATTGGAGTACCAATAGGTGGTAGTGTTACCTTCTGTGTTCTCAGTTAGCCCGCTAGTCTGTTGCAAATACTATTGCCTCCCACCACTTTAAGATGCCACCTTGGGAAAACCCTGAAATAAGAACACTCCCTTGCTTTATCTGTTCAGGTAAGAGAAGAACTATGGATTGAAGTGAACTTGTTTAGTTAGTGTTTAACTCCTACCAAACAAGATGTTGTATGTGTGTATCAAGGTTTTTGTAGGCAAAATAGGCAATGGCAATCATCCCCTAGTGATCAATATAGTTGCAGAGGGCAATAGAGCAAGGGTAGAAGTAAATTACATAGACTTGTTTTTGGCAGATTTAAAAAAAAGGCAACACTAAAAGACAGCAGTGCAAGCTAAAACACCAAAATAAACATTTGAGGTATATATCAATTAAAATAAATTATCCCCTTTTTATTTTCAACAAATACAAAAACCCACTCTTTTAACACATAACTGTCCCAACTCCCCCCACACCCCTTCACTCACAGCAAGTCCCTCACACCAAAGCAAAAAATAAAAAGAAGGGGCTCAGAAGAGGGCACTCGTCATATGGGTCTGAAGATGGTTCAGCCTCTGATCGATCATGGTGAGCAGGCTCTCAATCCAGTCCATCTACTCCAGTATACTATGGAGCAATGCCCTGTCAGAGGGGGGAGGTGAGAGGGGTTTAGCAGGAGCAGTCAGGGACCTGAAGGCTGGAGGCTGAGGCTGGTGTGCTGCTGAGCTGGGTCCTTGGTCTGAGGCAGCTATTTTACCCTCTTCCTCCTCTAGGACCACCAGCCGCCGGTATTTGTCCTCGATGTTCTCCAGCCTCTGTTGCCGCAGACCGGCCGCTATCTCCTGCCTGGTTGGTGATCAACCAGCAGGAGTAGCTATATCAAGCAAGAAAAATAAAAATAAAAAAGGCAAATCGTGAACAATGATCTGAACAAACACTTCTTCAAAAGTAGGTAGTGGTGGTACAGTAGCACTACATTGCTGGTCCCCTAGGGTCATTGGAATTTGATGTGATTATGATTAGGAGATTCACTGGGCAGACACGTTTAGTGGAAAAATAGAAACTAATTACCTCTCATTTATGAGTAATGCATTATGCACTGTGGAGTACAAGTTGCTGTGCCAAATTAATGGAGGCATACTAGCCAATGCTCTGAGTACTTTGCTACTGTCTGCAGGTGGGGAAGCTGCAGTTGGCAATTATCTATCTTTAGTTCCAATGTCCCTGCTCTTCCCCAAATGCCTTTCACTTAGTTTCTACCCTGACTCCAAAAAGGCAGATGAATAAATAAGATACATCACACATGTTATGTATGAAATGTGGATATATGTGTCCTGTCTGCCGTAGGTAGATGGTGGGGAAGATGATACACTACACTACAGGGAAAGGAACGGGCTATATAGATTGCATTTGTCACGTTCGTCACAGAGTATCCCTTACATCAAACCTGAAATCAAATCGGGACTTACTAGTCCCACTTTACTCACTGGCCTCATCCACCACTACAGAATTCGCACCAGCAAATTCATTCACTGGGCAGTAAGGGAAGAAAAAGTGACTTATTCTGCTGCAGAGTAAGGCAGAGGGATTATGCAGCTAGGTAGAACCTTTGCTATAGAATAGAGGGGTGCCACTGATCATTGATTCATCATGTGCCTAAGCTTTGGCTCATTCAGTCACTGTATAGACAAAAGTCTAAAGGGAAAAATCTTAACAGGCGTAAAATAAATCTGTTATGGGAAACCATAAAATATATTCTGGAAACACTTCACATAGCCATAAAAATGTGGCACATACCAAGAATGCGTATTTCAATTTGTTTGGTAGGCTGGGACGGAAGAACTTAAGAAAGAATAAAGGAGTAAAGTACTAAGCAGTGACAGAGTGAACGAAGGAAAAAAACACATCTTGTGTGTTCGATTTGCAATGCATTGAAAACTTTGAAAAGGATGCATTAACTGAAGCAGATGCACATTGCACTGTCAAGACTGCAGGCATGAATTGAACCATACTGCAGTTCTTCGGTCATGGGTGGTGAAATGCCACGGGCAGGGAGCGGGTTGATGAATGATGATGATGGGTGGGATACATATCTGCCTCGTTTAACAAATATAGTGAGTCAAGGAATTTTAAATGCTCCCCACTTTGAACCATTGCTTTGATAACCATAAAACACAAAGTAAGCGAAGTAGGTGAGCAGCATGCCCCTCTGCAGAAGAGCTCCCTTGTTTATTCATCCAAGCAATTATTCCATCATCCTTTCATTCTTCATACTATATTCACCCATAGCCATCACGATTTAAGCCCTACTTTCTCTCAGCCAGTCTTTCATCAAAATTCACAATCCATTATCCATCCATTCAGTATCCACTGTCCACCCTTTCTTTCAATCATTCTTTCACCTATCTGTCCATTTACCCAATACTCACCAACGCATCCTCTCACCAACCCATGCATCCTTTCTTTTCACTCATTTCAACAATCCTTTCTTTTAACCTTCCATTCTTTCCTGTTTCCATCAAGCCACCATTTTTAGCGTATATTATGTGTGGTTTTCCTGAGTTGCAGCTAGAAGAGGCCATAAGTAACCCAACCACTGCTGTAGCTGGTAATGCAGGGGGTTCAAAATCACGATGATGCCCTTGTAGCTAGTGAGTAATAGCAATTGTCAGTAAGCAATCAATGTGACTTACCACAGCCGGTCCCTGCCGCAGCTTCTCCCCATGCTCCATCTGCTACTGCAGCAGAACTTGAGCCGGCTCCACTGGTGGTTGGTGTGGCTAGAAAAGAACATTATGCAGTTTTTGTATTAAAAAAATGCAAATGCAATACATTGTTACAGATCAGTTAGCGCTGCAGTACCTTCTATCACAAATATCACTCTAGGCAATTTGTTGGCTCACTATGTTAGAAAAGCGAAGTAGTCAAGCCAACCAAAAACTTTGCATAATGGAGAGGCAGAGCTATATCTTATGATGATGATGACTCAGAACCATTGATGCACAATGAAGGGGTGGAATAAAAATGGTCAATGAAAGACAGAAAAAAATGATAATGCAGGGATAACAGGATTTAAACAAAAAGTGGATAGGGGAGTTGGGAGAAAAGGAGGCAGTATAAAAGGTAAACAAGGGAGAATTAAAAGTAGTTAAATGGGCACTGGTAAAACTTAGGGAAATAATAATAATATTAAATAATATCAATCACTGGGATGAGCAGAGCCCTCAGCATTGGCGCTGGTGGCTGGTGCCTCCACAGCTCCTGACAGATCCACCTCTATGGTGCCCCTCTTCTTGCCCTTAGGTGCTGATGTAAGAAATAAAGAAGATAAAAAAATAGATCAGTTGTACAGTTGTTCTCCATAAAATTATTATATAACAGGCAAATGCAGTAACATTGTACTTAAATCAGATCACCTATAGTACTAGTCTGGTCGACTCTCGTTGAGGTGGCTATACTCCTAAAATCCCTATTTCAAATTTCCTTAACAAAAACTACATTTGGAACTAATGCATTGCAAAGAATGATCTTTGATCCTATTCTCATTTCTCAACCCCCTGATGGACCAACTCAGTCTCCTGTTTTTGCAATGCATAGATGCATACCAGTACAACACATCACTGTGAAAATTGCTTGGAACTGTACGAGCTACATAAAGAAAGTCACAGAGAACGGTAACTCACTGATATCACTAATTCACTATGGTGACAGGAGGACAGAGGAGACCCAATTGCAATGGCTTCTTAAATATTCAGCAAAAGAAAGTGCCTACTACTATGGTGATGTAGCGCAGAGCACCTGCCTAGCTCTAACTTGATCACATAATAAATAATATCCTTAACGTAATCTAAACATAACTTACCTCTGAGTGTGAGCAGCATGCTATTCGGAAAAAAGGTTAGGATTGTAGAACACAAACACAATAATATAGTTAATACTCACCAAGCCCCGGAATCTCCACACCTATTAGGTCAAACAGGTCCTGCTCACGGTCAATGAGATCCGCCCAGCAGTGCGTCAGCTGCTGGGTGGTGCTCTGGACTTGGGTGGTGCCCCGAATACACCTGCACACCCTAGCTCAATGCAGCTGATGCTCCAGCGGGGGGTAACTGCTACCAGGCCAGCCGCCGGCTGCCAGCATGGAGGGGAGGTGGCCATGCACATAGAAAACCAGTGCTGCCACCTCCTCCTCACAAAAAATGGGCAGGGGCTGCACCCCTTGGTGGCACTGCGGCCCACAAGGTAGCCACTCACGTGTTCGCCAGCGCTGCCTGCTCTGCAAATGGTGCTGCGGGTGGGGTGAAGAAAAGAAACAGGAGGAGAAGGAAGGAGAAGGAAGGAGGAAATAACTAAGGAAGTAAAGGGAGAAAACAAAAATACAAAAAGTCACAAAAAGCATGAATAAAATGGAAAAACGTTACAATACAAAGACACAAAAAGTCACACTAATACAATAAATAAAAATTAGGGGTAGATCAATTTAGGAGGGTGGATGATTTAAAATATTAGGAGAGTGACGGGTTAACTCAGTCCACCTGCGGAACTCTACATAGCGCTGCAGAATTTTGTTGCCACTTCCCCGTGTTGCACTCCACCCAGGCCTACTCGGTAGGTATTATATTGGGATGATCTTTTTCCTGATCCGTATTTTCTCAGCCCATAGATGGTAAGGCAACTGCCTTGCTGTGCTGGCAGCCTGATTGAAACTGTATTATATAATCGTAACAGAGAAAAACAGAGTCCACTGTAAGTGATGCATGAAGAGGGCTCCGGCAGACTCACATATGGGCATACCTTTGCCACTTAGGTTGAACAAAGCAACACTGGGGTTGAGTGTTTGAAAAGTTTCAGCACTCCATCCATCATCTCTTTGTGTGTTGCTATTTTTGCCCTAAGTGGCCACGGTATGCCCATACGTGTGTCCCCTGCTCACTTTTCCACTGGATTCAAGCTAGCCTGGTTGATGAGGGATGATAACCTGAAACCAGTCCCAGGATGCTTGTTTCTGGTTCATGGAGGACCTGGCTTAGCAGTTCGGGCTGGACTGTCCCCACAGGGACAGGCTCAAGACGGTTTTGTGTATGGCTGGGTCCAAACTATGGTGGCATGGTGAGCACAAGAACAATGGAGTTACCTCAGATCTGTGACTGGGAGGGAGTGTTTGAAAAGTTTCCGCATTACATCTATTATATTTTTGTGTGTTGCTGAGTGAGTAATGGGACCAGACTTCAGTGCACTACTGTCAATAGCTTTGACTTTGTCTGCTTCCTCTTTTTGCCCAACTGGTATAGCATATTGGCGGTCATTCCTACTTCGGCGGGCGGCGGTCGCCACCCGCCTGGCGGGAACCGCCAGAAGACCGTACCGCGGTCAAAAGACTGCGGCGGTCATTCTGACTTTCCCGCTGGGCTGGCGGGCGACTGCCAAAAGGCCGCCCGCCCGCCCAGCGGGAAAGCACCAGCAACGAGGAAGCCGGCTCCGAATGGAGCCGGCGGAGTTGCTGGTGTGCGACGGGTGCAGTTGCACCCGTCGCGATTTTCAGTGTCTGCCAAGCAGACACTGAAAATCAATGTGGGGCCCTGTTAGGGGGCCCCTGCAGTGCCCATGCCACTGGCATGGGCACTGCAGGGGCCCCCAGGGGACCCATGACACCCGTTCCCGCCAGCTAGGTTCTGGCGGTGAAAACCGCCAGAACCAGGCTGGCGGGAAGGGGGTCGGAATCCCCATGGCGGCGCTGCTTGCAGCACCGCCGTGGAGGATTCACAGGGGCAGCGGGAAGCCGGCGGGAAACCGCCGGCTTCCCTTTTCTGACCGCGGCTTTACCGCCGCGGTCAGAATAGCTCCAGAAGCATCGCCAGCCTGTTGGCGGTGCTTCCTCCGTCCCCTACCCTGGCGGTCTCGGACCGCCAGGGTAGGAATGAACCCCATTGGGCCACTTATCCATAAAATTACTTGTCGCCTCTGAGTCTATCAATAAATGGAAACTTACTGAGCCACCCTTACAGGTCAATTAAGCCGTCACATAAAAATGCTGATGCATACGTACCAAAGTTATTTGTGCCAAGGTTTTTGAGGCTAGGTGTAAGTGAGGGCCCGAATCACTTGCCTCACTAGGTCTCAAGTCTTCTAGTTTCCCAACCCCACTTTTCTTTTCGGCTTCAAGGTACAATCACGTAAAAAATTACCCTTATTTTGACAAAACGTGCTAAGCTTTAAGTCACAATGTCTTTGTCACTCCGCTTCACTTAATGGACCTTTAATATTCCCTATTTGCATGGGCTCAGGGACGTCTGTCTTTTCTGGTTCTGTCCTTTTTTTCCCTATACACACAACCTTAGAATAAGATCTGCTTCTGTCATGACGACGTTCAGAAAGACGTGATTTAATTTTACTACCAGGTCCATCAAATCATTGCAATTCTCAGGAGGAGCAACAACTTGGGCCAAAATACCCTTTAATTCATCTTTGAGTCCTCTACAAAATAAAGAACTCCTTTTGTTTTCGGGCCAACCTGCCTCATCCACCAGTCGATTAAAAGTGGTTATAAATGTCATGGGATCTCTGCTGCCTTGACGTAAATTAAGCAATTCGGTATCTACCGACTGCATGAAAGAATGATGATCACAAAACCTGTTCAATTCTGCCTTGAAAGCCATGTAGTTATAAAGCAATGGGTCATCCCTTTCCACCACTGAAAGGTACCAAGTAGCAGCTGTACCACCCCTCCCCAGATACGACAATACAAATGCCTCCTTTGATTGCTCCATCAGGAAACCAGCTAGCTTACACATACAGTGTAGCCGACAATGCTTGTCACAATTCGCTCCATGCGCTCTCGTGGCCATCACAAGGGGGCCTAATTGTGGGACTTTCCAATGCTCCAATAAGCTTCTAGTCCTTCCCCTGCATGCATATCCTGACTTACAGCAATTTAGATGCTATTTGCAAACTACCATGCATTCCCAATCCATGCCCGGTTTTATGGAAGCCAGTCTGCTCATGCTTGGAACTCCATTACTTAGAATCCCCTGCTCACTGCTTCATCTCCACCTCTGCAGGCCAAGGATGGGTGGAGGAATTCAGAACACCTGCGGCCGGCTTCTGCTAGCCTGCTCACACCTGATACATGTGATTACTGTGAGCCCTTTTAAGCATCAGCTCTCTTCAGCCCAGTGTTGGTCATTGTAGCTGTTTTCCGGTAAGACCGACCCTAGGTTCCTGAAGTTTCTAAGACATGTTAATTCCTTGTTTCTGTTCCAGAGCTTTAGATATTCCTCCCTTGTTTCCTGAGCTTTTGTTATTCTTATTTCCTGAGTTCCTGAGTGATAGTTATTTCTTGCCCTTGTTCCTGAGCTGTAGTTATTCGTTGTTCCTGTGTCTGAGCTATAGCTGTCCTTGTTCCTGTTCTTGAGCAGTAGCAAATTCTGTTCCTGAACTAGCACTCCCTGCAGTGCTACGTGACTCCTGAGCCTTAGCTATTCCTTGTACCTTGTATGTTTTCTGCCTGCAGTGTTCCCTGGTTTCCTTGTTTCATTGATTCCTGCACCAGCACTCCTTGTACACCTTTGAAGCCTCTCCTTTAGTATTTTCCTTTTCCCCGTCCTTGCCTTTCTTTCCATTTCTTTGTTCCATTTCCTACTTTGCTGTTTTCCTGCTGTCTTCTAGTTTCCTTGTATGTTTGTTACTTGCTTTCAGCCAAGTTTGCCCTTTGTTTTCCTTTCTTTCCTGTTAAGCACTCCTCTTTGCTAGCTCCTTGTCTATCGTGGTTGTATTTAGTTCTACATCCTTGCTGCTACCGCTTTGCATGTTCCTATTTGATCACCAGGATTCATGGGCTCAGCTGACAACCTAGGTGGTGTTTCATGTCCACTGTGAGCATTGTCTTTCTTTTACTTCTAGAACATCACCACAGGGGTCAGCTCCACAGACCTTGCCTTTGCATGTATATCCAATAAATGAGTATTAGCAGTCAGAATCTGTAACAGCAATTGTGGGTGAGGAACTTACTGATCTTCAGTCTTACTGTGTGGAACTCCTGAGTGCTTTATCCCATATTCCTTTTATTGTTTATGTTGTTTTATATATAAATATATATATATATATATGCCTCTCATAATGGTGTGGGTGGTACATTGTCTTCCGTCTGTCTGTTGGCGGTCACCGCCATGCTGTTTGTTTGTACCGCCGTGGCAGTCGGAGTGTTAAAGTGGCTGTCCGCCACGGTCATAATTCCATTTTTTTTACTGTCGGCCTGTTGGCGGTTTTACCGCCGCTTTAACACCGACCGCCAGGGTTGTAATGAGGGCCTATATCTGATGCCATAATTTTGGTCTGCTTATTATGAGACAGAAAGACAAAGGCAGTTGATTTAGCTCATTAAATGTGAAAACAATGTGTTAAAGCGAGAAGGCCATTAAAAGTTGGTTGTTATGGCATTGTGTCACAGGCTATACACAGGTATTTAGTTACCTGTAATCTCACAGATTATGGTAGTAGGCAGTGGTATTGGCAGCACTCTGATAAACCCTAGGGTTTTCACTGTGATACTTTTTAGGACCTATTGATAGGGTTTGCATATTGTTTTGCAAACTGTATTCTACATATTTGTAACTTTATAACTCTATGCATGCTCAATTTGGCTGCCAGATTATGTGCACTTGAATAGGCCTCTGTTGATTAAAGTGTAAAGCCAATGGTAAAGAGTTTAAGCCTTATCAGTTCATTGAGAAATGATAGGACAAAGCCAGTAAACCTGACCTTTTGTGTAAAGCGTGTGTTAAAGGCAATAGGCTTTAAAGGATGGAATATTATTACACTGCGCTAAAGCAGGTAGGCATATATTTTGTTACATGGAATCTCACAAGTTACTGTATTAGGCAGGGATTTCTTGTTAGTTACCCAACTGTATCAAACCATGGGGATACAAGATATGTATTAAAATAATCCATATTAGCTTCTCTTAGGAAAGATCGTTTTTAGCTTTAACAACTGTAAATGTGCATCCATTTGTAGCTTTATGACTATATGCATGATGGATGTTGTGTGGGAAGGTGTATGCTCAAAACAGTAGGCCCGAGCTGGTAATGGTAACAAGTTGTAGCCCTAACTGAGAAATATTATCAAATTGTCAGGCCTACCCGAATGCGGGACCAGAATACTGCAGCTCCCTAGGTAAGAAGCGCATAGCCTTAAAGGTAGCACGCTACTCCGCAGGAAGCTGCACGTCATCAGAGTGACTTCCTGGGGATGTTTACCAATGGTAGCATCCTCGCTCATTTCATGCTGTATTCCTGGCATCCTCGGTGCTCCTGTTCGACCGAGTTCGGCAGGCTCTGCATCTCCTTCTAGAATCAGACTCTCTCCACGTTCTTCACTCGATGAAGGGTTTTCTCCCTCTCGACTTCAAAAATACAACTGTTCATAAACCTTGCGCCACATGCGCTCCAAGTATAAACATAAACCCTTATCTGATTTGCTCTTGGGGGCACATTTTCTTCTATTCCAGACAACCTATAAAAAAAAGAAAACAAAGACATTATTGAGATCATTGTGGACATGGTTTTGAAAAACAGTTAAGAACTTTAGTTATGTTCTTGCAGGTTGAGGTTTCTAAGGTTCGTTATGATTATACAGTATTAATGATTAAGCTTCTTTCCAGAGGCATGAAGGGATGCAGAATGTCTACTGATATGAAGATAACCTTTGCTTATTATTGTTATGATACCTGCAACTTCTGCAATCTCATCTGAAGCTCAACAGACGTAGGATAGGTATGGCAATTTTAAGGTAAACTTATATTGCCGATGGGTTTGTTGAACACAAAGTAACAGTTTGTTTTTTGTTGTTGACAGAAAAAACTATCCTGAAGGGCAGCTCTCACTAACCATTCAGATGGAGGGGGGAATGATCAGGTATTTACACTACACATATCCAACTCTGTTTAGTGTTGGAAATAGTGTTATTTCCTAAGCACTCAACCTATTATTTGTTTCATTTCAGGAAGAGATAGAGAGGACCCGAGGTGACTCGGACGTAGGACTCATTTCTCTTTCATCCTTCCACCCGAGCTGGGCAGGAAAGGCTTTGACATTGTTGGATCTCCCTGCTTGACACAGAGGTTGGGAGTGCTCCAAGTGGCCGCCCATTTCACTCCTGCAAAAATAACTATTCCAGGTGAGATCCTAACAATGCAACAAGTCCATGATAAGTTTTCACGTGAGTGAGATGGAGGCAAGAGAAATTAATTTAGATGATCAGCCTCATATGATTAGCAATTTGCAGAAAGAAACTCAGGCTTTGCCGCAGAGGGTTGATGCCTTACAAGGCATGGAAAATACAGGTCCCAGCCATCTTGGAACAGGATTAGGGGGAAAATCTTCAGAAGATGATTTTACTAACTTTTCCTCGACAGGAACATGTAAGGGGACAGGTTCTCCTGTTATTCATGTTACTACCCCCCATACAACTCCTCTAGCTGCTCCTGAACGATTCACTAGGGATTCAACACAATTTGCTACTTTTATTAATCAGTGACAGGAACTGTCGGGTTGCTGGCTAGACTGGTGGAAGGAAAGACAAAGGAGGCAGAATAGTGGTATAGAACTAACTGCCCTACATCACACAGAGAGTCAGAGGAGAGAGGGAATCCAGAAAGGAAGCTCTGTTCAAGGGAATAAGAGGGATAAGGCTAAAAAACAACAGGAAGTCAAGAGGCAATGTGGCACCCAAACTAACTAACACCCGAGGATGAATGTGCAAGACATATATATATGTATAAGATATGACACAAGATACCCGATCCAAATGGAGAGAACACTGCTGGGGCATCAGATCGAAATAAAACAGGCACCTCAGGGGGAAGGAAAGGGGGCACCTCAGCCGGATGAGTGCACGACGCCATCTCCACGAGGGGGCTCCATGCCCATTGAGGTATCCTGGGGAGTGCAAAGCCACAGTCTCTCAAGTCTCTCCAGTGGGTGGTTTGCCCACTGCTTTATCCTGGGGAGTGTAAAGTCACAGTCTCTCAAGTCTCTCCAGTGGGTGGTTTGCCCACTGCTTTATCCTGGGGAGTGCAAAGCCACAGTCTCTCAAGTGGATAACAGTCTCCACTGGTTCTGGAGGGGGCTTTGTGCCCAGAGTGCTTCATCCTGCCAAGGACAGAGGTAGTGGATGTCATTCTCCAATGGTTCTGGAGGGGGCTTTGTGCCCAGAGTGCTTCATCCTGCCAAGGACAGAGGTAGTGGATGTCATTCTCCACTGACGGTGGGCCAACATGGAAGCTGTCCAGGCCCCTG
This sequence comes from Pleurodeles waltl, assembly GCF_031143425.1. Classification (NCBI taxonomy): domain Eukaryota; kingdom Metazoa; phylum Chordata; class Amphibia; order Caudata; family Salamandridae; genus Pleurodeles; species Pleurodeles waltl. The sequence goes on along the minus strand of NC_090445.1, from coordinate 719,490,062 downwards.
GAACTGACCACCAGCCACGTACGACTGACCACTGGGGATGGCAGCCATGTCTGCGGTGGTGCCACTGGCACAGGATGTGGCGTGGCCGCTGGTGGTGCTGGCGGTGGCCTCAGTGGCGGCGGTGCTTGAGGCACTCATTGGGCAGCGGTGCTGGTGGGTGGCTCAGTGAGCGTGTTGCTGGCGGCCGTGTCCTGGGCGGCGGTGCTGGTGGGTGGCTCAGTGAGCGTGTTGCTGGCGGCGGTGTCCTGGGCGGCGGTGCTGGTGGGTGGGTCAGTGAGCGTGCTGCGGGCAGTGGTGTCCTGGGCAGCGGTGCCGGTGGCAGCGGTGCATGTGGCAGTGCCGGTGGCGGTCTTGTCCGCCGTGCAGGTTGGCGGTGACTTCCCTTTCTTCCTCTGGCCCTTCCCCACCCTGGATGGTGGTGCAGCTGTCTTGCCACTCACAACTGTAGTCCTGGGAGAGCCCTTGGTGGCAGGTGTTTTGGCCTTCTCCCTCCGGGCTGTGGCCAACTTCTTTAGTTTTTGAGGTGGAGGAATGTCTTTGGCCTGGCTCCTTGGCACACTGGCTGCCCTGCTGCTTGGCGCACTCCAGAAGCCGGTTACTGCTGGCACCACTGTTCCCGGTGATGTGGTGGCTGAGGTGCTGGGTTGGGACCTGGACAGGTGGGCCCTAGGGGACGGAAGGGGTGGGGGAGGTGTAGGGAAGAGGTCAAGGCTTGACATGAAAAGTTTTTTAGACACACTGGGACGGGTAGATGGAGGGGGTTTGGGAGTGGAGGAAGAGGTAGTGGTTGTAGGAGGTGTACGTTTGCTGACTTTGGGTGAAGGTGCATGGGCTGGAGGCTGTCGTGAGGTGGATGGCTGTTGGCTGGGTGTGTGACTGTGTTTGTGTAGTTTGGGAGGAGGGCTCACAGAAACACTGGGAGAGGATACAGGGGATGTGTGAATGGTAGTGGGGGTGGTGACTGCATGTGAGCGGTGGGTGGTGATGGGCGTGCTGGTGATGGACGTAGTGGCTGAAGATGTAGTGCATGCAGGGAGGGAGGAGGGAGACATGGAGGAGGGGGACACAGTGGAGGCAGTGGATGTTGGCATGTGTGCATGGGTATGATGCTTTTGTGAGTGCCTGTGGGATGTGTGGTGCTTATGTTTGCCAGAGCTACCCTTGTGTGTTGAGGTGTGTGCATGCTGGTCTGATGGTGTGCTTGGGATAGGCTAAGGTACTGGGGATCGGGTTTGGGTGGAGGAAGTTGGAGGGGGGAGGCTGGACACAGGGACAATGGCTGCCATCAGTCCTGAGGCCAGAGTCTGAAAAGCTCACTGTTGGGCTGCCTGACCAGAATGAATGCCCTCCAGGTATGCATTTGTCTGTTGCAACTGCCTCTCTACACCCTGGATAGCATTCAGAATGATAGACTGCCCAACAGTGAGGGATCTGAGGAGGTCAATGGCCTCCTCACTGAGGACAGCAGGGCTGACAGGGGCAGGGGCTGAGGTGCCTGGGGCGAAGGAGATGCCCACCCTCCTGGGTGAGCGGCTATGGGACACACGCTGAGGGGCTGCTGGGAGGGCGGTGCTGGAAGGGGGGTTGGCGGCTGTACCTGTAGATGCTGTGGGCACAGAGGGGCCGGACACCGCAAGGGAGCTCCCATCAGAGGAGGAGTCGGTGTCGCTGGTCTCAGCTCCTGTCTCCGCCGTGGAGCTTCCCTCACCCTACGTCCCACTAGTGAATTGGGAGTCCGTAGTCTCGCCCTCCAGGGCCATGTGGGATGCAGCTCCTTCCTGCTCCGATGGCACTGCTCCTCCGCCTGATGATGCTAATGCACACAAGAACAGGGAGACCACAAAAAGGGGGGGTAAAGAAAGTGGAAAGACATGTTCAGTGCATGCAATACCGCTACCGTTTGCGGACAATACAGACACAGCAGCCCTCTGCACTACGCCATGCACTTAGAGTTCCCTAATTAATCACAGGGCCATGGGGTACAAGGCCTATGTCCGATTACTGCACACATGGAAGTCACAGGAGCCTGACTAGGGGTAGATGGCTCTTACCACTGGTGGGGATGGGGTGCCACTGAGCCTGCCTCACAAAGGGTCCTTGCCTGCAAAACTCGCCCTGGCCTAGGGTAACCCACTGCCCACCTCCCCCACCAGACACCTCCCATGCGTGCTGAATCAGCTGAATGAGAGTGTACTCACCCCCTTGTGGCTGCTGTGTTGCCCTCAAGCACCCATCCAACTCCGGATACGCCACCGCCAGGATCCGGAACATCAGGGGGGGTCATGGTGCGACGGGCACCCCTCCCACGTTGGGAGGCCATCCCCAGCTGGGCCACCGCCGTCTTCTTGCTCCCGCGGCAAATGTCCACCCATCTTTTACTGCAGTGGGTGCTCCGTCTGTGGTGGGCCCGAGGGTCTGGACTTCCTTGGCGATGGCACGCCAGATATCCTTCTTCTGGTGGGCGCTGACCTAGAGGAATAGCACAGGGGAAAAGGAGAAAATAAAACCGTCCGGACCGTCACAGTCATTGGCCCACGTTCCCACCCTTGCCCTGACGCACATACACTCACTGTTGTTTCATGAATGCCTCATTCCCCCCATATTTCCCATCCACACCACTCCAAACAGGCATTGCCCATACCGCATGCTCACAGTGTACTCACCTGTTTGTCTGGAGGACCGTAGAGTAGCGTGTACTGGGGGAGGACCCCATCCACTAGTTTGGCCAACACCTCTGAAGTGAAGGCAGGGGCCCTTTCCCCAGACACTGTAGCCATTGTCGCTTCCAGACTGAGGTCACAGCAGCACTTGCAGTGTAGGTCCCCTCCTGTCGAGGATCAGGTATCAAGTGAGTGAACAGACAGAAAATGGCGGTCACGTCCACAGCGGTGCGTACCGTCACCGCCGGCGTACATCGTCATTGGCTCCTGGGACCCATAGGGTCCAATGTTAACCAATGCAGGATTGCGCCGCGGTCTTCGACCTCCTACGGCGACGGTGTACAACGCAAGCGCAGTTACCTCATATCCCATTGTCCCACCTTACAGGTCAGGCAGCTGCCATTTCAGGGGGCCACATGGCATTAATTTTAAATGCGTCACACATATCTAGGCCTTGCATACACATTAAGACAGGCACATAGCGGATTGACAAATGTGTGGAATAAAGTTGTGCTTTCGTACCTCATTGTTGGCTGACCCTCTGCTCGCTGTTCTCATTCATAGGGCACGTCCGCTGGGGCAGGTGAGGAGATGGCGGCATCCTCCGGTGTACAGACCGCTGGTGGACCTGTGGACAATGGAAGAGCGACATGTAATTGTCACCTACAGACTTGACCGTGCCTCAATCCATGAACAGTTGGAGCCAGACCTGATGTCAGCTATCCGCCATCCCACAGGTATCCCTCCTCTAGTGCAGGTCCTGTCAGTACTCCATTTCCTGGCAAGTGGGTCTTTTCAAACGACAGTGGCCATAGCATCAGGGATGTCCCAGCCTATGTTCTCCAACGTGTTGTGCAGAGTGTTGTCTGCCCTGCTGAAACACATGCGCAGCTACATCGTTTTCCCTCAGGTGGAGGATTTGCCTACAGTGAAAGGTGACTTCTATGATTTGGGACATATCCCCAACATCATAGGTGCCATTGATGGGACACATGTGGCCTTGGTCCCCCCCCCTGCAGGAGTGAACAGGTGCACAGAAACCAGAAGAGTTACCATTCTATGAATGTGCCGATGGTGTGTTTGGCCGAACAGTACATCTCCCATGTGAATGCCAAGTTTCCTGGCTCAGTGCATGACTCTTACATTCTGAGGAATAGCAGCATCCCTTATGTGATGGGGCAACTCCAGAGGCACTGTGTGTGGCTATTAGGTGAGGACATGGACCCTATACAGTGTGAATATTTGTCTGGGTCTGGGGTTGTCCCTAAGGGTTAGTGTGTGTCTAACAGTTGTCCCTCGACATTTGCAGGTGACTCTGGCTACCCCAACCTGTCTTGGCTACTGACCCCAGTGAGGAATCCCAAGTCAAGGGCAGAGGAACGCTACAATGAGGCCCATGGGCGAACTAGGAGGGTTATAGAGAGGACCTTCGGCCTCTTGAAGGCCAGGTTCAGGTGCCTCCATATGACAGGTGGTTCCCTATTCTACTCACCAAAGAAGGTGTGCCAGATCATCGTGGCCTTCTGTATGTTGCACAACTTGGCTTTGCGAAGACAGGTGCCTTTTCTGCAGGAGGATGGTCCTGAAGGAGGTGTTGTGGTAGCTGTGGAGCCTGTGGACAGTGAAGAAGAGGAGGCAGAAGAAGAGGACATAGACAACAGAAACACCGTGATTCATCAATACTTCCAGTGAGACACAGGTAAAAAGACATCACTGCCTCCTACATCTGATACACTTGTTCTACCTCTCATCTGTCTGTCACTTTCACCCAGTGTACGGACCCTGATTTGTCACTTTCCCTTTCGATTTCACAGATGTGGGTCCCACTGTGTGAGTTCTGCTATGTTTCCTCATGGACTAGAGCTGTGTGACATAGGTATGTTGACAATACAATGGACATTGCTATTCCCCTCAGTTATTGCAAATACACATTGTGAAAGCACAGACTGACTCCAGATTGTTTTGTGATTTAAGGGTGTTTATTTATGTGATAAATAGTGGGGGGGTTGTAAAATGGTCTGGGGTGATGGTGGAGGAATGTCCATGGTAGAGTCCAGTCTATTAGTCTCACAGGTGCATTGTCCAAAGGGGCATAGGAAGTGGAGCTGGGGCAGTTTAAGGATGGACAGGGTGACAAAGTGGGACAGAAGGATGACAATCAGGGTGGTCTCATTTCTTGGCGGGGGTCTTGGCATTGTTCTCTGTTTTTGTCCTGGATCTCAGGGACCGCTTGCGGGGTGTTTCTCCATCTGCAGGGGGTGGGGTGCTGGTTTCGTGGTCCTGTGGCGGTGCCTCTTGTCCACTAGCGCCGGCGGAGGTGGTGGGCAGTTCATCGTCCAGGCTAGTGTCAGGAGCCCCTTGTTGTGCCACAGTGTCCCTCCTGGTGTTCACGAGTTCCTTCAGCACCCCTAGAATGGTGCCCAGGGTGGTATTGATGGATTTGAGTTCCTCCCTGAACCCCAAATACTGTTCCTCCTGTAGCCGCTGGGTCTCCTGAAACTTGGCCAGTACCGTTGCATCGTCTCCTGGGAATGATGGTAGGCTCCCATGATGTTGGAGAGGGCCTCGTGGAGAGTGGGTTCCCTGGGCCTGTCCTACCCCTGTCGCACAGCAGCCCTCCCAGTTCCCCTCTGTTCCAGGGCCTCTGTCCCCTGAACTGTGTGCCCACTACCACTGCCCCCAGGTCCCTGCTGTTCTTGGGTTTGTGGGTAGTGGTGGACACACTGCTGCTTGACGTATCCTGGGGACGGAGGGATGGGTGGGTGCTGTGCTGGTATTTCCTGAGGGGGGAGGCTCTGTGGTGGCTTGTGCCAGTGTGAGGGGAACCGACTGTCCCGAGGTCCCAGATGGGCCGGGTTGGTCATCTAGAACCAGTTGGACAGAGCTGCTGTCATCACTGTGGGCCTCTTCTGTGGGTGGAGTGGACATGTCTGGAACCTCCTGTCCGGTGACGTTGGGTAGGGGTCCTGCAGGGGTGTAAAGGCATGATTATTGCATCTGTGTGTGCCATGGTGTGCAATGGGTGGTTGACTCTGTACCCCAGTGCTTGCATTCCTGCGTAGTACCTTGTGTGCTAATTGTTTAGGGGTCTGTGTGGGTATGTGAAGTGGACATGGATTGGTGATGGGTGTCCATGCTTTGTTGTTGCATGCAGGGCTTGGTGTTGGGATGTGTGGTTTGTGATAGTGGGACATATGTGAGGAGTTGGAGTGATGGGGGTGAGGGCAAGGGTGGAGGTATGTGTTAGCATGCAGGTAGGGTGGGGGATGTAATAGTTAAGATTTGACTTACCAGAGTCCATTCCTCCTTCTACTCCTGCGAGGCCCTCAGGATGCAGTATAGCCAATACCTGCTCCTCCCATGTTGTTAGTTGTGGGGGAGGAGGTGGGGGTCCGCCACCAGTCCTCTGAACCGCAATGTGGTGTCTTGAGACCACGGAACACACCTTCCCATGTAGGTCGTTCCACCTCTTCCTGATGTCATCCCATGTTCTTGGGTGCTGTCCCACTGCGTTGACCCTGTCCACGATTCTGCGCCATAGCTCCATCTTCCTAGCTATGGTGGTGTACTGCACCTGTGATCCGAATAGCTGTGGCTCTACCCGGATGATTTCCTCCACCATGACCCTGAGCTCCTCCTCAGAAAACCTGGGGTGTCTTTGCGGTGCCATGGGGTGGTGTGGATGATGTGTGAGGTGGTGTGTGTTGTGATGTGTGGGGTGATGTTTAGGGGTGTGTGGTGTTTTGAAAGTGGATGTGTATGTGTGATGGTGTTGTGTGCCTCTGTATGCTGGTGTTGTCTTTGCTGTGCTGTCTCTCTGGCCTTCGTAAAAAATGTTGGTAGTAAGGGTTTGTGGGTAATGTGGGTATGTGTTTCATATTGTATTGGGTGTGTGGGAGTGGTGTGTGTATGTGTATCAGGTGTGTGTATTTCGAATTGTCCAATGTGGTTGTGTTTTGTAAATGTGTCTGTATTTTGAGCGTGGTGGTGTGTACCGCCAATGGTTTACCGGGGTTGAAAGACCGCCGCGTGGATTCATGGGTCGTGATAGTGTGGGTGTATTCCTGTTGGCGTGACGGTGGAGGTTTTGTTATTGCCAGTTTATCACTGACCTTTGGTGTGGCGGACTTGTGTGGGTGTCTAGATTTTGGCGGATTCCGAGCTGTGGGTCGTAATAGCTGTGGCGGAATACCGCGGCCGCGTGTTGGCGGTCTTCTGCACGGCGGTAAGCGGGTTTTACTGCCAATGTTGTAATGAGGGCCATTATGTTTGCCAGTGCACCAAACAGGTTTACCATAATCAACTCAGGCCTACTGTTTAGAGCATGAACATTTCCTCATGGCAAACATTAGACACAGTCATCAAATTAGAAAGCTATGCAATATTACAGTTGGCTATGCAAAATACTATGGGAGTCATTCTGACCCCGGCGGGCGGCGGGAGCCGCCCGCCTGGAGGGAACCGCCAGAATACCGCTTCGCGGTGAAAAGACCGCCGCGGGTATTCTGGGTTTCCCACTGGGCTGGCGGGCGACCGCCAAAAGGCCGCCCGCCAGCCCAGTGGGAAACACCCCTCCATGAGGATGCCGGCTCCGAATGGAGCCGGCGGAGTGGAGGATGTGCGACGGGTGCAGTGGCACCCGTCGCGTATTTCAGTGTCTGCAAAGCAGACACTGAAATACAAAGTGGGACCCTCTTACGGGGGCCCCTGCAGTGCCCATGCCATTGGCATGGGCACTGCAGGGGCCCCCAGGGGCCCCACGACACCCCTCACCGCCATCCTGTTCCTGGCAGTCGGAACCGCCAGGAACAGGATGGCTGTGAGGGCGTCGGAATCCCCCATGGCGGCGCAGCAAGCTGCGCCGCCATGGGGGATTCCCAGGGCAGCGGAAAACCGGCGGGACATCGCCGGTTTTCCTGTTCTGACCGCGGCCAAACCGCTGCGGTCAGAATGCCCTGCGGGGCACCGCCAGCCTGTTGGCGGTGCTCCCGCCGAACCCGGCCCCGGCGGTCCTTGACCCCCTATCTCTCTTAAGAGGACATGAAAAGTATTCTCACAAAATAAATCTCCCAGAATCAATTTGTCACAGAAGGTAACGAAAACCAAAGCCTGTGCCAACTACAGTAATCTGTGCGATTTCATGTAACAAAATATCTATATTTAGGCTTTCATATAGAATAACAACAATTCACCCTTAAATGCCTATTGACGTTAACGTGTTTTTGCAATATATATGTCAGATAAATTTGATTTTGTGGTACATTTCATAATAAACAGATCAAGCCTATAGCCATGAGAATTGGATTGCTTTCAGAATAAACTCAGGCCTGCTGTATGAGGCTTACAAGCCAAAAAGTTCAATACACACCCTCCTTTTGTGGCAGTATGCAAATCCAGCTCAATCAAGCCCTGTACTGATGGCCACCAACATGTGGGTGGAGCCTAAGCCCCTCTCTCAGTAATATTCTGTTTGTTGATCACATAAGGTCTAGCAAGGGCTGTGTCAGATCTCAAAATCCATGTAGATTAGTGGAGCCCTGGGCCTCCCATACTGCTCTCAAGCACATAGCCGCACTCTGAGGTCTAAAATTAATAATAGAAGGGGAAGGTGCTAGGACTGGAAAACAGAAATACAGCACTCATTACTTCCCTCCTCCCATCTGTGCTGCTGTCAGAGAAATTAAAAAAAACATAAATTATAAAGTATCTAAAAAACTTTAACAGTATTACAGTGACATGTGAGTGCCCTAGAAAGGTCAAGGAAGCTGCTGGCTCAGGATGGCTGGGCTGGATAAACAGACAAAATAATCTATGCTCATGGAGGGGACACACTTTTTTCTTGCTGCTCTCTGCAGGGCTGTTGAAAGCTCTTTCTTAGGTTAGTCACAAAGTCTGGAAACAGCTGTACTGCCAATCCATATCTAAAAAGCATGCATAACACCCAACACACACAAAGGATCAGTTAAAGCCAAGATAATGTTAATTTTACCCAACATACACATAGATTTTCACAAAACCGATAACAGCCCAACATTATTGGCACCTCTCATTCATTCAATGCAAGGTTTCTGTGCACTCTCAATGATGAAACTAACAAAAAAGATTGTTGCCTGTGCATGAAATAGCCATGTAGGCATTGCACGCTCAACCTGGGATGAAGTGCTCAGAAGACATTGCTTGCCAGCCTAAGTCAGGTTGATTCATATATGTTACCCAGCAAAGATCTAGTACTTCAGGAAAACCCCTTAATCGTCCAGTGCTTTCCTGAAAGTGCCATATCAATGGAACAAAATATTATAAACATTTTTAAAAAGGGCTGCACATCGTTTTGTTGATCTGAACAGTCCTATGTTGACTGTGCATATCCCGACCGATTCTGATCCATATATCTAAAGACATGGCCATGGTGTCAAGAGTCCTTGAGCAAGTGCATCTGGTGGCAGTGGCCAGGACGCTTGAGAGGTTTTTTGGACTCCCATTTCACGCCATCAGATCTGTAAGCAATGCACACTTTGCAGATTCCACCCCCCTTCCAGTCAGTGGCAATTCGAGGTGCAGTAGCCACAGATATCTAGTAGTGCTGTGGTTCCCAACCTGTGGTCTGGGAACCCCTGGGGATCTGCAAAACTTCCTCGGGGTCCGTGACTGCTTCGAAAATGAAATAATAACAGGTTAATAATATGTGTAAAGAAAGTAGCTAAATGTACAATTGAAAAAATTAAAATGTACTGTAAATGTCAAAACTGGGGGCTTAAAATAAAATTAGTACCCTACGATTGATTCGTGGGAGCAGTGCAGGTGCATCAAACAGAAAATAAAAACGACGATGTGTGGCTTCAATTGAATTTAGAAAAGGTCCAACTTTCTTAGTAAAATTAAAATGTTTATTCTTGTATTTATATTTGTTTGCAAATTAAATAAAATGTATTAGCATTTGTGTATGTGTTTTATGGAATGCTTGTTTCTGTATTTTTTGTGTATTTTTTTTTGTGTATTGTATCATCAACAATGGTTGGGCCGGGGTCCCTGGCTTCCAGTGTTGACTCAGTAGGGGGGGATCCCCGGATTCCTGTAATGATTCAGTGGGGGACCCGGGTTCTAGTAATGATAAAGTCGGAGTCCACAGAAGTCTAAAGGTTAAGAATGACTGTGGTAGTGGACAGCTGTGATTGTTAAGGATTGATAGTTTTCAAATGAAAGCCATGTCAGGAAGCATGAGGCAGATGTTCATCAAATCCCCTTTCTCCAAGAACGGACCTCGCTCTGAAAGATTCCTTGCTGCAGACACATGAAAATCCATTGCACCATCCCAATGACTTACTCAGTAGTACATAGAGTGTGGACCTGTGTGTTGTTGAATAGTCCTTGTTTCGTAGTGGTTGGATTATGGCTGTATATAGTCAGCAATGTTTTCCAAGGGTAACCACGTCACATGTGGGGGAGGTGGAGAGTCGTACGGGGACAGAGTAGCGCATAGAGGTGCAGTGCCAGGTGCTACAATTTATGCATACAGTTCCTGTATCTGTGTATTTGGATTAATGCTAAGGATCTACTACCAAACTGATTGAATGCATCATCCCAGAAACCTAGGAAGAATTTGGAAGATGCAGTGAATGCTGCTTTATTATAGGTGGTTGTAATAAATAATGGAGCAGCTGTGCAGCTTTTTGAACGATAGGTTTATGTACACAGTGGCACCCATAGCACCGGAAGTACCACTTATATTATAGAAGTCCCTGTAGGCCTATCATATGTACTTTCATGTCCAGGGGAAGGCAGTGTGTCATTCCGGATGGGGTCAGAGTGCATCTGCGATGTTCCAGGCTGCCTTGTGATATGCCAGTATGGTTCTAATGACTGTGGAGGGAACCAGTGGTATAGTATCGTGGTACACGTAGCAGATTCACAACTGCTGACACTGCCTGTGACATGTCATCCAGAATGGTGGTATTAGGCCTGACCTGGTGTAGCAGATTATTAACAATGCCACTGAACATGTGGAACTTCTGTCCACATTCCTGGTTCCACGGAGTCCTCCTTTGCAGGACTCTTTGTGGCCTTTCTCTTTCTGATACTTAGCATAGGAAGGTATTCTTGGTGGCGCTGCATGCCAATGAGATTGAGCTCTTCTCACAGGTTGTCAGCATCAAAAGGGCCAATAGCACATTGGTATTCATGGCATCATTTGAGTGTGTGTTAGTTATGCTAGTGATTTGCTTTGATGGTGTATGCAGGTGCATATGTACATCCCCTGTAGATTTATTGCTGATGCTCCCGATGCAGCATGAGATTCCTTGAGGTGTGCACCGCCCCCCTCCATTCGTATGATCCTCGGTTTGCTGTGTTCCATTCTCTTTTTAGCACCGATTGTGTGTGCTCGATCGGAAAAAAACACTTTCATTCACACATTTATATGTCTACGTTCCACTTTTTCTTATTGTAAACTAATTTTATAAGTTTTTATTTTTGGTTCTGATTCTGATTGTTTTATCAGGTGCATCGATTTAAGGATGGTTATGCAAAGGAGGTGTTAGCTTATTTCTTTTATTTGCTTCTGTTGATAGTGGGCGTCTTCGCTATTCTTAGTGGGCGTAGTCTGGCTATGTTTACTTACAATACATTATTACAGATGATTTAGGACTATGCCTTGCCAAAGTGCATTACATCGCATTTTTTATGCAAATGGCTTTCGTTATTGGGGCTTGTATGGGTACCCAACCAAAGCTGGAATACATATATTTATTTATACTTGAACGAGAACATATATTTATTTATACTTAGAGGAGGAATCAATGAAATACCCATTACCTGTAAATAATCCACGAATTACAGCCACATTCAGCATCATGTGCCTCTTCATTGGTTCTATCGCCATTAGGGAATGTCATTGTGAGATGTGTAGTTAGACTCATACTTCTGAAAAACTCTCCAGCCAAAAATACGTATATGAAAATAATTCAAGATCTTAAAAACGCATGATATGTATTACAAAACAAAGATCCGAAGCTGGTCCTACTACAAAACTTTCAATAAGTCGTTCTTACCAGTAGGAGTATGCTGTTGGTCTGTGAAAGATGGCAGAGACCTGGAGAACTTACGGTCTCTGTGAGTGATGACACAGGCAGTATGTGCTTTGCATCGGTGGGAATGATGGCAGGGTCGATGTGAGCGATGTCAAAAATAGCACTGTGCGGGGAGCACTGCTCTGCTGGTGGACCTAACGGAGTTTTTGGAACTCGGAGCGCGGAGTTATCCAAAAAAACTCCACTAGCCCCACCAGCATAGCAGAGCTCACCAGGTGCACGCTGCAGCCCAGTATGCAGGAGAATCCCCAAGAAGACCCAGGTAAGTCCCAGTCTCTGAGTCTTTTATCCAGTGGCGGCCGGCAGTTTCAGGAGGGAGGGAGGCGGGTGGGAAGCACACTCACTCATTCTTTCACACACACACGCACGCACGCCCATACATTAACAACACTCATCAACTTTCAAACATGCATGCACACACCAAATATTCATTTAAAAAGATCACACACACACACACTTATCTTCAGCCTCGGAGGTCCCAGGAGGGTCAGCCAGTGAGGGAAGGCAGCAGTCCCAACTTTGTCACAGAGTGGGATGGGGTCAGTGAGACTGCTGACCCCACCCCACTCTGTGACGAGGTGTCACTGATTGACACTCGCCCTGAGCGCTTCAGGGCTTAAACCTGAAGCGCCCAGTTCGAAGTCAATGGGTGACACTTCCCTCATCACCTGGGGGAGGGCATCAAGGCACCTTTGCTGAGCCGAGGAGGTCATGCCCACAGGAGCTGTGACCTCTTCAGCCCAGCAAAGTTCAGGTCAGGCAGCCTGGAGTCTGCGCAAATTGCAAATGTCTGCTCCTGGCTGCCTGACCTGAACATGAAGAGTGTCTGTCAGGCTGACCTTTGTTCAGCCTGACCGGCACTCTTCATGAGGGGCAAAAGGTGGGGGGGCATGGCCTCTCCACCCTAAAGGACAGGCCGCGCCTGCTTTTATCATTGTTTGTGCACACTGGTGCACAAACAAGGACTGAAATGGCCCTGGCCTGAATTGAGGCCAGGGCCGTAGGCATGGAAAGCTGCTGTTTCAGGCCACTTGTGCACTGGCCTTCCCCGGTGCACAAGAGGCATGGCATATTTCGCTGCCTATGGCTCTGGGCTGATTTCAGGCCAGGCCTATGGGCAGCAAAAGGAAGCTGCTGTTTCAGGCCTCTTGTGCACTGGCCTGGCCAGGCCAGTGCACAAGAGGCCTGAAACAGCAGCTTTCCTGCCTATGGCCCTCCTGAATGTGTCTGATCTCTGAAGCGCTAAGCAGGGTCAGGCATGGCTGACCAGGCCCGACCCTGCTTAGCGCTTCCGAGATGGGGCCATTCAGGAGGACTCCGTGGGTCACGAAACTCCGCCTCCACAGAATTCCATGGATTTTTTTTCAACTCAGTGGAATTCCGTGGAGTAAGACTCCGTTTACTCCACCTTGCCCTAGTCAAAAACAGTGTGGACTTTGGGTCTGTGTAAGTTATGACAAAGATATGTGCTATGCATTTGTGTATGTTATAATCAAGCAGGCACAGTATGTTCTATTTGACTTTACGAGTGATGGCAAAGAGAGGGTGTGCTCTTAGTTTGTGTAAGGACTGTTCTCTGTGAGTGACGGCAGACAGAGGGTGTGCTGTTCGTGTGTGTGAGGATGAGGACTGGTGTTTGAGTGATGGCAGACAGAGGGTGTGCTGTTCGTTCCTGTGAGGATTGCTCTGTGAGTAATGGAAGACAGAGAGTGTGCTGCTCATCTGTGTGAGGACTGGTCTATCTGAGTGAGTGGCTGTAAACAGATTGAAGAGGCTCGAGATGGCTTCAGGATTACCCTGCCTCAGGTTGCACATTTAATTGCAGCAGCCGCGTGTTTAAGAGGAGGGCTTTGGGCAACAGCACATTTTTATTTACAAATTTAGCACTGGTCTCTGTGATTGATGGCAGGCAGAGGGTAAGCTGTTCGTTCCTGTGAGGATAGCTCTGTGAGTGATGGCAAAGAGAGGGTGTGCTCCTAGTTTGTGTAAGGACTGTTCTCTGTGAGTGATGGCAGACAGTGTGTGCTGTTCGTGTGTGTGAGGATGACCACTGGTGTTTGAGTGATGGCAGACAGAGGGTGTTCTGTTTGACTGTGTGAGGACTGATCTTTGAGTGATGGCAGACAGAGGGTGTGCTATTAGTCTGTGTGAGGGTTGTCGCTGTGAGTGATGGCAGAGGGAGTGCTGTTCGTTCCTGTGAGGATTGCTCTGAGAGTAATGGTAGACAGAGTGTGATCTTCGTCTGTGTGAGGACTGGTCTATCTGAGTGATGGCAGACAGGGGGTGTGCTGTTCTGTGTGAGGATTGGTCTCTGTGAGTGATGGCAGACAGGGGGTAAACTGTTCGTTCTTGTAAGGATTGTTCTGTGATTGATGACAGACAGAGGGTGCGCTGTTAGTATGTGTGAGGACTGGTCTCTCTGAGTGATGGCAGATAGATAGTGTGTTGTTTGCGTGAGTGCTGCTCTCTGTGAGTGATGGCAGACAGAGGGTGGGCTGTTCGTCTGTGTGAGGATTGATCTCAGTGAGTGATGGCAGACACAGGGTGTGCTGTTCGTCTGTGTGAGGACTGGTCTCTGTGAGTGATGGCAGACAGGTGGTGTGCTGTTTGTTCCTGTGAGAATTGGTCTCTGTGAGTGATTGCAAACAGAGTGCTGTTCGCCTGTGTGACGATTGGTCTCTGGGACTGATGGAGGACAGAGGGTGTGCTATTCGTCTGTGTGAGGACTGGTCTCTGAGTGATGGCAGATAGAAGGTATGTTGTTCGTCTGTGTAAGTACAGCTCTCTGTGGGTGATGGCAGACAGAGGGGGTGCTGTTCGTCTGTGTGAGGACTGGTCTCTGTGAATGATGGCAGACAGGGTGTGCTGTTCGTCTGTGTGAGGACTGGTCTCTGAGTGATGGCAGATAGAAGGTGTGTTGTTCGTCTTTGTAAGTACGGCTCTCTGTGAGTGAAGGCAGACAGAATGTGTCTCTGATACTATTCTGTGTGAAGATTGGTCTCTATCGATGTGAGGGTTGTTCTGTGTGAGGGATGCCATACACAGGGCGCGCTGTAGGTCTGCGTGATTGACAGCAGGGTGCAGTAAAACTGCTTTAAAAGGCCCTTCACTGTGAGGCGACGCAAGCTGCTTCTTCCCAAAGCTGCTTTGAATCCGGTCACGCGCACAGGTGATTACAAGCTCGCAGCAGGAGCGGGAGCAGAAAGGTTGCACGGGTGACGGCACAGTACTGGTAGAGACATGCTCAGACGTGGTGTTAATATACCGACTATGTCCGCAAACCCGCTCGCGGCACCTGATCATTCAGGGTCACTATGAGGTTTTTTTAGCTATGTGCAGCATCTGACTGTACCGCTACGTCTACAAATCATACTACAGCAGGAATGCAGGTACTATTTATTTATTTATTTATTTTTCAAATCTTCTACAGTGCTGAAATGGCCCGAAGGCATCAGGGCGCTTTACAACAAACCGAAAGCAGGGTTGCAGCGGGTTACAATAATATTAGATGAGCTCGGGCGTTTCCATCAGTGTATATATACAGGAGCTACCACAAGAGACAGTTTCAGCAATAGGGCAGAGGACATGAACAGTTAAACAAAGGCAGATCAGATCTCACTGCAGCACTGTATGCGACACTGCAGCGCTGCAGGCGTACACCATCCAACTGCAGCACCCCAAATATACTTCTCTCTCTGTGGCACTGTCTGTATATTACTCCCCATCGTGGCACTGTATGATCTTGCATTCTGTCTAACATACACTGCATGGACATTCCATCTCACTGCAGCAGCGCAACTATATATTGTGCACAGTAGGTTCTTATATTTTGTTTCACAAACACTGCACTGTACTTACTACCTGACTGTAGCAGTCCAAGTAAATACCAGCTCACCCTGGGGCTGCCGTATGTGACATCCCACTTGAGCACTCCATGTACATCCCAGGTGCAGCAGCAGTGCCTGTTGGTACTATTCCACTGCATCCATGCACTGTAGCACTGAACTTACAACCACATTCCAGCACTAAATGTATGCACAATCCCACTGCAGAACTACATACCGCTGCAGAACTGCATGCATATACCATCCCATTTTGGCACTACATTCCAATGGGATACTGCATCGATAGAGAATGTCACTGCAGCGGTGAGTGTATACAATCCACATGTCGTAAACCATTCCTCTGTGGCACAATCTTGCTGAGGCACGGCATCTATAAGCATCCTTAGTTTTTCAAAACAAGTTACCTTTTCAGAATCCGGCACGAAGAGTTCAGTTTGAGGTGGAGGAGGCCGTGATGAGCAGGGAGAGCGCTGAAAAATGGTTGTTGCTGTAGTGTGAACAGAAGGCCGGGTGGCGTGGGCTGTCATCGCTGTAGACTAAAGAGCCAGTTGGGTGTTGCAAACAGTTGTTGCTGGAGCTTTGCATTGGCGGTCACCGCAGGCTCTCTTTTCTGTAGTGTGAAGTGCAGATCTCTCATTGCCGGTCATCGGTGGCGGTTGCTGTAGTTCGAAGAGTTGGACTCACCATAGGTTCAGGTTGTTTGCCATCGCAGATGGCAGAGTGTTGGCACAAACTGGTCTGTTCACCGTCACAAAAAGCCCAAAACCTCAGGATTTCACCTCACACTGTAATGTCCACCAAGGGTTCAGGAAATGGGGAGGCACCTATGGAATTCAGGGACTCACTCAAGTAGAGGCAAGCAGGGCCCAGGCTGGTCCAGTTAGGTTCAGTTGCAGAAGGTCAGCTAGGCAGTTGCAGGGAGGTCTCCAGGGCTTGTTGTGCCCCTGTAGCTCAGACCAGGAGGTCAGTCAACTGACCCTTGGAGTCAAGCAGGTATCCTGAAATGAAGGGAGCAGGTCGAGTCTTCCTATTTGAAGACCAGGACAGGCCTCACACAGCATGGCAGTCTACTGGGGAACAAGGCAAAACTAAAGCAGGAGGACAACCCTTTGGGAAACAAGGCATTCCTTCCTCTTGTAATGTCTGGAGGTCTTGGAGTATACCAAAGGGTGGCTCTGGAGGTTCAATATTTATACCTGAATTGAAGTGGGGGATCTCTATACTACCCATATATCTGGTTCTGGGAAGTTCTTCATTGCCCCTGTCAAAGGCTTCAAGAGGTCTGGGGTGAAGTGCTAGAGACAAGCCCTTTGAAATGTAAGTGGGGTTGGTTACAGCTCCGCCCCCAACCATCCCAGCAGGCTGGCCCACCCTGTCCACACCCAGCCCCCTTTATCTCACTGTGTGGTACAATGAGTTCTGGAAGCAGCAGCATTTGATGTCCAAGCTCTGGGAAGAAGTTGTGCCATTTACTAGGGACTCCCAAGTAAATTAGATATGCTAATCAGGTATAAGCCAGTTTCACCATGTATTAGGGAGAGAGCACAAGCACGTTAACAAAGGTTACCAATGGTAAAGTGCACAGAGTCCTAATGACAACAAAGAAAACAGTAGGGATGAAGGCAAACAAGTTTGGAGGTGACACTGCAAAGAGGGCCGTGTCCTAAGTCCAGCATATAACACAGAACAAAACTCTTTATGCCCAAGTCCAGAAACCTGATATAACATAAGAATTAGAAGAGAGGGAATTAGAAGAGCGGTTTGATTTCATGCCCACTCCATTCAGTTGCATGTGCACAGTTGGGAGCAGAGTAAACATTCAATTTCTGGAAGATCTTTCGGTTGCTGTTACTTAGTGGATCAGCAGATTCATCCCAATATCAGAGGTTAATGGATGGCCATATTGTGCCTTCCCAGTATATGACTGTTCACGGATAGATACTGGAAATATTGTTTGAGGAGAGAATTGAATATGCCATATACTTTTTGTTGCAGTGCATTGGCGTATGTGTAGTGTGTTTTTCACTGCTCACTCCAGGGTTTTGTGTCTAAGAATTCTTAGAATATTTATTTTTGCTCAATAGCGACAACCACCCCCCTACTGATTTTAAGGAACTTTGGATATGCAAGGGTGTTGTGCAACTGGTGAGAATAGAGGGGTTGATGTTATGTTGATTAATCTTTAGGCGAGCTTCATATGTTTATTTGCAATTCACCCTTTAAATATCCTTCCATGTGGCCCTGAACTATGCCAACCTCTACATGAGCATCAATTGACTCCATTACTAAGGAATGTTGAGTTATCCTAGTTTGGTGACTTAGCTTGGAATAATAGCGTTACATGCATTTGAAAGGACTTCTTTATTTTCACCCCCAGGTATTATGCCAAATGGGGCTTCAGTTCTAAGTTGATCCATTTAACTTGTGGTTTGGGGCAAAAAGTAGACATGAGCTCGGGGGCTATCCTTGAAACAGATAATAAAAAAGCTACAATATTCGGATAGAACTTTAAATTGTGTGAAATAAAGGACCCTTTTGATTGTATATATGTGGATCATATTGCACAGTTCAGATCACAGGGTTGCCTGCACTGATGTAAATTGTTATGTCTCCTAATGAGATAACAGTAGCACAATTTTGCATATGGAAAGATCTCTATTCTGTTTCTTATGACCATGAGATTGGTGTAAACCGTTTCACACATACAGAATAGACCTGTTAAGAAATGAGACCCACGGACCCAATTTTCTAATTCTTACCCTACCCATCTCAGCCTCCTGTCTTCCATATTGCTAGACCTTGCTACTGTGTTTGATACAGTTGACCTCCTCACACTACTCTTCTCCCTTCAACCGCTTGATATGCCTGGCCAAGCGCACACTTGGATTACTTCTTGGCTCTCGGATCTCTCCTTCACACTCAGAACTCTAAGAGATCTTTACCTTCCCCGCTGCCAACTTGTGTCCCATAAGCATCAACCCAAAGACCTTGTATTTTCTCTCTATACACCACAGCATGAGCCCAAAGCCTTAAAAACGTACAAAAACCCTTCTCCCTCCTTCTAGTTAGCACTGCCGCCAATTCGCTCATTGGCTCACTGGTTTTCAGCAAACTGGATAACTGCAATATCTAACTGCTACTACTGTCTCGGAGATAAGGCTCTGAACATTGCAACCCAAACTTTCTCTAAGCTCCTAGGCACACTCCTACCTACTCACATATCACCACCAACTAGGATGGCAAAGTTCCAAAAGCTGAGCATTTTATAAATGAGTAATAATTATGTACAAGTCAATAAGCAGTCAAGCTCCCCAGTATCTTGGCGATACCCGATTACGTCATTCACCGTTACCCAACCTCTGACCATCTAACCATTAGTTCTGACTACCCTGATCTACCATGTGTCCTCTAACTACCGTGCCTTTTCCCTGCCTTCTAGGCCGTTCTCTCAAATCCCTTCCAATCTGTCATTCAGGCCTCAGGCTTCCTTCATGACCCCCTGACTACAAAATCACACTGGAAGAAGCTCAGGTTCAACTAGAGATACAATCTGGATAACCACCCACTCTGCTGTATACTGGCGTGTCACATGCCGTCTAGAACACATGGATGTCCTTAGATAAACACGTTTTATAGTATCCTCCTGGCACATGTGGTCCGTGCAAATTTTACTCAAACATTGGCATATTTTATCATCAGTACTTTGTTATTCACTTCATATGACCTATGGGCATAGAAGTACCATTGCCAGGATGGGTCAGTTGTGTGAGTTCTCAGAACCTGGGAAATGGGCTGTGCAGGCAGCCATGAAGGCGTGAAGAAAAGATTGATCTCAGAGTTTATTGGGGTGGCATTCTAGTGGAGAGGTGGAAAGAATTCAGAAGAACGTGAACATATATGATGATTAGTGTGGTTTAGAGACAAAAGGTATTTAAGAGGGTTGTACTACAGAAGGTGCCCTAGGGGGTGGGGGTGGGTGAGGGCTGGATACAGATATGTGCACCAGATTTTTGCACCCATGGGGCACTATAGTATTACAGAAGGGGACAAACCCACTTGTGCAGTTCTGTCTGAAATAATGATAGTGCTGGTGCGCATGTTGTACCAGAGCAATCTTGGGAAGGCATTTATGGGGGTGTGGCTCTTTTCAAATGAGGCAGTCATTTCACCATTGCACCAGCACTGTATAATGGACACAAGCACAGAAACAAACATACCCTTTGGATGCACACTAAGAGCTGAATAGTATAGAATTACAGGGGTGTTTGGTTTCGCTAAACACGTTCAGAAACACATTTCTGTGATAATATATATGCTGTCATGCAGAGTGAAGGTATGCACATGCAGTCCTACAGTAGGATTGTAGGGGCTTATGTACAAGCCCCTTACGACGCTGGTACGTCACTTTTTATATGGGAAAAAGTGACAGGTGCAGGGCACAGGGCTTGTAAATAAGCCCCGCAGTGTTTAAGGAAGTCTACTACACATATCACTGTACTCACTATGGGCCCGATGTATCATCACGGCCCTTTGCGATTCGGAAATAGTGATTTTTAAGAACTCGCTATTTCCGACTCGCAAAGTGCCATGTATCACATTTGCGAATCGGTAATAGCGATTTCTTAAAAATCGCAAATGCTATTACCGAATCGCAAATTGCGATACCGGCCCCATTCGCAGCTATGGGCCTGTTGGACCATATATGCTAATTTTTTGCATTTCCAAAATTGCGATTTCTGAACCAGAAATCGCAATTTTGGAAATGCAAAACCCCAGGGTGCTGGGGGGCTAAGGCCCCCTCTACTGCACCCCAAAAGTATTTTTGGAAACATGTAAGGTGCACACATGCCAAAAGGGCATGTGTGCTTTACATGTACAATTTAAAAATGCATTTTAAATGCATTTTTAAATTTTGCACATGGTTACCACCAAGTTCAACTTGGTGGTAATTAGCGATTCCTAAATGGCAAAATCGCATTTAGGAATGGCATCATACATGTGCTAAGAAATCGCAAATAAGGAATCCTTATTTGCGATTTCTAATTTAGAGAGTCGCAATTTGCGACTCTCTAAACAGGGTCGCAATTTTAAGGAATCGCTATTTTAGCGATTCCTTGAAATTGCATTCAGAATGTATTTCATACGTTCTGAAATGGCATTTTGCATTCACAAACGGGCATTCGCACCGTTTGCGAATGCAAAATGCTTTCATACATCTGGCCCTATATCTCCCAGAGTCTCTCGGGCTATTTCATAATACAGGCAGTTCCTTTGACAATCTGGGCTTGTTTTGCGCATAGGGTGTGCTACCCTTGTTTCCACTTCGGACACCTTTAAACAGGTGCGCTGGACACAAAAAGGAAAATGCACCTCATTATGAGGAATACACTGCTCACAGGGCATCCGCGAACCCGTGGCTGCGGGAAAGCAGCACATTTCGTGAAATAGGGAGCAGCTGCTTCAAAGCCATTCTGCGTTTCACAGTGAAAGGCGGAAACAACAAAATATATTCTTGTCTCTGATGTGGGCAGCGAAGAAAGGTTGGATGCTACACAGAAATGGCTGTATCTTTGACAGAAGCTTACATGGTGCTAAAGCCAAGCATCCATTTGATTGGAATTGTACCATTACTTGGTAGGCACACTTGCTTAAGCACATTGGCCATCCATTAATAGATGAATACATCTGACAGGTCGTTTGTCAAGATGGACATAACCACAGAAAATGATGACATTTTTACTCATGGTGTAAACAACTACTGTAGCGGCAAATTGTTCATTTGTTACGTACTTTACATTTGGGGAGTTCTGTTTCTTGACCTTCAGCACTCTGATTCTGAGGTTTGTAGATGTATCTTTTCTGCAGGCTTAAAGTTCCAAGAATGTAAAATATTGCTGTCTATAATGCAATGATTGTCCGCAGGTCTAAGAAGTGACTGGGACTCACTTGGCATCAAGAGATTGTATCATTCACCCTTCACATTCTATAGCAAGCGTCTCCCAACATTGTGCCAGGTTGTTAGAAAGATGAAGTTACCCAGGGGCTGTCTGTCATTCAATTACGCAGGAAGGAAGGCCTGTTCTTTTGGCTCTTCGGACCGTGCTTTTCATAGGCTCTTGAACACCGCTGACCTTTGAGTCTTCCACAGTAGTTGTGGGCTAATATGATATGAAAATATCCCTGTTTAAAAAGTCCACCTCACATTCAATTTCACATGTTCTGAGTGGGTTTTCTTTCAGGTGTGAGTTGTCCCTACTAATGCACGACCGTTGCCATTTGTATCAGCACAAAGACTGGAGGTGAGTGGAGTATTTAGACAGATACACTCTGTTTGTTGTGGGTGACAAGATGAAGTGTCTAAATGTAATTGATAATATGTGGATAATGCATTTGCCCACTGATAGAGCAGTCTCATTGGCGCAACATAGGACACACTTGTAGTGTAAGCCCGAGAGGCAGACAGGCTGATATTGAATCAGCAGTAAGACATGTGATTCCCAGTCTCTCACCTCTAGTGGCCTTTTGGGGCTGCAGACTTGCCTGATAACCTGATTGATCAATCTGTCGCAGGTTGTTTGACCATTCATCTTTCTTAAGTAACACGGAAATCACTGGCAGCCAAGGGAGGACCCATCTCCTTACTGAGTTGGCTCATAGACCCAGGTAGGCCCTGATCCTTCAGAGTATCAGACACAGAAGAGGGTTTATGTGGGAGGCGCCACTTAATTTGTGTTCAGGACGTTAGCAATGCTTTACTGAACCAGATTTACCGGGTTGGTGATGTTTTAGTGCCACTAGTTGCATACATGAAATGAGTGGATGATGGGACTGAAAGTGACATTATGCTTCAAAATTTCTGCCAGCTCAGACCGGTACTAATTTAGAGTTAGGTGTTAATGCAAAGACATCTGATTACTTGAATAATTTTCTTGACTAAAGGGTAGAGGGGTAGGGATCTATGCTGGTAGATTTCCCTCTGAATTTAGCACTTCCTCCAAACAATTGTCTGTTATCTCAGCTCTAAATTAGACCCAGTTCCTTTTGCTGTGCTGCGTGAATAGTGGTGGAAGCATGACTCACAGTTTTTCTTTTAATGCAAAAAAAAAAATTAAAGCTTTGCTCTTCATGTACATAAACGATTTTCCACGAAAAGGACTGATTGCTTATGTTGATCATACTTCCTAAATCAGAAAAGTGTACAAGCAAACTCCTTTTGCCAGAGTGAAATTAGAAAATATATGCCCAAGACGAACCTCATGCTACCTGAAACATAATGCTGAAGTCTAGACTTGGTGGATGCTTTCTGCGTGTTTTATCCTATTTGCTATCAAGAGGAGCACAGAATATCATTTGAGTTTACTGATCCTGAAATAATCTTGTTTTTCCACTTTCTTTTGTCTGCACACTCAGGTTTTATTTTCTTACTTGAATACCTTGCAGATGATTCTGGAATGTATATATTTTCGGCACTGTGTGTCACAGAAGAGTTTTGCAGCACACCAGTACTGTGGAAATCAGCACTCTGAAATGGCCTAAATATAGATGTGCTACAAGCTGAAATTGGCAAAAATAGCAGACGGGAGCGTGTAGCCATTAGCAGCACTAGGATATATTTATTTGATTTCAATAAGAACGATGTCACACTGAAAATCTGTGAAATAGTATTCAGGAATTCGCCACTGGTCATGTGTTATCCACCAAATGAGGACTCATTTTCGTAAATGGACAGGGGATTGGTAGAGTGGACGGAGAAGGCAAACTTATAAAACACATGAAAGAGCAAGATCAAGACAAGGAGACAGAGACATGTTTTTCTCCATACCCCGTCCCCTACCCTTCATTTCTTTGTCATTCAATCCTTTATTTATATATCTTCTAATTAATGTAGCCCAATATATCACTGAATGGGGTTTACTGGCCATTAACGGCATGCTCCAATGTCACAGGGGGGCAGAATGCCCTAATTAAAAACCAAAGGTTTCCTGGAAGATAGAATGGGTTGAAACCCCCTGCAGCTCCAAAGCCTTTGTTTCACAGCTCTTACTGTAATTATTCAAGAATTACAGCTGCTTGCAGGGCCAGAGTGGTTAACTGCTGAACATACTCAGCAACAGCTGTGCAAGGAAGCTGAAATCAGCCCCTGGTTCTTCCCTGGCTCAGATTAACTGCTTTTCTTTGTTCAGCCAAGCTAGGGAGACCCAGGAGCTGAGCAGAATTCCCCCCATTACTCCTTCCGAGTCTGCGGTGTCACTATGAGCTACAGAAAGTGGAAGGGTAGGAAGGCTCCTGTGTGCCCTTGTCCCCAGTATTTGCCTCTCTCTCTCCGAACAAAAGTACCTTGATCGTGTTTGCGTCAAAATTGAGGAAGATGCAAGGTGCAGTCAAGGCGGTGCATTGGTTCTGATGCCACAAGAGAGGGAGTTGCATCGTTTTTCTCCATGCAAAGTTGGCGATGAGTCAGTTCTGAGAGCAATGCTGAAGGCGATGCGTGGAGCCTGCTCCAAACGTTGACGAGGATGCACCGGTTCCGATCCACGAAAGGGCAAAGATGTGCTGTTCTGATGTGGATGTGTGGTTTGACTGAAGAAGTACCTTGGGGTTCTCTTCTAAGGGTCCAGGACTGGGATCACACCACTTGGCAGGGCAGACTAACAGTTGGCAGAGTCCAGGTGGAGATGGAGCTAAGTTGGAAGTCTTTTATGTGCCCTGAGACTTCAGAAAAGAGGAGACCAGTTAACTGGCCCATGGAGTCATTCTGGGTTCTTGGGTGGAGAGATGCAGGTCCAATCCTTCTCGCTCCCAAGCAAGAGGCAGCCTGCCAGTACAGCAATGCGGGAGTCCAGCAGAGTAGCAGTGCAACATAGTAGAAGGCCTTGTAGCAGCCCAGCAGTTCTTCTTCCTGGAAGAGTATCCACAGGTCCAAAAGTGTCCTGAAGTAGTGGTATCTGAGGTCCAGTATGTGTACCCAGCTGTGCCTCTGAAGTGGAGGAGAGTTCAAAGAAAGGTCTTTGAAGTGCACAGAGGTCCTCCCTTCCTGCCCTGGGTCCAGACCCATTCAGGGGTGTATGCAGCCTTTTGTGCTGGGATAGGACACAGCCTATTCACGTGTAAAAGTGAGGCTTTGCCCAACTCCTCCCTCCCATCCTGCCCAAGATGGCCCATCAGGGGTGGATGGCCCATCAAGGCACACCTAAGCTCCCTTTGTATGTGGCTGTCTAGAGGGAATGCACAAAACACAGCTGTCACCCACCCCAGATGTGTATTCAGAGACAGGCAGCAGGCACCAATTGCCTAAAGTAAAACATGACAACTTTCTAAAGTGACATTTTCAGAACTGCACTTTCAAACCTGACTTCACCATAAGTTGTGATTTTAAATTGTGAGTCCAGAGACACCAAACCTGAAAACCTTATCTCTTTCAGATTGTGAATTACACATATAAAATGTAATAAGGTAATTCCAATGTTGACCAGCGAGAGAGATATCCCCTGCATTAGTGAAAAACAATTTAAGAGTTTTTCACTACCGTGACATGTAAAACTTAAAAGTACATGTCCAGCTTTTTAAATACACTGCACTCTGCCATTAGTGCTGCCTAGGGCCTTCATTAGGGGTGACTGATATGTGTTAATAAGGACAGTTTGGACCTGGCAAAAAGGTGTTTTTGCCAGGTTGACATGATTGTTTAAATTGTAATCACAAGCTCTGCAATGGCAGGCAGGAAACAGGTTGCACATTCAGTGCTGCAGGCCCACTAATAGCATTCAATTTACAGGCCATGGGCACAGTTAGTGCCCTTTACTAGGGGCCTATAAGTAATTTAAATATGCCAATTGGGGATGAGCCAATGTTACCCTATTTTGGGGAAAAAGCACAATCATTTTAGCACTGGTTAGCAGTGGTAAAGTGCACAAAGTCATAAAACCAACAGAAACAAAGGCCGAAAAAATAGGAGGAGGAAGTCAAATAGTTTGGGGGTGACCCTGCAGAAAGAGCCATTTCCAACACAGAACTTTTCGTGGGTGTGGATATCAATGTGTTCAGCTAATGGAATGTAAGCAGTGTTGTGTCCTCTCAGCACAGGCGGTAGACTTCTGTCTTTGCCCCAGTAAAACACACCATGATACAATGCATCGGATGAATGGCATGCTTCAGGCAGATTCCCACTTGGTGCCCGTCCTCAGTTCACTTCTGCAAGCTGAGATGGACCTGAGAGGAATAGTTTGTAATCTGTGCTTTTATGAGTCAGTGCAGGAACGAGAGCCATTAATGAGGAAGAGAAGTTAAGAACGACAATACGAAATGGAAGTTACCATTGATAGTACCAGAAGAAGGTGGCCCTGGTTGACATGATGAGTGCTGTTTTGCAGAAAAGAGATGATAAATCCACAAGGGGTACACCATGGTCAATGGCGTTAGTCCTTTCTTTATCATTATTTGCATCATATGAAAGAACAGCAGTCAGGACACTGGTAGTAGCATTATCTGCATTTAGTAAATGGATATCACAGGATTCAGGCACAACCACCTTCACCGCTAGTTGATGTGACTCTGGAAAAGAGACTTTGTTAGGACATAACTGAGCACTATTCTCCTAATGTTTGACTACAGCACTCTTGTGACATGTTGGTATGTATTTTTACTTTAAAAATTATAATTTTCTTTTGTGGGACACAAGAGCACAGTATACAAAGCTTGTTCTTAAACCAAAAGTTGCACTTTTTAAACCGACTAGTTTATGAACAGGGGTTACATTTGGCAAAATGACTGGTCTACTAATCAGCCTCAGGCAAACCTCCTGCCTGCCAGCAAACATTTTGCAACCCTCTTAGAATGGCTGTTGGCTAAGGGATGGAGACCTACGTGGGCCAGCAGACCCACCCCTGTGTTCGCATTTCATTCCTGGAAACATTGTTTAAAGCAACCTGTGTTCCTAAAGGGGTGGGTGCTGTTAAAAAAAGTTTTAGCTAGGGAAGATGTTGGATCACAAACCACCGTAAATTGTATTTTATTGTAATAGTATTTATATAGCGCTTACTACCCCTGACAAGGCGTCAAAGTGCTTTTCGGCGAGTAGCACGCTACTCGGGAACCCAACAAGAATTAGTGATGGATTAGTATCGGGAAATATGAGTACAGGTTTAGTATTATTATGAGTTAATTTGAGCCGCAGATATGAGAGTTTGTTAGTTAGATTGACTGGAGTAATGGAGGCATGGAGGAGGAAAAGAAATCCAGAAGTGTTAATTGGGAGTTTATCCCTCATTTACTCACCCCAAAGGCTTGTAAATACATACATTTATGATTTGCAATTGGAATGGGGCTAGCTCTTTCACATGCCTTCCTATTTCCAATTAAGAAATGGTCCCAAAAGTCATTTTGTGAGTTGGAAAGACTTTTCTGATGCATTAAAGGGCATGTGTACTCGGCACAGTGGTATTTTTGTTGCCACAAAGCCAGTGATTCTCTGAATCACAAGCTTTGCACATGTAAATTAACTTTGCACACTTGGCCCCAAATCTAAAACATTTGCAAACCTACGTTCAAGTATGCACATTTTCCACTTTGCACACGGAATTTCCCAATTGTATTTTTATTTTACAACAATCAGCATTGATGAACTTTTCCATGTGCAAAGTCCGCTTGTGAATAATTCATGGTGAAGTTTTGATTTAGAAGGTCAAGTTTCTGGGTAGGTTGACCTGTGAAATTTGTTGAAGATCCCCCAACTTGTATGTGAGTTCGTATGATTTAACCTTTTCCAGGTATTCCCCCCAACATATTGAAAATTACACAAGATTAAGATTAAAATTAAGAAATTTATAGAACGCATGGCTACCCGAAGGCTTCCCAGTGCTAAAAAGTAAGTCACATCCCCATAGCATAGACCCAAGGGATTTCCCTTGAAGAAAATAAGAAAAGATAGTTCTGAGTGTTTTTGGCGAAGTTCCAAAGGAAGGAATTTCAAAGGTGTGCATCTTTAACTGAAAAGGAATTACCTCCCCATATAGTTTTCTTAAAACAGGGAGTGTAGGCCAACAAAGCAGCAGAGGATCTAAGAGGCCTTGCCGGGACATAAAATGACATATATTGCCTGAGGAATCTGGGATCCTTATTATGCAGGGCTTTATGTGTCATACATATGGCCTTAAAGTTAATCAGTTGCTTTTTAGGAAGCCAATGAAGAGAGGTTAATGTGGGTTTTGCCAATATATGTTTAGGAGTGTTCTTAAGTAATCGTGCAGCAGCGTTTTGCCCAACCTGCAGTCTCCTTATCACATAGCCAGGAAAACTAAGAAAAAGGGAATTACCATAGTCTAAGCGAGACAATATTAAGGCCTGAATGAGGAGTCTTCTAGCCAAAAAAGGTACGAGATTAAGAATTTTCCTCATAGTTCTTCACAGGCCGAAGCAGGATGCAGCAAGCTTTTTGGATTGATAGTCCATCGTGAGGCGAGGGTCTAGCCAAAAGCCTAAGCTCTTTATATTATCTTTAGGAGCGGAAGAATTTTGAAGTCGTCCAAGAATGATGCTAGGGAATTGAGGAGGGCATAATTGCCAACGATCATTACTTCTGACTTTCCATCATTAAGTTAGAGTTTAGACTCAATCATCCATTCAGCTGCATCTGCCAAACAGGATGAGAGATTCGATTGAGCGGTATTTCCAGAATTTGAAAGCAACACTACTAACTGAGTATCACCAGCATAGGATATCAGAGAGAGGCCATGAGATTCCACAATATTGGCCTAAGGAGAGAGGTAGATATTAAAAAGAGTAGGACTCAGCGAGGAGCCCTGCGGAACACCGTATGTGAGAGAGAACATGTTGGAATAGAACGAGCGATCAAGGACTTGAAAGGTTCTGTCTTTCAAAAATGAGGAGAACCAACTCAATGCAGTGCCTTCTATTCCTATGGCAGAAAGTCTCTGAAGAAGGGTGTTATGATCTACATTGTCAAATGCAGCACTGAGATCTAAAAAGATGATGGGTGCGTGTCCACTGTGGTCAAGTATTTGGCGGGCATTTTCTATAACAGCTAGAAGATGCTGTGGTCTAAATCCCATTTGAGAGGGGTGCAGAAGTTCATGATCTTCAAGAAAGCATGTTAGCTGGTTATTGATGTGCTTTTCCATTATCTTGGACAAGACAGGGAGAAGAGCAGTAGGTCTATAGTTGCTCAGCTGTGTAGGGTCAAGTTTAGTTTTTTTTCAATAAAGGTTTAACAACAGCAAAGTCAAAGGCTGAGGTATAGAACCAGAACCAGAAATTAAGGATTGATTTAAAATATTTTCCAATGAGGGAGAGATTATGTTGGGGGCCAAAACTAATATATGGGTGGAGCGGGGTCTAGGGGGAGATCCTGATGTAATAATATGCAAGTAGTTGATGACAAGAGCCTCAGTCACAGGCTGAAAGAAAGAGAGAGAGACCATTGAGACTTGAGAATCTTTATGTGGATATCGATCTATTTCTTGACCGGAAGTGGAAGGAAAGGAGGAGTAGATGTCAATGATCTCCTTTTGGAAGAAGCCTGCCAAGTTATTACTGTGGACAATGGAGGCCTCTATAGGAATGTCGATAGAAGGGACAAGAGTAAGTTCATAAAGATCTCTTTGTGGGAGTTTGCAGATTGTTTTATTCTGGAACTATAAAATGTAGCTTGAGCAGATTTAATTCCAACATGAAAAGTTCTAATCGCTTCCCTATATTGCATTTTAGAAGTGACGCTGTAATCTCTTTTCCACCTTCTTTCTAATGTCTTTGTTTGAGCAATTGAGATGTAAACCAAGGTTTGGTCTTGTGACTAGTCCTTCTAACAACCATCTTAGCAGGAAGAAGAATATCTAAAGAGTTAGAGATCCAGTTGTTAAAGTTTTGTATGAGGCCAATACTGGACATCATAGTTATATAACGAAAGACAGAGGGTGTCCTGCCAATCTCTAGGGTCCAGTTTTGACCATTGACGGGAAGTTGACTTTATATTGATGGGAGAAGAGAGGGGCACGAGGTAACGTGAGTGACAGTAAATAATGATCCGTCCAAATCAGGGGAAGAGGATTGTGAGGAAGTAAATCTAAAAGATTACTGAAGACTAAATCAATAGTATGGCCTTTGATATGGGTTGGTCCTTTAATGATCTGAATCAGATCTAATGAGGCCAGGTTGGAGAGTAAGGATTTAGCAGAAAAGCAGTGTTTATCATCTGCGTGAATGTTGAAATTGCCAAGAATGGTGAAATTGGGAGTTTTACAAGAAATATCAGCTACAAAGTCTGGCAAGGCCTGTGAAAAACTCCCATGAGGGCCGGGAGGACAGTGAATAAGTATCCCAGAGAAGGTGAATGTACCATTTAGGGTTAAGGTAAAAAACAAACTTTCACAGTCGGTTATATCTAACGGAGTGGTAGAAAATTTGATAGCGTTCTTGTGGATAATGGCAATCCCTCCACCATTAGCATGAGGTCCGTCTAGACAGATAATTGAATAGTCCTGCGGTAAAGACATTACCACTTCGGGGGAAGAATCTTCCTTAAGCCAGGTTTCCGTCAGAAACAGGGTGTCTGGAAGACATTCTTCTAGTAGTGAAAAAATATGTAAACTGTGTGCTAGTAAAGAGCGACAGTTGACCGGGAGAAATTTACCAAGGTGTTCTTTGATATTGGTAGAAGGGAGTAACAGACCAGGATGAGTGGTCCAAGTACAGTTATTACATACCCAGTTCAAGGAGTCAGGAGAAAGAATAGAGTGAACTTGATTCAGAGAAGGGTTGTTACAGGCTAGCATCTGTTGACGTGAGTAGAAAAACCTTTTAGAGTCGATACAAACAGTATGTCTGGTCTCTGCCCGGTGCGGACGGGCGCAGACGGGCTTGCCTTAGGCACACCCGCTGCACGCATCTGCTGCGCGCCCGGCGCGTAGGGACGTTTATATCAGGCATCTAATGGTGAAGCCTGACAACTAGACCCCCTACCAATATGGCGGAAGGAAAAGGAAGCAACGGAATAAGGTAAAAATGGAGGCAAAAAGATGTGAAAAGGATCAGGAAAGGCGATGAAATAAAACAATTGTCTAATATGCAGGCGGGTAAGGAAATGGTTATCATTTAAAACAGGTACGTTTCAGTGGCATCAATAGTTTAAATTATAAAACGACTGAAAATACTGCCCTATACACAGATTTACTCGTGTCAGATGTAGGAGTAATTGAATTTGTAACATGGAAAAGAGGAGGGAGAAACACCAAAATTAAGGGGGTGACAGACGAAAGGAGTTTCTGACTGCTTCTGTGTAGCCAATGTGTATCATGCTGCAATGTTCAGTAGGCCAACGCATATTAAATGAAAAGCGAGTTGGACCAGCATTTCACTATCAGGGGGCTCTTGCATCTTTGACATGCCTTGGCACTGGATGTAAAGTTCCTTTGTACTCATACTGAGGATGCAGAAATTCGTGGGACTTTGCTTTTGAAAACGTAAAGATGTTTTCTTAAACTTTACGAAGATTACAAAGTTTGGAACTTAAAATACGCGCTGTCAAGCCAGACCATAAAAATCTCTTTTGTACAAGAAACAAAAATATGACCTTTGTTGGTGCTTGTTACAAAAGGACAGGGACAGGAGGAAGGAGATTTGCTTAAAAGACAAAGACGTGGAAAAAATGTCAACGAGAGAATACAATTGTAAGATATGTGCAGAAAAGGATTTACAAGAGTTAATCTTCTTGAAATCCCATGCATGCCTGACAATTTGTTCTTTTTACCTAATCATCTTATATTACATTCTGATTATTGGTGTGTCTCAAAAGATGTACAATAATTCTTCAATGTAGCGATAGTGCCCACTAAATACATACAACAAAAGCAAAGTAGAAACGCAGAGGGTTTATCTGGCCCTATCTATTCTTGCTTGCTTTGCCACTTTGTAGAGGCTCACAATGACAGTAGCTTTTATTAACTTAAGTGTTCCCCTGGGGCAAGTGGCTGGATGGACTGAGCGGGCATAGATCAAATTGCTCTGGAGTGGATGCTTTGTCTTGTAAATGAGTTTTTGTTCTGGCTCGACAGTGCGGCTGTCTGCTAGACCTATTGTTCCCAGTTCTTGAACATTTACATTTACGTAGAGAGGGCTTTAGCTCTGGCCTGAAGAATTTGTTTTTTCTCTCTTACTTCATGCTATTGGCTGTTTGCTGTATGATTCAGCTACCTATTGAGTCCTTGCACTGCAATGCATTGTGGGCAATTACACATCTGAGAAGTACTCTGGATCAGCATGAGTTAAATTCTTTAGCTCGCTGATGCATTGAACATGGAAGTGTAAAAAAGTGGGTTATTAATTGGGGTGGAATTGAGTCCTTTGCAAACATTAAAGTCATAAAGTTATCAGGGTAAAACACAGTTTCAAAAATTCAAACCTGGCTCACGCCTCTGGTAGCTATGAAACACAGTAGACAGGCTTGATGTAGGAAAATGTATAAGGTATTTAACAGCAACAAAACAGTTAAAATGTCAAAGAAGCAACTAAATAAAAGCCCTATGAACAATTTCTAATAATAGAGAAAAATGCAATCAGCAAATTAAACACCAAAGCAACAAAAACCCCGAAAAGGGAACCTTATATATGATTTTTTTAACAGCTAGGGCTAAAAGCATAAGAAAAAGTAAATTGCCAATCAGAAGTCACTGTTTACAGTTGACAGGGACATAGGCGTGGTTTCAGGCTGACCGCAGTAGAGTGCGGGTCAGGTACAACAAGCAAGTCATTTCTTTGAAATGGAAGTCAAAATCCTTCAGCAGGTCAAGGCTGTAGGCCGCTGAAAGTTAGTTAGCTGTTGGATGAGGTCCAGCTGAAGCCATTGGTTTTGGCGAGAAAAGCTCAGAGAAGGAGAAATTCAAATTAAGCACCCAATAATGCCCTTCCTTTAGGTAGATCATTTTTGCACGTCAAGATTTCTTCCTTTGGACTTAGTCGTTTTATAGAGCTCAAAATCATCTGGTGAGTCAAGCCTGAAGCTGTATGCAACAAAGTCCACTGGAAGTCAGACACTTTGAAAGCTTGTCTGACGGACACTCTGTGGGTGGGGTACCACTTTTGTAGGATGCGCTACTCAGTTGTGGTGGTGGTGACACTTGGGCACTCCCTAACCAATGAGAAAAAAGGCCTCAGGAGCAACCTATTTTATTTTTTCGCACATCCTGTTTGCTCTACTGCATCCAATCAAAGATGGCAGCACCTTTACGCCATTGCAGGCTGTGCCAGCCACTAGTGTGTTTAGAGAATCTAACAGTCCCTCCTCCTCATCTGTGCAAAATGATACTAGGACCGGCTTCCCATTCCTACTGGCCTTGTGTCAAACAGGTTACAGATGGCACCAGGAACAAAGACTTCTGTTCCCTAGGTCTACCTTTACACTTAACTATGAACCTTCAGGCTTCACCCTGGCCCCTTTCAAGTTAATGAAGTTTCTGAACTCCCCCCAGCTTCCTTTCCGGAGCTGATAGAAATCACATACTCAACACTCAGGTCTTTCTGCCAAACAGCCTAAGCCATTGTTTCTGCTTTGTGAGCAGTTGTCACACCTCATTAAGGGGATGCACTGATAGCTGCTGTCAGGCTTCTGCTAATCAGCCAACTGTAAATTCAGGCAGGCAAAGTTTAACTTTTTAAAAATCACATTTCCTGAATATTTATTATAAAAACAACTTCACCACTAAATTGAGTTAAAAAACAGCAGCATTCATCTTAAAAAAATGGGGATGACCTTACAGAAGGAGGCATTTTCTGACACTGTTCTCAACCATCCTGACCCCCCAGATGAAGGTAAGGAGCAACACAACCATTGCCTTAACCGTTTTCATTGCCTATGCAAAAGGGATGTAGAAAAGCTATCTGCATGGAGTCCTCAATTCCCGACTCACTTTCAACTGTCAAGCACACTCCCTATATTAAGAGGGAACACCGCCACAGCTTTGTACCTACCCTCATTGTATGACTCTGACAGCACTGCCACTCGGTCAAGCTCAACCGCAGCCACTAACTTTACCCACATGGAACCTTTTTCATCTGCAGATCTGACCTGGAATAGAACTATCTTCAGCCTTCCTAGAGATGCAGCCCTGCACGGGAACAATGCCACTATGACCAGCAAGGTGAGGTGGTCCATTCTGCCCACCTTGGTCAGATTTCTGTCTCCAACCGAGGGAAGCTCTACCCAAAAGGCAGGCAAACAACAGAGGCCACTAACTGTTGTCAGTATCAGGAACCAGGCTACTGACCATCAGCTAACAGGTTGATGCTTCAATCCAGTGCTTTGTGCAGGCCTCACTGCCAGCCGGCAGGCTGGCAAGGAGCCATTCACTTTTTCCTGCGGTCTCAGAGGTCTCCAGAGTTTTGTTAGAGTGTGAGGGCTACACTCTCAGGCTGTATACAGTCTAATCTGACTCTTACTTCTGCAACCTCAGGAGTGACATCCTGAGGCTGAGCACTTGCTTAGTAGCCCAGCACATTTAGGTGGACACACAGCCCCTTTAAGGGTGAAACAGCCCCTGTAAGACTGTCTGTGTCAGTGAGGAGTCTGCCTGGTCCAGGTCTCCTATCTCTGGGAAAGCACAGGCAGCCGCTTGAGGACAGAAGTGGCCTGTCTTACCAGGGCCAGTTTTGGGGTCCTTTCCTGTCAGAAAAGGGACCCTAGTAGCAGCAAAAAATATGTTTATGTTGGCACTTGTATCCTATCCCTCACTTTTTTCCAGGTCTCTTTACCCTAACCCTGGGGAGAGTATCCCCAGCAATGGGCCAACCTGGTAATTCGATCCACTGGTTGCCTACCCACCTGTAGTAGCTCACTACCAAGGACGCTGTGTATGCAGAAATGAGGAAATACAACTACCCTTCAGTGGGCACCCACCCCTATCTACTCTAAGGAGACCATGGCCACAGGGCAGTCAGACCCCTGCCTCCCTCCACTGACATTCCAGACCTTTCCTGGTAAATACTGTTCTTAGGATGCCAGCCTTTCCACCACCAATGTCTGTCTGGCACAAGAATACAGCAGAGGAGTCGCAGGAACTCCATTCACTATAACCCTCTAAAATAGATTCCTACCACCGTCTGGAGCATCTCCCAACTACGGGATACCAGGGTATTAGCTATGCCTCCCCACCCATGCTACACTGGTCACCTTTGCTGAGTGCCCACTTGTCAGTACCTTTTTATGAGGCATGAATACTCACCCCTCTTGTGCCCTGACTCTTGACAACCAATACACCTGTCCTTCTCAAATGGCCTCTTTCCCCTGAGTTTCCACCTACCTGCTTCCTGAGAGTGGTTTGGGATTTTTTCTACTTGTCTTGGAATCCCTCTTCTGTGTTTTCTTGGAGACCCTGCTTGGTACTCACATGCCAGCTGCCCTTGCAAGCTTCATGGGGTCAGTCAGTTTAGATTCTTAAAGATGCTGGTGTATTTCTGAAGAACAGTTAGTAAAGATGTGCTCCTTCATAACCAAATTGCATAGTCCATTATAAATATACACTGCACTGCCCTTCACCCAGACCAGCATTGTTTTTAAAGAGGTGTCTACTAAGTCACCTCGAGATTGTTGTGACTCCTTGTGTGTGTCTTGAAATGGCCTATGATCCTCTTCAGGAGGGAGCCCAAATTCATGAATGAATACATCCTTCATGTGAATTTATGTGTCTGGTAGTAGACGCTCAAGTGTTAGGAGTGTGGCCCTTCCTGCGTAGACAGCAACACCCACAACAATGCTCGCCAGTACTGTTTGTTTACCTTTGTGCATCCTCAATGCCTTTCATAAGAAGTGAACCATTTATCAATGTCACACCCCACCATAAAGCTAGGTACCACACTCTTGGACAGGTGAGGGGTGTATGCTTCCCCCCATAGACACTTCACCTCTTCTGCTGCCATGTTCATTGGACTACACAAGGTCCAGTCTGGCCTTCTTTGTCTTTAAGACAAGCTTCTTTTCCTCCAGTGCCACCTTCGTCTCCTCCAGGCTACAGCAGCAAGCTTTGCCTGAAGTTCCCTCCCTGACTGTTTGTCCCTGTATTCCATCTGGCAGGCTACCAGTTCGCAAAGGCCCAGGCTATAGGAGCCCACATCACTCCCAGTCTTGGAACGAGAACCAGAGAGTCTGTTTGAGACAGTTCATCTTCTGCTTTCTCCTTATTTTGGGTTTCCTCATTCTGCTCTGAGGTGGTCTGTAGCTGCCAGACCTCTTTCCAAGCTCTGAGGGTGGTGTGAAAATCCCCCTTTCTTGTCTCTCTCCTCAACTTCAGTCAACACTGCTTCTATATGTTCTTCAGCTCTGCAATGCTAAGGCTCTTATATTAGACAAATTAGGCAAAACATGGAATCAAAAATTAATTACAGAAAAAAACGACCCATCAAAGACCTTATGTAATTAAAAAATCGAAAATATTGTTTTGCTGTTGATTTTGCATAGAGATTTTTAATTAGGATTTTTAAAACTGACATGCACTGTTAAACACAAGTTATGGATCCCACCATAGCCACCAATGTAAGAAAGTGGGTTTTTGATTGGCGTGGAAGTGAATCCACTACAAGCAAGGAAAAGAACAATAGTATTGTCAGGGTAAAACACAGCTTCAATATTTTAAGCCTGGGCTTGAACCTTTGCAGCTATGGCACAGAGCTGATAGGCTTAACGTAGGAAAATGTGGAAATTATTTAGCAGCAACAAATAACACAATAAAAATGCCACAACCAACTTCTAAAATTAGAGAACATTTCATGAGTAAAATGACGACAAAACAACAAAAATTCAATAGGCAGAAGGGAGATATGGATTTTTGAAGAATGGACACAAAAGGCAGCAAGAAAAAAACGTAAAACACCAATCAGAAGTTACCATTGGCAGTTGACCGTGACTTAGGATAATTTCAGGCCAACTGCAATGGATCGCTGGTCAGTTAAACCAAGAGGGTCATTCCAGTCAAAGATTTTATCTTCTGACATAGGCCTCATTACAAGGCTGGCAGGCCAACTGTCAGCCCGCCAGCCTCATGGAGAGGAGACCGCCTCGGAGCTGGTCTTCTCCCCCAGGTCCACTACGAGGTTTGACTGGCAGAAACCTCTGAAATAAGAGGTGTCTGCTGGTCAGCCTAGTGGAAACCATGTGGCGGCATTGGCCTCGGCTCCTCATGGAGCCGAGGCCAATGTCATTGTATAGAGGGTGCCCCAGAAACCTCGAAATGCACACTGTCTGCCTTAGCAGACAGTGTGCATTCCAAGGGTGCTGGGCAAGGGAGCCCCTGCACTACCCACAACATGGTCGTGGGCAGTGCAGGGGCTCCCCTGTGACCTCCCGCACTGGGTTTCTGCCAGCCTTTTTATGGTGGGGTCCCACCATGAAAATGCTGGTGAAAACTAAACTTGTGATCAGCATGGCGGCACTGAACTTAGCGCAGCAGTGGCTAACCACGACTCTGATTGCTGTCAGCCTGTCGAGAACCATGTTCCTGGTAGGGACTGTGATCCCTTGGAGGGGTGACTGCCAGGGTTGTAATGTGGTGGTCGGACTGCCTGAAGTGCGGTGGTCCGACCGCAAGCACAGCATTGGGGGTCCTCAGACCGCCAATGTGATAATGAAGCCCTTGGTCTTTGGACTGGAAATCAAAATCTTACCCTAATGAAGTTCTCCAGAAGTCAGGTAGTTATTGGATAAGGTCCCACTGAAGCTATTGGATTTGGCAGGAAAGCTCCTAGTGGCAAAAATAAAATTTTTGCAGCCACCGAATTCCTTGCATCAAGAGGATACTTTCACTCCTTTCTCTAGTCATGATTTCTAGTCTTTGTCATGGGGATCAAAATCCTCCAGCGGGGCAAGCCTGAAGCTATATGCAACAAAGTCCATTGGAAATCTGACACCTGTGCTGCTAGGTCCCACTGACATTTAGAAGTCTAAAAGTAATCTCCTAAGTCTCAATTTCCAGACTTTGTGGAGCAGCTCCTCCTTCCCACTTCTAAGGTTCCCAGGATGTCAGGGAAAGTCCAGGCCCAGTTCCAAAAGGTCAAATGGTGGCTTCAGGAAAAAAGCTTCTAGCAACATGTTCTGTACCTGTAGCCACATAGGAGGTCAGCTGTCTGAACTTTGAGTTAATTTTCTTTAGTCCTGGGTATAAGTGTGGGCAGGTTCAGCATTTACGTTTCCACATAGATCTCAAATAGCAAGACCAGTCTTCTTCTGTTCATCCATGGATGCAGAGAGTGATCTGATGAGCTGTGGGTGGGAGCACTTTTGTTGAATTCACTTGCCAGTAAGTCGGGATGCCCCTGGATACTCCCTAACCAATGACAGCTTCTGGCAGGCAAATTCTAATTAGCATTTGGAGACTCAGGCAAAGTCTAAATTGTTAAAATTCCATTTTCCTAAATATTCATTAAAATTACAACTTTACAACAGAGTTGAACTTTTAATAAATATCAAAAATAGAGGTTGAATTAGCATGATAGCTTGTCTCAAACCAGAGATAGCAAAGTTATGATTTTAATTGGAGTTTAATGTTTCTCATAGGACAACTGCTGCTGATTTTACAGTGCAACTAGTGTTTGGGAGCTAGCCCTTATAGGTACATGCCAACATTAAACTATTGCATGTGCCACTTTTAAAAACTAGGTATCCTACTTTTCGAGATGCAAGGCCTACTTAGGAGTAACTTGTTTAAAATTAAAAAGGAGGGTTCTTTCTTGTCAAAAAGTGTTATCTTAACAGGTTGGCCTGCTGGTTTAAAAGCTTCAGGAGTAAGGCTGCACAGGTAGGCATGAAGCCATGTTTTCTTTATCAGTCTAGTCGATGGCACAAAATGTGCTGCACCCAAACCTGCCATGTTTTAGGGGTCTGAGCACATACACAGAGGACGGGCGAGCAGTGTGTAAAGTTAAAAAAGCAGCAGCATAAACCACAAACAATAGGAGGAACCACAGAAAAAGAGGAGATTCCTCGCACTAAGTAGTAATTTTTTTTGTTTTGTTTATTTTCATTGCAGATTGGTTTATTAATGTTTTAGTTTGGACTCAAGATACAAGCCAGACTTTTTGACTTTTCCTATGCTTGTTTCTGTCGGTGTTCAAAAAACCTTGCATTATTGATCTTCAGTTACAGAAGCATAAGCACAAATAAAGATTGAGGAATGTCCACATGTTGACATGACTGCTCAGGACATTTTAACGAAAACACCACCTGCTTCCAATGCAACTGTGACATCTCAGTGATGGAAAGCAATTTAATTTAATGGCTTGCATGTCTACAATGCCACATAAGGAAATTAATAGGGCAGACAGAAAGAAAAGCAAGTTCACCAAAATAGATTTTCTAAAATGAATCCACTCAAACTAAAACAGTAAGACATAAGACAGAATTTATCACAAGCATTATAAAATAATAAAACTTGCACATAAAAATGAATAGCATGAACATCAAACTTAAGAAAATACACAATCTATAGTTATAAGAAACATATCAAACCTCTAACAACTTATTGAATAACTCAAAAAGAATAACAGGGGCACCGAAATGAATATTACACACCCGAATCAATAACAGAGACACTAAATTAGTAAAATACATGCCAAAAGTAATAAATGATAAGCCAAAATCAATACATACCAAAAAAAATGAACACACACATGAGCAATAATAAAAAATCTGGAAACCAAATAATAAAGACTTGCACACATAAATGAATAACATGAAAAGACTTAGTAAGAGGGTCAGACTGGTCTATAGGGCAATCAGGCAGTGCCCGATTTGCTGGTCTGAAAGAGCATTGTGTGGGATTTTTTTTGCTATTTGTGGGTTTGTTTTATGGCCTGCTGAGATGTTTTTACTGTTAATTTCCCCTGATTTTAAAACAAACGTTTGCTTACAGCAAGCTCAAATCCATGCAGTCTTCTGTACCTTGTACTCAGTCAATCAAACACAGATACTGAAATGATTTACACATGCCGATTTCAATACCAGAGACACAAAGGCCCTCATTACAACATTGGCGGTAAATCCCGCTTACCGCCACGCAGAAGACCGACAACACACCGCGGCGGCAGCGGAATACCGCTACAGCTATTACGACCCACAGCCTGGAATCCGCCAAAAACCAGACACCCACACAAGTCCGCCACACCAAAGGTTAGTGATAAACTGACGATAACAAAACTGACACTGTCACGTCAACAGGAATACGCCCACACTATCACGACCCACGAATCCACGCGGCGGTCTTTCAACCGCAGTATTCCATTGGCGGTACACACCGCCGCGCTCAAAATACACACACACTTACAAAACACAACCACATTGGACAATTCCAAATACACACACCTGATACACATACACTCACCACTCCCATACACTCAATACAATATAAAACACACACCCACATCACCCACAAACCCCTACGACAAAAATTGAGAAAGAAGCCCAGAGCGAGAGACACCACCATCACCAACACTAGCATTCACAGGCACACAACACCATCACTCACATAACATCCACGCACCTCAGACAACACACACAAACACATCCCGTCACACATCACAACACACACCATCTCACACATCACCCACACCACACCATGGCACCGCAAAGACACCCCAGATTCTCTGAGGAAGAGCACAGGGTCATGGTGGAGGAAATTGTCTGGGTAGAGCCACAGCTATTCGGATCACAGGTGCAGCACACTTCTATAGCTAGGAAGATGGAGCTATGGCGCAGAATCGTGGACAGGGTCAACACAGTGGGACAGCATCCAAGAACTAGGGATGACATCAGGAAGAGGTGGAACAACCTATGGGGGAAGGTGCGTTCCGTGGTCTCAAGACACCAGATTGCAATACAGAGGACTGGCGGCGGACCCCCACCTCCTCCCCCACAACTAACAACATGGGAGGAGCAGGTCTTGGCTATACTGCATCCTGAGGGCCTCGCAGGAGTAGCAGGAGGAATGGACTCTGGTAAGTCAAATCTTAACTATTACATCCCCCACCCTAACTGCATGCTATCACATACCCCACCCTCACCCTCACCCCCATCACTCCAAAACCTCACAAATGTCCCACTATCACAACCCACACATCCCAACACCAAGCCCTGCATGCAACACCAAAGCATGGACACCCATCACCAAAGCATGTCCACTACAGATACCCACACAGACCCCAAACCAATTATCACACAAGGTCCCACACAAGAATGCAAGCACTGGAGTACAGGGCCCCATCCCATAAGGGATGCTGCTATTCCTCAGAATATAAGCTTCATGCACTGAGCCATGAAACTTGGCATTCACATGGGAGATGTACTGGTCGGCCAAACACACCATCTGCACATTCATTGAATGGTAGCTCTTCCGGTTTCTGTGCACCTGTTCACTCCTGTGGGGGGTACCAAGGCCACATGTGTCCCACCAATGGCACCTATGATGTTGGGGATATGTCCCAGGGCATAGAAGTCACCTTTCACTGTAGGCAAATCCTCCACCTGAGGGAAAACGATGTAGCTGTGCATGTGTTTCAGCAGGGCAGACAACACTCTGGACAACACGTTTGAGAACATAGGCTGGGACATCCCTGATGCAATGGCCACTGTTATTTGAAAAGACCCACTTGCCAGGAAATGGAGTACTGACAGGACTTGCACAAGAGGGGGGATTCCTGTGGGATGGCGGATTGCTGACATCAGGTCTGGCTCCAACTAGGCACACAGTTCATGGATTGTTGCACGATCAAGTCTGTAGGTGACTAGTACGTGTCTCTCTTCCATTGTCGACAGGTCCACCAGTGGTCTGTACAGCAGAGGATGCCGCCATCTCACCACCTACCCCATCAGACGTGCCCTATGGAGGAAAACAGCGAGCAGGGAGTCAGCCAACACTGAGGTATTACTAAATGTCATTAGCAAACATTTGTAAATAAGCAATGTGCCTGTTACTCTGTGTATGCAAGGCCTAGATAGGTGTGACGCAGTTAATCTTAATGCCATGTGGCCCCCCTGAAATGGCGGCTGCGTGACCTGTAAGATGGGACAAGGGGATATGAGGTAACTGCTCTGGCGTTCTACACCGTCGCAGTATGCGGTTGAGACCGCGGCACAATCCTGCATTGGTTAACATTGGACCCTATGGCTCCTAGGAGCCAATGACGATGTACGCCGGTGGTGATGGTACGCACCGCCGCGGATGTGACCGCCATTTTCTGTCTGTTCACTCACTTGATACCTGACCTCCGACAGGAGAGGACCTACACTGCAAGTGCTGCTGTGACCTCAGTCTGGAAGCGACGATGGCTCATGTGTCTGGGGAAAGGGCCCCTGCCTTCACTTCAGAGGAGTTGGAGAAGTTAGTGGATGAGGTCCTCCCCCAGTACGGTCCTCCAGACAAACAGGTGAGTACACTGTGAGCATGCTGCATGGGCAATGCCTGTTTGGAGTGGTGTGGATGGAAGATACATGGGGGGGGAACTGAGGCCTGCATGTGCGGATGGTGAGTGTATGTGCGTCAGGGCAAGGGTGGGAACATGGGCCAATGACTGTGACGGTCCGGACGGTTAAAGTTTTTCCTTTTCCACTGTTCTATTCCTCTAGATCAGCACCCACCAGAAGAAGGATATTTGGTGTGCCAAGGACGTCCGGACCCTGGGGGTCCACCATAGACGGAGCACCCATTGCTGTAAAAGATGGGAGGACATTCGCCGCTGGAGCAAGAAGACGGCGGAGGCCTAGCTGGGGATGGCCTCCCAACATGGGAGGGATGCCCGTCGCACCATGACCCCCCTGATGTTCCGGATCCTGATGGTGGTGTATCCGGAGTTGGATGGGCGCTTGAGGGCATCACAGCAGACACAAGGGGGTGAGTACCGTCACATCCATCTGACTCTGCTCGCATTACGAGGTGTCTGGGTGGGGGAGGTGGGCAGTGGGTTACCCTAGGCTAGGGCGAGCATTGTAGGCAAGGACCCTTTGTGAGGCATGCTATGTGGCACCCCAACCCCACCAGTGGTAAGAGCAATCTACACCTAGTCAGGCTCCTGTGACTTCCATGTGTGCAGCAATCGGGCATAGGCCTTGTACCCCATGGGCATGTGATTAAACTAGGAACTCTAAGTGCATGGCGTAGTGCAGAGGGCTGCTGTGTCTTGAGTGTCCGCCAACGGTAGTGGTATTGCATGCACTGAACATGTATTTCTTCTGTCTTTCCCCCACCCTTTTTGTGGTCTCCCTGTTCTTGTGTGCAATAGCATCATCAGGTGGAGGAGCAGTGGCACCGGAGCAGGAGAGTGCTGCATCCCACTGGCACTGGAGGGCGAGACAACAGAGTCTGAAGCCACCAGTGGGACGGAGGGCAAGGGGAGCTCCACGGCGGAGACAGGAGGTGACATCAGCGACAGCGACTCCTCCTCTGATCGGAGCTCCCTTGCGGTGGCGGGCCCCTCTGTGCCCCCCGCATCAACAGGTACAGCCGCCACCCCCCCTACCAGCACCGCCCTCCCAGCAGCCCCTCAGTGTGTGTCCCGTGGCCGCTCACCCAGGAGGGTGGGCATCTCCTTCGCCCCAGGCACCTCAGGTCCTGCCCCAGTCAGCCCTGCTGCCCTCAGTGAGGAGGCTATTGACCTCCTGAGATTCCTCACTGTTGGGCAATCTACCGTTGTGAATGCCATCCAGGGTGTCGAGAGGCATTTGCAACAAACAAATGCATACCTGGAGGGCATTCATTCTGGCCAGGCAGTCCAACAGAGAGCATTTCAGGCTCTGGCCTCAGCACTGATGGCAGCCATTGTCCCTGTGTCCAGCCTCCCTCCTCCAACTTCCTCCACCCAGACCCAATCCCCTGTACCTCAGCCTATCCCAAGCACACCTTCAGACCAGCATGCACACACCTCATCACACAAGGGTGGCTCAGGCAAACAAAAGCACCACACATCCCACAGGCACTCACACAAGCATCATTCCCATGCAGACATACCAACATCCACTGCCTCCACTGTGTCCCCCTCCTCCACGTCGTCCTCCTCCCTCCTTGTCTCGTCTCCACTCACACCTGCATGCACAACATCTTCAGCCACTACCTCCATCACCAGCACGCCCATCACCACACACCGCTCATGTGCACTCACCACCCCCACTACCATTCACACATCCCATGTGTCCTCTACCAGTGTGTCTGCGGGCCCTCTTCCCAAAGTACACAAACGCAGGCACACACCCACCCAACAGCCATCCACCTCACAACAGCCTCCAGCCCATGCACCTTCACCCAAATTCAGCAATTGTACACTTCCTACAACCACTACCTCTTCCTCCACTCCCAAACCCACTCCATCTACCTGTCCCAGTGTGTGTAAAAATATTTTCCTGGCTAACATTGACCTCTTCCCTACACACACCCCAGCCCCCGTCCGTCCCCTAGGGACAGGCTTTCTAGGTCCCAACCAAGCACCCCAGCCACCACATCACCGGGCACAGTGGTCCCAGCAACAGCGGCTTTTTTGCAGTGCGCCAAGCATCAGGGCAGACAGTGTGCCACGGAGCGAGGGCAAGGACATTCCGCCACCTGCAAAAGTAAAAAACTTGCCCACATCCCAGAGGGGGAGAAGGCGAAAACACCTGCCACCATGGGCTCAGGGAAAACAAAAGGGGATAGTGGCAAGACAGCTGCGCCACCATCCAAGGTGGGGAAGGGCCAGAAAATCAAGGGCAGGTCAGGAGAGGGCATGGTGGCACTGACTATGGGACCAGTGTCACACCTTCTGTCCACCGCAGTCACTGAGCCCGCCACCAGCACCTCAGTCACTGAGCCCGCCACCAGCACCGCCTCCACAGAGCCCGCCACCAGCACC
This sequence comes from Pleurodeles waltl, assembly GCF_031143425.1. NCBI lineage: Eukaryota > Metazoa > Chordata > Amphibia > Caudata > Salamandridae > Pleurodeles > Pleurodeles waltl. Next base: position 719,445,611 of record NC_090445.1, on the reverse strand, counting down.
GCCACCACAGAGCCCGCCACCAGCACCGCCACCACAGAGCCCGCCACCAGCACCGATGCCACAGAGGCCGCCGCAAGCACCGTTGCCACAGAGTCCGCCGCCAGCACCAATGCCACAGAGGTCGCTGCAAGCACCGCTGCCACAGAGTCCGCCGCCAGCACCGATGCCACAGAGTCCGCCGCAAGCACCGCTGCTACTGACACCGCCGCAAGCACCGCCAGCGGTCCCACGACATCCTGAGCCAGTGGCACCACCGCAGACATGGCTGCCATCACCAGTGATCAGTCGACCGAGTCTGGTGGTCAGTTCCAGGAGCCTGGGCAGCTTCCATGATGCAACACCTTCAGTGGAGAAAAGCATCCACTACCTCAGTCCTTGGCAGGAGGATCACTCTGGGCACAAAGCCCCCTCCAGAACTAGTGGAGAAAGGCATCCACTACCTCTGTCCTTGGCAGGATGAAGCACTCTGGGCACAAAGCCCCCTCCAGAACCAGTGGAGTATCACATCCACTACCTCTGTCCTTGGCAGGATGAAGCACTCTGGGCACAAAGCCCCCTCCAGAACCAGTGGAGAAAGGCATCCACTACCTCAGTCCTTGGCAGGATGAAGCACTATGGGCACAAAACCCCCTCCAGAACCAGTGGAGTATCACATCCGCTACCTCTGTCCTTGGCAGGTTGAAGCACTCTGGGCACAAACCCCCCTCCAGAACCAGTGGAGTATCACCTCCACTACCTCTGTCCTTGGTAGGATGAAGCACTCTGGGCACAAAGCCTCCTCCAGAACCAGTGGAGAAACGCATCTACCTGAGTGACTGTGGCTTTGCACTCCCCAGGATTCAGCATTGGGCAAACCACCCACTGGAGAGGCTTGAGAGACTGTGGCTTTGCACTCCCCAGGATGCAGCAGTGGGCAACCCACCCACTGGAGAGACTTGAGAGACTGTGGCTTTGCACTCCCCAGGATGCAGCAGTGGGCAAACCACCCACTGGAGAGACTTGAGAGACTGTGGCTTTGCAATCCCCAGGATTAAGCAGTGGGCAAACCACCCAATGGAGAGACTTGAGGGACTGTGGCTTTGCACTCCCCAGGATTAAGCAGTGAGCATGGAGCCCCCTCGTGGAGCAGTGGCGTCGTGCACTCATCCGGCTGAGGTGCCCCCCATCCCTTCCCCCTGAGGTGCCGGTTTCATTTCGATCTGATGCCCCTGCAGTGTTCTCTCCGTTTGATGTCTGGTATCGAGTGTGGGCCTCGCCCATGCATTTTGGGCCCAGTGGTCCACGGACAATTATTGGTGCACTATCCGGACTTGTGTAGTTGGTGTACATAATTGTATATATTGTATTTTGAGTTTTGACTACTGTTTTTTTCATGATTACAATCCTTCAACTCATTTCCTTTTGTCCTTGCGTTCTTGAAAGGGGGGAGGGGGTGTGTAAATGTAATGTTGCAGCATGTATTTGTGTGTATGTTGTTGTGGGTGAGGGTGGGGTGGGGGTGTTGCGTGTGTGTGTCACTCTCTTTTCCCTCCCTCCTCCCCTGTGTTGTAGGTGCAGTTCTCACCGTGGCCGCCGCCACTGTCTTTGTTGCTCCTGATAGAGGAGCAGGAATACCATTGCAGGGAGTATTTGGAGTTCTGGCTCTATGGCGTCCTGGTTCGTTGTGGGGTGTGGAGAGGTGAGTGCTTTCCCTTCCAAGTCCTGTTTCCGACGTGGTTTTGTTGGTTCGCCCCGGAAAAGGTGGCAGATTGGCCTCTCATAATAGTGTGGGTGGTACATTGTCTTCCGCCTGTCTGTTGGCGGTCGGAGTGCTAAAGTGGCTGGCTATATTGGCGGTTCCCGCCACGGTCGTGATTCCATTTTTTTTTTCCGCCGGCCTGTTGGTGGTATTACCACTGCTTTAACACCGACCACCAGGTTTGTAATGAGGGCCAAAGTGCCTTATGGGTTCCCGTTGCCTTATTACAAGAGTACTATGTCTTTTTTTTAATTTTTGTAAATATTTTTATTAACAATTTGCTGTTATACAAATACAGAATGATTTGGCGTGGTAGTTGAGATTACACATGCAGCTCAGGGTGTTACATATTTTTTGGTCATATATCATGTACTTTCTTTTACTTTTACATCAATTTGAATTGCTTATTGTCTAATTCTGAAGACTCGTACATTTGCCTGTGCATCACCTGAGAGCTATGCCATCGATCTGATTGCTGTACATCTAGAACAGTCTTTAACTAAAGTTAAACAGATTAAAGGTGCGATGGAACTTGTATGGGCAGGTGGTTCCATTATCTGAAGTCAACTTCCTCTCCCTTACCCTGGAGCAGGGTTGGTACATTTCATGTTATCTATCCCTATTTTAATCCCAAGATGGTAACTCCCTCAAATAATGCCCGTCCCCTCTAACCCCACTCGGTCATTTCTGTGCCCTCGGCCGTGCATTCCATGTCTGTCTTTGTTTCCCTTCTAGTGTCTTCTAGGTTCTGAACCCTGGTTTTATCCTTCCCTACCCCAGGATTTGTGTCACTGCCGATCTCTATCTAGGGCCTTTATTTTAATATTTATGTCAGTCCCTCTGTGGTTGTGTCCGTACCCCTCAGCATCCCTTCCCACTTTGTCAGTATCTCCTCCCATTCTGGAGCCATAGGGGTCTGGCGGAGTCCACGCTCCTCCTCTCTCTTCAGTATCTGCAGTTCTGCTCTGGCCCACTTCTCTACTTCCCGTCTCCATTCCATCAGTGATGGGCATCTGGGGGATTTCCACCCCAATGTGATCAGTCGTCGGTATAAAACCAGAGCGAGGTTCAGAAAACAACCCCTCACTTTCACACGTGGGAGTCCGGTTCCAAGACCCAATAGACCCACACTGGGAGATAGGGCTAAATACCTTTCAAGCAGTCTAGAGATGTCGGTCAACACACTGCCCCAGCCCTGACGCAGGTCTGGGCAGCTCCACACCATGTGGTCGAAGTCTGCATTCACATCACTGCACTTGGGGCATGCCCTGGGGACCCCCCGTACATTAAGGATAGGCGGTGTGGGGTGAGGTACGCTCTGTGCGTGTAATTATATTGAGTATATCTCAGTCTCGTGTTTCTCGATACTTCCTTTGGGTACACGAGTACTCTACTCCACTCTGAGTCTGTTATTTCATTTTCCAAGGATCTCTCCCTCCTCTCCCATAAGGATTGCATTGGGTCAAGGGCTCCTTCCTGTTGGGCTCGATACAGTCTTGTGATGCGGTGTGCATCATCCCCCAATGTTAGTAGGAGGTGTAACATCTGATGGGTGGCAGGCTCTGCATTCAACGTTTCCCAGTGTTCCTGCAGATTATGTGTTAACTTTTGGTACAGAAGGAATTGTCCCGGATGGATTCCTCTGTCATTCACTAGATCAGTAAAGGTCCTCAACACCCCGTCCCGGAATAAGTCACCTACCATCTCTATTCCCGCCCTTTTCCAAATCCCGAGCCCCGTACCCATCAAGCCCTCCTCCCCTTGATCTAGTATTAGGGCGGTCAGTGGCAGGGCCGGAGAATAAGGGGATCCCACCCCCACTCGTCTTGCACACCTCTTCCAGCAAAGAATGGCTACTTTCGTCATCAGACTGTCCATTTGCCGTGTCACCTTCCTATTAATCAATTGCGCTATGACTCGGTCCGTACCTCTATCTCCCACTGTAATCCATCTGTCCAGGCATCCCTTTCCAGCGAACCAACTGGCGACCCATTGCAGTTGGCATGACAGGTAGTAGGCCTCAAAATCTGGAACCCCCAGGCCCCCTGCTAAAGTTGGTCTACACAGGGTCGGGAGTGCTGTACGTCTGCGGCCATCATCCCAGATGAGCTCCCTAAGTAGGGTATTTAACTCTCGAAACCACACTGAGGGAATCGATAATGGTAGGTTGGCAAAATAATAGAGGAGGCGGGGAAGCAAGATCATTTTAGATAAAGAAATTCTGGCCATGATGGATAGTTTTAATGAGTGCCAAAAACCTACTGAGGCTCTCAGGGAGCTGAGTGCCCTTCCAATGTTTCCATCTCTCAGATCCCCAGTCTCGTGGTATACCTGTATACCCTAATACTTAAAAGTGCGTGGAGACCAAACTATGTCCCCAGGGCAGGAGGAGGGTCGCCCATAAGTTTGTGTTAGGGGAAAAACGAATGTCTTGCTCCTGTTGAGGCATAGGCCTGAGAGTGCACCGAAATGGTCCAGCGTCTGCAAGGCCCAAGGTAGACCCAACTCTCCATCATTGAGGTATATGAGTAAATCATCAGCATATAGTGAAATGATACGTTCTGATTGACCCCATTTTACACCCTTGCCAGTGCCCTTGCTACGCATTGCAACCGCCAGTGGCTCTATGGCCAGAACAAATAGAAGCGGCGATAGCGGGCACCCCTGGCGCGTCCCCCGGTATATAGGGTAAGTATCCGATATCGTTCTGCCCGTTCTCACCCTCGCCAACGGTGACATATACAGCAAATACACCCATTTTATCCAGCCTTCTCCCATTCCCATCTGCTGCATCACTGTTCTCAAATAGTCCCATCTGATCGAGTCAAAAGCTTTTTCGAAATCTACTGCAAGCAGCACTCCCGTCCCGGGCCTCTCTTCTTCAGGCATGTGGAAGATGGTGAACAAGCCCTTCAAGTTCAAAGAGGTGCTGCGGTTCGGGACAAAGCCATTTTGATCAGTATGCACTAACCCGGTGATGTGGCATAGGAGTCTATTGGCTAAGGCTTTACTAAGGATTTTAAAATCGTTATTTAACATCGATAGAGGTCGAAAGACCATTACTGAGGCCTCTTTCGACTTCGTTTTGGGCAGAGGGACCACCAGTGCCTCCCTAAGTGAGTCCGGTAGCATTCCGCGTTGCAATGCCTCCGTGAACATCTCCACCAACTGGGGGCTAACAATGCAGTATATTTTTTGTAAAAGCCCATGGGAAGTCCATCCGTCCCTGGGGTCTTACCGGAGGCCAGTTGTGCAATAGCCTCCTGTACCTCGTATACCGTCAGCGGGCCTCCTAATCTATCCTGTTCCTCAAGTACTAGCGTGGTCAGAGGGAGTGGGCACAAAAAATCGTCGAGGTCATCTGCTCTAAGCTCTCCTGGGGCCCCGTAGAGATGGGAGTAGTACTCTTTGAAGGCATCATTTATGGGTCCCGGCATACACTAACGTTTCCCCCCTTTATCATAGACACTTGTGATGGGTCCACTGTCCCCTTCAGCCCTCACTAACCACGCCAGCATTCTACCTGATCGACCCTCCTCAGCCTGGAGTGATGCCAGATATTCCCAGAGGCTGTAACAGCGAAGCTGCTCTTCCACCTGAGCATATGACTTCCGTGCCTGGACATATCTTTCCTGTGCTACATCCCCGTTCTCCCCACATCGTTCCCCTTCGTGTATTATCCTCTCTAAACTATTCAGTTCACGTTCTAGAGTGCATCTCACTCCAACTGTCTGACCTAGGCAAAAACCTCTAGTTGTCACCTTGAGGGCCTCCCATTCCAAGGATCTTGAAGAAGCTGATCCCTTATTGGTTTTAATATGGTCTGAAAGGTGTAGGCGCAGGGATTCTCTGTATGCTTGGTCCTCTAACGAGCCGGGGGTCAGTCTCCATGTCGGGACAGGGGACCTATCCATTGTCACTTTCCAAGTAACCAGTAAGGGGTTATGGTCCGATAATGTGTGAGCAAGGTATTCTGCGCGGGTCATTCCCAGCGTGATATCTGTTGTACACACCACCCTATCTATTCTGGTATGTACTTGGTGAAGTCCTGAATAGAATGAATAATCCCTCTCAGTGGGGTGATGGACCCGCCATACATCCACTAGGCCCCACGCATTCATCCATTCTCTCAATTTTTTTGCCACTCTATGTGTCGCTGCCCCTGTAACCGGTGGAAAGGATCGGTCTAAGTCCACGTCTAATATTCCGTTAAAGTCTCCCCTGATTAAGATACCCCCGGTTTGTTGGCGTGTGAGATGACTCGACAGTTGCTTTATGAAGGGGACCTGATCTTGGTTGGGAGCGTAGACACTGCCCAGGACAATTGGAATTCCATGAAGCCTCCCCTCCGCTATCACAAACCTATCCTCATGATCTATGTCCTTAGATATGATTTCAAAGGGAATCCACGCTCGTATCCAAATCAAGGCGCCCCTCGCATATGCTGAATAGCCAGTGGCAAACACCTGTCCTCTCCATCTACGCCTCAATCTCCCCACCTCTCCTGCGGTTAAGTCGGTCTCCTGTAGCATTGCCACCTGCACACCCCTTCTTTTAAAAAAGGACAGTATTCTGTGACGTTTGGATGGGGACCCCATACTGCCTACATTCCATGTTAGTATATTATATTCCGCCATAGGGTTGTCTTATTAGCATTCCAGGTTGCCCACCCCTGCCCTGGGTACAGTCTCCCCGTGTTTCAGAATGTGAACATAAGTATTTCTCTCCACCCTGCCCATCGCACCTGTAAAAGTTGTAACTGTAAAACCCAACTCCCTAACCCCAGGGCGCCTCGCAAACAGTAGGTTGCCAAATAAACTGTGCAACAGTGCAACATGTTCAACAGAGTATCTGAAATTCTCGCCAGTCTGATTGGTTGGACGAGAACTCGTGCGGGGGGGCACAGTCCGGAGGGGCCACGTATACATACAATTCACTTTGCCCCAGGGTCGTGGTATCACATTCGTTACACAAGTTCTTCTGATGTCTGGGGGGGTCACCATCGGAGCCCGCGGCGAGGACTCCGAGCATCCTATAGAAGACCCGGCCGTGCCATCTGAGTCTATTCCGGAGCCTCCGGGGGGATTCCTCTCTGCCCATGGACGCCACCAGCTCAAGGGCTGCTCGCTTTCCAAGTTCCTTCTGTGTCTGCGTTGGCATCCCACGTGAGTGGTCCCTGTTTCTCCGCCTTCCTAGAACTCTGCACTTTCCAGTCTCTTTTACGTTAACGTTTGCGCTCTGGGCCGACTGACCTCCATGAGCTTCAAACCATTCCCAGGCCTCCTCGGGGTTCTGGAAAAACAAAGATTTACCCTCGTGAGTCACTCTCAAGCGAGCCAGGAAGAGGAGCGAATACTGGATTCCTTCCACTCTGAGGGCCTTTTTGACTGCCATGTACGAGTTTCGCCTGATCTGGACCTCAAAGGTGAAATCTGGGAATAACTTCACCTCTCCGTTCTCAACTCTGAAGGGGCCTGCCTCCCTGGCCCTCTGGATTAGGGCATCTCTGTCTCTGTAATGCAGAACTCTGGCTATCACCGCTCTGGGTGGTCTGCCCGGGGGAAGGGGTCTCGAGGGCACTCAGTGTGCTCATTCACGCGTAAAAAACAGAGTCAGGTTGTCTGCTGCTACAACAGTACGCAACCAATTTTCCAGAAATGCCACCATATTCGTCCCTTCTGCTCCCTCCGGCAGGCCTACCACTTGGATATTGTTCCTTCGGTTCCTCCCTTCTGCGTCCTCAGCTCTCTGTTCCAGCCGCTTCACTCTGTCGTTGAGATTCTCCACCATTATTGTTGTGTCTCTTTGTTTAGGAGTGATATCCGCCAATGCGGTCTCTGCCTCTTTAACTCTGTCAGTTAATTTTTGATGGTCTGCCCTCAGAAGCCCCTCCTCTACAGCCACTTGATTGATATTGTGCTGTAGTGTAGCTTTGGTGTCTTCGATTGCCCCCAGGATCTTGTCTAGGGTATCCTGCACTCTAGCCTGCGAGAAGTTCAGAGGTTCCCCCTCTTTAGGATCAGTGTGTGTTGGACGGTCCATAGCTTTGGTCTTTTGCCGGCTTTTGGATGACATCGGGCTTGCAGTGCTTCACTTCGATGTTAACGGGAAGGTGAGCTGAACTGTTATATTGCACTCATTCACATAAGTTCAAAGGCTTATCTTGGGCCAGTCAGTTACACCCAGCAGTCCAATTCAGCTCTTCCACTCAGTAGTATCGTGGTTCTCTTAGAGTGTTCCCGCTCTTTCACCTGGTTCTCTCACTCCTAGGGGCCTAGCTGCTCCTTCTTATTGTTGCCCTAAGCACCGGGCCCAGGCCTCTACTGCTCTCCACTTCCAGCGTTTCCTCTATCGGGTGCAGTGCACTACCCAGGGCAGCAGCAGTTATTACAGGCCTTTTCATTTCTACCATCACCTTAGTCCAAGTGCGCTCCCGCCTTCCAGCTAAGTTTGGAAGGACTCACCCCCTCACTTCTGCTTTACGTCCTTATGGGGAGCTGGGCTCACTCCTGGTGTCCAAGGTTTGTGCGTAGTGTGAGACTGCTCTACTCACCCAGGCGTTTCACTTACTTTCGGTTCTCGTTCCCCAGCGTCCCTTCCCTGTTCTGGACGCTAAGTTCGCACCGACACCAATGCACTGCAGCATATTCTCTGCTAGGCTGATGTGGGACCGCCCTTCAATGTCCACTATCAGTCCCGTGGGGTTATGCTCAGTACCTCGGTCCTTGTTATCCAGCGTTACTTCCTCGCCATGGGTGTCGGGCCAGCACCAACACTGCCAGTGGCCCGCACACTCCGTTGCGCCCTCGAGCGTCCCATCCGGTGCACTGCAGCGTACCCTCCGCCAGGCCGGGGCGAGACCGCCCTTCAAAGTCCTCTGCAAGTCCCCTGGGGGTGCACTTCGTGCCTCGCTCCTTGTTCCCCAGTGTTACTTCCTCATTGCGGATGTTGGGCCCGCATCGACCCCGCCAGCGGATCGTGCTCTCTTTCGCGTCCTCAGCACACGTGGGCACTTTTATCCGATGCACTGCAGCGCGTTCTCCGCCAAGCAGGTGGGAGGCCGCCCTTCCACGTCCTCTACAAATCCCCTCAGGCCCTGCTCCGTGCCTCGTTCCTCATTCCCCAGCGTTACTTCCTCGATGTGGATTCCGGGCCTGTGTCGGCATCGCCGGTGGCCCGCTCACTCCATCGCGCCCTTAGCGCACACAGGCGTACTGTAGCGTGTTCTCTATTAGGCCAAGATGAGGCCACTCCTCGGTGTCCTCTACAAGTCCCCCGGGGCTGTACTCCGTACCTCGGTCCTTGTTCACCAGCGTAGCTTCCTCGTTGTGGGTGCTAGGCCCACACCGACACCGCCGGTGGCCCGCGCACTCCGCCGTGCCCCCTAGCACACATGGGCACCTTATCCGATGCACTGCAGCGTGTTCTCTGCCCGTCCGGGAGGAGACCACCCTTCAACGACCTCTACAATTCCCCTGGTGGTGCGCTCCGTACCTCAATTCTTGTTCCCCAGCGTTACTTCCTCGATGTAGGCGCTGGGCCGTCACTGACACCGCCGGCGGATCGCGCACTCCGCCATGCCCTCAGTGCACGCGGGCGCCTTGCCCAATGTGCTGTAGCGTATTTTCTGCCAGGCCGGGGGGGATCGCCCTTCAACATCCTCTACAAGTCCCCTGGAAGTCTACTCCACGCCTCATTCCTCACTCCCCGATGTTACTTCCTCGTTATGGGTGCCAGGCCCGCACCGTCACCGTCAGCGGACCGCGCCCCTAGCGCACACGGGCGCTTTATCCAATGCACTGCAGCGTGTTCTCTGCTAAGTCGGGACGAGTCCGCCCTTCAATGTGCTCCTCTGGCAAGCGCCGAAGCCGCCCGCGGGACTGCGTCATTACGCGAGTCCCCAGTCTCAGTCACGGCTGCAAGCCTGTGGCCCCGGTTCCAGCGGGGGCCCCCACGCTCTGGGATCAGACTCCCCCTTGTTCCTCTGGACCCCTGGTGCCTCCGGGTACCGACTCTACAAGTCGATGGTCCCCGAGAGTGGGCTATTTTCAAGGATTAATAATAGGCCCCTCCAGAGCCACGATCTCAAGCGTGCGCCATCTTGGCTGCTTGGCCACGCCCCAAGAGTACTATGTCTTTAATTACACATTTTAAAATCAATAAAAACAAACACACAATCAATAATGTAAAAACCGAAACCAATAAAGCACAAGTCCATACACGCATGTACATACACTCACGCACAAATACACAATTTAAGCAATATAATTTCACAGTCAATACTTGGCACACGTGTCTGTAAAGATGTTAGAACCCAAGAGGCCGGTATCAGGGTCCTTAAGAAAATGTAGATTTATTACGGAGTAACAGTAAACACTGTTTCGGATTCAGAATCTATTACTTCACACTTCATTTCAAATTCACGATCCAAAAATGCATCCCAGATAAGTCTTTCACTTTCTTGATGTAAATATTTTCTTCTGAAGCCTGCTATTCCATGTTATGTTTCTATTCAGTTCTTTCTGAAAAGCATCCCAAAACCATGAAGGCAAAAAAAACTTCAGATACCAGAATGAATACACTAAATTCAGAAGCATATATGTATAATCTTAAAATGGTCCCAGCAAACTCCCTAACAGGCATCAGAATTGATCTCTCTCTCACTTTTTCCCATGAACATGCAAGTACACACACACACACACACACACACCTACACATTCTCTCTCTATATATATGTATATATTTTTTTTAATGGAGGAGTGCTGTGCGGACCCTCCTGGGACTTCAACATGCTCTGGGGAACACCACCTCATCGGGGCTAAATATAAATTTGTGCAGGGGTGTTGGGGACCACCACCTCCCTGGGGTAAGTAACAAAATTAAAACTGGGAGAGGGGTTGCAGGGCCATACACGGCTCCCGGGCCTTACACGGCCCTGGAGACCACCACCTCCTTGGGTAGGCTGGTGCAAATTAAAGGAGGTGGGCCACTCGGGCCCCCCCCCGGAGCCCTTAATTGCCCTGGGGAATGCCACCCCCCAAGGCTGGCTCCTGCTTTCTCCCTAGGTGCTCACCCTTGGGAGATAAGTTTCTTTCACTGTGACAGATCCTGCCAAGCAAGGGCAGCAATTAACCCTAATCCCAGCAAATGGGACCTGTAAAACTGCTCCTGCTCGCTGGGAATGGAGTTTTTAGCTGTTTTCCTGCCCTCTCTTATGCGGGCAGGGAAACAGATGAAAGGATTGCTCCCCCATGCAGGGAGCTGCATTTCTTGCAGCTTCCTATGTGCAGGAGCAATGCTGGCTCCCAGGGTGCTGGCTGGGACTACGGGGGCATTCAGGCCTTTCTTGCAGTCCCCATCATTGCACACTGGGTTCCTTGGGTGGGGCCAGGCTACCCAGGTACAAGTGGCCAGGCCCCAGGGGATGAGGGCCCCGGGGCTGAAATCAGCCTGGGGCAGGCAGCTGCGTGGTGCCGTCCCCTTTTTAGTAATGAGCCAGGCCCTGGGGTATGGGCTGCCTGGGGCCACAATCGGCCCAGGGAATGGAGCCAAATGACCCCCCCTAAAAATAATTGGCCAAGCCCCAGGGGATAGCATTCCTGGAGCCAAAATCGGCTCGTGCAAGGGGGCTGCGTGGACCCCCTCCCCCTTTTAATCATTTGTCGGGCTCTGGGGTTGGGTGCTTATAGGGAGTAGCCTGTGACCAAAACCCACTGCACACTGCTGAAGGCTGTGTGTGGTGCGGAATTGGGTGCTTTATAAGAGGTTGGCCGCAGGCCTTGTGCCCAACCCCCGCTGCCTACAGTTGAAGACCGTGTGCCCTCGTAGTTGGATTAATGAAATGTTACTAAACGTAAAAAAAACATAGAACTTCATTGAAAAAAACAAAGGTTACAGGGGCATTATAGTTAGGAAACAGAATTCAAAGAAACATAGAAATTCACTTAAAAAACAAAGTTTGCTGGGACATTATAGTTAGGTTCACATTTTACTCATACGAAACCATAGAAATTCAGCAGGTATATTTATACTTATCTCAAGTAATCTCTAATAACTATATTTCATATCCTAAGGTAACTATAACTTGTGCCCTTGCATGCACTGCTAATTATCCCAGATATTACTTCACTCATGACATCTTTTTTAACATCATTGCTAATATCAATGTACCATTTGCAGTAAAATTATTGATGAGGTAACTGTGCATGGCGGGTATATGGTACAGAAATACACTCACGTCATAGAAAGTTAAATATTATCTATAGACTGCAGCACTTATTGTGCATCCACTAGTGTGACAAACAAAATATGGCTTCAGGCCTTCTTTTGTAGCCTGACAGCTGCAGTTTAATACTGCTGCAGCCTGATCTGTCAAAACAACACTTTTGACAAGGAAATAACCTTCTTTTAAACTATTAATAAGTCCACACTATGTGGGTCTTGTAGCCGGCATAGCAGGTTGCTTGTTATTTAAAAGTGAGACATGTAGAATTGTAATGTTGCAGTGTCTCTACCATGACAATCTCCATAAACTATTTCACAGTGGAAGACTGATTTGGACTTGACTCTCTCTGCGAGGTCACCCCCAAATATTTTGCCTTGACCACTCCTGCTTTCTGAAAAGCTGAGGCACAAAGAGCCTTAACAAAAGGGAAGGCTGAGGCAGAGTGAGCCCTGGAGTGAGAGGGCAGAGGCCAAAAGGACCTTGGCAGACAAAAAGATGTTATAGGCTCATGGACAGAGACAGAGGCTAATGGAGCTGAACCTAAAGCTCAAACAAGCCTTTGAGTGCAGAAGAAATGTTGTAAGTGATTTTTAGTGCCCAAGGAGACAGGCAGATCCACATATCCTATGAAATAGTGCCTTAAGTTATTGTGAGGGATGACAATGATAAGTGGTTTGAGGCCTTTGAGGTTGGCCAAGAGATGCACAGGGTCCCTGTGGAGAATTGGGCAACTAGTCTCTGGAGGCATGTTCTCAATGAAGGGAGGGATGCACTGTTAGCCCTTGGGAAAGCGAACAGGATGAAGTATCCACTCATGAGGCACCCAGTTATCAAGAAGTATGATCTCACACCTGAAAAGTAAAGACCGAGCTGTTTAGGGTCAGCCAGAATTTACCCCAACGGACCTGGGTGGATATCATCGATTACTTTTATAAGGCAGTGGATGTTTGGATGAAAGGTAGTGAGGAAAAAAGTCCTAGCTTGCCAGACACTTGTTGAGCCTCAAGTTACAGACCCTGGGCTGAAAGGCCAATCTCAGGATACTATCCTTAGACTGGTAGGTGGGAGAGTGAAGGAAGGGTGCCTAAGACCCAGGGATATTGCTGCCACTCTGAGAAACCTCGGAGGTCAGAAAACCATGGATGGCCCAGGGTCTGACTCTTGACACTGACAGCGATCAGTGTCCTCTGTTGGTTGCTGTCCTTATGGGCAGAGTTTTCCTTGGGTTGTGGATAGAAGTCTGATTCAAGGGGTGGAATGGGCAACATCCCCTTGTTGCCCATGGTGGTACTGAGTGCCAACTTAGATGCATTTATTAGTAAAATAAGTGTAGAAGCTTCAAAGATAGGGTCCACAAAGCCAGAAGAAGGGTTCCCTATGGGACAGTCCAGTGGCTTGGGAGAGTAGTAAAAGAGGGATCTAACTGTGGTCAGAGGGAGCATAGAAACTGACAAGTGCCACTGCAGGAGAGGGCAATTCTCAATGTTCTATCACCTAAGCAAGGACGTTCATCAAGGTATTGATTATAATACCCTGGGTTTTGGCTGGAGGGGGTCATGTTGGACTTGGTACTCTCTGCAGGGTTACCCCCAAAAATGTTGCCTTCACCCATCCCACTTTCTGAACCCATTTTAGGACAGTGCTAAAGTATGTGTGCTCACTTCTTTAAAACATGTTAAAATTGGCTTATACCCAATTGCCACATCTAATTCACTTATAAGTCCCTAGTACAGGGGTACTACATGTCCCCCGGGCCTTATTACATTTAATAAGTGCTAACTTATGATTGGGAGCACGTTACAATGGCCTTTTTGGACTCAAATGAAATGCAATGTAAAATGCTCAGTAATGGTAAAGTTGGTTTTTAGAATCAAATTTGTTTTATTGTTTTTTTGAGGAAGAAAAGAGGACAACATATACTGCCTAGATCCCTGGGATTGTCAGACCAGAATAGGCAGAATAAAAGATCTTTGGAACATGCACAACCATAAAGACACAACAAAAAAATCAAAACTACCTCTCTTCTTCCCCACCTTCCTCCCAACCCCACCCAGCATCGCCTGACACACCGCCTGCATTTGAATGGTATACAGCCTACGGCACTCCCATTGCTAGCCATTGTCTCCATCCAGGCCACATTTATTTCCCTTTCCCCTTCGTTCAGTCAACCTGAGGACCCTGAGATAGTGGGGGCAGGTAAGTTCTTGAAACTCAAAGATTTGGTCTATTGTCATTCAGATTGTCTTCATTTCTAGCAGATCCCAGATTTTATATAGCCATTGATAGTGGTCTGGGGTATGCATGGTTCACCAAGTGCTCAGAAGTACCTGTAGTAGTGTCATTAGATTGCCCCTGGCAGAGTGTAGAGGGTAAGTGAGGCTGTCACCCAACCCAAGAATTATAAACTCAGGGTACCTCAATATCTTTGTGTTGAATATACTATCTATGTTATTCCATGTTTTATCACAGTATTTAGTAAGCTTGGGGCAATAAAGTTGACTTTTAAATTACAATTTTTAAAATGCCAGTTTTAGAAAATTGCATTTTCTTGCCCCAAAATTTTTGAGGCCTTCTAGGAATTTTCAGCTGCTGGACCTGTTAATTTCTTCTCCATCAGGAATGCAGGTTGGGCCCAGAAAGAGAACAATAAAAGTTGCTGCCTCAACATATAAACAAAGAACTTGACATCATGCTTTTGTCACCCCATACATCTTGGGACCTGAGTAGGGAGGAAGGAAATTCCAAATTCATCTGTAGGGGGGAATACTTCAGAAATTGTTTTCACTACAAAGCTGGCACTGGGTATAATTAGTGGACCTTCAGACAAATTTGTCAGTACACTCTTGAACCTGTGGACACCACAGAAGAAGTACTTCCCTGCTGCCAGATGACTTCCCTTCTGCCTGAAGCCTGCCCTACTGTCTGAGAAGGAAGACTGGACCTATTACCCTCATCTCAGGTTACCTTAGTTTCTCAGAGGGCTAGTTAGCTGGCCTCCTGTTCTGAGCTATGGGACACAACAAGCTCTAGAGGCCTCCCTGCAACTGCCCAGCTAACCTGCTACACTAGACCTACCTGGACCTGCAACTGGACCTGCCTGAGCTCTGCTGACCTTTGCTGGAGAGTGTTCCTGATTTCCAGGAGGTGACTCCTAGGACCCGGACCCCTGAGGTGGCATCAGTTGAGCTCCCCCTGGAAGAAAAAGAGAAACCCTGCAGGTTTGGGGCTTACTGCAACCACAGATGGGCAGCTTCGAGCCAAGATCTTGCAGCATATGCCGACTGCCGACACAAAGGTCTGGTGAACCAAACTCTTCACACTACAATGACTATCAGATTCAACTGACAACAAAGCATCTTCTCTTTGCTCTACAACATCCACAGCCGCCGGGACTTCAAATGTGAAGCTCCAGTAATGACTGTCGTCCACAACGCCCAACAGTATTTTCACCTACAGCGATGACTGTGGGGGTGCATAGTCTGCTTTTCCCTCCAAAGCGGTGACCATCCTCAAAGCTCTTCTTGCTCCTCGAGGCTTTCTCTACCACTACCTGGACTCTTCGTGGCGTACTTTGAGAAAGTAAATTTTTTAGCAGGGTAACATAGTCCCTGTATCCAGGCCACCTCCATCGTGATTCACCTGAACTTGTGGCTTTTCACCCAATCTCCCATGACCAAGTGGCACTTAGGCACAGTAATTACCTAAACAACTTTAAAATAAATATCTCATGTTCTACTGACTGGATTTATGTCATTCTGGTATCATTTTATTTATTACATTGTACTCTATTTTGCTAAATTGTCATGGCTTTCTCCTTGTGTTGTGTTTTCACTTTATTACTGTTTGTGTGCTACATAAACACTTTACCCTTACCTCTAATTTAAGTCTGACTGTTTATGTTCCACACTACCAGTGGGTTAAGCCCAGGTTAATTTAGTAACATTTGTGGTTCATCCTGATTGCAACATTTGCTTGAAAAGGGGCTTATACCCCCATCAACCAACATCCCAATTTCTCACACTCTGACTGTCCTACGAGTACACATTTAAATATTTATTTTGCTATCCACTGTTTGGGACAAGCAAGAGATTTGATTTGACTACTATTCTTAATATTTATTAAGATGCAATCTAATAGTGAAGTTAGATTTAGAATAGTTAGGAAAAGTAACTTTTAGAATGTTACCTTTTCCCTGCCTGTAGATCCTGGGGTTAATTTGCACTGGCCTGAAGCCAGCTTCTCTGCCCAGTGCTTGACCTTAATGACGTGTGAAAACAGCTTCCAGAGCAGAAACAGTGGCTTAGGATGGTGTCTGAATGGACTAGTGCAGTGGTTCCCAACCTGTGGTCCGGGTACCCATAGGGGTCCGCGAAGCCTTCTCAGGGGGTCCGCGAGAGCCTAAAAAATTAACAAATATTAATTAATATTGACAAATTAGGTCCCCAGCTTCCAGTAATGACTCAGGCGGGGGCCCCGAATTCTAATGATGATTGAGTGGGGGTCCCTGGGTTCCATTAATGTTAAAGTGGGGATCCACAGAAATCAAAAGGTTGGGAACCACTGGACTAGTGTGTAGAGAGGGTGATGCATATCAACTCAGGATGGGCAGCTAGGAAGATTTCAGGAACTTCTTGAACTTGAAAGGGACTGATATGAAGACTACCCATTCCTCATCTAATGTAGGAGGAGGTCTAAATAAGGAACAGCCTTTGTTCTTTAGGCCCAAGGTATCTAGCTGGGCACCAGCCCAGTGGAGAGGGGCTGGACCCACATCAAGCATGCAGTAGCAGAGGAGGAGGGACTGCACGTTTCCCTAAACACATCCCTGACTGGCACACTAGCTCCCTCCAAGGGCAGAATTTCTCTTCAAATAATGGATCATTTGCAGTAAAGTAAACAGGATGTCCTCTAAAGGGTGTGGATGCCCTTGAAATGTTTTCCCCATTGGTTAGGGAGTGTCCAGAGGTCAATCCCACCCAGTGGTTAGTGATTCATACAATGCTGGCACCTGATCCCCTGCTCCTCGGAGCACTTTCTGGACTTGTGAAAGATCAGATGTGAACTGGACTTGCATGTCTGTAACCTGAGAGGATCCCTGAAGGAATGGCCTGCTCCCTCATGTCTTCAGAACAAAGAAGTGTACTCCAAAGATCAGTGGCTGTCCACCAGTGTGGATACAGGGACACAACAAGCTACAAAAGGCCTAAAGTGACCAGTTGACCGGTACCAATGAACCTGGACTAGACCTTGCTTGTGGCTTCTGCTGGGGTAAGTCCTGGCCCCTAAGTACTGACCTTGAGGTCCTCGGAGCATTAAAAGTGACCCAGAGGACCTTCTTCAGAAACCATAAAAATATCTGGACTTTTTTTGGACTTACAACTCCTCCAAAGCTGTCAGTGGGACCTCATGGCAAAGGCTTCCAATTTTGATGCAACTTCTTCAGATGCAGAGTCAGGCATGTCTCACTGAAGGGTTTTGAGCTCCATAAAAAATACCAAAGGGCTGATTTAGATCTTGTGAGAAAGCTTGTATCTCCGCCAGGGGAATAAATTAAATTACTTCATCACCCTGACAGAGATGACAGCTGCCAGATTTATAAATGCTGCCAAGTTGGCAGTCATTTATAAAGCATTGGCAGGAACAGAGAACAAGGCTGTTCCTGTCAATGCATTTTGCTGTTTGTTGGAGGGCTCCATCAACATGGCGGGCCTTGCACCAAACATTTTTCATTGTATATTTTCAAAAAGAGAATCCTGAAATGGGATTTTCTTTATGAAAATAAAAAAGATAATGTTTGCCCTTGCCATGGAAGCATTATTTATTTGTTACTGCAATAGATCCACCCATCCTAATTGGGCTGATTGACATATAGACAATTCTTCAACAGCCTTAGCTCTGTTGGGCTTTGAAGAAGTTTGGCCAGGGCAGTAACTGTGTAATCACCGCTGTGGATAAGTTTAAGGTCTGCCTGCATCTAAATTGAGCGGGCGGACCACTGTGTTGGCAGGGAGGGAACTTCGTTGCTGTTACATTGGAGTTGTTAGAGAGTAAACTTTATTAATGAAACATGAGTAGACCAATTTTATAAATAATGTGTACTAAAAGGTCTAATTAGAGAAAATTGTACTAGACGTGTAAAACGTGCAAGTTTGAAATGTGGTTGACATGGTGTCCACCATCTCGGGTTCTGAGTGAAATAATACATAACTTTGAAAATGTATTTTGATGAATCATAACCATCTGTACTCACAAAAGATTATTAATATTGATGAGTAAAACTAATGATTTGAAATTATTTTGACTGAATAAATATTGTACTAAATATGATTTGAAATACATAATATTAGTTAAGAGGTATTAAATACTAATTATGAGCTTTATATGGTTTGAATATTAAGACTGTTTTACTTTTCATGTATTATCATTATTCAAAAGGCCTAAGGTTTAGTATGTTTCTGCAGGAAAGTGTTGAAGATGATATGCTGACTTCATAAAAATTATTTTTAAAATTTGGTTATTAACTATTCCATTTGAAAGATCACAGTGGTAATCTACTGTTGTTTTTCCACTCTGTTCATTCTGTACTTCCTTGTGATAACCATTTAAAGTTTTAACAATGGGTCTTAGTTTCTGGTAGGAAATAATGTTAGCAAAAATGTCATGTTCTTTGCTGGTTTCTACAATGTTAATATTCTGTGGAAACTGCTGTCTGGAGAGGAGCGTCAACATGGGACCTATCTTAAAGAATCATGGAGAAAGTTCCAAACTGGAGAAGAGATATAAGTTAATTGGTTGTTCACTGTCACACCACATAGTCTTGTCCAATAGGGGTCTAGCTAGTGATTTTTGGGACTTTAATAAGGCAAATTTTTAGATGATATCGGTCAGTTCTAGTCAGATATAGCTCAAGTCAGTTCTGTTGAAATTCAGTATAGTTATGTCTAGTTATGTCTTATGATTCTAACAGTTCAGAAACCTTAGGCCCCACAATACTGAACTGTTGCCCCTTTCCTATTCCTGATGCTGATCGCTGAAGACCTGCTGTTCCTGTGCTCTGCTGATGGAGACTCTGCTGACTGCTGTCATTTTTAGGAGAGGTATAACAAACATGCATTTGTTTTCTTTGCAGATTTTCCCCTAAAAATCCAACTGCATTTTTGTTAGCGCCATAGTTGAGATGTTTTCCAAATTCATTTTTGCCTTATTTTAATTTTTGCATGTGACAAAGCCTGGCCCTACACATGCTTTCCGAGTTAGAATTTGGTAGCAAGGATGTCTGACCCAATAATTGAATTTAATGTTTATTAATGGATTAGTTTGATTCAACTGCATAACTAATGAAAACTATTGATATTTCTCAAATAGTTATGTTGTTATTCTGTATACTTCTTTTGGACTGTTTAATGGTGATTGCTCTTGTCAGACTAAGATTCTTCAGACGTTTTGGACAGCCTGTGTCATTTCTGCATTACTATCATCTGATTTTGTGTATTATTTATGTGACTTTAGCATTATTAATATAAGGGCAATCAATGTTCAAACTTTATTAAATTGGTTTAGTGATTCATGGCCACATAGGCCACGATATGTGTAAATTACTGACTCCTTATTGCTTTTTGTTGTTGTTTACGGCTATTGGTTCTAATTGTTTGATTTGATGATCTTACTACTCCTGTCTGAGTCAAAAGATTTGAGTTGACCTCTAATGGAAGTAGATGTCACTGCCCTATTACGTGTCACCTAAGCCTAATTTAAGAGGTCACACGCCCACAGAGTTACCGCACCGCCAACATATAAATTAGGCCCTCAGCCAGAAGGTAAAATCTTTGACTAGGACATACTTGTTTGGTGCATTCAACCTGGGTTCCATTGCACTCAGTCTGGAAATGCCCCTAGATGCTGGTTTACCACTTCCATAAACTACCATTGGTGTATCTGCTTTTTTGGTACTGTTTTCACTTAAACATTTACAAATTAATATCTTGTTTCTCCTTATTAAATCTTTGTCATTTTCAGGTCATTCTTTTTTTTATTAAAATACTATTTTTTCTAATTTAGTTTGGTATTTGTATTGTTTGGTGGTTTTACTTTATTTCTGTTTGGGTACTGTGTAAATATTTCACACATTTCTCTAAGTTAAGCCTACCTGGGAGTTAAACTCAAGTTAATCTAGTGCCTTTGAGGTTCACCATGAGAAGTTCGTGTTATTCCTTGATGTGGGCAACCACACACAACAAATAACAAATCCACTTTCTTACAACACACTAAAACTAATAAATCATCAACAGAAATGAAAAGCATAAGCCTTAATAACAAAATAGCCAAAATAAATACAACCTTTACTCAAAACAGTTAGCACACACACATATCAAAAATGAAATTACATAAACTAAAAGTATTTAAACATATCTGAATGTGTTGAATCTCCAGCAAAATGAATCAAACATTTATTTAAATTAATGTATACACACGCAAACAATATATCAGACTGAAAAACACCCACACAAATGATGAGATGATACATTCCAACTATTTAACGCCCCACTATCAATAGTTTACACATCACATAAAACTTACAAGAATTTCAAAGAATAACATACATTGAAATCAACTACCAATAATAGCATAACACTAAAATTAATAATACACATCCAATGAATAACATACATTTCCAAGTACATCTCATGCATAGTAAAATAAATACAAAACACGCTATATTCACTTTCAAAGCACAAAAATCTAGGACACAGACGAAAACTATACATAGGTTTTTTAGTCTTTGTGAAGCTTGTTTCAGTCATGTCAGTGCTTTTTCTAATTTAAGCTATCCACAGGCATCCTGCGTGAGCCAGATGTCCCTGAGGCGCACTTCAAGCTCATCTGCATCTCTGATTCTCAAATAAATGTAATTTGGATATCAGATTGCAAAACATGCTTCTGGTACTGATGTTTTGCTAATATTATCACAACAGGGCAAAGCTTTCAGTTAAGGACCTGATTGCAACTGGGACAATAAGAACAACTCCTTCCCCCACCTCCCTCAACTATTTGGCCTCCCGATTATCTAGGGAGGCCAAGGAAACTGGAATGAGATGAGATGCTGATGTATAGATGGGGGCATATCCTGAGGACTTTGCCGGCTCAGTGCAGAGCTGAGAACCTGTTTCCATGCCTGCAGTATGTAAAGTGATTTAACCCGAAATTTCTCAGAGTTAGGGCTTGATGTTCAGACATTACAGCTCGGAAATAGTGAGCAAAGTTTGCCTTTTTCTGTCTTGGAGGTAAGCTGTCAAAAATAATGCACTAGTCGGAAAAATCAATTCAATGTATGCACTGCAGGTGCATAAAAGTAGGCATTCGGTTCTGCGCCGAGAAACAGCAAACCCATAATAATATGGCCCCGCTTTGATAGTTTTTTCATTGTTTGGGTGCCAGACACAAATAAACAGACTCAATCAAACATTGAAAAAGGCAACAAAGAGCAATCTTTGTCTTGCTCATCAGTTCCAAGCCTAAATATGCCAAAGATGTGCTGGGTGGCCTTCGTAAATTTCAAATAGCCCGCTTAAAGTATGAGCTAAATTCAGCAGCAAGACTAGCTTTAGACCTAGGTAAACACTAACAGTGGGTCAACCAGGCTGAATCCTTTTACAATGACTGCTTGTGAAAAAGCGGGTTACCTTCAAATTGGCATGTATGATATGTAAGTGCAATCCAAGGAACTGTTCTACTTCCACGTTCTTGCAGGTAGCTAATTTGCAACTATCATTCAACCCGAGAACTCAGAGTAGACCTTCACTGCTTCTTTTGAGGGGCATCCATACCCCAGCTGATATTATGAAATAAATCAACAGTCTAGAATCCCTAATGCAAGTGATTGCAGGACTAGGTAAAGAGAATCGTTTTCTTCTTTACAATGTTCTACTATCCTGTTGCTATTTGAATAGAGTTACAAGATTTTCAATATTAGGTCAAAAAATCGGACATTTCCTACCAATGGGTATTCAAGAAAAACCTACATTAAGGAGCTTCAGAAATGCGGTAAAAAGATTTCTGTTGCAAAATAAATTAATGGCATCATTTATTTCTTTATAGATTAAACTAATGTCTCTGATCTAATGATGCTTTCTAACTAAGAAATGCGTTTTATTTATGTGTATTTCTGCAAATGGAGATAATCAGATTTGTGGTGTGCACATTACATAAAAATACAAAAAATGTGAACAAAAAGTCCCCCATCAGATAGAACACATGCTCTTTCCTTATAAAATGTCTCATTGGAAAGTGGACTACTTCTGAAGAGATTTAGAAAGGGGAGGGTTGTTTGTTGCTACATGCTCTCTCATATCTTACGTGTCCAATACCAGGGGCATAATGCAGGCCCCTGCAGCCCATATTGCGCAAGGTGCCCCCAGCTCTTCAAGGGGGTCCGTTCAACTCAAGGCCAATGAATATCTGTGAGATATGAGAGACTCAGAGGCCCCTCATCACATTCTGTATTGGGGGCATCATTTTGATTTGTGCCACTGTCCAACATATCATGCCACCAGCTTGTAACCTGTGAGGAAGAAAATTAGTACCAGCATTTGGCAATAGTTAGTCTTGGAGTCAACATGGAGGAAAATAGTAAATTATCGGAGCAATCCTTAGTTAGACCAATACAAAATGTTTTCTAGATCAGGCGTATAGGCCTAATGATTTGGCTCGAAAAGTAGCAAAATATGGTCCCAGAATCCTCCTATTAGTGATAAGCTGCAGACACATGCAAAACTCTGCCTTGCCATCCTCACATCTGAGGTACCTGAGATAGGAATTTTGGGTCTTAGCCTGCTAAGCTATCAGTGTCCCGTAATGTGGGCCTAGAAATGTAGCAGTTGGTGCTTTATTTATCTTAGCCATCGAAGAAATAAAAAGCTGAAATTCAATAGGTTTATTCAGCTCTCTAGTACACTGTACCTCTGAATCAGAGGAACTTATTTAGGGAAAAAGAGGAATAACCTAGATAGGCTCGGAGTGCTAAAACTATTAAAAAGGCAGGCAAAGGTCAGTAGGTGTCTACTGTATAATGCAACCGGCAAACAAATGCTTGCTTGTAAAGTAATGTTGAAAAAAGACGAGAAAAAGCTTTCCAAATTCTGGAGACAATGCAATCACACATCTTTAAGTACTTAAAAACTGCACATTAACTCACTATTTTCATCCTTTATAAAGAGCATAGTTTATTTTTTCAAAACTTTTCGCTCCAGAAGCTGTAAACAGAATTAAAAAAGGGAGTGTTAGAATTTAAATTAAGGTGCTTGCCATGGCCTCATTTCACAGGACTCTGAACTAAAACAAATGTTCCAACAATTTGGTGCTCAGAAGTAGCCCAGGGAGCAGATTTATAGGCTCCAGGACAAGGTCCATCTCCTTTTCATTCATTTTAAGTACACCCTCCTCCTCAAAAGCCAGCCCAGTGAGTGCAGCAGCCAGCTCCTCCCCGACTGCAATAAAAGTAATGGTGTGCCACTGTCTGCAATTTCATATGTGGAATGCAGAAGATAAAACAGAAACAACCCTTAAAGCGCGCTCCTTAGTCATACCCTGGCAAAAATATAACACTTGCTGTGCTTTTACTGACAGGATGGGAATGGTGGGAAGCAACACTGAGAGCACAGGGAAGGTATTGGAGAAGGGGAGCAGCACATGAGGGAGAGCGCACACAAGAAACACAAGAACTCTGATAGATTGCTGAATGAAAAAGAAAAAAGTAGTTCCCTTAATGTGAATAGTGGAATGATAAAGTCATCCAATCAAAGCTTTGGTAAAAAAACTATACTTTAGGGGAGGACCAAACTCAATAAGAAGGTAAGTTTTCAAACAAGCAAGGAATGAGTGTGACAAGTAAGCCAACCAACAATATGAGATGTGCTGGCATAATGCCCTCTGTAAGTTTTGTATGGTCCACAAGAGGTCTTTCAACAGCAGACAGTTTAAAGCTGTCTGCAGACGAGACAAAAAATAAGAGCCTGTAGCAAACATGCCTACCAATCAGTGTACAAAAAGTGGCTGATTGGAAGATGTTTGATTAATTGGACTCGGGGAACCTGATATTGGTTACCTGTTTGATCTAACAATGTAAAAAACCCACATTGAAAAACTGAACACACCGAAGAGATGGTTCAGCTCGCACTCTATAGTCAATAGTATTGAAGATGTCTCACAGTGTTGGGGAGTCCCAGTCAAGAAGGGTACTGCCATAAATCAGGATTTTTAAGAAACCTTAACATTTCTCATCATAAAGGATTACTCTGGAAGAGTGTCACAAGACATCAGCCAAGGTCTGCCCAGTAGTAAAGCTACATGCAAGATAGCGTTCAAACTCATCGAGCTAAGAAAAGCTGAAGCAACGGAATGGCCCATCAAGGTTTTTTAAGCCCAGGTCAAGCATAATGGCATGCAATTAGGCAAACATTGTAAAAGGAACACATGCATAAGAGCTCTAAATAAACATAATAGTTGGGAAGGATTATCATTTTGATTCATTATTAGTTCCGTATTATAGATTGTACTGTAATTGCATATATGTAACACTTACAATGCCTTATAAGGCTATGAAGCACTTTGCTCATGAGTGGCATGCTACTCCGAGAATCATTGTTAGCGGTTAATGTAGTGATATTTTGATTAGTGGCTTTAGACATGTTTCAAAGAAACAGTTACATGCAATATCCCAGGATGTTTGCGATGGGGTTGGATGGGTTACATGTCATTGCTATGGGAGAAGAGAGTTTGAGTTTTTATGTGAAATAGTTGTGGGTGGAATAGATAGGGTAGAGGATGATAAAATTACTACTATTGAAAAAGAAAGGGACTACGGACTATAAATCGACATCTGGGCAGTTTACGTAAGTAGGTATAGAATTAAATGGGAGAGCATGCTGCTTTGTGTAGGGTTGAGTACGGACTTGCAGTTTGGGAAGAGTTCAATGAGGGAAGATCATGGAAACAATTTTTGAAGGATTACCCTTGCCTCTGAATTCAATGAAAACTACCCAAGGTCTATGCATTTAATTTCAAAGTCACTAGTTTGACGATCTCCCCTTTCTCTCCTTCAAATATTCCACGCTCTGACATATCCCTCCTTCCCATCACTAAGCTAAATAAAACAGACAGCTGAAAGTCTATAATAGTGACTTAATGTCAGTAATCAACCTAATTGCATCGAATGTAAAAAGATCCCAAAGATACTAGTAGTCTAGGGATGTTGCTGTATTACAAGAGATGTATCTTGCTAGTGTAGAATCCGAGAAATTGAAGAGGGATTAGATGGGCATGGTGGTGCGCAGTAATAGCTGATCCGCAGATCTTTATTGCCATTCCTAACATCGCAAAGAAACATTAAGTTGCAATATTTTTCAAAAAGTAATTACAACCTGAAATGATGATTGTGGCCATTATGTACTCGCAAAGATATGTGCTATGAATAAGACTCTGGGTTTAATCTACCAACCTAAGAGTGCAAAATTGGAGTTCCTCTTGTACTTATCTAGATACATCACAGAAAGTGGAAAGTCTTTCCCCTTCTAGTGGAAGATGACTTGAATTTTGAACCAGACCCTTTCCTAGAAAAATCTGTAGCAACAAGCAAAGCTAGCCATGCAGATAGAGCCATTCTGCAAGATTTAGGTTTGCAGGACCTCTGGAGGTTAGTATAGCTGAGAAATATTAATAACACCCATGCATCCCATGTTCTAGGATCATAATTTTACCTTATGAATATTAACAGTTCTATCTCTGACTGCTCCATACTCGAGGGTTGCATGTTGGATCATGTGCCAATGCTATTATCCCTGGACAGAGGTCATGAAGCACTATCATCCTGGATATGGAGGATAAATACTATGGGATTGATTCACAAAGGTAAATTTACACAGGAGTAAATCTACATCCGTAAATTTACTCTTACACTTTTGAGTAACTTTACAACTTTTGGTTATTCACTATTTACAAGTATGAAGTTACTCAAAAGTGTGGGCACACGTCCTCACACCCTGAAACAGGAGATATACATGCCTTCATGAGGCCCCGGAGACCCCATACACCAGGGCCAGAAACTTCATTATTGGAAGGGTGGGTCCCCCTCCCTGGGGCTCAAAGAGGCCCTAGGAGACCCCATCCCCTGTGGCCAAACATAAATATTAAGGGGAGAAGAGTGTGACCCACCTCCTCGAGCCAATGATTGGCCCGGGGACCCCATTCCCCATGGCCAAATAAGTTGCAGCGTTCCAGGGACCTTCATCCCCTGGGACACCATAGTTCCTTGCGCATGAGAGTGCAGGCATACACTACCCACATTCTCCCAAGCAGGCAACAGAATTTTGCTCCCACTCTAGGGAGAAGTGATTCATGCTGCCCCACCCTGGCAGAAAAAAAAAAGGGGCAAGCTCCAGCCAGCACCCTGTATGTTGCTGGTTGGGGAGCCAGCAGGGACCACGGGGAAACACAGAGTGTGGCAGAAGTGGATGTTAAAAATTGTCTCCTGCAAGGGGAGCCAGCAGGTGCTGTGGGGCTCTGGGGCACCCCCTGGGGGCCCCAACATGAAAAATGAAGGGTGCGCCGTGTGGGCACCAGGGCACCCCAGTTGGTTAATGAAAGAAACATTTAAAACATGCTGCCTGCTCCTTCTTGGCCCATGCTTTTCCCTCCATGGCCCCAGACTAAAATTAAATATGTGGTGTCCCGGTGGAATAGGGGGGCACTTCGGCACCCAAAACATGATTAATAAAAGAGAATAAATTAATAACAAAGGAGCGGCAGGTGCTTCTCATTTATTATTCACTTCCTGCGCGTGAAGCGTCCCATAAAGCCTTGCAAGGGCTTTTCTTATACATTGTTTTTATCCTGGTGTTACCTCTAAAATGGGTAGGGACCACACCAAGCGGTTTGTAATGTTATTGTGGGATGCAGGAAGAACAGTAGCTCCCACCAAGCATTTTCTTTAATGTTATGGAGGGGTGCAGAAAGAGCAGCAGCCCCCCCCAGCGACATTAGAATAAAAAGAACAGTAAGTCTCATGGGTCATGAAATCCACAACCCCAGGAAAGCTTGCCATATTTTTCTAAAGTATTCTTAATTGGAGCTCTTTGTTTTTCAGCTGAGGTGAAGAGCCCGCTTTTGGCTGATTTTATCACTGCATTTTGTGGTCTGAAAAATGTCAAAACAAAGACTTAGAGGCATGAGATGTTTTCAATAAAACTTTATTAAGCATTTCATGAGATAATTCATTTTATTTAACATTGGACTGTGTGAATTAATGAATACATATTTGATTATAGTTATTAGTTATTTTTTCAGAAAGATGGTGGGTATGCTTTATATATGTTGGAATACTCACCCTTTGATAAAGAAATAGGCCTATTTTTCATATTTTGGTGTTGTCACCCTTTGACAAAGTCAGTAAGTCTGCTGTGCTTAAAATAACACCCTTCACGTTGTAACATCACATAGCCTGCAGTGTTTGGGTGCATGGCCTTGCTGCAGACAAGATCCTGACCCCAGCCCCATGCCATGCATGACTGTGCACAGTGGGAGTTTGCCAGAGAAGGGTTGGGCACAGGGCCTCCCCAAAGGCCCTGCACTGCACAGGATAGGGAGCTCACAGGGGGTTGGGCTCCGTTCCTGGCCACCATAACTAAAATGTGTGTACTACAGTAACTATTACTTGTGCCCTCCCCAGGCACTGCTAATTACCTGACATAGTTCATCACTTGTACATGCTCTATGACATCATTGATAATATGACTTACATCTGAAATTACATCTATGATGACAAGACAATGCATGGAGAGGGCATGTTTGTCAGAAATGAAAACCGAGCAATAGCCATGTTTTTTGGCCTGCTAGATGTCTACTTTCTGTTTTTCACAAACAAACCCCCACCAGGACTACTTTACAATGAGAGGGGCTCATCACAAATACATTTTTGAGTACTGGAAGTAGTACTACTTTGTATAGTCCCAAATGCTATTTACAGCTCTCTACCTGTAGAGCTCTGTCTATGCTATGCCTGTTCTGCTTCCTATAAGCTTATATCTCCACCCATAAGGTATATGTTTTTAGGTCTTCTTAATGCCTTATGTCTTCTGGTAATCAGTCATAAGGAGGTGGCAGCCTCTGAGAAAAAATGGCAAACAGCCAGATTAGTATTTGACTTTCCTCATCTAACGTAACCTTGACTGCTAACATTTTTTTTTTTTTTGTATGGTGAAATATTTAGATAAGACGAGAGGTAGGGAATGAAGGGGCTTGTAGGTAATGCAGGACTAACACTAGAGCTTCTACAGTCCAGGGCAATTTTAAAACTAATGGATCATATTGAAAACTCTTCTCTCTACCTATTCTTCCCTGCCAATTAACTGGATTTTGCTCTCACTGCTAACATATCTGTAGAACATTATGGCCCTCATTATAACATTGGTGGCAAATGCCTCCTACCGCCACGGCAACGGCTGCCAACATACCGTCGCCGTGGCTACCGACCGTCCACCAAATTATGACCGTAGCCGGAATTCCGGCTGCGGTCATGGCGGCGGACAGCGGTAAGGTGGCGCTGCTGCCAGCAGCAGCGCCACGCCAGCAGAACGCCGCCGACCATATAATGAGTCATGATACGGCCTGGTGGTGTTTTGCTGGCGGACGCTGCTGCTGGCAGCAGCGCAGCATCCCGTCTCCTGCTGGAGGACCCCCTGCAAGCAGGTAAGTTGGGTTCTCCGACAGGAAAGGGGGTTGGGGGGTGTTGTGTGCGTGTGTGGGGGGTGTTTGTGTGTGACTGTGTTTGAATGCGTGCATGTGTGTGTAATGCATATGTGCATGAATGGGTGTGTGTGTAAGTACATGTTGTGTCGTATGATTGTGTGTGTGTGCCTGGATGTAAGTTAGTGAGTGTTGCTGTGAGTGTGTATGAATGTATGCATGCGTGGGTGAATGTGGGAATGCGTGTGTGTATGGGTGTGTATGTATGTGCGTGTATGTGTTGGGGGGTCTGGAGGAGGAGGAGGAGGGGGCGGAGGAGACCTCTATCAGTGCCAGGGAAGGAATTCCCTGACACTGATAGCGCCTACTTCCATGGTTTTCGTGGCGGTGCAGAAACAACGGAAACCATGGTGGTGGGTGGGGTCAAAATGCCACGGGCAGCCTAGTGACGGCCGCCGGGCTGGAGACTGGTCGTTACCGCCATGGCGGTCGGTGTGCTAACTTGGCAGTTTGGCTTTGGCCAAACCGGCAATTACATAATAGTGGCGGTATGTACCGCCAGCCTGTTGGTGGTACTACCAGCACTATTTCACCGGCCGCCGGTGTCGTAATGACCCCCTATATCTATATTGTCCAAGTCTTAATATACAATCTACAAGAACAATACGTGTATCAGTCTGTATGACAAACTCCATGATCCCTATAAAATATTGATGCTGATGTCAATTTAATTGGAACCTACTTCTGTGATTCAAGATCAATAGGTGGGTAAGTGTGCACCTTTGAAACTTGTTAGTGAAGATTAATTGTTAACTCATTTTCTTGTGTGCTGCAAAACTATCACAGCTTCTTGTTGCAACCACCTAATTTATAAGTTAGCTTTACTGGGATTGCTCAATGATAGTCAGATATGACAGGTATGTCATCCAATCTTAAATCTGCAATCAAGTTACTTACTTCTTCACGAAGTGAGACTTCATAACCTATTAATCTTACTTCCCATTTGTGTATGTTGATGCTACATTTTAAAGTTTTTTTCAACCAGATTAAAAAATAATAATAATCTTCTACCCCCACCTTTCCCCATCTGACTCTGTTGCGTTTTGCCCACTGCTTTTCTGCCCTTCGACTCCAATAGTTTTTGCTATTGCTTCCTTGTGTTTTTTTTAATCACCTTGTGTGGTAACACTATACCGATATTGATTTCTATGAATGTTGCTTGTAAAGCACATTAAGGGCCTGATTCTAACTTTGGAGGACGGTGTTAAACCGTCCCAAAAGTGGCGGATATACCACCTACCGTATTACGAGTCCATTATGGCCCTCATTCTGACCTTGGCGGGCGGCGGAGGCCGCCCGCCAAAGTCCCGCCGTCAGGTTACCGTTCCGCGGTCGAAAGACCGCGGCGGTAATTCTGACATTCCCGCTGGGCTGGCGGGCGGCCGCCTTCAGGCCGCCCACCAGCCCAGCGGGAAAGAGGCTTCCACGATGAAGCCGGCTCGGAATCGAGCCGGCGGAGTGAAAGCTGTGCGACGGGTGCAGTTGCACCCGTCGCGTATTTCACTGTCTGCGCAGCAGACAGTGAAATACATTTAGGGGCCCTCTTACGGGGGCCCCTGCAGTGCCCATGCCAGTGGCATGGGCACTGCAGGGGCCCCCAGGGGCCCCGCGACCCCCCCTACCGCCATCCGGTTCCCGGCGGGCGGACCGCCGGGAACTGGATGGCGGTAGGGGGGGTCGGAATCCCCTCGGCGGCGCAGCTAGCTGCGCCGCCTTGGAGGATTCCAATGGGCGGCGGTACACTGGCGGGAGACCGCCAGTGTTGCCGGTCCGACCGCGGCTTTACCGCCGCGGTCGGAATGCCCATTGGAGCACCGCCGGCCTGTCGGCGGTGCTCCCGCGGTCCTCCAACCCGGCGGTCATGGACCGCCAGGGTTTGGAATGACCACCTATATCCTATGGAACTCGTAATACGGTAGGTGGTATATCAGCCACTTTTGGGACGGTTTAACACCGTCCTCCAAAGTTAGAATCAGGCCCTAACTCCTTCTTTACTGGTAAGCGGTCACTATAGAAAAATGTAAAATACATATATTAATCATTTGTTTCCATAAAATTATGAGGAATTGTGGAATTCTGGGGGCACAGCATACAGGGTCTGGTGCACTGGTCCAAACAGCTGAAATATGCTGACAGTGTGGTAACAAAGTTAATTGTTCCAAAATAGCAGTTTATGTCCTGTTTGAATGCACCCATGTGAATGAAGATATTAAACTGCAAGCTGTGTAGTATTCATTGGTGCTTGATTACAAAAGAAATGTAAAGACATTACACTTAAAACAAGAAAATGCATGGCCAACCTGATGAGCTCCTCAATAATTTAACAAAAAAATAAAACTGGTCACTGTGCCCCTGAAACCAAGCTACATCCAAATCCAGACAAAACTGGTCTTGGGTTGCTTGTATTATGGGTTAGAGGGGGCACAGCCTGATAGTTTGGACTTGACTGTAATTATTGGAGCAAGGTCAAAACTGATATACATATGCCTGGGTCCAAACAGAGGTGGCATTATGGGAAAAATACTGATGTTGTTGTTTGAACATGTGGCTGGCAGCCATTTTATGCATTCATCCAGTGTGCTTTTGCCAAAGGGGCTTGCATATGTTCTTTGTTCCACATGCCTCCTTGTTGTTATTTGACCATGTGGCTGGCAGCCATTTTGTGCATGCAGCCAGTGTGCTTTTGCCATGGACTTGCATGTTTGCTTTGCTCCCCATGCCTATTTGCTCCTTGTTGTTTGACCATGTGGCTGGCGCCCATTTTGTGCACCCAGCCAGTGTGCCTTTTCCATAGGCTTGACCATGTTCTTTGTTCTCCTTGCTCCTTGTTGTTATTGTTTGACCATGTGGCTGGCAGCCATTTTGTGCATCCAGCTAGTATTCCTTTGCCATAGGCTTGCTTGTGTTCTTGTTCCCCATGCCTCCTTGATCCTTATAGTTGTTGTTTGATCATGTGTCTGGCAGCCATTTTTTGCATCCAGCCAGTGTCTTTTCTTCTGTAGGTTTGAATGTGTTCTTTGGTCCACATGCCTCCTTGCTCCTTAAAGTTGTTGTTTGACCATGTGGCTGGCAGCCATTTTTCTGCATCTAGCCAGTGTGTCTTTGCCATAGGCTTGCCTGTGTTCTTTGTTCTCCTTGTTGTTGTTGTTTTACTATGTGGTTTGCAGGCATTTTTGGCATCCAGCCAGTGTGTCTTTGCCTTTTACATTTTATTTTATTTTAATTTATATTTTTAATTTATATTTTTTATTTTTATTTTCATTTATAATTTTAATATTTATTTCATTTTTTAAATTTAATTTCTTGATTTTTATTTTAATGTTAATTTTTTTTATCTTTGTTTTTGTTTTTTTATTCTTTATATTTATTTAATTCTGCATTTTGCCTTGATCCATCCATCATTCATGGCCCACAGCCATGCTACAGCATTCGCTAAACAAATGAGTATTAATTGATTGATAATTCTTTTTTTAACAATTATTCAATTTCTCTTGGACCACCTTGCTGCCATAGGTTTTTTAAGGATTATTCCATTTTTCCAGGCACCTCTCTGACTACCACAGGTGTCTCTTTTAAAACAGATGGAGATAAAGCAAAAAGCTATCTCTGCATGTTGTGTTGACTGATTTGAAATAAAATTTTATGGTGTGGTGTTATGGTTTGACTTTAGAATGTTTGATTAAATTGGTATTTATTAAATAAGTAACCAGCCACACTAATATTGTATTTGTCTGTACTATTTCAGCCTGCAACAATGCCATGTTTCGTTAACTACATATTTTTCTTGCTTGGTTGCTTTAAGGTGCACAACAGAAAATACGTCACATTACCTGCAGTACTGTCAAGGAGAAGGCCTGTACAGTGCTTTTAGTTCTCCAATGTCTTCCGCTTGTACAGAAAGTTGCTCCCAAGAAAGTGGTGAGTGAGAAGAAGCAGCTTTCCATCAGTAGCATGCAACCACAACCTTTTTCAGGAGACGTATGCCTGACACACCGGCCCCTGGGAAGGAACCTGAGAGCAGCCCTCCTGCATCAACTGTACCACCCCAACATAAGCCCAAGACTATGTCAGTCAGTGAGGCAGCCACTGTAATCATGACGAGCAGTGACGTTGAATTGGATTTGTCCTTTCTGCAAAGTAGCACCCAATCATTTCAGCTGAAACCTGCACCAACCCTTACCTCAGTAGAAGTATGCACTGGAGAGAGATAATTGGCACACACACCTACCTCCAGTTCTTCTTCGGGCATTGTTAGCGGCCCAGTAAGAAAGTACTTCTCCCCAGTTTGGAACATTTTTACGATTAGCAAACAGGAGGAGAACATTGCAACATGCTCCATTTGCCATGCAAGTGTTCAGCAAAGAAAGCCTGGTTCAAATTATGATACTAGAGGGCAGACGACCCATATGAAAAAACATCACATAATCCGGTGGGAGGAGCACCTCAAAACAATTGCTGAATGTGGTCGTGGTGGTGAAGGGGAGGAGAGCCTGGAAACATGAGCTACAGCTGGTCAAATCATGGATGAAGGTGAGGAAGAAGAGGGTGGCATCCTCATGCAAAGCAGCCCTTTTCCCAGTAGTGCATCAGAATCATCCATCTTAGTGACCTCACAGTGTCACAGGAAGACTCAGAGTTAGATGGAGACACCACAGCTTATGGTGACTGCACCATGACGCACATTGAGTATACCACCACCTACTTCTCAAATGTCTCCTACGTCAGAGAAAAGAAAAGAAGAAAAGAAGAAAATCCAGGCTACTATTGTGGGCCTGTTTAGGCAGGAGAGGCCCTATGACCACAACCACCCAATGGCATAATTGTACAATGGGAAGCTGGCTAAAATGTTAGCGCTGGACCACCTCCTTTTTTAGAATTTGTGGCAGCCATCTGCCTGAAATGGATGGTTCCAAGTTGGACCTATTTTGTCAGACTTGCTGTTCCAGTGCTGCATCACGATGTGCTGCAGTTGGTTGGACAAGCTTTGCAGCAAAGTTCGGCCCAGACTATCTACCTGACGACAGACATGGGGACCAGTTATCAGGCTACTGATAACATGTGCATTACTGCACACTGGGTCTCTTTTGTGGGGTAAAGCAAAAGCTATCTTCTGCTCTTGACCCTGAAGATATTTTTAAGAGCATTTGGCAGGATGCAACAGTAGCCGTGTTTGTCACGACTCACGTGCTGCTTGCGCCTGGAATCTGCGGATCTCGTGGCGTGGATCTTGAGTGTTCGGCTTTGGCCCAAAAAGGGGCGACTCTTTCTGGTAGCCACGGTGCTGTAGGCAATGGAAACGCCAAGAACAGACCGTGACCTTCAGAAAATAGCGCCAGAGGGAAAAAAACCCTTCCAAAAAAGGGGAAAAAACCTCCAACAGAATGACTCCTGAAAAACAAGAACAAAAGAACAGGAATCAAAAAGAACTGAATTCAAATAGCACAGAATTGGCGAATTCCAGAACCAAAAGGCAAGGAAATCAGGAGCGAGGACACCATCTGAACAGAAAGTGTTGCAGCGCAAAGAAGAGAAGAAAACACCGCCCTTAAATACCAAAAAACAGGAAGTGACCCACAGGAAGAAAAAGGACACCATTTTAGATAGGGAAAAGTAGATAGAACAGAATAGAGTAGAAACCATAGAGACTAGGGAATGAGGAATGCTGGGAAGAAAAAGGTAACCTGGGAAGGGGGAAAAGACATAAAGGAAAGTGCAGCAAAAACCCAAGAAAGAAGAAAGAAGAAAAAGAAGAAACAAGAACAGGTAAGAGGGGTCAGGAAACCCCAAAAATGCAGAGGGAGAGAGCAGTGCGAGGCCCCATGTAAGGTCTGGGGCCTCGTAAAGTACAGGAAAGGCTCGGGGCGCGGCGCGTCTTAGAAACGCGATGCGCGGCCCGAGCCGAACGCCCGGCTTGAGCCGAACACTCGGCTCGCGCCGCGCGGTGCGGCGCAACAGTAGGTCCCCCTCCCGAAGGCCCAGGTTTGAGAGGAAATAAACGGTGAAAGCGCTGAATCAGAAGAGGCGCGTGAACAGAAGATGCGCCTTCCCAAGAACATTCACTGAGAGGATAACCCTTCCAATGAATCAGATACTGCAGACGTTTGTGAGAAAGACGAGAGTCACAAATGTCCTGAACCTCATATTCAGGAACATCATCCACTAAGACAGGAGGAGGACAAGGAAACTGACGAGACTAAGGGTCAGGCACATAAGGTTTAAGCTGGGAGACATGAAAGACTGGATGAATCTTCCACGTATGAGGTAAGTGAAGACGGACAGTGACAGGATTAATCAGCTGAAGAATACGGAAAGGCCCGTAGTAGCGAGGTGTGAACTTGTTCTGAGAAAGACGTGAGGGTAAGAATTTGTAAGAAAGCCAAACTTTATCTTGCAGATGGTAGTCCGGAGTGGACCTACGTTTCTTGTCTGCTACTTTCTTCATATATCTCTTGGTGTGTAATAGATTGGATCGAATTAGTCTATGGATCTGTAGAAGTCGTTTGGAGAAATGAGTGATAGCGGGCAGGGGAGAGGTAGACCGAGGAGAAGTAGGAAAAGAGGTAGGATGAAAGCCATAGGAACAGAAAAAAGGAGTGACCTTGGAGGCACTATGGACAGTATTATTGTATGAAAATTCTGCAATAGGGAGATAAGTGTTCCAGTTGCTTTGGGTAGAATTGCAAAAACAGCGAAGATATTGCTCTAATCCTTGGTTCAGACGCTCGGTCTGTCCATTGGTCTGAGGATGGAAGCCTGATGACAGGGCTCTATTGATATTTAGTGTTTTACAAAAAAATCTCCAAAACCGGGAAATGTACTGAGGCCCTCTATCGGATACAATGGTATGTGGAAGTCCATGAAGACGGAAGATATGATCGATAAATATCTGGCTCAGTTCTTGGGAGGTAGGTAGCTTTTTCAGGGCAGTGAAGTGAGCCATTTTAGTAAAGGAATCCACTGTGACCATGATTACCCGGTTTCCTGCTGAAGGTGGTAGCGAACACATAAAATCAGTAGAGATGGTGTGCCATGGAGTTGGCGGAACAGGCAAAGGCTGGAGTAATCCTGCAGGTCTGGTACGGGGAATCTTGACTTGAGCGCATGTGGGACAAGCCTGAACGTATCTTTCAATATCCAGTCTCCAGGTAGGCCACCAGAAAAATCGCGAAAGAAGTTCTTGTGTGGCCTTTATGCCTCTATGACCCGCAACCGGTGAATCATGGCACATTTGTAATGCTTTTTCTCTTACTCTGTCAGTAGGGAGGAATAACAGATCTTGATAATAATGGTAACCTTGTCTTTTATGTAATAGAGGCCTTAGTTTCTCTACTTCGTGATCAGATAAGTTGGAGTATTCCAGTTGTACCTCCTCCAGAAAAGACTGAGCTACTCCAATGATCTTACTAGGTTCCAGTAGATGTTGAGATGGGGCAGGAGTACAATCTGGATAACGGCGAGACAGAGCATCAGCCAGAATGTTTTGGGATCCAGGAATATAAGTAATGTAAAAATCATACTGACTGAAGAAAAAGGCCCAACGAGCTTGGCGACTATTCTGGCATACGAAATTTCGTAAACATTGTAAATTACGGTGATCTGTTCTCACCTCAAAAGGCTCCTTGGAACCCATCAGGAACTGTCTCCATTCTAGGCAGGCTGTTTTCAGGGCCAATAATTCTCTTTCCAGTACTGAGTAATGTTGTTCTGCTATAGAGAGTATATGGGACAAGTAGAAAACAGGATGTTCAAGACCATCATCCTCTTGTTGTTGAAGTAAGACGGCTCCAATGGCTCTTTCGGAAGCATCGGTAACTACAATAAATTGTTTGTTGGTATCTGGATGTCTTAAGATGGGAGCTTGAGTGAACGCCTTCTTTAAATCTTGAAAGGCTGTTTCGGCCACCTTAGTCCAGACAAATCCTTTTGTTAAATTTTCCTTCTTTAAAGTGTGAGTTATATGGCTAGTCTGTTTCGCAAAGTCTAAGATGAATTGCCGATAAAAGTTCGCTAAACCCTAGAAAACATTGTGTTTCTTTAATAGAAGATGGGGAAGGCCAATCTAGAATAGCTTGTACTTTTTCTTGATCCATAGCTATGCCGGTGGGACTTAAATGATAACCCAGATATTTAACTTCCGTCTTGTCAAACTCGCACTTTTCTGGTTTGCAAAATAGCTGATGAGCCCGGAGTCTTTGAAGGACTTGTTTCACATGGGAAGAATAGAGTTCGGGATTTCTAGAATAAATAAGAATATCATCTAAGTAAATTACAACTGTCTGGTTCAGAAGGTCAGAAAACACTGAGTCCATAAATCTCTGGAAGATTGCGGGGGCATTAGTGAGACCAAAAGGCATTACTTTGTATTCAAAGTGACCAAAAGGGGTCCTAAAAGCTGTTTTCCACTCGTCTCCTTCTTTAATGCGTAAAAGGTG
This sequence comes from Pleurodeles waltl, assembly GCF_031143425.1. NCBI lineage: Eukaryota > Metazoa > Chordata > Amphibia > Caudata > Salamandridae > Pleurodeles > Pleurodeles waltl. The sequence continues at coordinate 719,408,422 of NC_090445.1, read as the reverse complement.
GTAGGCTCCCCTTAGATCTAGTTTGGTAAACCGTTGAGCCCCTCTGACTGCTTCTAGAATATCCCTGATGAGAGGCAAAGGATAACGATCTTTAATAGTTATCTTATTCAGGCCTCGAAAATCCAGGCAAGGGCGAAGATCCTTCGATTTCTTGGGTACAAAAAAGAGAGGAGCCCCGGCCGGAGAGGACGATGGAACAATAAGACCCCTCTGTATATTTTCTTCCAGATACTCTTTTAGAACTCCCTTTTCAGGTTCCGTGAGGAAATACATCCTTCCAAAAGGAACGATAGTGCCAGGTTCCAAGGGAATAGCACAATCATAGTCCCTATGTGGAGGTAACACAGGTCTGGATGGTTTTTGGAACACATCTTGAAACTCCAAATAGTGTTCAGGGACTCCTTGGACTGTATTAATGGAAGAACCGGTGGTAACTTCCGTAATTATTGATCTCTTAGGTGACCAATACTTGTCAGAAGAAAAACAGTGCTCGTAACAAAATTGTGAAGACAAGGAAACTGTCCGGGTTGCCCAATTCACATACGGATTATGTCTAATGAACCATGGAATTCCAAGAATGATGGTATGGTTGGGGGATGTTATGAGATCAAAGGCAACGTGTTCTTGATGGTTACCGATCTGTAAATTCAGCAGCAGAGTAGTTGTATCAACTGGACCAGAGGATATCAAGGATCCGTCCACTGTGTGCACTTGTTCGGGAATTTCCTTGGGTTGTGTAGGAACTTGTTGAGTAGTGGCCCACGTCTTATCCATGTAAATACCACTAGCACCACAGTCTAGTAAAGCCATAGTCTTTTCTTGACGGCCGTCAGGAAATTGTAACAGGACTGGTACTATGAGTAAGGATGTTGTATTGTCATTAAAGGAACTGATGGAAGGTATGGCAGATAATCCCGTCCCCTCCCTTCTTACAGAGGACGGGAAGTGGCGTTTCCCGATGGCCTTGACGGACGTACAGGACAGGTACGAAGCATATGGCCAGCAGAACCACAGTACAGGCACAACCCTTTCTCTCGCCTGTCTTCCCGCTCGCTAGCGGAGAGAGGACCTCGAGTAGTATCCACCTGCATGGGTTCTCCTTCGATGTCTCTAGCAGGAGGGCGAGGTTCCTCAGAACGGTGTGGATAAACTCGTGAAGTGCTTGGTTGGAAAGACCCTCTACTCCTTCTCTTCTCCGATCTCCGTTCCTGAAGGCGGTATTCAATGGAAAGGGCTTGATCCATCAGGCCACGAAGATCTTCCACTCTGGTGGAATGTACTAATTCATCCTTTATTTCTTCTTTGAGTCCTCTACGAAACAAAGTCACCAGCGTACGTTCCACCCAGGTGGTCTCTGCCGCTAACTGACGAAAACGTGTTATGTATTGTAGGACATCTTGTGAACCTTGTTGAATGTCGCATAAGGCTTCTTCCGCTGAAGCCTCCAATCCAGGACGACTAAACATTTGTTTGAAGCGATTCACGAAGGCAGAATAGTCCGATAATACCGGATCGTTGGAAGATACCATTGGGGTTGCCCAGGCCAAGGCAGGACCGGATAAGGCACTGATTAGATAACCCACCTTTGTTCTGTCTTGGGAGAATTGGGTGGGTCGGAAGGCGAAGTACACCGTTAAGGAATCAAGGAACTCACGCAGTTTGGTTGGTTCACCGGAAAAACGATGGGTAGAAGCTGAAAGCGTTGGAACATCACCACTGCGGAAAGCCAAAGCCTGTCGTAACGTAGCATTCTCATTGCGTAGTTGTTGTAATTCTTGAGCTTGTTGCTGAATCGTCGTCAGGAGAGAGTGATCCGGATCTGCAGTAGCCACCACTGTGTCATCCATGGTGTTTGAAGACGTCGGAATGGTTTGGCGCTGCAATCTGTCACGACTCACGTGCTGCTTGCGCCTGGAATCTGCGGATCTCGTGGCGTGGATCTTGAGTGTTCGGCTTTGGCCCAAAAAGGGGCGACTCTTTCTGGTAGCCACGGTGCTGTAGGCAATGGAAACGCCAAGAACAGACCGTGACCTTCAGAAAATAGCGCCAGAGGGAAAAAAACCCTTCCAAAAAAGGGGAAAAAACCTCCAACAGAATGACTCCTGAAAAACAAGAACAAAAGAACAGGAATCAAAAAGAACTGAATTCAAATAGCACAGAATTGGCGAATTCCAGAACCAAAAGGCAAGGAAATCAGGAGCGAGGACACCATCTGAACAGAAAGTGTTGCAGCGCAAAGAAGAGAAGAAAACACCGCCCTTAAATACCAAAAAACAGGAAGTGACCCACAGGAAGAAAAAGGACACCATTTTAGATAGGGAAAAGTAGATAGAACAGAATAGAGTAGAAACCATAGAGACTAGGGAATGAGGAATGCTGGGAAGAAAAAGGTAACCTGGGAAGGGGGAAAAGACATAAAGGAAAGTGCAGCAAAAACCCAAGAAAGAAGAAAGAAGAAAAAGAAGAAACAAGAACAGGTAAGAGGGGTCAGGAAACCCCAAAAATGCGGAGGGAGAGAGCAGTGCGAGGCCCCATGTAAGGTCTGGGGCCTCGTAAAGTACAGGAAAGGCTCGGGGCGCGCCGCGTCTTAGAAACGCGATGCGCGGCCCGAGCCGAATGCCCGGCTTGACCCGAACACTCGGCTCGCGCTGCGCTGCGCGGTGCGGCACGACAGTGTTTGCCATGGAAAAATCACATACAGCTGCAAACATCTTGACAAATATAATAGCAAGTTGTCTGAATGGCTGTGACCCAAAGGTCTCCAAATTAGATTTGTTGCCACGGACAATGGCAGTATCATAGTCAAGGCCATGGCAGACAGTGGGTATTTCAGGGTCCTGTGTTTGGTACACTGCACCAACCTGGTAGTGCAAGATCTTCTAAAAAAAGAAGATATAGTCAGCAGCATACTGACCACCTGCAGACGAATTTGCACTCATTTCAGCCATTCTTTTAAAGCCCAGAAGACGTTGTGAATTATTCTGTGTGCTAGCAGAATATCAGTTAAAGCCCTTCAGCAGGAGGTGCGAACACATTGGAACTCAACCTCTCATATATAGGCCTGGGCAAAAAACTCTGCTCTGCTTGCTGAGTTTGGGGAATTCAGCAACTCCACGTTCCGCGGAGAACAGAGAGTTACCAATGGACTCCGCACTCTGCAACGGAGCATAGTTTTTTTCCCCATTGTTGCGCTTGATATATTTTTGTGAGCGCCATAAGTGGTACGAGATGTGTGCCAGGCACTCGTGAGCACAAACAAGATTTTCTACCCGCCCACGAGTTCCTGCAAGATTTTCCAGCTGCACCACCAATTTCCGGTACTTCCTTTTGTGACATAGGCAAGCACGAATGAGCGCAATCGACCGCGGCTGCAACCTGAAGAAGCTAAAGCAGCTAAATCTCCAAAAAGACAATTTTAAGTTAAAAACCTTCTCTAACGGGTTCTTGGTGTTTTTTTTGTGCGAGCAGTACTATTTTTAATTTACTTTTTTTTTTCAAAAAAGGAATTGCCCCAGAGATTCCAACTTTCTGTTCCTGTCCAGCAGGCTCCTCCCAGTGTTTTGTCCATCTCCTGGTCACTTTTCACTTTGACTTCTAACTGGAAGGATCACTCTTTTTGTCTCCTGGATGTATCATTGAATTTAAGGACTATGTTGTATTTGAGATTTCACAATTAAGTTAACAAAACACTTGTATAGTGGTGTTGTACAACTTGTTAGATAGAGGGCATGCACTATGATTTATCTGTACTTTTATTTGATTCTTAAAATGTATTGTGGTAGGTGGCCTGCAGTTTGAGTAGGGGCCTAGTTATTGTTTTGCTTGTAATTTTTCTTCTTTAAAGGAAACATGTTTCACAGTTCAGTACATTTTCTCCATGTTTTGTAAACTTGCAATATTTATTTAATTCACTATGTTATGTGGCCTAGTCTGCTGATGGAACAGATCTTCCAGCTGTAGGCCCAGTACATGATGCATGATGAAACAACTGTTTGTGGTGTCTGTTGAATTGAAACATCATTTAGACCATGGATGGCACTGGATTAAATAGTTACAAAATGTTGTTTGATGGTATTTCACGTTTTTTATATATCTGATGCCTTTGTATGATGTGTGCTGTTGTAGTAAAATGTACTTTTTTAGGCCATTTAATTTTCGTTTTTGGAACTGCTGACTTATCACAGTTTTTTTCTCCTGGCCAAATGCCTCCTTTGTCTGGCCAGTGTGTGAGAGTATTTTCCAAAGGCCACCATTTATCTTTGTTCCCTATCCCATGTGGGTAGGAGCCCTGTTTTGTATAGTCAATTATAGTCCTATCTGTGCTTTTAGTTTTCTATTCATCCTGCTTGTTGTTTGACCATGTGGCGGGCATTTTATGTAGGCAGCCAGTGTGCTTTTGCCATGGGCATGCACGTTGTGGTCATGCCTCCTTGCTGGTTGTTGCCATTTGACCATGTGGCTGGCAGCCATTTATGTAGGCAGCCAGTGTGATTTTTTTTAGGTCTTGCATATGTTCTTTCTTGTGGCCATGCCTCCTTGCTGGTTGTTGCTGTTTGACCATGTGGCTGGTGGCCATTTTGTGTAGGCAACATGTGGGCCTGCATCTGTTCTTCTTTGTTGTGGCCATGCCTCCTTGCTGGTTGTTGTTTGACCACGTGGCATATTTTTTGTGTTATGCTTGAGGCCTAGTAGCTCCTTGTTCATTACTAAATGCACTGAAAGAACATTGTTTTATATTATATTACATCGTTTGTTTGCGTTTGTCACCTGCACCACTTCTTCCCGCCCAAATTCTATTGGTTTTTAATGGTAGTCCCATTTCCCTAGTACATCAGTAAATATCATTTTTCAATTTGTATTTTCTTTAAATAATTTGTTCGACACATTTATTTTAGTTAATTTAATAATAATAACAATAATTGATTATTATTATTATTATTATTTATTTATTTTTCCCCTTAATTTTGGAATTTTTAATAAAAGGTAAATTATAATTTTTATTTCATTTTTTTGTTTTTAATTTAATTATTTTAATTTATTTCCATTTTTCCCATAAGCCCCATGTCTGCCATAGGTGCACAGCTGCACAATATTATTCAAGGATTATTCCCTTTGTCACCAGCACCTCCCTGAGTGCTACATGCAAACTTGATGCATATAAAGCTAACAGTTACATTCTGTATTTCATTGTTGTTGCTCTCTCTTATCCTTCCTGAGTGTACTTGATGATGAAATTTAATGTTGGTGTGGTTTTACAAATGAATACACTGTATTATTAATTATTTATAATTTAAGTAACCAGTAAACAATATTGTTTCTACTACAATTCAACTGCAACAAGGCTACGTTTCACTGATGTTCTTCTTGCATGGTTGCTTTTAGGTGCACGAAGCATAAGAGACATCACTCACAGTACTGCCAGACAGAAGGACTGTGCACGACATGATGTGTAACCACATTCAAGACACGAACATCTCTTCAGCTTGTGAAGCTAAGTGCTACTGCCAACTGAGAGCCTCAAGATGGCCTCAAAGAAAGGTGCTACCCAGAAAGCGTCCAGTGATAAGAAGGAGCTTCTCACCACTGGAATGTCTCCCCAGACCTTTTTCGGGGAAAAACGTGTGCCAGCCTCTGAGGAGCAAGCTGGGAGAAGCACTCCCACATCAGCGGCTCCCCTTCAAACTAGGCCCAAGTCCATATCTGGCACTGAGGCAGCCTCTCTAATCACAGCAACACTGAGGAGCCGTGAATTTAAATTGTACTTATCTCTTTCTCAAGGTAGTACTCAATCGTTGCCAGAAACTCAGCTCAGTGGACAACAACAGCCGCAGCCAGCAATAGTAGTTCCTCCCGTAGTAGGAGCACGTCAGGAGGATATTGAGCTTCATGCTGAGGAAGTCAAAGAAGCCCCTCTCACAAAATCCACTGTCTTTCAGATCTCCACCATGTTCTTCTTCAAGCTCCCCTTCTGATGATCAAGACTCCACTTGGATGCCAGGTCAGTCTGAGACATGCCAGGAGAGGCACGGAGTGAAAAGGAAGGTTTCTGAAAACCTTAGAGTTATGGATGAAGAAGAGGAGGATGACGCGTCTGACCACGAGCCAGTCATCATGGATGTTAGCCCAGCTCCAGTTGAGTCCGACATTACCCCATCTTCTCAACCTGCACTGAGGGATGTGGCACAGATACCACCACCATCACCACCGCCAGCTTCCATATTTACAATATTTACAAGGCCCCGGCTACGACCTACATCCACAACCACCTCAGTAGAAGTAGGTACTGTAGAGAGGCAAAGGTCATCAAAACACCCCCCTACCGCCACTTCTTCCGAAATTGGCAGTGACACCAGTGCTGGGATGTTGACCTCCTCAGTTTGGAACTTCTTTACGGTTAGTGAAAAGGAGCCGAACATTGCCATATGCTCCATTTGCCGAGCAAGTGTTAGCTTTGTACAAACTGTGGTACTGGAGGACAAACACCACGCAATCCGCTGGGAGGTGCACATTAGCAGCCAAAAACCTACAAGTGGTATGGTGAAGGTGGTGAGAGCAGGGAATCTGATCCGATCATGGTGGAAGGTGAAGGTGAAGAAGAGGGTGACATTTTCATTACACAAATCAGCCCTGTCCCCAGCAGTGCAGAAGTATCATCGCCCACATCAGCAACATCGCAATGGCACAATAAGACTCAGAGTCAGGTAGAGACACCAAGGCAAAAGCATGCAGTGCTGCCCCACTGAGACTCACATTGAGCCTACCACCACCTAGTGGCACCAGTGAAGAATAAAATCCAGGCTACTATTACTGCCATGTTTAAGCAGGAGAGGCGTTACGAACGCATCCACCCAATGGCATGTTTGTACAATGGAAAGCTAAAATGTTAGCACTGGACCTCCTCCCTTTTTCTTTTGTGGAATAAGTGGGGTTTCTAGAATTTGTGGTGGCTATCTGCTCGAAATGGAAGGTTCTCAGCCAGACCTATTTTGGCAGAGTGGCTGTTGCAGCACAACATCACGATGTGCTGGAATTGATTGGACAAGCTTTCCACACAATCCACCTGACGAAACACATGTGGACCAGTAGCCAAGCCACTGATTACATGTGCATCACTGCACAGTGGATCTCTTTCGTGGAAGGTAGAAAATTGATATCTGCAGGTGTCGACACTGCTGAAATTTATAATGGTGCTCGGAAGCATGCAAATGTAGCCATGTTTGCCAGGGAGAAATCCCATGCAGCTGAAAACATCTTGGATGACTTTAACAACAAGGTCTTCAAATGGCTGCGTTCCAGAGGGCTTAACATTGGATTTCTTGCCAAGGAAAGTTAAGGCCATGTCAGATGGTGGCTATTTCAGGGTCCTGTGTTTGGCGCACTGCATCAACATCATTGTACAGGACTTTCTAAAAAAAGAACTCCGAGTCAACTTACTGTCTACATGCACAAGAATCTGCACTCATTTCAGCCATTCTTTTAAAGCCTAGAATCTGTTGAGGATTATCCAGTGTGATAATAGAATGCCAGTTAAAGCACTCATATAGGAGGTGCCAATATGTGGAAATTTATTACATGTTGCAATGTCTGTTTGAGCAGTACAGACCAATCAATGAATATGTCAAGCAAGGAGGGGATGCAACTGTGAAAGGCATGATCATTGAGATGGACCAATGGGGTCTGGTCAAATGCCTGACAGAGATGCTGCTTCCTTTTACATTTGCACCTGGGAAGTCAGCAAGGAGGACTGTACCATTGGCCAAGCTATCCTATTATTGCATATGCTGAAAAAACAGCTAAAGGAGGTGTCTGAAATGTACGCAGGTGTGGATGAAAAACCAGATGCGCAGGAGTTAACGGAGTTAACGGAGATCTTAACCCTTCGCTTATCTCTTAATACAAGGCTGCAAAGAGACAGATGCGCAGGAGTTAACGGAGTTAACGGAGAACTTAACCCTTCGCTTATCTCTTAATACAAGGCTGCAAAGAGACATTGGGGGTCAAATATGGAGGAAAGTACTGTCAACATTATGAATCCAAACCACCAATGTACCACACCGACCAGCACGGCGGTAACGGCTGCCGGGCTGGAGACATCAATCTCCAGCCCGGCGGCGGTCACTTGCCCGCCTGCGGGATTATGACCCCCCCTACCACCATGGTTTCCGTGGCTTCCTTACCTCCATGAAAACCATGGTGGTAGGCACTATCAATGACAGGGAATTCCTTCCCTGTCACTGATAGGGGTCTTCCCCACCTCCCTCCCCAGGTTCCCCCTACACCCCTTTCCTCTCCAGACCCTCCCTCCAGACACGCCCCTCCCTTCACACACGCACACAAGCATACACACACCCATCCCCACATTCATCCACGCATGCATACATCCATTCACACACACATCCGCACACATTTACATACATACACACAGACATGCATTCACACAACTCAATATACACGCACTCACACCCCCAAACATGCACACACATATGAAATGCAACACCCCCGCATGCACAGACATACACACACACACACACACACCCACACACACAAACACACAACGCCCCCCACCCCCAGTCTGAGCACCCGACTTACCTGTAGTCAGGGGGTCATCCGGCAAGAGATAGGACGGGGCGCTGCTGCCAGCAGAAAACCGACAGGCCGTATTATTCTCATAATATGGCCGACGGCGGTCTACCAGCAGCTGCTGGCATGGCCACAGCCGGATTTCCACCATCCTTCTGGCAGAAATCCAGCGGTGGTCATAATCCGTCAGAAGGCTGGTAGCTGTGGTGATGGTCTTTTGGCGGCCGTTGCGTTGGTGGTAGGCGGTTTTTACCGCCGGGGTCATAATGAACCCCATTATGTCATCTAAACATTAAATCACTGCCGCAATTCTTGACCCACAGTACAAACAATTACTGCCCACTTTCATTCCTTGTTCAGTTGGGGATGTTTCAACCTACAAGATGTGGATTGCTGGGCAAGCCAGAGACCTAGAAAAAGTACAGCGTGGAATTAGAGGCCCATTCATGGCAGAAGTTCTGATGTGCAGCCTCCAACTTCCATAGAGCCTGCGGACAGTACTGTTGGCTCACAGCAGCCAAAACCAAAACCAGCAACAACAACAGGAATAGGAACGGCAGCCCCAAAATCTGCATTCAATTAGTTTTTAAAGGTTGGGCTTCAGCCCACTGCCAAGGGGAAGGCAAAAGAGGTCGAGCAAGGTGGAGCACCAATGACTATTGAGAGGATGGTCCAGGCCTACTAGTATGACCCAACGGAAATCTATCTGGATCAAAACCCATTGGTGTATTGGTATGGGAAGAGGCGCCAATAGCCAGAACTCAGCAGGCTGGCAATAAAGTATCTTGCTTGCCCGGTAGCCAGTGTGTCTGCTGAGTGCGTGTTTAGTGCAGCTAGTGTCACAGTGAGGGACCAGTCTCTCGCCACCAGACTCAGGTCATAGTAGTGTGTTAGCTGACCAACTTCTGGGCCAACCACCTGAGTTTGAGAATGAACGCTACTATCCTGACTACTGAGTGGAGCAGGGCCACCATGGAACTTTCATCTTTCTATCGACAAACTGCTTTGAGAAGAAAAAAGATATAGCTAGCTGGGGGAACATTATTATTTTGTTTGTTTGTGTCTCACTGACTAATGAACCAACACCATTTTAGACACATTTATGGCCGGATTGGAGTTGGACCAGTGAGCTGTGAAGAAGCCCCACTCCTCTCCACCCTTAAAATCCCTTCAAGGACAATGGAGAGACAATGCCTGCCTCCATCCTGTCCCCGTGCCTATCCTTTCTTTTATACCCTAGCAGGACTGCCCCAGATATTTCATTTACAACTTAATGGCCAACGTGTGTTTTGTTTCGTGAATCAAATAGGATTAGCAATGTACGGCCATGCTTGTTTGGAACAAGTAAGTAATGCTATGCACAAATGAGTGATATGACATATGAGTGGTTCTTGTTTCAATGTTGAGATGATTCATGTGGTGGCAGATAGTAAGAGTGGGTGTTTATTGTTTAACTATAATTTATTGCGCTTGATTGGGTTTGTGATTGATTTACAAGGTTGGTGGCCATTTTTTTACTGAAGGTGATTTTTTTTCCTTCCTCTTTGACACTTAGAGAGATTTCTTAGCTGGTTTCACATTAATTTGTTTTCTGGTTCACATTCCTCAAAGACCTGAGCAATCCATTTAGCTAACAAACACAAATCTAGTCTACACAAAAAAATCAATGTTTCTCTTGTTGTTAAACGTAGCTATGCTCTACAGGTTGCTCTATCTCAATTGGGGCAGTAGACTGGGACTTCAATCAGAGTTGGGAGGAAGGTGCAAGGACTTCGAGAGTGAATTGACAACTCCAACAACTGCCAGAAGAAGGAAGTTGTCAACTTCATTGATAGCAACATCGATGATGAGTCTAAGAGGCCTACTCAACTCTGTCGACTGGTGAAAGGCAAGCTGATTACTTGATTTGGGAAATGCAGTGCTGCTGCGTGTGTGTGCTGGCTGGCTCAAATTTGAAACAATGTGGTTGTGTGGGGGCCTGTTGTTGTAGGTAGCTTGGGGAGACAGATGTGTGGTGTCACAACTTCACATTATGCACTTGCTCTAGGCTAAATGTTATTATGATGATGATGATGACAGTTGCAAGTTTGATCATGCAGATATACATGTGGCCACTTGCCTGTGATTGTTGGTTGTTGTAATTGCTTTCACAGCAGTCATAAAATAAATGATTGAAAAGGACTATGCTCTTGCTCTGCCTCCTCTGAGTCTTCTTGGTAAATTACTCCTCATGAAGCTTACCTTCCATTCTATCCTTCTTGAATTACAATATCATGACAATCCACAGGCCCTCTCTTCTCCTACACAAAAGGCAAACACACCATAACACTCATGCTTACTTTATTGGACCACTTCAGCCAGACAGGCACTCAAGATTGAAGGGGCAATCCAAGAAGAATGCAGAGGTACCACACAATTTGGCAATACAGATTACTATCATTTTTCTTTTAATAATCTTTTTTTTAGAATTGTGTGTGCTAGCTTCACTCCAACATTATTTGTATTTACTATTTTGCAATCCAGTGTGACACTGGGGCTGACAGAATGTTTGCTGGGGCTGGGACTGAAAGAATGTTTGTAATCCATTCAAGTTAACTGTGCCATACTCATTCCTTTCTATTCCTCCCTAAACAGGCCGATGATCAGTGACCAGCTGAATCTTGTGTTTGTGTAGTTTTTGTCTTTTTGTCACACCTTTCCCTAAATCCCCTTTCCCATCCATTCATCAAATCCCTAACCCTCTTCCCCCGGGCTGTGTGATTTATTGAGGTGTGACTTAATAATTTATACCATAAATTAATCACACACTTGGTGGGGTGGATGTAGAGGAAGCAACACCAACTCAGTATGCAGGATCTTCATTTTAGTTCACCTAGGTGGGAGTGGGACCTTGTGTTTGATGCCTTCACTGTTAGTGTGCTAGCATGATAATACTACCACCACCATGGCACCTTTGGAAATCGTTGAGCCCTCGCTTCATCTATTTAGGTAAGAGAACTATGGGGCATTATTGTACTTTTAGGCAATATAATAGGCAATGGCAACCCCCACACTCCTTATGGGTCACACAAAGTTGCAGACTGCAGTGCAGAGACTAGGAGAGTAGCAGGACAAGGGTACCTAACCGCATAACTAATTATTATACACTCTCAGCAGATTTTGAAAACATGCTGTGCTAAAGGGCAGCAGTGCGAAGTAAAACACCCCAAAAAAGATTTAGGCATAACTAACATTAAATAAATATTTATTAACCCTAACAAGAAGAATATAAACGCACCCCTTCCATCCACAACTGGCCCAAACCTCTCCACAAACAAATCTTCCTCTCCCCAACCAATGTCCAAAATCCCCTCAAATGTCCATGATTAAAAAAAACTAAGTCCAACAGTCCCAGACCTCGTCCCAAAAATCCATTCCCATCCTCTCCACCCACAACAAGTCCCACCCGCCAAAACAAAGGATAAAAAAGGGGCAGCAGAGGGGACTAACAGCAGGCCAGGAGCTGGTTAAGGAGCCCCTCCATGCATGCCTGCCTGGCTTCTATTTGCGCCAGCCTTCGCAGGATGTGGCATTGAAAAGTGGTATCTAGGCAGGGCAGCAGTGATGGAGTGGCGGGGGGTAGTTGCCATGAACTGCAGTGCCGGTGATGATACTGAGAGGCTGGAGATGCTGGGGGCTGGCTGGGACCCAGGCCATTGGCAGCTGCCACTGCTGCCTCCTCCACCTCCATAACCACCAGACACTGATATTCAGCCCTGATGGCCTCCAGCTTCAGCTGCCGCAGCCGGGCTGCTGTTTCCTACTGTGAAGGTGGACCAGCAGGAATAGCTATATCAAGAAAGAAAAAGACAAATTGTAAACAACGCTCTGTGCAAAACACTTTATTAAAATCATGTAGTGGCAAAGTGACAGTACATCTGCTGGTCACCTCAGGCCATACACTTTTGATTTGATTAGAGTCACAGCCATTATGCACTATGGAGTACATTAATTCTTCTCTCTCCTGTTGTGCTAATTTAATGGAGGTATGCTAGTTCAGCTGGCACCCAGTCATACTCATTTCTATCTGCAGCTGGGGCAGGTGTAATAGACAATTATCTTATTTCAGTGGCTCTGCTCTTCTCCAAAATGGCTTTTCAATTTTACCCTGACTACAAGGCGGATGAATACTGAGAATGATACACACCACTTACTCAAATAAAATCAATTGTGCAGTCATTCTGTCTGCCATAAGTAGACGGTGGGAAAAGCGATGTACTCCAGTACAGGGAAAGGATTAAGGAATGGGGTATTGAGATTGCATTTGACACATTCGTCACAGACCATCTTATCGGCAAAAGTCAAGGCACTTACTTAGTCCCACTTTACTCCCTGTTCTCATCACCTTCCTCCACCACACTTTGTAACTTTTTTCCAACAAAATACATTTGCTGGGCAGTAAGAAAAGGAATCTTAACTTAATGTGTTTCATGGTAAATTAGAGGGATTAGGCTCGGTAGGTAGAGTAGATGCTTTACTGATCAATTCATCATCCTCATCATCATGTACCTAAGGCTTAGCTACTAGTGTGAGTCACTGTGGTTGACATATATTGAAAGGAAAAAATCTGAACAGACGTTAATCCGTTATGGAAACCATAATGAAATATATCACTTGGCTAGAAAAATGTGGCACAAGCAAAGAATGGATTTTTAAAACTTTTCGGAAGTCTGGGACAGAATTTAAGAAAGATTAAAGGAGTGAAGTACTAGGAAGTGACTGAGTGAGTGGGCACTGGAAGGGAAGAGAAACACACCTTGTTTTTGCATTGCCATGTATTGAAAATGTTGAAAATAAATGACAGAGTAACTTTAAGCAGACGCACATTGCACAGCTAACATTGCAGTGTTGATTCTGCCAAAATGAACCATGCAGTTATTAGGTTATCATGGGTGGAACTGGTATAATGCCATAGGTAGGGAGGTGAGTCAAGGGAATAGTCAGAAATACCACCCCAACCCTTTGAGTCCAACCTTTGCTAAAACCATTCCAAGCGAGTTAAGTGAGAAGAATGCCCCTACCCAGAAGAGCTTGCTTGTTTCTTCATTCCAATCATTTATCCATTCATCATTGCATTGTTCTTCTAGTATTCTTATTCTTCACCCTTGGCTTCTACAGACCATTTAAACTTTACATTTAAACTTTACATTCTCTCGTCTTTCACTATTGAACACCATCCAAATTCCAAACATGGCTCTCAATGAACCTTTCACCAACATCCATTCACCCAATACCCACCCTGCATCCTTTCACCCATTCACCCATCCGAGATCCTCATCCAACCCACCTGAGGATTCCTTTCACCCATCCAGGCAGGCATACATTCACCTGTATACCCTTTCATCCATCCTTCACCCACCCATGCATCCTATCACCCACCTATATGATTATTATGCACCCATTTGCCCACACATCCTTTCACTCATATTATATTTCACCCATCCTTTCTTCTTCAATCCTTTTTTTTATTTCCCATAAACCCATCATAGTTAAAGTTCATTATGAACCTTTGTCTTCTGAGTTACAGATAGAAGAGGACACTAACACTCAACTCCCGCTGTATCTGCTAAAGTAGGGGGTTCATGAGTGAGTCAGCAACACTAGTACACCCTTGCAGTGAGTATATTACTAATTGTCAATAAGCACGTAATATGACTTACCACAGCATGCCACTGCCGAGACTCCACCTTCGACCTCTTACGCAGCCATGTCTCTGCTGGCGTTGTCACTGCTGGCCCTGACACTGGTGGTTGGTGCGGATAGAAAAAAACATTACACATTTTAGATGCTATATAAGCCTCCCCCTGTTGTTTTTTTAATAGCAAAATAGAATTCATCAGTATAATTTGGTTACAGACTTATGTTCTATCAAAATATCAGGTGGGCATTTTGTTGGTTGGTGATTTTTTTAAAGCAAAGTAGTCAAGCCAAACAAAAACTTTTTGCAATAGAGGGGCAGAGTTATTGATGAATATGAGTTTTTGAAGAGAAATAAAAGGCTGCAAGAACTGGTCAATGAAGGACATATGGTCTTTGTTGGCATATGCAATGGGGCCGTCCTCCTTATACTTCCAACTATGGTCCACGCTCATCAACTGCTGGTATACTATAATAATAATATAATACATGCACAACACTGGAGGGTCAAATTACATGACCATATCCAAACGCTCTTTTTTTTACTGATTGAGCTGGAGCAAGAAAAAGAAAGTGTATAGAATACCTTACTTGGGCATGCAGTCTTCACAGTAGAGTACATGGGTTCTCCTTATAGTACCACCAGTCCACAAGATATATAAGGGGAGAGGGAAAGCTTACCAAAAAACAGAAGAAAGGAAGTTACAGACAGACTAGTACAGACAGACAGTGTGAAGTAAAATACTGAAACCTGAAATATAGAAAATAAGTAAATAGGATAATGCAGGGATAAGAAGAATTTAGGAAACAGATCGAAGAGGAGTTGGAAAAAAAATGAAGGTACAGTAAAAAGGTAAAAAAACATTCTAAATGCGGAGCTGTAAACGTTAGGGAAATAAATATTAATATTAACAACAGGAGGACTTGCTGGGGCCAGCAGAACCATCTGCCCTGGCACTTGTGGAGTGGGCACCTCCAGCTTCCTCACCCGCCTGAACATCCCTCTTCTTGCCCCTGAATGCTGTATGAAAAAAAGAAAACAAATTAAAAAAGATTAGTGGTACAGTTAATAATAATCTCTTTAAAAATATTTTTGACAGGTAAAGGCAAATGCAGTAACACTCAACTTTTCTAAATCAGAGCATAGTACTAGTATTGTGGACCACCCTATTCTAAATTTCCTAACCCTATTCCAAATTTCCTAAACTATTTTGGAATTACTAATAAATTGCAATGAATGATTTTTGCTTCTCATCTCATTCTCAATCTCTCAACACCCTTTGACAGGCCAACTCAGTCTGCATTTTTTAATGCATAGATGGATGCATGCATGTATAAATACACATCACTGGGAAATTGCAGGCACTATACAAACTACTAAACATTAAGTCACGGAGAACTGAGAGAACATGCAAACTCACTAATACTAATAACTAACACTATCTCAGTGACATGACAGGACACGGGGAGTCTCTGCATTATTTCTTAAATAATCAGCCCAAGTGAGCGCCAACAAGTACCATTAAATAGCGCTGAGCCCCTGTCTAGATGACGATCACATAATATTTGTAACATGAAGTTAATTTACCTAAGTGTGAGCAGCATGCTTGCTATTTGGGAATAAAATATTAGCATAGAACACAACTAATAAATAATTATTACTCACCTAGCCCCACAACCTCCATGTCTAGCAGGTCGATCAGGTCTGTCTCCCGATCTAGGATGTCGGCCCACCGGCTGGGTGTGCTGGACCCCAGAGCTGTGGCACACAGCCCGGCGCACCCTCTCCCAGCATTGTTGGCGTTCCCGGAGGCCATACCCACTCCTGGGCCTGCCACCTACTGCCAGGATGAAGAGGAGGTGGCGCTGCACATAAAAAACTATTGCTGCCACCTCCACCTCAGAAAAAATGGCGGTGGGCTGCACCACTTTGCGGCACCACCGCCTGCAAGGAAGGTGGCTGCTGGTGGTGGTTTGGAGAGACCTGGCCCTGCCGCTCTCCTGCTCTACCATGGCGCTGTACACCTAGGGGGAAGATAAAAGAAAGGAAAAGAGAAGGAAGAAAATAAAATATGGAAGTAAAGCACAAAATTTAAGAAGTACAAAAGTCATGAAAAGACACAAAAAAAATTGAAAAAAATATAAAAACACAAAGAGAAAAGGTAAGATAATAAATAAAAATGAGGGGAAAATACGTTTTATAAGTGTCAAATGGAAGAGAATAATAAGAGATAAAAATAGGCCTCAGCACCATAACAAAGCAGAAATCAAGATGGCTGCGCCCATGCGAACTGTGTGGCCCATTCACGCAAGATTTCCAGCACAAGAAGGCACTTTGCTTTGCGAGTGATGTTAAACATCACGCAAACGGACACAGCAAGAAATTCTGCCCGCTCGCATAACTCCACATAGCGAAGCAGAGGTTTTTTTGCCACTTCGAGGAGTTCCGAGTGTCACAACTACGCAAACTACGCCCAGGCCTAATCATATGTTGCAACGTCTGTTTCAGCAGTACAGAAAGATCAATGACTATGTCATTGAAAGAGGAGGAGATGCAATTGGGAAAGCTATGACCATAGATGGGAACAAATGGGGCCTGGTCAAATGCCCAACAGAGATGCTGCTCCCTTTTTAGGTTTTCACGTGAGAAGTTAGCAACGAGGACAGTATGATGGGTCAGGCTATCCCGTTGTTGCATCTGTTATAGGGCAGCTAAAGAAGGTGTCTGAAAGGTTCACACTCAGAGGTGTGAATGAAAAGTCAGAAGAGCATGCCTTGGTTGAGGGCCTAAGCTATCCTTGACTTGTAATGCATGGCTGCAAAATTACATTATCTTGTCCAAGAGTACATCTGTGCCTCCCTACTTGATCTATATTACAAAAGTTACAAAACAATTCTTCCCACTTTCATTCATTTTTCTAAAGGGGATGTTTCAAAACAAATGAGGTGGGTTGTTAAGCATGCTCGAGAACTGGAAGAAAAACGGCTGGAACTTAGAGTCCCACTCTGCAGTTCTGGGGTGCTGCCTTCATCTTCCTGAGAGGGCAGGCTTGTCACACAGCAGCAACACCAGCAACCAGAACACCGGCAACAACAGTATTAATAGAATCATACCCAACCTCTGTATTGGCTTGGTTTCAAGTGGCAGGTTTTAAGTCCATTGCAGTTGCAGAGGCAAAAGCAAAAGAGGTAAATCAAGTGTCAGTACCATTGACACTTCAGAGGATGTTCTTGGACTCTTTTGGTGTCTTGAAAGATGTGTATGTGGTTCAAAACCCACTGGTGTATTGGTATGTGAGGTGTGCCAATGGCCACACCTCACCAGGCTGGCAATAAAGTATCTGGCTTTTGTCCTCTTGGCCTGCTAACTGCTGAACGTGTGTTCAGTGCAGCTAGTGCAGTTGTTGCATTGAGAAGGACCAGTCTCTTGCCTCTAAATGTGGAGAGACTAACTGTGATGAAATTGAACAAGCTTATTATACCACATAATTACCCCATTCCCAAAAGGCTGATTGGTCAGAATCAAGTGTGTTTGCTGACCAACATCTAGGTGAACCACTGGACGAACTCTACTTCCAGGACTGAGAATGCCAGTGCCACTATAGAACTTTTAAATTATTTCTGATTGAGGTTCTTTCCATCTTCGTTGCCAAAAAAATAGCTAGTGGAACACTATGGCCCTTTTTCCTACAGCCTTTCCCTGGTGGGTTCCCTCGCCAGGGAAAGGCTGGCAGAAGGGGTGCTCAGGGGCCCCCGTGCAGTGCCCCGTCGCACAGGTCACTGCACGATTTAAGGGAGTGATCTGCTCGACGTAGTGCTGCTGCACCCGCCACACTGAGGCATTGACAACGGCTCCATGTGGAGCCGTTGGCAATGTCCCGGTCCTGCATTCTGCTGGGCCGGCTAGCAGAAACACTGTTTCCGCCAGCCGGCCCAGCAGAATGTTTGTTATTTGGCCGGCGGGGTCTCAAGGGGGCTGGCGGTCTATGAGAAGACCACCAGCATGAACACGGCTGGGTTTCCCACCGTGTTCAGAATAACCCCATATGTCTGTGTCGGATTTATGCTACCTCACCATTTTTTAGTCACATTTATGGCCGGATTGGAGTTAGACCTGTGTGCAGTGAAGAAGCCCTCCCATTCCTTTCAGGACATTGAAGACAATGCCTGCCTTTCTCACATGCCATTGCCTATCCTTTTTTTACATCACCTAGCAGGGCTGCCCCAGAAGACCGTTGATTAAAAAACATCCAGTGCCAATGCCACATTCCAATGTGTTGCTACAATCAAAGAGGAGATAACATTTGGTATCAACCACATGCTTGAATTGGAAGAGGTAACTAATAACTATTCAGCCAATGAGTGGTGATATATTGATTGATTGTGAGTAATGACTGATGATGTATGTGGTGGTGGACCTTGAGGGAGGGATTTCAACAAATTTGTAAACTTGATTTTGATGATTTGAAATATTTGGAGGCTGATGGGTGATCATTTTGTCCTGAAAGTGATTGGCCTTTCAAAATTAATGAAATTTACCTGGAAGGTCCACTCCCCTTTTCTGGTTCCCAGAGACCAGACCAATCACTTTAGTTACCAAACACAAATCTACACAAATGCTCCAATTTTGCTTCTCTGTTTGTTCTTCAACAGCAGTGCACTACACAGGTCTACCTCGCTCGGTTTGGGACTGGGACAGAATCAGGAGGAGGAGGATGGAAGGACTCATGGTGGTACTACCTCAACAGCTAGAAGGAGGAAGGTATCAACTTTGGAGAGAAACCATGATGATGGTGAAGACTCTAAGGCTTAATACTCATTCAGCTCTGTGAACTGGAGAGAGGTGCGTTGATTTGGGAAATGCTGCTGAGTGTGTATTGCTGCATTGCTGGCTCAAACGTGAAACTCCTCCTTAAGTTCTTGCTCTGTCTCTGAGTCTTCTTGGTACACTCCTTGTGAAGCTTACCTTGCTTCCTTTTGTCCTTCTCCTTCATAATGCAGATGCTATTTTTCAATATGCAGGTCTTCTCCTAGTCCTCTTCTGCACAAACAAAACTTGGTGAACGCTCAACACTCCAGCTTATCTACCGGACAGTTTTAGCCAGGCACTCAAGATTGATCGACATTCCAAGAAGAATGGAGATGCACAGCCCAATTCAGCAATACCGTATCATTTTTCTTTTTAACAATCATGGACCTTTTTTCACAAAGGTAAACTTAGACTCAGGCAGATCGTCCGCAGTTCGGGTGGATTCTCCACTCTTGGGCGGATCATCCACACTCGGACTGGAGGAGACACCTGTGTCAGTGCCTATCATCCCCCACCAAGCTCCAGCTAAAGCACCTCAGCCCACTCGCAGTCCCAGCCTTGCGACACACACAAAAGCAGAGCTGCAGCAAACAAGCATTTTCAGACCTTTTAACATGTCGCTGAATGTGTTTGTTGGTTTGGCCCTGGTCAATGCGACAGCAGGATTTGAGGAGAAGGAGGAGGAGGAGAACAGAGAGGATCTTCAGATAAAGGATCAATCTCTTTGAGATGTCCAGCAAAGATGTCATTGCCAGATACGGTTGTGCCCCATATATCATCTTAGAGATGGTTTGGGAGTGGGTGCAGGAGCGTGATCTTGACTTTGTGACCTGCAGCTCCCATGCGATTCCAGCCAATGTCAGCTCTCAATTTTTTTTTGCTAGTGGGTCATTTCAGAGGGTCGCTGGTGAACTTGTGGGCATCTCCCAGGCAACCCAGTCCCGATGCCTGCATCAGGTGCTGAGCTACAGTAATAGAAGAGCACATCGCCACATACGAATGCCCCATTCACTGGCCAAAAGGCTAGGGATTTCTACCTCATATCCAGCTTCCCACGTGTGCTGGGTGCAATGGATTGCACTCATGTAGCTCTTGAGCCACCGCTCCACAATGCACACATATCCTACAACAGACACCACTGGCACTCCATCAACGTGCAGGGTGTTTGTGAGGCCAGTGGTATCTCCAGTGATTTGTATTCAGTGTTCTCAGGCAGTACCCATTATATTTATATATTCCACAGATCAACTCTTGCGCGGTGGATGAC
Source organism: Pleurodeles waltl (assembly GCF_031143425.1). NCBI lineage: Eukaryota > Metazoa > Chordata > Amphibia > Caudata > Salamandridae > Pleurodeles > Pleurodeles waltl. The sequence goes on along the minus strand of NC_090445.1, from coordinate 719,388,089 downwards.
AGCTGGAGAATTTGACAACATGTGGCTCCTGGGTAAGTATCAAGCACCACACAAGTATGACATGCATTATTGTTTGTTAAGATGCACAACCATTAGAGAACACTCTCTCATGCCACATACATGTCCCCAACAGACACAGTATGTACCATTTCATACATCATGTACTGATGCAAGAGGGACATTTACAAATATCACTCCATTTCCCTCCTCAAGTGATGCAAAAGGACTCTCCCCTCATCTCCTCACACCATACAGATGTGCAACCACTGTACCTCAGTAGAGGTACAATTGGGCACACAGACGTAAAAGAGGCATCATTGAGCACACTTTTGGTCTCCTGAAGTCAAGATTCAGATGTCTCGACCGTACAGGGGGTGTCCTGCTGTACTCCCCTCAAGTTGTATGCAATATTATAGCAGACTGTTGTGTTTTGCACAATATAGCATTAAATCATGGATTACACATACATCTGAACCCTCATCTAGGTCTGAATCCGGCCAACCGGGCCATTGTACAAAACAGAGGGCAGGGTATGCAGGTGTGTGACCAGCTGGTTGATACTTTCTTCACCTGAGGAACATGTGTCATGGCCTCCATGTGGTTTGCAGTCTGTTGTCAATGATGATCGTTGGACTACTCTGGCCCTCATTATGACATTGGCGGTAAATGCCGCTAACCGCCGCGGTGACGGCCGCCAACATACCGCTGCGGTGGCGAATTTCCATTCACCATATTATGACACACACACACCAAACCGACAGAATACTGCCACATACACAAATCTGCCAGCCCAAAGGTCAGTGCTAAAGTGGCGGTACGAACACCCATACCGTTACACCAACAAAACAACGCCCATCACATTATGACCCACGAATCACCACGGCGGGCATTCAATGGCGGTAAACCATTGGCGGTACCCACTGGGGCACTCAGAATGGCCACCCAAATACAATACAAAACAACACAACATTGGCCAATATCAGAAACACACATCTGACACCCATACACACACCCACACACCAACAGCACTATATAACACACACCCACATTACACACCACCCTTTACGAATACCAAAAAGCACCACAAGACTAACACGAAGACCACTGAGACAAATACACACACACATACCAAAAACAACCATCCATCTGTCACGCACACCACATCCCACACCCTACCACATCACTTATCACCCTCTGTACAACACACACCACACAACACCCATGTCCCCACTAAGGCACCCCCGTTTCACTGATGAGGAGTTGCAGGTCGTGGTCGAGGAAATAGTAAGGGTAGAGCCAAAGCTGTTTGGAGCACAGGTACAGCAAATATCCATTGCCGGGAATATGGAGCTATGGCGGAGAATCGTGCACACGGTGAACGCGGCGGGACAGCATCCAAGAACAAGGGATGATATCAGAAAGAGGTGGAACGATCTACGGGGGAAGGTACGTTCCGTGGCAGCAAGGCACCAGCTCGCTAACCAGAGGACTGGCGGTGGACCTCCACTGCCTCCCCCACAGCTCACAGCATGGGAGGAGCAAGTCTTGGCAATACTGCATCCTGAGGGAATCACTGGAGTTGTCAGAGGACTGGACACTGGTGAGTCAATATTTACCACTTATCACCCCCATACCTGCATGCCATCACACCCCCTCACCCTCACCCTCACTCTCATCACTCCACTCCATCCCACACACTGCACCTACACATCTGACTAACCCCAAAGCCAAGCACTGCATGCTATACCAATGCATGGACAGCCATCCCAGTCCTGCATGGACATCCATCACCAAAGCATGCACAGCATAGAGAACTAACAATCCCACAATTCATCACCATAGACAAACAAAGGTGGCAGGGCAACAGCAACAATAGAGGGTAAGCAAGGGATGTACAATATGTCACAGACATGAAGTATAATACATCACTTATATCCCCACAGGTGCAACAGCCAATCTCAGTGGCAAAGGTGCCACAACTAACCAGTCCCCTAACAGAAGATGCCCCCAGTGATGACAGTAACTCTGGACTTCAGGATCTGGATGAACTACCTGGCCCATCAGGGAGCACTGGTCAGTCAGCCACCCCAGCCCACACGCAGTCCACCACAGAGCCTCCCCCATCAGTATCCAACACCACAGCATCCTCCCAATGTCCCCACACCTCTGTCCCCAGGACACGTCAATCAGCAGTGTGCCCACCTGTACAGGGACCCCAGTCCACACCTAACCCCCAAGACAATCAGGGACCTGGAGTCAGTGGCAGTGGGCACACCGTTCAGGGGTCAGATGCACAGGGGAAAAGGGACACTTGTAGGACCCCTGTGCGCCAGTGGGAAGACAGGCCCCGGAAACCGACTCTCCAGGAGGCACTCTCTAATATTCTGGGGGGTGACCAACAATCCCAGGACAAGATGGGCCAGATCCTTACCAACATGCAGGAGGACAAGTGGCTGCAGGAGGTACACCATCAGGAGATCAGGGAGGATTTGCAGGCCCTCAACACCACCATGGTCTCCATAGCAGGGGTGCTGGCAGATATGGCCAGCATCATGAGGGAAGGGACAGCACACCAGCGGACCCCTACCACTAGCCAGTCTACTGACTAGCCCACCACTTCCACTGCAGCTATTGGGTAGGAGGCCCTGCCACAGGACCCACAGGCCACCAGCACCCCTCCTCCTGCAGAAGGTGAACCACCCCGGCAAACGTTCCCTGCAACCCAGACAGAAGCCAGCGACACCTGCCAAGACAAAGACCACCGCCAGGAAATGAGACCCTCCTGAATGTACCCCTTGTGTTCCACTGTGTCACCTTGTCCACTTTGAACTGCCATTGCTACCCTTCCTATGGCCCCTTGGACACTGGACCTATGCTACAAACAGACTGGAACAATACCCTCGACTTTCCTCAACCATCACCCCATTCCATTGCACTTTTCCGTTAATAATTTGCACTACAATAAACACCCTTGAACACAACCTATGTGAAAGTGTTTTATGTGATGAAAATTTGCAAATATGGAAACAGTGACATCATGTGCAAATGATCTGAACACTGTGATAGCATACATTTTATGACCTGTATCTGTCTGTAGTCATCACATCAGTACACTGTTGTCATATCACCAGCATCTGCAAAATGAGAAGCCATAGGGGACAGTAAGTTGAGATGCAAAGAAAGTGAATGTCATCCTGCTACAGCCACACAGAAAACATCATTAATCAGAGGAATGGACAGTTCCACTGTCTCACCTGTGTGTCATTGGCAGTATTGACGTATAACTGATGTTCTGTTGTCCACATTCTCATCCTCTGCCTCCTCATCTTCACTGTCCTCATGGTCCACTGCTGCCACAGGGGCATTTCCAGTTTCCTCCTCCTGCAGATAAGGCACATTTCATCTGAGGGCCAGGTTGTGCAACATGCAGCATGCCACCACTATCTGGCAGACCTTCTCTGGTGAGTAGCACAGGGATCCACCTGTCAGATGGAGGCATCTGAACCTGGCACCTTCAGGATGCCAAAGGCCCTTTCAATAATTCTCCTGGTTCACCCATGTGCATCATTATAATGATTCTCAGTCCCTGTCCTGGCATTCCTCACAGGGGTCAGGAGCCATGATAGGTTTGGGTAGCCAGAGTCACCTGCAAGTATTGAGGGCAAACATTAGCCTTACACAATGGTATAGGGTCAACACCAGAAGGCATACACTGACATGTATTGGGTGGGGAGTCAGGCTCACCAATTAGCCACACACTGTGCCTCTGTAGTTGTGCCATCACATTTGGGATGCTGCTATTCCTCAGGACAACGGCGTCATGCACCGATCCAGGATACTTGCCAGTGACGTGGGAGATGTACTGGTTTGCCAGGCACACCATTTGCACATTCAGTGAGTGGAAACTCTTCTGATTCCTGTACACTTGTTCATTCTGGCGGTGGGGGGGGCAAACCCAACATGTGTACTGTCAATCGGCCCACTAATGTTGGGTATAGTCCCATTGTATAGAATCCAGCCTTCACAATGGCCAAATCTTCCACCTAGGGGAAAGCACTGTAGCTGCACATGTTATTTCACCAGGGCAGACAAAACCTTTGCCAACACGATTGAGAAAATTGGCTGTGACATTCCTGCTGCCAAGCCCACTGTCACTTGGAAAGAGCCAGTTGCCAGGAAATGGAGCATTGATAGAACCTGCACAAGAGGGGGGATGCCAGTGGGATGATGGATATCAGAGCTCAGATCAGGCTCCAATTGAGCACACAGCTCTGTGATTGTGGCCCCGTCCAGTCTATAGGTGAGTATTAGGTGCATGTCTTCCAGTGTACCAAGTCCACAGGGTCTGCACACGGGGTCTTGCCTCCTCCTCCTCCGATTCCTCCACAGTGGTAGGTATCTAAGGGACACAAGAGTGAGTAGGCTGTTGCAATTGGAACAATGGAACCAACATCTCAGTGTACATGGAGCAGTAATGTGATGGGACATTGGTAATGACAATGTATGTGCAAATTATAGATATGACACAGTTCTCGATTACCTGACTATTGTCCACCATCATAAAATGGCGACCTCCTATCCTTGTGTAGGGATAGGTGGAAGTGAGCTAACTCTGCCAGTGGTTTGCTCACATCTTACTGTGGTACCTAGCAAATGTAATGCCAGTGCGATGCATAGTGCTCAATCCCGATCCCTGTGTGTGACGGTAATGTGTATGCCATCTGTGGTGTTGGTGCTGTAATTGACCCAGTGCTCCCTTTCTTTCTCCCCTCTTTTTTCTTCTGTCATATTGACCATGTGTGCATTAGCATCATCTGGCGGAGGAACAAGGGCACTGGTGACAGAGGGAGCTGCATCCCACAGGACCCAGGAGCCAGAGTTCACCGATGCCGAGGGGACCAGTGGTACAGAGGGCAAGGGGAGCCCCATGGCTGAGACAGGAGGCGACAATACTGACTTAGATACCTCCTCCAATGGAAGCTCCATGGTGTTGGCAGACACCTCTGGAACCACCCCAGCTACAGGTACAGCTGCCACCCCGTACCAGCACCGCCCTCCCAGTAGCCCCTCACTGAGTTGCCACTGCCCGCTCACCCAGGAGGTTGGGCATCTCCTTCGCCCCAGGCACCTCAGGCCCTGCCCCAGTGAGCCCTTCTGCCCTGAGTGAGGAGGCTATTGACCTCCTGAGAACTATCTCTGTAGGGCAGTCAACCATTGTGAATGACTTCCAGGGGCTGGCATCACCGATGCAGCAATGCAATGTATTCCTGGAGGGCATTCACAGTGTATTGGCGGCCCAACAGAGATTGTTCCAGGCTCTGGCCTCCTCTCTGATGGCAACCATTGTCCCTCTTCCTACCGTCCACCCTCCAACTACCACTTCCCAATCCCAATCTCCTCAACCCCAACCCATCCCATGCAAACATACAAACAAGCATGCACACAAAACATCACACAAGAGTGGCACAGACAAACACAGGCAGCACACTTCAGGCCACAAGCACTCACACAAACACCAGACAGTTGCACACACAACAACATCCACTGCCTCTACTGTCTCCCCCTCCTCCCTCACTGTCACATCTGCACTCACACCTGCATGCACTGCATCAACAGCCACCACCACCATCACCACACCAAGCAGCACACACACCTCACTTGCAGAAACCTCCACAACATCCATCCACGCGTCTCCGGTGTCCTCTCCAACCCTGTCTGCCCTCTCCTAAGAGACACAAATGTACACTTTCAGACACCCAACAGCCATCCACCTCACATCAGCACACTGCCCATGCACCTGCACCCAAAGTCAGGAGACATACACCTCCAACAACCACTCCCTCAACCTCCACTCCCATCCCTCCTCCCTCATCCTGCCCCACCTTCCCTAAGAAGCTTTTCCTTGCCCAACTTGACCTCTTCCCTCCCATCCCCCCCACCTGCCCATAAGAGCTGGGCCACAACGACCCTGCCCAGCACCTCAGCTAAACAGTCCATGGGGACAGTGGAGGCACCTCCTAGTCGTGGAGGCAGGAAAGGATCCCACTCCACTACCCAAGAGGGGAAAGGACCCACTCCACCACCCAAGAGAGGGATGGATCCCACTCCACCACCCAAGAGAGGGAAGGATCCCACTCCACCACCCAAGAGAGGGAAGGATCCCACTCCACTACCCAAGAGAGGAAAGGATCCCACTACACCACGCAGGAAAGGGAAGGTTCCCACTCAACCAACTAAGAGAGGCAAGCGGTCCCCTCCAACAGCAGTGGGCAAGGAGTCCTCACTTCCAGCTGGGACACAGCAGCCCTCACCTTCAGCCGGGACACAGCAGCCCGCACCTCCAGCCGGGACACAGCAGCCCTCACCTCCAGCTGGGACACAGCACCCTCACCTCCAGTTGGGACACAGCAGCCCTCACCTCCAGCTGGAAAACAGCAGCCCTCACCACCAGCAGAGGGCATGTAGGCTACTATCCAGGGACTGTAGTACAAGAAGCCCGCTCCAGAACCAGTGGGCAAGTCCTCCAACTCAGAGACTGTAACCTTGCACTCCCCAGCTAATTGTAATGGGCATGGAGCCCCCTCCAGAACTAGTGGGCAAGTCCCTTGACTCAGAGACTGTGACCTTGCACTCCCCTGTGAATTATAATGGGCATGGAGTTCCCTCCAGAACCAGTGGGCAAGTCCCCCACTTCAACTGAGGTGCCCCCACCCCCTTTGCCACTGAGGTGCCTGGCCATTCACCACATGATTCCCCTGCACAGTGTAGTGCGGATTACGTCAGGGAAGGAGTTGGGCCTTGGACTGTGCCCTGTGGCCATGTGGGCCTTTTGTACTTTGGACTGGCCATTGGCCCTTTCGAAACAGTGACTCAAGTATTTTTTGTCATATGAACAATATGGTGGCTGTTGGCCAACAATTACAATATCAGTAATGCCTAACTGTTGTCCTTGCATTATTATAACGTGTGCCCTGTGACACTGTTTTTCCTCTGCAGCTGGTTGTTTGTATGGTGTGTGCGTGAATGGTGTGTGTTGTGTGTGTGTGTGTGTGTGTGTGTGTGTGTCACTCTCCTTTTCCTCCCTCCCTCCGTTGTGTGCTAGGCGGCTGTACTCACCGTCGTCGTCTTCATCAGCGTTGGTGTTCCAGGTGGAGCTTGGCATAGAAGAGCATCGGGAAGACTTGTAGTTCCGGTTCCATGTCAGCGGTGGTCTTCTCCATGCCCTGATGGTGAGTCTTTTGTTTTCTGTACTGTGTTTCCACCAGGCTTTTGATGGCGTGGTACCGTCACGGAAATCCTGGTGGTTTGCTATCTCATAATATGGTAGGCAGTATCTTGGCTTCTGCCTGGCTGTAGGTGGCCACCACCGTGGTCAGTGGTGTTAACACCATGGCGGTTGGTGTGGTACATTGGCTGTCTATGGGAGTTATCACCGCCATGGTCATAGTTTGGTGGTAATTACCGCCAGCCTGTTGGCGGTATTACCGCCACTTTAGCAGTCACTGCCAATGTCACAATGACCACCTCTGTCTAATTATTCCATCCTGAGATTATTTTGTAAGTCATACATGATGTCTGTAAACAACAGCTGTTGCGAAGAGTCAAAAGATTGGCCATGCACTACATTATGTGCACGTGTCAGGGATTAGCGTGGACAACGTCTCTTGGGGCTTCATTGACTCTGGGGGGTAAATAATTGCATGTGTCAGACCTCCCTGGACAGAGTAACAAGAGGGGTTTGCTTCACAAATGGCCTCTCGCCTCGGGGTGAAGGTGCCACATCAGATGGTGTGTCATTGTACACAAGGGCAAATTGCTGCTCTGAGTGTCCCCAGTGTAGTGATCCTGCCCCAAGTGCGATGACTCACCCATAACTGTATATCCTCTGCCACAAGAACAGAGGCCCATGTTCACCCAGGCCCCTTGTATGTGTGTGTGGCAAATCATGTGGCAGTGTGGCCATATGTCTGACATTTGTACTCCATGGAACAAGTTGACCAGTGTAGAGACAAGGATAGTCCATACTCATAGCTGACCTGTGGCAGCTGCTCATGGGAAATGCCTTTTCCGGGCCTGTGCTTAATCATAGTAGAAATTGGGACTTTTGTTTCTGTTTTGCTATGAAATGACAGAGACTACAAGACCCAGGATAGATCATGATCATATGGCGTGGATCAGCATATCAAGAATGGACCTGGGAAATTTGGAAGGGCTCCAGGATCACAAATGGCCTTCCTCATGAATCATACTAACATCTACTTGTCCCATTCATGATGTGTAGCCATTTAGCATTGTGTGTAATAGAGAATGCATCACACATGCAAGTCGCATGTACACCTATGATGACATGTCACTGTCTCTTGTCAACCCTACAGGCACCTTTCAAAACATATGACATGGAGTGGCTGCCATTATCTGGGCAGGTAATGTCATCCTAACACACCCTGCTCCAAAGGTACATCCAGGCCTATCGCGGGTACAAAGACATACTACCCTGCAGCACACAGTGAATTAACACCATTAGCCATATTCTATAAAGAACCCCAGGTACGCACTGTGAATGGACACCTGCTGTGTGCGCCCCTAGGCACTTCTGTAGTACAGAAAGGGCAGCAGACACTCATGCTGCCCTAACTGTAATAAAGATATTGCTGGTGTACATTTAGTGCCTGCACTAGCCCCAGTGGGTGTCCACTCAGTAGCATAGCCTCATATAAATGATGGATTCCCTTTGCCACTGCAGGCATGCCACACATTAGATGCAGGAGCAGAGGCAAAGAAGCTGTCAGGAGGTGCACTTACAGTGTGCGACAAAAGGCGGGGCACTGTCAGTGCATGCCCTGATCTGAGCCCCCTGTAGGGGAGACATACCCCTCAGACATACCTTTGCAGGTGGGTGTAATCACTCACTGCACTTGCCTGCAAGGGCATCTTTAATCCCATTCAAATGCACATGCGGGTTGAGGTCTGCACAGTGCTAAATTGAGCAGCTGTTTCAGCTCTTCCTTACACTTGACTGTGCCACCACCAGGGCAGCACAGGTGTGTTTCTGCCCTGGGGTCACTTCATTCAATCTACTGGGGCGCACTTTCCTGCTCTGCACCTTTTTTACACTCCGTCGTGGTGCAAACAGATAAAGTGGGTCTTGTGTAATGAGGCCCCAAACCAATGTAGAGAGCAGCATGCATCTGTTTTTCTGGGTCCACATCATGCTGGGACTACCTATGAATCACCTTCTCAGTCAGTGTGTCCATATCAGTATCACTGACTGTCTGGGAGCCCTACCGACAGGTCATTTTGCCATGTTGGATGAGGTGGGTCCAGAAGTATAGCAGGATGGCAGACGATTCTGCTTGGAGGAGGGGCTGACTCTGAAAGACCATGAAATGGATGCCAGCTCCTCCAAATGTTGAAGGGGTTTGGAGTGCTACTCACTGCTGTTGTTCTGCAAAGTTCCAAACCACATATAGGAGCCGGAGTCACAATGGGCCCCTGCACTTAGCAGTCTCATTGTGAACATTCTGCTCCAAATGTAATGACTGAGGGGCCTCTGCCACTAGTGCATAAGCTGTTTGCAGAACCAGACTTGCCAGGTGGGGAATCTAGCATTTCCCTGGGATCCTGGAGTGGTGGGGCCTGGTTTTATCAGTGTGTGTTGGGTCTGAACTGGTGCCGTAATACGTGCCCCCTGTAACAAAGCATTACTTCTGCATGACCCACACACTTGTGTTTCCTGTCTCCGTGTGAGGGCTGGTCTAACATACTTTATCGTTTAATACTGCATTACCAAGGCACACCAAAATAGTCCTTAAAGTCCATATCGTAGTGGAGTATATCAATCAAAGTTCTGAACACGTCTGCGTGATTAGTTGGAAATTATTTATCCAAGGCACGATGAATCCAAAAACCAACAGTCAACACATGTTTCGTCATCAAGACTTTCTCAAGGCTGCAAGATGGATATGTAAAAGAGAGTTCATATGAGATCGAATGACGGTGACAGAGAATCATGATTGTTGTTGAGGTTCCACCACACCACTTGTTAAGTGTCAAATTGTGTGATTAATTTACAAAAAAAAGAAGGGAGGTACAAGACTCCTTCAAAGGTGTTGGTTCATTATTAAAAGAGAAGAACGCATTTCTTGTTGAGTCATACTTGTGCATGGTAACAGTGAAAAAGAGATTATAAAAATCCTGTGCACGTGCAAAATACATTTATGGTGTCTCAAATCTGTGGGTCCGTGATACCAGTATGTCACCCAAAAGAGAGAAAAGTGATGTTACTCACAAACAAAACCATACCAGTCCTGAATAGTAAGTGTCCAGTCCACCTAGTGTAAACCCCATAAAGTTAAGTCAGAAAAGGTATTTTGTATGTAAAAGGGACATACAATAAAGTCAGTGCAGACATGGCCATGATAAGCCTGTAGTAAACAAAATAACCAAAATGAAAAAGGAGAATGTTGTGAAACAAACTCATCCTTTACTGCATATAATCAAAACACCTAGCATTATCCCTGGGTATTTAAACACAAAAATTAGGGTACCGTAAACCGTAAAATATGATAGAAACAGTAATCCATGCTTACTTTATCAAATACCTATATGTTGATGTTCTCAGTGAAACGAATCTTGCATGCTATACGTGGATCCACAGTTATAGGTATAGCCAAAAACCAAGAATCACACTTAAAATGTCAGTATTGTTTGGAGGTTAACAAAGTGATTAGAAACGAATGCCACATTACACAAAATAGGAGTAACTTAACAAGTATGTTCGAAGAAAAACAGTGAAAAGTGCCTCCACTTATAAAGCCATAGTTTGTGCCCACAGTATGATTAGAAGCGTAAACCATACACGAGTCCAAGTATAGAGCCTTCCCTAACGAGCATAATCACGCTTATGGCGTTCGAGATGCTCAGCAAAAAGTGCCCCACTCACAGGTAAAGGTAGCGATGAGTAAATAGAAAAGTAAGCGAGGCAGTAACTGAAAATATGATAAAAAGTAGTTAGTAACCATGATACCAGGGGGAAAGAACGCACCGTTATCTTTAAACACCTGGGGCAGGAAGATGTAAAGTAGTAAGTAGACATGGAAACACCACGTTCGTCCACGAAGCGTCATAGCAAAGTAGTAAAGTTGAAAACATGGTTAGGACGAAAATATAAGAACTTACTACAGAAAGTTGGTGCTGTGTAAAGCGAAGAGATATGTTTTAGTCGTGCGTGAGACGCCTGAGTAGATATAAGCACCATAGCGATAGAAGGAGGACCTAGGCTAGAGAACGGACCGGTGTAGCCTGTTCACTAGGACGAGGCACCATCTTGGAATGTGCCCAATAGCATATTATGTACCAAAGGTTGTAAAATAGAAAACATCACAGCAAAATATCTCGTATATGTGGGAACAACTAACAAAAAGGTGCCCATGTTACTCGTAATTCTTCTCAACACAAACTAAATGCAAATAAAAGGTATCTCAAATACAAAGGGCATTTTGCAAACACAAATAACCACACATCTTCTGAAAACATTATAGGTATACAAAATTGTGAACATCTGTTAGTTACATGAATCATTGTGGTGACTATATAATGTTCAATGCGCTACGTTTACATATGTGGCAAAAAAGATACCAAATGGTAGCGTAAACAAGCATATGTATGGACAATTGTTAGGTAACATAGAAAAGGACCTAATATTAACCCAAGTGCAATTACAGAGCAGTAATGACACGAACAATCTATAATAAATTTGGACCAAAATACCATAAACTGTGTGACATAAAAAAGTACGGAAACTAACAAAGTAGTTCTTAGTGTTGATTGCTGCAACCATGAGTCCTCATTGCAACATAACATGAACTTGAAATGACAGATGGTGATGATGCGTAGGTTCTAACACATTGCGTCAATTGTTATGCCTGATACAAAAAGACAATGTACAGGGCTGAAAATAAAGTGACATATAACATTAAACATTCATTGCTAGACATTCAAGATATGTGCTTCATAGAAACACATGTAAGTCTCTCTCAATGTTAAGACCCTCTTCCACCGCTCTGAGTCTAATGATCCATTTACTTTCCATACTCCTCATCATTAAAGTCCTGTTACCACCCCGTGGACAGGCACCTATTGTATCGATGCCATGAACAGGAATCCCCAAGACTTCTCTTTGTCCATGGACAGTATTGTAATGTGTTGCAAAGGGATAGTTTGTGTTGTTATGTCTAATAGCCCTTATATGTTCTTGAATTCTTTCTTTGAAGGGCCTTATGGTGCTGCTCACATAAATGCGCTCGCAAACACATATTAAACAATAAACCACATATCTGGTGTTACAGTTCATAAATTGTGAAATCCTATGAGATCCTGTGAGAAACCTTGGTGTTATACTGGAAGGTAACAATCTTGTCCTTGGCATAGCAACAAATATAACAGTGTCCACATTTGTAAAAACCACAGGGTGGTTTGGGTAACCGAGTTCTGTTAGTCTCAGGTAGTAGAAAACTGTGGCATAAATAGTTCCATGCTTAGATACTTGATCGTGCTGCTGTGGGTTCCCAGTCTTGCTCTGGCCCTGTGTGAATCTGGCCCTATGTGTCTAGGGATGAATACCACTACCTGCACCTACTTTGGTGATACACTACAGGCTACTCTGATGTAAGTGCCATATGTTGACCACAAGAACCATAATGCCAATTGCCGAACTGGGCTGGCCCTTAATGTAGTGTAGCATGTATCTAAATGCTGTTCCATTCCTCCATTTAACTTCCTACCATATTTACACCTTTTTGCATGTGTCACACTTGTTTGACCTTGTCTACTGCCCGAGGTTGGACTCTGTGCTTCGAATGCAGAGTTTACGCTGTGGGTACGTAGAGTACGCTCCAAGTGCAGACAGTACACTCCAGGTGTGGATAATCCGCACTTGTGGCATAGAATTCGAAGACAGACCAGAACCCAATGAATTTCTACACAAAATTACACAGTGGAAATGCAAGGCAGAAAGCTCATGACAGGAAGTTGCAGGAAGCAATTTGATTGTCATTCTGAGTCATCCTCACCTACAGATAGCACCCTCTGTCATTCTGCTGATCTGTGCATCCTGACTGCCCCCAACATGGCTGAGGGAGTTGATGAGAGGGCACTCTACTTCAGTGTAATGGAATTGGACATTTCAGCTGGTGGGGGGGGGGGGTGCTAGGCCAATTACCTTTAGCTTTATGGGGGCCCGAGGACCAGCTGAGCAATGCCTGACTCTGGCTTGACATTGTGCAGCGCTGCGGTGCTGTGTCCGTGTGCCACCAGTAGGCCAGGACATGCCTTAAGCACTGGGAGGACCTGAAATGCTGGGCCCAACTGGGGGCCCAGGAACTATTGGGCCAGTCCTCCCAGCCCCATGTGCACCAGCTTGCATTATAACACTGTATAGGAGGGTCCTGAAGATAGGGACAGCCTGGCTGACACTCCTTGCCCAGCTGGAGGATTTGGAGCAGCAGAGACCAGGTAAGTGCACAGGCTTCATCATATGTCTGTCAGTGTGATGTGAGTGGTGACTGGAATTTGCCATCATGAGTCGCATGTAACCATGTACACAATCTGAGCAATTGCTGAAGTCATAAGGTCAATGCCTCACTGAAGCCCATTGGATGCACAAACCAGGGTACATCCTAGGACTTGTGATGTTCCTAACACTATCAGGGAAATGGGGCTCACTTGGGCATTTGGAGAGAGAAATGCAATGCCAACACCATGACGGGTGATCCAAGGGCCTTATCACTGCTGGGTGCAAGAGCAAAGGAGTGGGCCAGACAATATCTAGTGCAGGGTCCAGATGTTTTTTGGGAGTTGAGTGCGGTATCATGCATGCTTTTTGTGTGTATCTCATGTCTCCTTTTACATAATTCCAGCAACTGCTGCAGTAGTCATAAGGCCAATGTCTCATTTGAGCCCATTGGATGCATGAACCAGGGTGCATCCTGGGATGTTCAGTGTTCTGAACACTACTGACAAACCGGAACTCATTTATGCATGAACTCTGCCATCTACAGAAGAGGAGGAAGAGTAGCAGGAGGGACCTGGAGCATCTCCAGGCAGGGGGAATGCACTCACCCAGACAGACATAACATCAGCCACAGGCCTGGTGGGGACTGCAGACACTGTAGGTGGGGCAATGATATAGATACCTCAGGCCTGGGGGGGGGGATTTGTACCAGAAGAGCTCAACCTGCTGGAGGTGTCCCCATGGGGGGCTGAGTCTACACCTGGGCCTGCCCATGACCCCTCCCTACCTTATGAGGACCCCAGTCCGTCGAGGGCCACAACTGCACACCCTGCCATTAGTACCCCTCCAAGTGCCTGCCCTCATGCACCGAGGAGAATTCCTGTCCCCGACACCCAACATCCCTCATGTGCAACTCAAACCCTCTCCGTTATGACACCCCTGTGGCTGCATCCCAGAAAGTAATGGTCTCATGTGAGGGGGAGCATGGCATTTCCTCTCGGCTCCGAAAGCAGATAATTGAGGAACTGCGTAGGACCAGAGAGGAAAATGCTTGTGCCATGACTGCCCTCAATGCCACCCTCACTTCCTTTGGTGCAACCATGATGTCTGCCCTGTCCCAGCTTCCCACTCATACCACCCTCCATGTGTCTCCCTGTTGGTCCCCCCACTCTGTTTTCCTGCGTGCCCCTCGTGTGTCCCATCCCAGTGGAGTGTCAGGTACTTCACCGGCCAGCTGGGAACAGGCCACAGAGACAGAGGTGTTCAAAAAGGAGGATGACCAGGATGATATGTGACTGGACAATTTACAAAGACTGGACATTTGTTTTTTGCCCTTGTACATAGACTGATTCCCTGATGCTTCCTGACATGTTTTATTTATTTTGTCCAACCCCCTCCGAGTACCCTGTCCATTCAGGATGAAGAGCATTATTTGATTTCATTTCTCCCTTACCAATGGATGATATAATTCTATTTTCATTCTATTCGTTTTCATATAAAAAAAGAAAAAGGACTGTGCCATGTAGTTCATTGTATTTGTTGGAATCAAAGTATGGAAGTACATGTCTGGAGCAGTTTAGCTATGCCTTGAACATGATACCTTTGTACACAAATGGTTCTGCTAATGGACATGTCTTAGCCATGTTTATCAACACATATGGTCTTCAACCACATTAAACAATTGACCATAATAAACTATTACTCAACTCAATTGAAACGTGGAATATGTCTTTTATTTACATTGTTCTGCGGAAACATATTTACAGTGCTCAAGGGGAATCTTGTTTGCACCTTCTCAATTTTGGTGGTGAGGAACATTGTGAGGCTGGGCGTTTCCTGGGGTTTGGAGGAGCAGGTGGGTGTGGTTCCTGTGCGGGGGGCTGCATCCTGGACAGGGATTGGTGGTTCCTGTACAGGAGGGGTGCATCCTGGACAGGGATAGTGGTTCCTGTGCAGGGGGGCTGCATCCTGGACAGGGGGTGGTGGTCCCTTTGCGGGGCTGCATCTTGGATAGGGGTAGTGGGTCCTGGATGGGGGGGATGCATCCTGGACAGTGGGAGTGGGTCCTGGATGGTAGGCTGCATCCTGGTAGGCTGGGATGGAAGAACTTTGGAAAGCATAAAGGAGAGAAGTAGTAAGTGGTGACTCAGTGGACAAAGGGAAACACACCTTGTGTCTTCAGTTTGCAATGCATTGAAAACTTTGTAAATGCTGTATTAGCTGAAGTAGACACACATTGCACAGTCAACACTGCAGTCATGAATTGAACCATACTGCACTTCTTCAGTCATGGGTGGTGAAATGCCATGGGCAAGGAGGTGGTTGATGAATGATGATGAGTGGGATACATATCTGCCTCGGTTAACCAATACAATGAGTCAAGGGATTAGAACAAAAATTAAAACATCCCCCACTTTAAACTATAGGTTTAATAACAATAAAACAAAGTAAGCAAAGTAGGTGAGCAGCATGCCCCTCTCCAAAACAGCTCCCTTGTTAATTCCTCCGAGCAATAATTAAAATACTTTCATTCCTCCTACTGTATTCATCCACAGCCACCATGATTTAAGCTTTATTTTCTCTCATCCAGTCTTTCACCAGAATTTCCGATCCATTATCCATCCACTCAGTGTCCACACTTTTTTTCAATCATCCTTTCACCCATCCATCCACTTACCAAATACTCACCCACGCATCCTTTCACCCACCCATACATTGTATCCTTTCACTCATTTCCCTTTCTTTTAACCTTCCGTTCTTTCGCGTTTCCATCAAGCCATCATTTTTAGTGTACATTATATGAGCTTTTGCTGAATTGCAGATAGAAGAGGCCATAACTGAACCACTGCTGTAGCTGGTAAAGCGAGGGTTCATGATCACGATGACGTCCTTGTAGCTAGTGAGTATAATAGTAATTCTCAATAAGCAAACAGTTTGACTAACCACCACCCGTCCCTGCCACCACCTCTCCCTTCCAACCGAAACTACTCCTGCAGTGGCAATTGAGCTGGCTGCACTCTGTGTGGCTAGAAAAAAAACATTATGCAATTTTTAGATGCCAGACATGCCTCTTCTTAATTTTTTTAATTAAAAAAATGCAACACACCACTACAGTTCGGTTAGCACTTCAGTCTCATATATCAAAAATATCACTTTGGGCATTTTATTGGTTCACAATGTTGGAAAAACCAGGTAGTCAAGCCAACCAAAAACGTTTCGTAATGGAAAAGCAGAGATGTAGCCGATGATGATAATGACTCTGAATCATTGATGCGCAATGAAGGGGTGGAATAATAATGGTCAATGAAAGACATATGGTGTTAGTTGGAAAATACAGTGGGACCTCATACTTTCCAGCCAGCCATGCTGTACTGCCATGGGAATTGTTGGTATACTGTATAAATGAATTACACAGCACAACATTGGGGGTTTGAGGGGTGGTCCATAACCATGGCCACTCTCTCGTTAACTGTTAGTGCGTAAGCAAGAACAAGAAAGCCTTCTCAACAAACATACATGGTGAATATTATTTATAATACTAGCTTACTTGGGCCTGCAATCTTCACAGTAGACAGTAGGGTATACCAAAAATCTGTTCTTAGTCTTACAGAACCACAAGATATCTATGGGAGAGGGAAATATTACCGACAAAGCAGAAGAAATCTACAGACTAGTGCAGACCAGAAAAAGTCAGCTACCAAAAAAGAAATAGAACATGAATTAAGTAAAAAAAAAGATAATGCAGGGATAGCAGGAATTAAACAAAAATTGGATAGGGGATTTGGAAAAAAGGAGACAGTGTAAAAAAATAAACAAGGCAGAATTAAAAGTAGTATAATAGTGGGCAGAGGCACAAATTTGAGAAATAGCAATAATAAATATTAGGACTTACTAAGGTGAGCATAACACTTGGAAGTGGCGCTGGTGGTCAGCGCCTCCTACACAGCTGTTCCCGGACCCTCCATGGTTCTGCCACTCTTCTTGTCCTTGGGTGCTGATGTAAGACATAAAGACGATAAATAAATAGATTAGTGCTACAGTTAATCTCCACAAAATTATTATACCAGGCAAACACAGTAACATTGTACTTCAGATCATCTATGGTACTAGCATCGACTATTGTTGAGTTGGCTATACTAATCCTAAAATCCCTATCCCAAATTTCCTTAATAAAAACTACATTTGGAAGTAATGCATAGCAATGAAAGACCCCTTTGATAGACCAACCCAGTCTCCCTTTTTTGCAATGCATAGATGCATACTAGTACTACACATCACTGTGAAATTGCTTGGGACTGTGCGAGCTACATAAAGAAAGTCTCAGACAATGCTGACTCACTGATATCACTAATTCACTACGGTGACAGGAGGGCAGAGGAATCTTCATTGCAATGGTTTCTTAAATAATCAGCCAAAGTGAGCACCTACACATACTACTAGGAGCGCCAAGCACCTCTCTAGCTCAAACTGGATCACATAATAATATTCTTAATGTAAACTAAACAGCACTTACCTCTGAGTGTGAGCAGCATGTTATTTGTGTTCTACAATGCTAACTTTTTTTTACAAACACAACAAAAAATATAATTAATACTCACTGGCCCCGGAATCTCGACGCCTAGCAGGTCGAGCAAGTCCTGCTCCCGGTTGAGGATGTCAGCCTAGTGGTGCATCAGTTGGTGGGTAGAGCACTGGACCTAGGAGGTGTGCCACACACACCTGAGCACCCTCTCAAATGCAACTGAGGGTCCCGCAGGGGGTACCTGCTGCCAGCATAAACAGTGCTGCCACCTCCACTTCACAAAAGATTGGCCGGGGCTGCACCCCTTGGATGCACCACCGTCCATAAGGTAGGCGGCTGCTGCTGCTGGATGTCTGAGTGGCCTGGTGTTGTCACTTCCCTTGTCGCTGCCCTGCTTTGCCATGGCACTGGATGGGGTAAAGAAAAGAAACAGGAGAAGGAAGGTAGAAAAAAATAAGGAAGTAAAGTGAACAATAAACAAAAATACAAAATGTCATGAAAAAATGCTGAAAAAATGAAAAAAATGTAAAATACACAGACACAAAAACATGCTAATTCAATAAATAAAAATGAGGGGTAGATTAGTTAGGAGGGTGGAGGATTGGAAATATTAGGAAGGGATTCAAAAAGGCCCAGCACCATAAACAGTGTAAGAAAACAAGAAGACTGTGCCCATGCGTACCACGTGGTGCTGTTCATGCTCGATTTTGAACACGAGGACATACTCCACGTTGCATTTGATGTAAAAGGCAATGCAAACTGGTGCGAAGGGAAACTCAGCCTGCTCGCGGACCTCCGCATAGCACAGGGTAGTTTTTTTAACCTCTTCGCAGAGTTGTGCATAGCGTGATTCTAGGAACTCTGCCCAGGCCTACTTTTGTGTGTTTGGTAAAAACAAAGCTGCTCTCATTGTGATTTAGCCATAGAGATTTAATGTCCCTGCATGCATTGTATATACATCGTTCCTACTACTAGTGTCATTTAAATTCACTTGAGCTTTGCCAGGTCACCATTTTGGGTCTTATCCCACAGATTGTGTTGTTGAAGACCAATTGTGGACAATATCAATGCTTACAGTGTGCTTTGGGTCAACCTATTGCTTCTCATTACTTACTCAATCGCATTTGCTTTGCCGCCTTCTTCTTGTGTCAAAGAGGACAGTTTCTTTACCATCCTTTTGGTAGAATGAATTGATCTGCTCACATTCTTGGATCTATTTTTTACCTTTTGCTTTTAGCACGCCATTGGATATTCTTCCTCTCTCTTCCATCCTCTGTGTGCTGCTTAGCCCTCCACAACAACACCCCATGATCTTAGTGTTAATTTCCCACCACGAGCTGTTGTTGCTTTCCACACCCTTTCCCCTTTGGCTTTTTTTTACCCCCTGCTCACTGCCACCACTATCCCCTGATTCCATATTACGCCCCACCTGTCTATGTTTTCATTTTGTTTATGTATTTATTTTTATACGTTTTCAGGTTGGCCTAGCACCTGCAATATGGTATAAGGATTCCCCTTGCACACATTTTTAAAAAAAAAATTACTTCTACAAAGTGGCCACATCTTGTAATGGTAAACTAAAAAAATAAAAATTGAACCTGCATCTTGATGATTGCGCCCTCATGTGTGGTGGTGCCTGCGCACAT
This sequence comes from Pleurodeles waltl, assembly GCF_031143425.1. Classification (NCBI taxonomy): domain Eukaryota; kingdom Metazoa; phylum Chordata; class Amphibia; order Caudata; family Salamandridae; genus Pleurodeles; species Pleurodeles waltl. The sequence continues at coordinate 719,368,411 of NC_090445.1, read as the reverse complement.
TTCTCATATCCTGCTGGGGTCGCCGTAACATCATAATGCATACATGCACATAAGTGATAAGTAATAATGCATGCATGTGCATGTATTAACACACTTTTTGGCTATGCTGCTCAAGATCGGCATTAACCATTTTTGTTCCTTACGACAGTCTTGAACAGCATCAGAAAAAAAGGTAGCAAAAACAATAAATCTGCACTGTAAAATCCAAAAGATGAGAACTTTTGGTTTTTCTAATATTTGTTTCATGTTCATCTGCTCAGTCTAGGAATATAGGGGGATCCAGCAGGACCTTGAATCTGGCAGTTATTATTGAGCTGAATATGAGTTCTAGGTCAGGCCCTAGCGAATCTCACTCTGTCCCAAATCTTAGTCTTGTGCAGCGTATGAACACAGCTACACATGCTGAAATTCCTACTGGGCATCAGGGGAAACTCTCTAAGTTTCTTTTACACCTGTACAGCAGCTCCGTTTATTTAACATGGGTGGAGCAGGCCAGTATCAAAGGATCAATGCTGGTGAAGTGAATTCTCATGACGGTTGGGATGGTTGGCTTTGGGTTGCTCTTCTCCTTCTTCTTATTTAGAGTCTCATGTGGTTGACAGCTGTGTGGTTCCTATGGATGACATTGGTGGAGCAGGCGATGGTTGTGTGGTGTGATGAAAACATATTAATAGTAGTTAGAAGAACTGTAAGACTGACCAGAACACCTTCATATCTGAAGGATTTTGTAGAATGCTAATATTAAATGTTCCATTTGCAGGGCTGTCATTCAAATAGCTTGCTAGAAACTTTGTTTTATGTTTTATAATGTTCTTCTTGATTTTCCTGTTATGTTGATTCCTAAGTTTTAATTTGAAAGGTGGGGGTGTGCCATGTTTCTTCATTCCATGCACGCATGTAAGATTCTTTTGGCTCATGCTATTCTATTGTGTTATTGCATGTTGATCAGATTATCACTTGGTGAGCCTCTGCAGCGGGCATGATTTACCAGAGTCTTTGTTACATTAACATCTTCATGTTTCTGCCTCAACTCAGTGTGAGACCTCCGTTGTAACACTCATTAACCATCTGTGTTCTTTTATAATGCGTCTAGGCTTTGACCAGAAAATACAGACATATCTCTCCAGCAAATCTGGCAGCATAAATTTCAAGAGTTCCCCCGGTATTGCTATATCCTGAAGCTTGGTGGATAAACATAGATCTCTGCAGCTGCTGCCTTTACACCAGTACTTCCAGTGGGCAGGTCTTGCTGGTGTTCAGCACACAGAAAGGCAAAAAATAGGTGTTGAGACAAATTCCTACTGGGCTGTCTTTCTCTGCCCTTTGTGGCTCCTCACTCCTACTTTCAAAATATGGACGCCACTAAGGAAATAAAATAAGAACCGGAGTGACAGTCTTTGACTGACTGGCCTGGGAAAAGGGAATGATGACCATCTGCAGGAGGACCAGAATCATCAACAGGACTGGAACTACGTGGGTGGAGGGATCATGATTTCTAAGACTAAGAAGACCAGTCAATCAAGTAGGCCCAGGAACATAAGGATCAAGAAGACCAGGACGGGATGCCAAAAGGACCAGGTTAACCAAAAATACCTCGACCAGGAGGAAAATAGCCAATGAACCAGGGCCGGAAGGCCCTAAACTAGAAGGACGAGCACCAGGGGATAAAGACAATGAAGACCAGGAGGATCACAGATAGTTTCACCAGTGCCAGGAGGAACATGACAAGCAAGACCAGCATCAGAAAGACTGGGGTTAGGAGGATTATCATTACGAGAACCAGGATGAAAAAGAGAAGCTCGAATCGGGCAAATCCTAGGAGGGGCAGAAAGGGGTCAGGGCACCAAGAAGAGGATCAGAATCTCAAGGACGTGACCAGGGAGCTCAGGATCAGAAGAACTGAGGGAAACATGCAGGAGGTCCAGGAGAACAAGGATGAAAGGATCAGGGGAAGGTGGAGAACCAGGGTGTGGAGGAACAGTAGAGCCAGGATCAGGGAAATAAACGAGACCAGGTCCAGAGGGACCAGAAGCAGGGCCAGAAAGACAGATAAAGTATTGTGGTTTAAGATCTCTGACTGATGATGTCAGGGATTTGAATGTGGGGGCGACAGAGATTCTTTCAAGGGTGGTTGGTGAAGGAGTGGAGAGGAAGGAGCCTCTGCTGTATCTTGGTGGATGCCGTTTGTCAATAAAGACTTTTGGCTGAATCTAAATGAGAATAGCCTCACTACGACAAGTGGCGACGAGTTACCGAAGCATCCACCAGCCCAGTGAACCTCAGCCTGCAGTTGATTGCCGGTTTGGTGAGATTGCGTGGATTCCTGCAGTCAAACTGGTGAGGCGCTGCTGCAAAAATGGTGACGTGTTCACACTGTGTGAAACACAGGTTGCGGATGGGCACAAACTGCGGATTGGAGTGAAATATGCAATTTTTCTTGTGATTATGAATGAGCGCTCGCATCTAAGGAAGGTAATTACCTTACGCATTGACTCGAACGTCAGAACCTGAATCTCGATGTCAGCTCGAGCATCAGAGCTTCAATTCTGATGTCGGCGTTTTGATTGCATGGCATCTGCCTCACGCGTCTGCTCGCGTGGCCACTTCCTGGTTTACTAAAGGGCTTACTGCAGGAAGCTAGAACGCTGCCCTTACTTCCTACTACACAAACTGAGGAACATCGGACGTAATCAGGAAGTTAAGCCATTTCATGACTTTTAGAGACTACAGTATTTTAATATGTTTAATGAGTCAATTTTTCTGTTTTTAAGATTAATTGTGGTGGAAATGTATTATTTTAACTTGTTATATTAGTGTATAACCTTAAAACCATTGCCATATGTCACAAGTGGCTCCTCTCAAATTATCCCAACCACCACAATTTTTATCTGAGCGAGGTGAACCTCTATTGCCTTGGAAAAAATGGATCAATCTATTTGAATCTTATTTGATTTGCATTGGTGGGGAAAACGTCTTACCTGCGAGGAAACAAGGAATTCTTTTACATAATTTGGGCATTGAAGGATGAAACATTTATAACAGCTTTGACCTAATTACCATTGGCACTGCTGACGGTGACCTCAGAGATGCTTATGAAATGTCCGTCATGATGCTCAAAAAACATTTTGGAACTCGAAAGAATATTGTCATGGAAAGGCACAAATTCTTCATGAGAACACAAGCTAAAGATGAAAGAGTTGGGAATTATATTGCATTCCTCAAAACATTAGCACAAACTTGCGAATTTGCTGACTTAACTGACTCTCTCATCAGGGATCAACTTTTGCGGTGTACTAACAATCCGAGGGTGCAAGAAAAGTTGTTAGTGAAGAATCCTCCTTTACGTGAAGCTATTACCATTGTGGAAAGTATGGAGCATGCCACTTTTTGGGCTCAGGAGATGAACGGCACTGCTTCAAATTGCCATGGCATTTCTGCGGTGGAATCTACGTCCAGCTCCACAGTGGCTAAAGTTTTAGCTCAAGAAAATATACAAGAGGGAGATATTGTACAAAAAAATAACAGGACGTATGAGAGTGGGTAATGATTTGCCCAAAAACTCCAAAATCAAATGTTACAAATGTGGTAGTCCTGAGCATCTAGCAAACAAACCTAAGTGTTTTGCCACAAATATAAATTGCAGGAACTGTGGGAAGAAAGGACATTTAGCAAGTGTTTGCAAAAGTCATAAAATAAATACGGTGGATGAAACACCGATGAATCAACGGATGATATTGAATGTGAACAGCCCTGGTAACTAATATATCACAGGAGATGATGGTACCAAACTGGTTATGCCGAAATTTGACATTGAGGTTGATGGGAAAATTGTTCATGTTCTTGCAGACTCAGGATCTCCTTTCACATTGATTGGTGATAAGAACTGGGAGACAATTTGTGGAGGTGACAAAATCGAATTATCTCCACCTGACATTGACCCCATAGGTAATGGCGAACAGAAGTTTTATTTATTTGGTTACTCTCTCATGACAAGTATGTATGTAGCTAAACGAGGAGACAATCTGCTGGGTTGGAGACACCAAAGGGATTTAGGTGTCAATCCGAACTCACCTGATCAAGTCCTCTCTGTATCACATGTAGGAAATGATATTGATATTGTGAATGAATTTCCTGAAGTGTTCAGTGATAAACTTGGGTTATTGGTAGATTTTAAACATAAGATTATTCTGAAATCTAGTGCTAAACCAGTAGTGCATAAAGTAAGGAAAGTAGCATATTTGATGTTAAACCCACTGCAGGATGAACTTAATAGGTTATTGAGTTTGGGAGTTATTGAAGAAATTGAAGCCTCAGAATGGCTAGCTCCTATTGTTTTAGTTTCTAAGGATAATGGGTCAAAAATAAGAATATGTGTGGACTTGAGAGGTCTCAACCAGTGTATATGGGTGGATCATCAACCACTACCCAATATTAACGAAACTCTGATGATGCTGTCTCAGGCCAAAGTATTTAGTGTGATGGATTTATCGGCAGCATATCATCAGATTTTACTCCATGAAGGCTCGAGACACCTTGCATGTTTTGTCACTCCTTTGGGTGCATTCAGGTTTGTTAGGATGTCATTTGGTCTAGCTTCAGTTGCTGCATGTTTCCAAAGAGAAATTAAGGAAGTACTCAAGGGTCTGGATTCTGTACTGTTTTTCCAAGATGATATGCTTATCTATGGTGAGGATGAAGATAAACATGACACAGCTCTAAGAGCAGTATTGAGGAGGTTAAAGGAAAAGGGGTTGACTTTGAAGAAAGAAAAATGTAAATTCAGGGTTAGAACAGTTTCATACCTGGGTCACACTATCTCTGGTGACGGTATTAAACCTAAACTAGTATTGGCCAAGTCAATTATGTCTATGCCTACACCTTCAGACAAGGATCAGGTAGATCATTCCTAGGTTTTGCTGAATACTAATAAAAATTCATTAAGAATTTTACGAGTTTGGTATAACCCTTAAGGGTTATGCTTAGAAAGAGTATGAGCTTTGAGTGGTCTTCGGAATGTGAAGAAGCCTTTAATTTTGTGAAAACCAAGATTAGAGAAATGCCCACTTTGGGTCATTTTGATACTAAAAGAAAAACCTTGTTGTCCACTGATGCGAGCATGAAGGGTCTTGGTGCAGTCCTCTCACAAATCGTGGATGGTGAAGAAAGAGTTGTAGCTTTTGCGTATCGTTCACTTAAGGAATCAGAAGAATGTTATTCTGCCATAGAGTGTGAGGCCCTGGCATGCAGTTGAGCTATAAATCATTTTAGGTACTATCTATGGGGTTTACCATTTGTGTTTAGAAGTGATCACAGGCCTTTGGTTCGGATGTTTGCTTGCCAAAGTTTTGAAAACACAACTCCGCGTATCAAACGTTGGGTAGAAAACTTGATGGAATATAATTTTCAAGTTGAGTATTTGTCTTGGAAGAAAAATGTTCCAGGTGATTTTCTCTCCAGATTTCCTTTGGCGGATCACATTTCAGACCACCAAGTTCAGATATTGTGGATCAAAGAATCAGCTATTGATAAAGAAGAATGGTATTTAGAGTGTGAGAAGGACGCTGTTCGTAAGTTGGTCTCTGATTATGTGGTGAAAGGTTGGCCCTGTTTAAGTGGTTGTTCAGAAGGTACTAGGGCATTTTGGAATGTCAAAGTTGAGTATTGTTGAGGGCAATTCGTATAGGTGTGATAGGCTAATTCCACCAGCAGGATCATCTGAAAAGTTAATCAGCTTGGCTCATGAGGGACATTTAGGTAGAAACTTGACTAAGGCAAGTGTCAAAGAATGTTACTGGTGGCCTGGTTTAGATAGACAGGTGGAAGCACTTGTCAAAAATTGCATACAATGTGCAGGTAATGATAAGTCCAAAAGTGTAAGGTCTGCTCCTTTATCTCCTGTCTCTATTCCGGATGAACCTTTGCACAAATTGGGGCTGGATCTGATTGGACCGTTTGAAGCCTTCATTTAAAATGAAAGATCTGTCATTGTTTTGGTTGATTATACTTCTAAGTGGGTAAGTGCCAGTTGTGTAAGTTCAATCACCGCCAAGGTTGATATAGAGCTTTTAACTGATGTTTTTGCGTGTGAGGGTATTCCTAAGGTGATAATCACTGATAATGGTGTACAGGTCACTTCATTAGAGATGAAGAACTTTCTTAACAATTTAGCCATTTCCCATTTTCACACTGCACTATATTCTCCTCAGGCAAATGGTCTGGTTGAGAAGATGAATCAAGTAGTGAGAGCTAGACTGCTCTTAATAATAGACTACCATTGAAAACTGTTCTCAGAGAAAAATTGTAGGCTCATAGAAATGCTCCAAATGTTGTGACTGGTATGTCTCCTTTTAGAGTCTTAAGAGGTAGAATGGCAGGTTCTAAATTAAATCCATTATGGTTGTGGCCTGGAGGAAAGTGTGAGAAGTCATCAGAGAATGTGGGATGCATCCGTTATAAAGTGATTGCAAACCAAGCCAAGTATAAAAAGGTGTTTGATGACAGACATAGTGCACACCAAAGAGTTTGGCTTGAAGGTGATTTGGTATATATAAAAAAAACCTATGTGGACACAAAAAGATAAATCCAAATTTATGGGACTGAGGAAAATTGTACAAGTCAAAAAAAATAGAGTGGTCCTAGAAGGAGGTGATGTGTGGAGTATGTCACTCTTAGCCAAATGTGTAAATGGAGAATCGACTATTGAGAACATGTGCAAAGAGCAATATGATTGTGAGCCTGATGGTAGTGGAGAGATTAGGAGAAGCATAAGAAAGAAGATATTTCCTAGACATTTGAAAGGTTTTGTACATTAAGGAATATGAGGTGGTAACATAATGTATAATAGTGTATTCACTACTAACTGTTTTAATAATCTCTAGAATTGTATTAATTCTATTTATATATAATGTGTGTTATCTTTTGTTGTTATTACAGTTTATTTTGTTATGTTTCTTTTTCTTCTTTCCTTCATTTTTATCCTGTTCTTAAAATGTCATTTGTAGGAGAAGTTAAGTTAAAGTGAATTTGATGGTTGTTGTAAGGGGAAAGATGTGTTGTGGTTTAAGATCTCTGACTGATGATGTCAGGGATTAGAATGTGGGGGTGACAGAGATTCTATCGAGGGCGGTTGGTGAAGGAGCAGAGAGGAAGGAGACTGTGATGTATCTTGGTACATGCTATTTGTCAATAAAGACTTTTGGCTGGATCTAAATGAGAATAGACTCACTGTGACATAAAGGACCTGGAGGAGGGCCAAGACAAGAAAAAAACTGAACTGAGAAGATCAGAACAAAGAAGACTAGAAGAACCAGGACCTGGGGGATCAAGAGGGGCAGTATGACCAGTACCACAGGACTAATTCAGGCTAGAAGGAGGAAGGGCAGGAGACTGAGGAATAGAACTAGAAGAAGGAAGTCCAGGAGGAGTAGCAGGAGAAGACCAAGGTGCAAAATATTAGGATGCAGAGGAGGATCTGGATCTGGTGGAGGAGGATTAGGTGGAGGTGTAAACCAGGGACAGAGGACCTGGGCCAGAAGGATTATAAAGGAGCTGGATAACCAGGGTGATGATCGGAACTAAGAGGAGGACCAAGAGCATGAGGAGAGCTAGTCGGAAAACCAAAATTGGGCAGAGGAGTCCCAGGAGGAAACAGACAAGGTAGAAGAAGAAGAGAAGGGCATGATCAATAAGCATTACTGAACCCTCTCAATTTTTTAAAAATGTAGCTGCTTGCGACCAATTACATAAATCAAAACAGCTTTAGTATTACATTTTTCATTGTTGCTAATTTCTTGTGCAGACTGTCTGTAGCCTGGCTCTGCACGTCATATGGCGTCGCATTTTCTTCAATTTATGGGTCCCCAAACTTTTTCCATTTGAGCACAGAACCAGGTGCAATTATTTGCGTAATTCATACTATTTTAAAGAATATGGAAACGTTTAGTCCATGTTCTTTTTATGTTAATCGTGCCATTTCCAGAAAACATTAAATGAGCCTCGGTTTTAACACTGGGTGAATTAGTACTGGCCATAATATTTGAAATTACGCAAAACTTTAATGGCTGATTTTAGTGGCATTTTGTAATTCATGCAGCAGTACGCATCGTGTTTTGAGGGACAAAAGTACTAAAACCCCTTTAGGGATGTTGCCACCACCTCATGTCAGTTACGTAAGCCTAAGGGAGTGTGTGGTCCTAGCTTCTGCTCAGGCATCGCCAGTGAAGCAGAGTATATGGCAGAGGATAAGGGTTTCCTTGTCTACGGCATAATTGCTGCGTTTATATACCTTCATATGAATTGTACCTGCTCCATTCCACCCACATATTAGGGAGATGGCCCCAGGATCCCTCTTTTGGAATGCGACTTTTCTCATACTATTTCTTCTCTGTCAATACCTCCTATCATATGTCACCCTCTTCTGATTTCCTATTTGGTCTACAGCCCCAGAATCTCTGAAGCTCAAGAAGGAGGATCCTGATAATGACGACACTTGAATCACCTCTGCAACTGCTGACCGTGATGACCGCCACATTCAGGTGTATGACCACATTCAGGACAGGTCTGAGGTTGCCTGATAAGAATGCTAGCTGCCGTGGTCTACTAGTGATCCTCCATGACACGTTTGGTCCTCCATAATTGACGTCTTGTTTCAGAGTCTGTGCTAAGGTTGTTTCTTGCCTCTTCTCTGGGAGCCTCTTAGATGCAATGCGCCTCCACCAGACAAGAGGGGGGCTCTTAACACTGCAATTTAGACACTTCTGAGGAGCCACATTCCATACATTTATCCCTTAACTTTATGCTGCCATGTACATGCATCACTGCATTTTAATTATTATTTATGGATTGTTTTCTAAGACTGAGCTTGTTGAGCCACAAAAAACATAAAACTCAGTCAATTATTTTTGAAGGATCAACAAAAATACAAATAATCTCCCCAAAAATCCAGCATGCATAAATTGGACTCATAAATATTCATTGTGGATAGACAGGGCCGGCCTTAGCGCTTGCGGCACCCTGTGAAACAATTTTTGTTGGCACCCCGCAATGACTTCCTCCACCACTGTTTCCATCACTTCCACCCTTTAACAGTGCCCCTCAAGTCTCCATAATCACTCTCTCTAAGATGCATTTAATTTGTTTTATAGCACCAGTCATACTGGGTATTAGAGCACTTTACATTGCAAGCACATTACACAGAGACAATCAATCATAAGTGTGCAAATCAGTGTATAAGAAATGTTACATATGACAGAGGACTACAAGATGCAGGAGTCACATATCCATACTGGTAGGCAGTATAGTTTAGGAGTGCTTGGTCAGGAGAAGCACAAACTCAGACTTTAAAATATAACACCATAGTTGGCAGTTCTCTTTCATAATAAGAATTGATTTAGACCCAACTGAACACTTTCAAACATTAGGATAATGAAAGACTGGGGGAAAAAATAATAACGCTCTAATTTATACCTTGCAGTATACATGGAGTTCTTTGATGCAGTCACTAGCTTACTGTTGTATATTAGGATTTTAACTTATTAACTGTAAGTAACAAAAGGACCTCTCTGACAAAAGCAGTAACCCACTGACCTATTTGCCTTACATGAACTTTGTGATCTGCCCGGTACATGTTCTTTGCAGGATGCATATTAACTATTTTTTGTGCTTTTAGCCTCCTTCCAGTTAGTGACAGAAATGGGTGTGAAACCAGTGCTGTTACTTGGACAGCTAAACATTTCTGAAAAGTAGACAACATTCTGATTTCAGCAAGGGGTCATTTGTGTAGATCCTACAAGGTTTTCCTACAGAAAATAACAGCTGAAATTAAAATATATTGAAATTGAGGTGAAAAAACAGGCATTTTTCTCCATGTTTTACTCTGTAACTTTTTCCTGCAATATCAGATTTTCAAAAGCAATATATAGTTATGTCTGCTGGACTCTTCTGGTTCTGGGGATATATAGCGCTTTTAGGTTCATAAGAACCCTAGATACCCAGAGCCAATAAATGAGCTGCACCTTGCAATGGGTTTTCATTGTATACCTGGCATACAGCAATTCATTTGGTGAAATATAAAGAGTGAAAAATAAGTATCAAGGAAACCTTTGTATTTCCAAAATGGGCACAAGATGAGGTGTTGAGAAGCAGTGGTTATTTGCAGATCTCTGAAGTCCCCATACTAGCATGTGAATTACAGGTAATTTCTCAAATAGACGTCTATCTTACATACTGTCTTACATTTGGAAGGAAAAATGTAGAGAAAGACAAGGGGCAATAACACTTGTTCTGCTATTCCCACAAGTCTCCCGATAAAAATGGTACCTCACTTGTGTGGGTAGGCCTAATGCCCGCGATTGGAAACGCAACATGGACACATCACATATTTACATTGAAGTCTCATGTGTTTTTTGGAAAGTGCCTACCTATGGATTTTGGCCTCGAGTCCAGCCGGCATCTAAGGAAACCCACAAAACCTGTGCATTTTTCAAAACTAGACACCTAGGGGAATCCAGGATAGGGTGACTTGGGCGGCTTTCACCAAGTTCTGCTACCCAGACTCCTTTGCAAACCTCAATATTTGGTAAAAAACACTTTTTCCTCACATTTAGGTGCTGCAAAGTTCTGGAATCTGAGGGGAGTCACAAACTTCTGTCTACCCAGCGTTCCCGCAGGTCTCCCGATAAAAATGGTACCTCACTTGTGTAGGTAGGCCTAATGCCAGCGACAGGAAATGCCCCAAAACGCAACATGGACACATCGCATTTTCCCAAATAAAACTGACTTGTTTTTTGCAAAGTGCCTAGCTGTGGATTTTGGTCTCTAGCTCATCCAGCACATAGAAGAATCTAGCAAACCTGGACATTTCTGAAAACTAGACACCGAGGGGAACCCAGGAAGGGGTAACTTGTGGCTCTCTCACCAGGTTCTGTTACCCAGAATCCTTAGCAAACCTCAAGATTTGGCAGAAAAAACACTTTTTCCTCACATTTCGGTGACAGAAAGTTCTGGAATCTGAGAGGAGCCACAAATTTCCTTCCACCTAGCATTCCCCCAAGTCTTCCGATAAAAAAGGTACCTCACTTGTGTGGGTAGGCCTAGTGCCCGTGACAGGAAATGCCTCAAAACACAACGTGACACATCACATTTTCCCAAAGAAAACTGACCTGTTTTTTGCAAAGTGCCTAGCTGAGGATTGTGGCCTATAGTTCAGCCGGCACTTAGGGAAACCTAGCAAACATGGACATTTCTGAAAACTATAAACTTCGGGGAACCCAGGATGAGGTAACTTGTGGTGCTCTAACCAAATTCTGTTACCCAGAATCCATAGCAAACCTCAAAATTTGGCAAAAAAACACTTTTTCCTCAAATATCGGTGCTGCAATGTTCTGGAATCTGAAGGGAGCCACAAACTTCTGTCTACCCAGCATCCCCCAGGTCTTCCCAATAAAAATGGTACCTCACTTGTGTGGGTAGGCCTAGTGCCTGCGACAGGAAATGCCACAAAACACTACCTGGACAGATCAAAATGATCAAATACAAAACGACCTGTTTTTTGTTCGGTGGTGGGAAAGGCACCTGCGTTTTTGGTCCTGGGCTCAGCAGCCATTTAGGGAAACCTACCAAACCCAAACATTTCTGAAAACTAGACGCCCAAAGTAGTCCTGCGAGGTGTGACTTGCGTGGCTCCCCAGTGTTTTCTTACACAGAATCCTCAGCAAACCTCAAATGTAGCTAGAAAATAAATTTTTGCCCACGTTTCTGTGTGGGATCACCATACCGGCACATATTTCCTACTACCTAACGTTCCCCTCAGTCACACCTCGCAGGACTACTTTGGGCGTCTAGTTTTCAGAAATATTTGGGTTTGGTAGGTTTCCCTAAATGGCTGCTGAGCCCAGGACCAAAAACGCAGGGTCCTGGGCTCAGCAGCCATTTAGGGAAACCTACCAAACCCAAACATTTCTGAAAACTAGACGCTCAAAGTAGTCCTGCGAGGTGTGACTTGCGTGGCTCCCCCAGTGTTTTCTTACACAGAATCCTCAGCAAACCTCAAATGTAGCTAGAAAATCTATTTTTTCCCACGTTTCTGTGTGGGATCACCACACCGGCACAAATTTCCTACTACCTAACGTGCCCCTCAGTCTGCCGGTAAAAATGATACCTCACTTGTGTAGGTGGGCCAAGCATATGTGACAGGGAAGAGCCAAAAACAAAATGAGGGGTGACCAAAGCAGGGCCAAAAGGGCAGTTTGGAAAAAAACGTTTTTAGGCTGACAAGTGGGGCAGAAGTTTTATCAGTGGAGATGCAACAATGCTGGTTGGTAGGAATTTTGTGGATTCCTGCAGATTCCGGAAGGTTCCATCACAAAAATGTGGGAAAAATGTATGATTTCAAGCAAGGTTGGAAATTTGCAGGGCATTGTGGGTAAGAAAATTATACAGGGTGAATGTGAAGCACACCACCCTGGACTCACCCAGATGTTTAGTTTTCAGATGTGTCTAGGTCTCATAGATGTTTCTACATGGCAGCGAACCAAAGTTCAGAAAGTGCATCCCTCACCATTCCAAGTGGGACGATTTTGAGACTTAGACAAGTTCTCATGGCCCAAATGGAATACTAAAACCCAAAATAATGAAATGTCCTCTTGCTTACTCTGGGATAAGATGTTTTAGTGTGCGGGGGAGAGCTGAAAGACTGTAATTCCCTTTAGTTGGGGTTGGGGCATAACCATGCCCTTACTCGTTGGTAGCCACCACCCCACTATTTTTATTTTTTATTTTTATTCCCTGGCTTCTCGTAGGCTTTCTGCCCTCCCCAGGGAGTGGATCGGGGGTAATTTCCCCATCTGCCCACCGGTGGGCCGAACAACTTTGTCCCCATCTATTTGAGGTGGGGGGTAGAGCCATACCCCCACCCTCTTTAAAAAAAAAAAAGCTTCCCTGGTTCATGGTGGGCCTTCTGCTCCCCTTGGGGTTAGAAGGGCCTTACAAACCTAGGCCGATCTGCCCCCAAGGGGGGGGGGGCAGAAATGGGCAACAGTAATGTGCCCCCATGGGGAATGACCCTTGCCCAATTGGCTTTCCCCCCAAACAACACACACACACCAATCCCTGGTGCCTAAGTGATGTCTGCCCCCCCCCGGGGACAGATCAGCTTAATAGAAATAGGCCAATGTGCCCCCAAGGGGGGCAGAAATGGCCTAAAATAAATTTGCCCTCCAGGGGACCGACCCTTGTCTAAGGGGTCGCTCCCCATCTGTAAAAAAATGTAAAAAGAAAATCCCTGATGACTAGTGGTTTCTGCCCCCTTGGGGGCTGATCAGTCTAACTAAAATAGGCCAATTTGCCCCCAAGAGGGGCAGAAATTGCCTAAAATAAATTTCCCCCCAGGGAAGCGTCCCTTGCTCAAGGGGTCGCTCCCCTTATACATAAACACAAACAAACACAAAATCCCTGGTGTCTAGTGTGCATTTCTGCAGCCCGATTGCTTCACGATAGGGCTGCAGAAATGCTCAGAGAGTCATCAAAGGAAAGGAAAACTCTTTCCTTTCCTTTGATACCTCTCCCGCCCCCAGACCCCGATCGGAAGAGAAATGCTTTTGTATTTCTTTTCCGATCTGTGCTGGAAGCTGATCTTCCAGGGCAGTGGGGGCGGCCTCTGATGAGGTCAGGGCGTGATCACGCCTTGACGTCATCAGATGTGACTGGGAGGGTTGGGGGTGGAGGAGGGTGGTAGGCTCATTGGCAAGGCCCCGGACATAACGGTTAAGTCCTTGGGGCCTCAGCACCGCAGCCAAGGAGGTAACCGTTACGTCCGTGGCAGGGAAGGGGTTGATAACCAGAGTTATCTTGACATTTTTATTGTTGCCTATAAACTGCTGGCAGCGAGGGATGCTGCAGCATGGGCTTTTAAAACCATAACATACTTTACATGGTGCCCCCTCCCAAAGTCAGCACCTGGTGCTTGGGGTGGCACCGGTTGCACCGCCCTAGAGCTGGCCCTGCCGATAGATCAAAATCTCACAGAGTTTTACTTTACTGCTGTCAATATAAAATAAGAGCAATTTTTTATATTATCACTTATGTATTCATTTTTTATAAGTATGACATATGCCACTGGATTGTGTCCTCCGTCCCTCATAAATCGTTTTCATTGTTTTGGGAATTATTGCTGCTATTCTTTCTGAAGATAAATGCTTCATTGTTGTAGCACCATCATTTGTGTCATTCTCTTGGGAATTGCTGCTCTTTCCCTTTCAATAGCACACACCTACCCATATCTAGGGTATTCACTTGCACTGTCCTCTAGCAGCGATGCTCTGTGGCATGGTTTACCCCTGTTTCTGCAAATGGGGCCTGTAGGTGTGTGCTTATGAAGCTGAGTTAATGGCATGCAGGGGTGCACCTTTTATTCTGAGAGGAAGCCATGGTCCTGCCCGGCCACTTTTCTTATATCTTGCACATCCTTTCCTCTGAAAGGGATCAAGATTCCCACAATGGCTGGTGGAGGTAGGATGTTTACCTCTGGCCCTGTGAAAGGCCTCGTTTGGAGACTCATGGACAAGGAAGAAAGACTGGGCAGCCGGATGATTGACTTGTGATGTGCTGCTGACTACCCTGCCCTACAAATCTATCCTGTGTTCAGTTGCAATTGATCCAAAGTATTTAAGAATTTTCCACTATACTCTGCTTCACCAGTAAAAGCCTGGACAAAAGGTACTTCTCACCAGGGGTATCCGCAGTAATTTTTTCAGGGGAACATAATTTTAATGTCATCTGCCATACTAGTACAGGCAGCGTAACACTATGTGAGCATAGTGTTACGTTGCACTGTGAGTCTGCACACCAGGCTGTACCTAAATCCGGGGGGGGTTAGGGGTCAAGTGGCTCCTTGTGCTCCGCTCTGCGGACGCCAATGCCTCTTAGCTTTGTACACTGGGCATTACTTCCATCCGAGAATGTATCTGCAGGGCAAGAGAGTGACAAACTGTTGTGTTCTTATAGGGCAATATTTGAAAATGTCACTGAATTTTGCACTATTCTGCTGCTTTTGCTCTTCATTTCTAGATGTCTGACTGTAACACACTGAACTTGCAGTTTTTAGGTTTGGCTTAATGATAGTTTTCGCTGTCTGCCAGAGCTTGTGTTATGATTAAATAATGAAATTATGCTGAAAGAATGTAGAGTATATTTAACTGCTCAAGAGAACTTTCAGGCATCATTGGTACATTAAATGTATAGTGATAGGCTGTAAACATTACCATTCCAAGCTGGCCTACGCAATCAGGTGCAGTCACTGCATTACACATTTGCTTTGACAACCAGCTGAGTCTAAATAACTGTTGTGCCTCCAGAGTTCTTGTTTTGTGCATGGATGTTATGCCTTGTCTGCAACAGTGGGTGAGAAGGAAGCTCTCCTCTGAAGGGACTTCTCTGATGCAGACATGCTCCCCATGCGCTGAAGCTTGTCCCATGTACCAGCTGTGTTCTCCATGGAGAGTTTAGAAGCATCTAGCTCAGTAGTCATTGGAAGTAAGGATTCCATTGTAATGGTCCACATTTGAACATGCATTCAGGATTAATGAGTTATTGAAAAAATCTGAACATGCAGTAAAGATTGCAAAGAAATTGAGAAAATATGAACATGCAGCAAGGATTACTAAATGATAGGTCAAATCTTAAAATGCACAATGGCCCATATTTATATTTTTTTACGCAAAACTGCATTTGTGCAGTTTTGCATCAAAAAGTATAGTGCCGGCTTGCGCCATTCCAGGACATCAGCCGGGCACCAAATTTATGGAATGGTGCAATCTGGCGCAAAGGGTGGGCTAACGTCATGGAAAATGACGTTAGCCGGATGGGGGTGGCGGTATGGGAGAAGGGTGTTTTGCACCAAAACATTACATTAGGCTGGTTACAGTAAAAAAATTCTTCTAACCAGCCTAGCATCATTTCTTGATGCAAAACCATCCATAGCACATGACTCCTGTCTTATCAGAGACATGAGTCATGCCCACCCCCAACGGCCGGCACAGGGGACAAGGGTCCCCTGGGCTTGGCCATTGCACACGGTGCCATGTAAGGGGGCCCATTTCAGGGCCCCCAATGGCACTTTGAAAAATAAAATTAAAATACTTACCTCTACTTACCCTACTTACCTGGGATGGGGTCCCTCATCCTCCGGTGTCCCTCTGGTAAAGATGGGGGTGTTCCTGGGGCTTGGGGAGAGCACATGTGGGCTCTTTCCATGGTGCTCGACCATGGAGATGGGTCCACAGGTTCCCTAATGGCTGCCCTGACCCAGGCATTAAATAATGGCGCTAAACAAGCTTAGCGTCATTATTTAGGCCCGTCTCCCTCCTGTGCATCATTTTTGCATGGGAGAATAAATAAGGCGCTAGGGCCTTAGAGTCATTTTTTGGATGGGAACGCCCACTCTGCATCTCATTGGTACAAGGTGGGTTCACGCACCCAAAAAATTACTTTATCTCCAATATTTTGACGTTAGAGTAGTCTAGCGTCAAAATTTAAATATAGAGTTAAGTTTGCGCAGGATTAGTGTAACAAAATGATGCTAATTCAGTGCAAACAGAGTATAAACCTGGGCCTAAGAATTCATGAGGGAATGTGCAAATCTGAGCATGCAGTAGAGATTGCAAAGCAATAAGGAAAATCTGAACAAGCAGCAAGGATTACTAAATAAGAGGTTAAAACTTAAAACACACTAAGAATTCATGAGGGATGGTGCAGATCTGATCATGCCATAAAAAAATCAGAGTATTAGTGCAATTTTTTACAAGCCTTCAGGATTTCTTGAAATGGTGCACCACCAAGGAGCCCCCGCCCGGACCACCTACAAGACTTCACTCAACCAGTACCACTGACTCCTAAATTAAACAAGAAAAAATGCCTCAGCCGATCGCATTGAAGCCAGCTTCAACCACAGCAAAGAACTCTTCAGCATTGTTAAGGAGTTCTCCAACCCCTCAGCAACAGAGAAATTCATCACCCCCTCCCAAGAACTCTGCAACTCCTGGCAGACTTCTTCCATGACAAGATCTTCACCACCTACAAAAACTTAGAACCATAACCCACCCCTGCCAACATCCTCAGCTGCCTGGACCCCACAGGCGCCACCTCTGACCACCGGATCACTGCCTGGGACCTGCTCACCACACAGAGCACCACCGACATCATGCACTCTGTCTACTCAGGAGCTCCTGTGGACCCAGGTCCACACCACATGTTCAACCTCGGCAACAACACCAGCAACATGCTCACAGCCATCTTCAACACATCCATTACATCAGCCACCTTCCCGGATGAGTGGAAACACGCCAAGGTCAAACCCCTCCACAAGAAACCTTCCTCAGACAACAATGAACTCAAAAACTACCTTGTCATCTCACTGCTCCCTTTCCCCGCTAAAGTCTTGGAAAAGACCAGCAACCACCAACTCACAGAATACCTTGAGGACAATGATCTCCTGGACGCATCCCAATTCGGAATCCACAAGAGCCACAGCACCAAAATCATCCTGATTGCAGCCACTGAAGACATCAGAACCCTCCTTGACCATTGAAGGAGAAGCAGCAGCCCTGGTCCTCCATGACATCTAAGTGGTTTTTGACTCTGTGCCTCACCACACCCTCATCAAGATGCTTCATCGAATTGGAACCTTAAAGGATGCCCTCAAATGGATCACTTCCTTCCTCACCGGAAGAACATAGAAAGTCCGTCTTCCACCCAGAAAGTCCGTCTTCCACCTTTCACCACAGAGCCCAAGAAGTTCATCTGGGGCATCCCTCAAATTTAATTCCTCAGCCCTAAACTTCTTAACACCTACATGACCTCCCTGACCACCATCGTCAGAAACCACTGACTCAACATTATCTCCTATGCAAACGACACTCAGCTCATCCTCTCTCTAGCTGAAGACCCATCCACCACAAAGGCAAACTTCCACCTGTGCATGACCAACTTTGATGACTGGATGCAAGACAACTGCCTCAAGCTCAACACTGACCTAGCAGAAGTACTGATCTTTGGAACACCTCCTCACTGTGGAATGGCTCCTGGTGGCCTGCGGAACTGGGACCATCTCCGACCCCCACAGACAATGCCCGGAACCTCGACATCATCTTGTACACCAAACTCATCATGAAGAACCAGATCACCACAATATCCTCTGCCTGCTTCCTTACACTGCACAAGAAAAGATCTTCAAATGGTTCCTTATCTTCATCAGACACACCGTCAGTCAAGCCTTTGTTACCAGCTGTTTGGACTACAGCAACGCACTCTAAGCATTAATTACTTCACACCTCCTCAAGGGACTTGAGACCATTCAGAACTCAGTAGCTAGACACATCCTCGACCTCCTCATATGCACCCACATCACCTCTCACCTGAAGAAACTCCACTGGCTCCCCATCCACAGGAGATGCCAATTCAAGATCCTGACTCGTGCCTAAAAGGCCCTGCACAACCAAGGACCAGCACACATCAACCACCACCTGAGCTTCCACCAACGATCCAACTACCTCTTCCTCACTCACACCCCCGCATCCACCAAAGCAGCAGTGGTGAACGCTTCTTCTCCTACCTTGCTGCAAAATCCTGGAACAACCACCCTCTCCATCTCCGGACTACATCCTCTCTTCAGGAGTTCAGAAGAGGACTCAAGACGTGGCTTTTCAACTGATGCACTGATGCCTCCGGAGCAGTACGGATCTCAGTGCTTGGATACCTTTGTGGCTAATTAGTGAGCTCTACAAATCCTGATTGATAATCATGATTGATTTCTGAATGTTGCTGTAACTGTCAGAGTGCATTGATAACTACCACATAAGAGTGTAAATCTAGGCATATCCTGAGTATTAGCCAAAGTAGTTGCAAATCTGAACTAATGATTACCGAGTGACTGGCAAATCTAGGCATGTACTAAATATACTGTGTGATGGTGTAGTCTGAAAAAACATTTAGGAGTTTTAAATCATGGTGAAAGTGTGGGCATGCAGCCAAGGTTTCCAAATGGTGAAGCAAATCTTGGCAGCATTTCATATGTCTGAATTCAAATTCAAACAGGTGTGGAAAAATTACTTCAAGAATTAATGATACTGTCTGGAATAATTTGACCATGGGATCCAAAAGCCATCTCAATCGCAAGTTTTTTTCCAGGTTCACTGACTCGAAAGTAATGGTTGCATGTTTTTTTGCACCTGTGTTTTTCTGCACATAAACTATTTTATCAGTTGGAATTACCCATTGTAACAAATGATCATGTGTGGAAACACAGCGTCGACAGTAAAAGACATCACAAAACAGGAAATATTTTACTTCCTTGACCCCGATTGATTGCCAATACAGAGGATATGCGACTGATTACATCATAGACACTTTTAAGCAGCCAAATCTGAGAAAATATTGTTCTTCACAGGCATTTTCATTCAATGAACCTTCTGGTAGACATCTAGTGGGATTACAAACTACTACAGTCCATCGAAACAAAGTGCCATTTCAATATTAGACCAGCCAAATTCTAAACACGGCAGCTGAAAGAATTGGGAAATAAAAAATTACTGAACCAGAAATTCCGAAACTGGCAGAGAAGTCTTTTAAGAATGACACCCAGCTAATAAGTCCTTTGTTACTTAAAACCAGTATCAACGCCGCCTAAAGGTATTGCAGTAAATTCCAAAGAATGTGAATACAGCCTCTGCACACCCCTGGTCAGTTGAATACTGCAAGGAAAACTTCAAATACTTACAAAGTTGTGCATGGCTTCTACTTCACAGAGACAGACTTGAGGAGGACCTGCACCACAGCTGAACTTCACCACCGGGAAGGAGCAGGTCCACAGCATAATAGTCCTCAGCAGTACAGAGGAAGTTGAAAGTGGAGATGAAGCTTGAGGAGTCAAGGATCAAGGTGCTTCTCAGACACCTGTACACTAAACATGTCCATGTGCTAAATCACACAGAGGTTTACCTGTCATGCGTCATATGTCACCATGATAGAGGATGGCGTGGTAGGTTGGAACAAAGGATTTTGTGGCAAGACTTTATCTTTCATGACAAATATTGTAGCTAGGGCAATGAGTATGAGTATATTAAAAATATGCGCATACCAGATCAAGGTTGTAGTAGATGGAACATGCTTGCATATAGCCAAATAGGCAGAAATGACTCATGAATTAATGACTCTGCTGTTGCATGTCCTCAGATGGGATTGTCAGGTCAATAAACAATCCAAACCCATTACTCCAGGAGGTGACACGGCAGAGTAGGAATCAGAACAGTCCGTAACCAACTAGGTACTACCAACACCACAACCTGCACGACAGGCAAATGACAAAACATTCAAAGAACAGTGAACAGACTTGAAAGCAACCCCTCCGAACCAAGGGAAAAAGGTATTCTTGAAGACAAAAAAAC
Source organism: Pleurodeles waltl (assembly GCF_031143425.1). Lineage (NCBI taxonomy): Eukaryota > Metazoa > Chordata > Amphibia > Caudata > Salamandridae > Pleurodeles > Pleurodeles waltl. Next base: position 719,347,976 of record NC_090445.1, on the reverse strand, counting down.
AAATCTCCTCTCAGACCAAAATTAACTTAGATGGCCTACATTTAGAAAGCTGCACCTGCTGTGCATACAAGAAACAAACCATCGTTTATAAACATACATCCAATTTATTACCCCCAATATTAACATATGACAATGCTTCTAAACAAATATGTGTCTTCTTTACAGTGCATGTGTATACCATGCATGCCATTTCTATGCAGCCTTTAACACGCAGATGTCTTTACCACGCATGCCTTTATCATGCATGGTAGTTATATATAATGAAGTATAGACATATACATAAATATTTTCTTGTTTGTGGGAACTCTCCCAAACCTCTCGTGTTTTAATTGACTACTAACCTTACTTTACCTCTGCCCACCTCTTGACCCCAAAACTTCCCACACCTCCCTTTACTACTGCCACTCCGCTAAACCCTACATTTACTCTTGCCTTCCTTTACCACTGCCCATCCCTAAACCTTAAAATTACCTCTACCTCCTTTACCACTATCCATCCCCCAAACCCTAAAACTATCCTTACCTCTATTTACCACTATCAACCTCTAAAACCTAAAAATTCCCTTACTTCCCTTTACCACTGCCCACCTCTAAACCCTAAAATTACCCTTACCTCCCTTTACCACTACCCATATCTAAATCCTTTTTTAAAATAACATAATAATTATGTTATTTTAAAATAAAAAATACTTGAATGGTAAAGGCATGATTGGTAAAGGTACAAATACTTACCTGTGTGCTACCTACTTGCATGATGAAGGCTGTGAAGAAAAATATAGTGTGTAGTAAAGACTTTGGGGGTCATTACAACCCTGGAGGACGGTGTTAAAGTGGCGGTAAGACCGGCAACAGGCCGGCGGTAAAGTTTTTGCAATTATGACCGTGGCGGAAACCGTCAACAAATACAGCCACTTTAACACTCAGACCGCCACGGCGGTACAGACAAACAGCGCGGCGGTCACCGCCAACAGACAGGCGGGAGACAATGTACCGCCCACACTATTATGACAGGCCATTCCGCCACCTTTTCCGGGGCGGATTCACCGCGGATAAAAACACAGCGGAAACAGGAATTTCAAATGAAAAACGCTCACCTCTACACACTCCACCAGGAAGGAGGACAGCATGGAGCCGGAACTTCATAGTCTCCCAGCGCTAGTCTTCCTGCTCTTCTACGAGGAGCACCAACGCAGGCGGCGAAGACCACGGTGAGTACTGCACCTACGACATAGGGGAGTGGGGAGGCAAAAAACAGGGACACACACACTTAACACCCCAACCCCCACCCGACCCTCACCCACTACAACACACACACCAATGCATATCTATACATTACAGTAACACCCCCCAACCCCCCCGGAAGAATGCAAAGACAAAAGGAAATGAGTGTAACTATTGTAATATATCAAAAATCAGTAAGCAAAAATATACATATATATATATATATATATATATATATATATATATATATATATATATATATATATATATATATAATAAACAAAATATATACCACGATTAGTAGTGCAGGTTTTGCATCATTCATAGTCCGTGGACCACTGGGCACAAAATTCATGGGCGAGGCCCACACAAGATACCCAAACATGATGGAGAAAACACTGCAGGGGCATCAAATAGAAATACAACAGGCACCTCAGGGGGAAGGGAAGGGGGGGGCGCCTCAGCCGGATGAGTGCACAATGCCAGATCCACGAGGGGGCACCATGCCCACTGATCAATCCTGGGTAGTGCAAAGCTACAGTCTCTCAAGTCTCACAAGTGGGTGGTTTGCCCACTGTACCATCCTGGGGAGTGCAAAGCCACAGTCTATCAAGTCTCACAAGTGGGTGGTTTGCACACTGTACCATCCTGGGGAGTGCAAAGGCACAGTCTATCAAGTCTCACAAGTGGGTGGGGTGCCCACTGTACCATCCTGGGGAGTGCAAAGCCACAGTCTCTCAAGTCTCACAAGTGGGTGGTTTGCCCACTGTACCATCCTGGGGAGTGCAAAGCCACAGTATCTCAAGTCGCACAAGTGGGTGGTTTGCCCACTGTACCATCCTGGGGAGTGCAAGCCACAGTCTATCAAGTCTCACAAGTGGGTGGGGTGCCCACTGTACCATCCTGGGGAGTGCAAAGCCACAGTCTCTCAAGTGGATAACAGTCTCCATTGGTTCTGGAGGGGGACTGGTGCCCAGAGTGCAGCACTCACCCCATGACGGTCCCAGTTGCGTCACTGCCCCTGCCGCTAATGGGCTAGCGGTGCTTGCCATGGTGGTCTTTGCCCTGTTCAGCAGTGCTTGAGTTGGCAGTCTCTGACCTGTTCAGCGGTGCTTACCCTGTTCAGCTGTGCTTGCCATGGCGGTCCTTGCCCTGTTCAGCGGTGCCTGCCCTGTTCAGCGGTGCTTGCCATGGCGGTCTTTGCCCTGTTCAGCGGTGCTTGCCATGGCGGTCTTTGCCCTGTTCAGCGGTGCTTGAGTTGGCAGTCTCTGACCTGTTCAGTGGTGCTTGCCCTGTTCAGCGGTGCTTGCCATGAAGGTCTTTGCCCTGTTCAGCGGTGCTTGCCCTGTTAAGCGGTGCTTGCCATGGCGGTCTTTGCCCTGTTCAGCGGTGCTTGCCATGGCGGTCTTTGCCCTGTTCAGCGGTGCTTGCCCTGTTCAGCGGTGCTTGCCATGGCGGTCTTTGCCCTGTTCAGCAGTGCTTGAGTTGGCAGTCTCTGACCTGTTCAGCGGTGCTTGCCCTGTTCAGCGGTGCTTGCCATGGCGGTCTTTGCCCTGTTCAGCGGTGCTTGACCTGTTCAGCGGTGCTTGCCCTGTTCATGGCGGTCTTTGCCCTGTTCAGCGGTGCTTGCCCTGTTCAGCGGTGCTTGCCATGGCGGTCTTTGCCCTGTTCAGCGGTCCTTGCCCTGGCGGTCCGTCATTGCCCAGCTGGGCTGTGGCTGGCGGTCCTTCATGGGTGGCTTTCGGGGCCCTCCTGGGCAGCTGGGCTGTGGCTTGTGGGACCCTCCTGGGCAGCTGGGCTGTGGCTTGTGGGGCCCTCCTGGGCAGCTGGACTGTGGCTTGTGGGGCCCTCCTGGGCAGCGACGATGGGGCTGGCAGTGGCCTCCTGGGCAGCGATAATGGGGCTGGCGGTGGCCCCCATTGGCAGCGACGATGGGGCTGGCGGTGCCCTCCGTCATTGCCCAGCTGGGCTGTGGCTGGCGGTCCTTCATGGGTCAGCTGGGCTGTGGCCTGCGGGGCCCTCCTGGGCAGCTGGGCTGTGGCATGCGGGCCCTCCTGGGCAGCTGGGCTGTGGCTTGTGGGGCTCTCCTGGGCAGCTGGACTGTGGCTTGTGGGGCCCTCGTGGGCAGCGACGATGGGGCTGGCAGTGGCCTCCTGGGCAGCGATAATGGGGCTGGCGGTGGCCCCCTGGGCAGCGACGATGGGGCTGGCGGTGGCCTCCTGGCCAGCGGGGATGATGGCGGTCTCCTCCGCCGTCCTGCTCCTCACTGACTTTGCAGGTTTCTTCTGCCCCTTCCCCACCTTGGGAGGAGTCACAGCTGAGTCCACACTCCCCCGGGACCCCTGTGAGCGACTTGGCTGGCTGGAGTCTTCCCCCTCTCCCGCCGGGCACTGTCCAACTTCTGGTGCTTCACGGGGGGACTGGCTGTGCTGTGGCTCCATGACAGACTGGCTGGCCTGGTGGCCGGTGCACACCACACACCTGTAACAACAGGCACCACTGGTCCCGGAGATTTTTTGGCTGAGGTGCTAGTACGGGACCTATGAGTTGGAGGGGGGGTGGTGGGAAATAGGTTAAGGGGGGACAGGAAACGTTGTTTGTACACACTGGGATGGGTAGCTGGAGGGGGTTTGGGAGTGGAGGAAGAGGTGGTGGTTGTAGGAGGTGTAACTTTTGTGGATCTGGGTGCAGGTGCATGCGCTGGAGGCTGTCATGAGGTGGATGGGTGTGTGCCTGCGTTTGTGTATCTTCGGTGGGGGCGTCACAGACACACTGGGAGAGCACACAGGGGACGTGCAAATGGTAGTGGGGGTGGTGAGTGCACGTGAGCGGGGTGTGGTGGTGGGTGTGCTGGTGCGGGACGTAGTGGCTGTAGTGGTAGTGCATGCAGGTGTGAGTGTAGACGAGACTGGGAGGGAGGAGGGAGACGAGGAGGAGGGGGACACTGTGGAGGCAGTGGATGTTGGTGTGTCTGCATGTGTGTGATGCTTGTGTGAGTGCCTGTGGGATGTGTGGTGCTTATGTTTGCCTGAGCTTCCCTTGTGTGGTGAGGTGTGTGCAGGCTGGTCTGATGGTGTGCTTGGGATAGGCAGAGGTACAGGGGATTGGGTCTGGGTGGAGGAAGTTGGAGGGGGGAGGCTAGACACAGGGACAATGGCTGCCATCAGTGCTGAGGCCAGAGTTTGAAGGGTTCGATGAAGGGCAGCCTGACCAGAATGAATGCCCTCCAGGAATGCATTTGTGTGTTGCAACTCCCTTTCTACACCCTGGATGGCATTCAAAATGGTAGACTGCCCAACAGTGAGTGACCTGAGGAGGTCAATGGCCTCCTCACTGAGGGCAGCAGAGGGGACAGGGGCAGGGGCTGAGGTGCCTGGGGCGAAGGTGATGCCCACCCTCCTGGGTGAGCGGGCACGGGGCGAAGGCTGAGGGGCTGCTGGGAGGGCGGTGCTGGTAGGGGGGTGGCGGCTGTACCTGTTGAAGTGGGGGGCACAGATGTTGCCGCCACCACAAGGGAGCTCCCATCTGAGGACGAGTCCGTGTCGCTGGTTGCAGATCCTGTGACCGCCATGGTCCCACTGGTGTATTCAGAGTCCGTAGTGTGGGCCTCCATGCCCATGTGGGATGCAGCTCCCTCGTGCTCCGGTGCCACTGTACCTCCGCCTGATGATGCTAATGCACACAAGAACAGGGAGACCGCCAAAAAAGGGGGGGGGGAACAGAGGAAAGACAGGTTGAGTGCATGGCTTACCGCTACCGTTGGCGGACAATACAGACACAGCAGCCCCCTACACTACGTCGCGCTGTTGGACTCTACAGTGCAATTCCTGGGAAATGGTCTGCACACATAGATGACCCTGGGGCATGAATAGCTGTACTTGGCACTCTACAGAGGTGGGGTGGGGGGGCCACCGGGCCATGCCTTACGAATGGGCCTAGCCTACGGAACTCGCCCTGGCCTAGGGGAACCCACAGCCCTCTTCCCCCACTCAGACACCTTCACTGCACGCAAAGTCAGCTGAATGATAGTGTACTCACCCCCTTGTGTCTGCTGTGATGCCCTCAAGCGCCCATCCAACTCAGGGTAGACCACCGCCAGGATCCGGAACATCAGGGGGGTCATGGTTCGACTGGCACCCCTCCCACGTTGGGAGGCCATCCCCAGCCGAGCCTCCGCCGTCTTCTTGCTCCAGCGGCGAATGTCCTCCCATCTCTTCCGGCAGTGGGTGCTCCGTCTGTGGTGGACCCCCAGGGTCCGGACGTCCTTGGCGATGGCACGCCAAATATCCTTCTTCTGGTGGGCGCTGACCTACATGAAATGTACAGGGGAAGAAGAGAAGTTATTACCAACTGCACCGTCAAAGTGAGTGGCCCCCATCCCTTCCCTTGCCATGTGGCACATGCATTCACCGTCTTTCATGCAGGCAGAACTCTGGCCCCTTCCTTCTTACAACCAGACCTCTCCACACAGGCATAGCCCATACAACATGCTCCCTGTATACTTACCTGTTGGTCTGGAGGACCGTAGAGTAGCGTGTACTGCGGGAGGACCCCGTCGACGAGCTTCTCCAACTCCTCTGCAGTGAAGGCAGGGGCCCTTTCCCCAGACGCACGAGCCATTGTCTCTTCCAGACCGAGGTCACAGCAGCACTTGCAGTGTAGGTCCTCTCCTGTCGAAGATCAGGTATCGAGTGATTAAACAGTTAGAAAATGGCAGTCACGTCTGCGGCGGTTACGTCCGCGGCGGTGTGTACCATCACCGCCGGCGTACATCGTCATTGGCTCCTGGGACCCATAGGGTCCAATGTTAACCAATGCAGCATTGCGCCGCGGTCTTCGACCGCCTACCGCGACGGTGTACAACGCCAGCGCAGTTACCTCACATCCCATTGTCCCGCTTTAGAGGTCAGGCAGCCGCCATTTCAGGGGCCCACATGGCCTAATTACCAACTGCGTCACACATACCTAGGCCTACTCTCAACACACATACAGGCCAGATTTTGTGTATGATTGGTGTTCTGTGCAGACTGTGGGTACATACCTCTGAGTTGTTTGACTCTGTGCTCACTGTTGTCCTTCATAGGCACCGTCCACTGGGACATGTGAGGAGATGGCGGAATCCTCCGGTGTACCGACCGCTGGTGGACCTGTCGACAATGGAGTAAAGACATTTGATCATCACCTAGAGGTTTGAACGTGCCACAATCCAGGAACTGTGTACCCAGTTAGAGCCAGACCTGATGTCAGCAATCTGCCATCCCACTGGAATCCCCCCTCAAGTGCAGGTGCTATCAGTGCTCCATTTCCTTGTAAGTGGGTCTTTTCAAACAACTGTGGCCATGGCATCAGGGATGTCCCAGCCGATGTTTTCCAACGTGTTGTCCAGAGTGTTGTCTGCCCTGCTGAAACACATGCGGAGCTACATCATTTTCCCTCAGGTGGAAAACTTGCCTACAGTGAAAGGTGACTTCTATGCCCTTGGATATATCCCCAACATCATAGGTGCCATTGATGGGACCCATGTGGCTTTGGTCCCCCCCCCACAGGAGTGAACAGGTGTACAGGAGCCGGAAGAGTTATCATTCCATGAATGTACAGATGGTGTATTTGGCAGACCAGTACATCTCCCATGTGAATGCCATGTTCCCTGGCTCAGTGCATGACGCCTACATCATGCGGAATAGCAGCATCCCTTATGTGATGGGTCAACTACAGAGGCACCGGGTGTGGCTATTAGGGGACTCTGGTTACCCCAACCTGTCATGGCTACTGACCCCAGTGAGGAATCCCAGGACCAGGGCAGAGGAACGCTACAATGAGGCCCACGGGCGGACTAGGAGGGTGATCGAACGCACCTTCAGCCTCCTGAAGGCCAGGTTTAGGTGCCTCCATATGACAGGTGGATCCCTATTCTACTCACCAAAGAAGGTGTGTCAGATCATCGTGGCCTGCTGTATGCTTCATAATTTGGCTTTGCGATGACAGGTGCCTTTTCTGCAGGAGGATGGTCCATATGGCGGTGTTGTGGCAGCTGTAGAGCCTGTGGACAGTGATGAGGAGGAAGCAGAGGAAGAAGACATTGACAACAGGGACTCAGTCATCCAGCAATATTTCCAGTGAAACACAGGTGAGAATACATTCCTGCCTACTACAAGTACTTTTACACTTCTACCTCTATCCTGTCTGTCGATTTCACCCAGTGTATGGTCACTGATTTGTCACTTTCCCTTACGGTTTCACAGGTGTGGGTTCCAACGTGTGTCATCTGCTTAGATTCCTCATGGACTAGAGCTGTGTTACATAGGTATGTTGACATTACTATTTCCTGGAAATTTTGTCACTGTAATAGCAAATACACTATTTCAAAATCACAGACATACTCCAGATCTTTTGGTGCTTTAGGTGTGTTTATTTACATACAAAATATTGGAGGGGGAAGTTAAATGGTGAGGGGTGATGGCGGAGGAGTGTCCATGGCAGAGTCCAGTCTATTTGTCTCATAGGTGCATTGCCCATAAGGGCATAGGAAGTGGAGCTGGGGCAGTTCCAATATGGACACGGTGACAAAGTGGGACAGTGGGTTGACAATCAGGGTGGTCTCATTTCTTGACAGGGGTCTTGGCATCGTGCTCTGTCTTGTTCCTGGATCTCAGGGACCGCTTGCGGGGTGGTTCTCCATCTGCAGGGGGTGGGGTGCTGGTGTGGTGGTCCTGTGGCGGTGCCTCCTGTCCACTAGCGCCGGCAGAGGTGGTGGGCAGTTCATCGCCCATGCTAGTGTCAGGGGCCCCTTGGAGTGCCACAGTGTCCCTCCTGGTGTTGAGTATTTCCTTCAGCACCCCTACGATGGTGCCCAGGGCGGAGCTGATGGTTCTGAGTTCCTCCCTGAAACCCAAATACTGTTCCTCCTGCATGCGCTGGGTCTCCTGAAACTTGGCCAGGACCATTGCCATCGTCTCCTGGGAGTGGTGGTATGCTCCCATGATGGAGGAGAGGGCCTCGTGGAGAGTGGGTTCCCTTGGCCTGTCCGCCCCCTGTCGCACAGCAGCCCTCCCAGTTCCCCTGTGTTCCTGGGCCTCCGTCCCCTGAACCGTGTGCCCACTGCCACTGCCCCCAGGTCCCTGTTGTTGTTGGGGTGGTGGGTTATCCTGGGTTCCCTGTAGTGGTGGACACACAGCTGATTGACGTGTCCTGGGGACGGAGGTATGGGCCCGCTGGGAAGGTGCTGTGCTGGTGTTACCAGATGGTGGAAGGTCTGTGGTGGCCTGTGCCTGTGCGAGGGGAACCGACTGTCCCGAGGCCCACGATGGTCCGGGCTGGTCATCTGGATCTAGTTGGACTGAGCTGCTGTCATCACTGTGGGCCTCTTCTGTGGGTGGGGTGGAGATGTCTGGACCCTCCTGTCTGGTGACGTTGGGTAGTGGTCCTGCAGGGGTGTAAAAGCTTAATTATTGCATCCGTGTGTGTCAGGGTGGGCAATGGGTGGGTGACCGGTGTACCCCAGTGCTTGCATTCCTATATGGGGACTTGTGTGATGATGGTTTAGGGGGTTGTATGGGTATGTGCAGTGGGCATGCATTAGTGATGGGTGTCCATGCGTTGGGGTTGCATGCAGGGCTTGGTGTTGGGATGGGTGGTTTGTTATAGTGGGGTATATGTGAGGTGGTGGAGTGATGAGGGTGAGGGTACGGGTAGGAGTTTGTGATGGCATGCAGGAAGGGTGGGGGATATAGTAGTAAAGATTTGACTTACCAGAGTCTATTTCTCCACTGACTCCTGCGAGGCCCTCAGGATGCAGAATCGCCAAGACCTGCTCCTCCCATGTTGTTAGTTGTGGGGGAGGAGGTGGGGGTCCGCCGCCAGTCCGCTGAACCGCCAGGTGGTGTCTTGAGACCACGGAACGCACCTTCCCCCGTAGGTCATTCCACCTCTTCCTGATGTCGTCCCGATTTCTTGGGTGTTGTCCCACTGCGTTGACCCTGTCGACTATTCTTTGCCATAGCTCCATCTTCCTTGCAATTGAGGTGTGCTGCACCTGTGTTCCAAATAGCTGTGGCTCTACCCAGATGATTTCCTCCAACATGACCCTGAGCTCCTCCTCCGAGAACCTGGGGTGTCTTTGCCGTGCCATGGGGAGGTGTAGGTGATGTGTGGGGTGGTGTGTGTGGTGATAAGTGTGGCGATATATAGTGGTGTGTGGTGGTTTGTGCGTGGAAGTTGTGTGGGTGATGGTGTTGAGTGCCTGTGGATGCTAGTTTGTGGATGGTGGTGTCTCTCTCTGGCCTTCTCTCTGTAATATTGGTCGTAGGGGTTTGTGGGTGATGTGGGTGTGTGTTTTATATTGTAATGGGTGTGTGGGAGTGGTGTGTGTATGTGTATCAGGTGTGTGTATTTTGAATTGTCCAATGTGGCTGTGTTTTGTATATGTGTGTGTATTTTGAGCACAGCGGTGTGTGCCGCCAATGGAATACCGCAGTTGAAAGACCGCCGCATGGATTCGTGGGTCGTGATAGCGTGGGCGTATTTCTGTTGGCGTGACGGTGGAGGTTTTGTTTTCACCAGTTTATCACTGACCTTTGGTGTGGCGGACTTGTGTGGGTGTCTGAATTTTGTCGGATTTCAAGATGTGGGTCATAATAGCTGTGGCGGAATTCCGCGGCCGTGGCGGTATGTTGGCGGTAAGCGGCTTTTACCGCCAATGTTGTGATGACCACCTTTGTTGTAAAGGATGTTTCCCCTTCCCCTTACAAACACGAGGAAGATTAAAATCAAACCACCATACACTGTAAACATGTACTAACCCCTCTCATTTTCATCATTAACAATTGAATCCAACAACATTCCTCTTCCAAATGCATACTGTGAGGCAAGAGGTTTGTTTCTAATATTCATCGACATGTTTCACTGGCATGCCTTGCTTTTAAACCACCTTGTTCAGGAAAATTGTTTACAAATCTTACACAATTCACATACAGTAGTGTTAAAATTGGGTCTCTAGTTGACAGAGGTTTACACCCTTGTCCAAGTATGGACCACAATCCTAGTCAGAGTAAGTCACACACAATCCAAATTATCCTGTGCCCACCCTGTGGTAGCTTAGCACTGAGCAGTCAGCTTAGCTTAGAAGGCAATGGGTAAAGTATTTGTGCAATAAATCATGCAAAACCACCACAAAAATACACCACACAGGTTTAGAAAAATGTAAGATATTTATCTGAATAAATTAAAGTCAAAACGATCAAGATTTGATAAGGACAATTTGTAATATCACTTTTGCAAAGTTAAGAAGAGCCTTAAGTCTTCAAAAATCAGCAATTGTCTCTTGTGTGCACAAAGCACCTGGTTTGCATCAAAATTACATGCACAGAGAACGCAGAGGGGGAGATGCATGGAAAAAGGACGGAGTGCATCGGGTTTCCTGATGCGACTTAGACGATGCATTGTTTCTTCCTACGCTGTAAAGGCTTTGCGGCAATTTCTGTCTCTCACTCTTGGATCCTCACTGCGATGCGGGATCTTTTGACGCACAGGGACGATGAGTGGAAATAATGGGCATGCGGGACGAAGCCACAGGCGCTGCGTCGATCTGGTGGGCGATTCGTCAGAGTTTCTGTCACATGGCAGGTGCTGTGTCGATTCTTCACTCAGGAAGTCAGGCTGCGGCGTTCCAGCAGGCTGTGTGTCGATCCAGTATGGGTGTGCGTCGAAGTTCCAGTCACAATGCAGGTGCTGCGTCGATCTTCACTTGGGGAACCGGAACGTGTCATTCTGGTTCGGCGATTTTCTCACTGCTGGACAGGCTGTGCATCTATTTTCGCCGCACAAGGATTTTCCTTGAAGAGAGGAAGTCTTTTTGGCCCTGAGACTTCAGGAACAGGAGGCACGCTCAATCCAAGCCTTTGGAGAGCACTTCTCAGCAAATTCATAGGCCAGCAAGGCAGCAGGGCAACAGCAAGGCAGGAGTCCTCCACAGCAAAACAGTCCAGGTGAGTCCTTTGGGCAGCCAGATAGTTCCTCTTGACAGGTTGCAGGATCTGGTCCAGAGTGTCTGTTCCAGGAAGTGTCTGATTTGGTGGGGTCAGGGACACAGTTTACATACCCAAAAATGCCTTTGAAGTAGGGGAGACTCCAAAGAGTGGTTTTGAAGTGCACAAGGTCCCCTTTCAGTACAGGTCTGTCTGCCAGGGTCCCAGTAGGGGTTTTGGCAGTCCATTGTGTGAGGGCAGTCCACTAGCCTTTGAAATTTGTCAGGCCCCTCCACCCTTCCAGCCCAGGAAGACACATTCAGTATGCAGATGAGTGCAGGTGTGACTGAGTATCCTGTGTTTGTGGTTGTCTGGTTGAAATGCACAATGGAGCTGTCAACAAGCCCAACCCAGACGTGGTTTGGAGACAGGCTGTAAGCCACAGATGGATTTTAAGTAAAGAGAAATGCCCACTTTCTAAAAGTGGCATTTCTAAAATAGTAATATAAAATCCAACCTCACCAATAAGCAGGATTTTCTATTACCATTATGGCCATACTAAACATGACCTGTTTACACCTTTCTGATCAGGATCTACCACTCAAGCAGTATATGAGGGTAGCCCTAATGTTAGCCTGTGAAATGAGCAGGCCTCACAGTAGTGGGAAACGAGCTTAAGGGTTTTCCACTACCAGGACATTTAAAACAGTCTTGCCTTTTACATACACAGCACCCTGTTCTATGGGTTACCTAGGGCCTACCTTTGGGGGACTTATTTGTAGAAAAAGGGGAGTTTATGGCTTGGCAAGTACTTTTAAATGTCAAGTCGAAGTGGCAGTAAAACGTCACACACAGGGGCTACTTATGTGGGTGGCACAACCAGTGGTGCAGGCCCACTAGTAGCATTCATGCATGTAGTGTACTTTACTAGGGACTTACAAGTACATCAAATATGCCAATTGGGTATGAACCAATGTTACCATGTTTAAGGAAAACAGCATATACACTTTAGCAATGATTCGCAGTGATAAAGTGTGCAGAGTCCTAAAACCAGCAAAAACAGTGTCAGAAAGTGGATGGGGATAAGCAAAAAGTTGGGGGTTGACCACCCCAAGGCTGTCAGGTCGAGCAAGTAGGGTAAATACAAATAAAATAAAACCACCCCTAAAAACAAACATATAAACAATTATAAACAGCAGCATGTGTATATTTGCAACAAAAACAATTATCAACAACACTTGCACAAGAAAAACATGTGTGAAACATGTATTTTTGAAAGGAAGCACAGCAGCTGATCAATCAAGTTGTTCTCTCCATACCATATACTAAAGATAATATAATTCACATACATTGGGTGGTTGTGCCTAATTGCTCGCACATTCCAGGAAATACCTATAATTATGGAAAGTTGAATGTAAGCACATAAACATTCACAGTAACTTTAGTGCTAATTTGGTATCTACCCCGCCTCCTGAGGTATCTCTCGCTGCCACTAGGGGAGAATCTAGTGCAGTGGTACAGAGCAACAAAAATACCAAAGAACATACAAAGGCAGTTCCAATCCAGTAAAAAAGGAACAACAGTAAGTCTGCATTGGATATGTTGGAGTTATTTATTCTTCACAAGTCTCACATCCCGTAAGACATCCAAATAAACAGGCCGCCGACAGGTGTTTCGTCAAAAGTGACTTTTTCAATGCTGAACAAGTGGAATGAGTGGAACCTGATAAGAAAATGAGCTACTGGGTATGTGATGTCATGCGCTAGCCTGTAGAAAATTGTCACCAAACTTTTTTGATCAGCCTGTAATACTACCATTTAGTGGGTAGGGAAAGTGTCGATCCCCGGATACCATGGGGGTGTCATTATACATGATCCAAAACCATGGCGTGAAGTTACAGTGATGTTGAGCCAAAAGGTTCACTCCCATGGTTAACATAGTTAAGTAATGTGAAAAGTACCCAGCATGTTGTTAAACAAGGAACTCCTCCCAATAGAGGCCGTAATAGCCTTAACCTAATAAACTCTCCAGGGTAATACAAAAGTAGTAGATTTACCAGGTAGTGTTTCAGTGAACCCAATTATATGTGTGTACAAATTTCAATACACGTCACGCCTCGGAGTGTCTTTGTTCAAGACACACTAAGGATTTACTTCTTCCAAGGCTTATCTCAGCTCGCTCGGTTTCCGTTTGTTCATTTTTCTGAGTGACGTATATTGAGCAAGATTTGCAATTACATGTCTTTTGCCAGCGTGAGTAAAATTTCTTCCAGGCCTAACTGCGACATGCTGCTATATTCTAGTGTGGCGTGATATGAGCATGCCCGCAGTCAACATGTGATTGACCTGGCAGAGCAAATAGCAGGACAATTGTCTGCCTGACACAAGCTGTGTGTAATTTCATGAGCATGGTTGCCGATGAACAGGTGCCCGTGTTGTGTTCACTAAAGAGACACACGCACTTGCCCTACATAGGGACAATTCTGGAAGTTGCCCAGTGTAGTGTGGACCCTCTACCTCCGACTGGACAAAGTATACCTCACTCATTAAAAGTTGTACACCGGACTGCTGGGGTCAGAAGCCCTTCCTTTATTTTACAGTTCGGGCTTGCGCCCGCCCTCTTGTTCTCAGAGGGCAACAAAGTATAGGAGAGTCCGGCTGGTTCTCTACATCCGTCCAAGGGTTTAATCACGAACAATAAGAAATAAACGAAACAAGAAAAAAACAAAAAAAAACATCAAGTATATATATCATTGGAGCGACTGCTCCATACACAGTTTATTTTTGTCAACAGGATCTCCAGGTCAGTGTGTCCCACCCACTCTTGGGCTTCAGAGTTCTTTGGATCCACATGAGTGTTCAGCCAAAGAAGTCTTTCAATCTCTGTCTGGGTGCAGGATTACGGCGAAGTTGATACCTCTCACTCCGACCGACCTGCATTTCCTCTTCAGCTTCGCCAGATTGATCCATCTCTGCCGAGGGTAAGGCCTCTCGAGTGCCTGTCCTTCCTTCCGCTCCACATTCGCTTTCCCCAATGGCACCACCCTCTTCTTCCTCCTGAGTCATCCTCGGTTCACCGGTACGCTTGTAGTGTGAAGCATTTCTCGTAACCCATCTATCTCCTCGACAGGCTGTCACCATGGACCCATGAACCTTACGACCTCCCACAGTTCCGGCTCAAATTGTGTATGAAACTTCCCTCCATGGTGCCGATTTTTCACAACCACGGGGTCTCCCACCTGGAAGATGCAGGGATGTGCTCCCACCTGGAAGATGCAGGGATGTGTTCTTTGCCTTTTGATTGGTCCGTACCCGGCATTGTTGGGTGGCTTCCACATTTAGTTCCGGAGATTACCACTGAGAGTCGGCTGGTATGCAATCCCGCGGGGCCACTTTGAACATCAGAGCAGCCGGAGCACAGCTAGTGGTACTATGAGGTGTCTGTCTGTAGGCTCTCAGGAACTGGTGCAAACAATGTTCTGCGTCTTCGCTCCGCTCTACCCCAATCCTCAGGGCACGGTTCAGGGTCCTCATAAATCTTTCCACATCCCCATTAGCCTGCGGCCAGTAGGGCGTGATCTTGCGGTGATGTATTGCAAACCTCTCCAGATAGTTTTTAAAGTCTTGGCCCTGAAAGGGTGGACCACTGTCCGTTCGGACTTCATCTGCCCGAAGACTGCAGAAGTTCTGTCCAGCACTGGTCTCACGTTTTTGAAGGAGGTGGAGGCTACCACCTTCACCACTGGAAACCTCGTGTACGAATCTATCATGACTGCCGTCAGCCTCCCGTCGGGAAAACTTCAGAAGTCCATGCTTACTTTGGACCATGGCTTCTGACTGGGAGGTTCGGTGACTATTGGGCATACAGGTTGTTCAATTGAGGTGATGATTCAGGAATGGCATCTGCCAACCAATGTGTCCACCTTCGTGTCCATGCCCAGGAACCAAACATTGGCTCTAAGCCGAGCTTTTGTCTTGGCAGCATCTTGGTGACCCTGATGGGCAAGCTCTACCACCTGATTCCACAGGCACCGTGGGAGGACTATCCTCTGCCCCCGAAGAACGAGACCATCACCCCCCATCGACAATTTATCTTTTACCTTCCACATCCCTGCATGGTGACTCTTTCTTCGAGGTCCTGTGTTCTCACGCCTTCAATGAGATGTTTCCATCACTTTCTGCTGAGCGCTTCTCAGATGCAGGTAAGAATTGGATCGGCTTCCACAGCCTCCACAAGATCCGTAACTGTTAGGGCTTCGGGGCAGGTGGACTGGATGATCATGCTCACAAAATTCTCTGTGCTCTCTTCATCTCCCTCCTGAGAAGCGTCCAGCGTGTCTAATGAGGGATGCCTAGACAGGTAATCTGCCGGGTTGTTTGCACCCGGCCTGAAGGTGATTGTGAATGGTAGAGTTGGAGTAGAACAGCCCAACGCTCAATCCGTGGGGGAGCCAGACGCAGGGTGCCTGCAAACAATGAGACCAGAGGCTTATGGTCCCTCATCGCTTGGAACTCATGCCCATAGAGGTACAAGTGAAAGTGCTTACACGTCCACCGGATTGCCAGTGCCTCCCTCTCTACCTGGGCATACCGAGTCTCTACGGCAGACTATGCGCTACTGGTATACGCCACTGGGGTCCGCTCCTGATGACACTGTTCTTACAGGAGGATGGCTCCCAGGCCCACAGGGCTATCATCTACCACTACCTCAGTCCATCTTTTTGGATGGAAGTAGGCCATAGTTACTTTGTCAAGTAGAGCCTTCTTCACATCATGGAAGGCTTTGTCGGCGTCAGGGCTCTATTCCCATTTGTGACTTGCTTTTGTGAGCTGCTGCAGTGGTTCCGCCATCGTGGCTAACTGGGGTATGAACCGGCCACAGTACGTCGCCATCCCCAAGAAACTCCTGACCTCCGTCACATTTCGCGGGATGGGGGCCTGGCGAATGGCATCAGCTTTCCATGGGTCTATCCTGGAGCCCTTCCCTCGAGAATATGTACCCAAAGAAGTCAACTGATGTTTGGTAGAATGCACATTTACCCTTGTGAAGGGTGAGACCTGTGTCAGCGAGCCTCAGCAGCATAGCTCTTAGGCGGTGATGGTGCTCCTCATGTGTCTCGGAGAAGATCAGGATGTCATCGCTCAAGTTGATTGCTCCTGCCAACCCCAAAAGTGTCTCTCTGGTGGCGTTCTGAAACACTTCCGCAGCCGATGACACCCCAAAGCTCAACCTCTTGTAACGTCTCAACCCCACGTGGGTCGAGAATGTGGTAATGTTCCTACTGTCCAGGTCTAGTTCAAACTGGTGATAGCCAGAGTTCAGTTCTAGCTTCGAGAACCACTGAGCTCCATTGAGGTCCGTGATAATGCCATCCATCGTGGGTGTTATGTGACATTCTCTCTTGATGGCACGATTAGGTAGACACATGTCTGTGCAGAGGCAAATGGCTCCCGGCTGTTTGGGTTTGGGAACAATTACCAAAAGGCAAAAAACCCAGGATGTTGGCCCGTCAACTTTTTCGATCGCCCCTTGGTCTTCTAACAGCTGTAGTTCTCTCTCTACGGCAGGTCTGAGGTGGAAGGGCTCCCGCCGGTGTCTCAGTGCCACTGGTGTCACATCTGAATTGATGTGCAATTTAATGCATTTGCCTTCGAGTTTCCCCAGCCCTGAGAATAGCTGCCGGAATTCACTTAGGAGAGATTTGGTGTGCGATTCATACACCTGGTGTGCAAAGTATACCAGTTCTAGGTCTTCCGCGGTGTGACACCCCAGCAGAGTGCCTCAGTCTCCTTTGAACACATAAAACTTTGCATTGGTAGTGCATTGTCCATTTGCTATGGATACCTCGATGGTGTGGGTCTCGTCCTCCATAGGTGTAGGTAGATATTTGGTTTGCTGGGAGTCGGTTTGGGCGAGAGCTGTTGGTACATAGCATTGTCCATGACATTAACTGATGCCCCTTTGTTGATGAGCACCATTGCCGAGCTCATAGGGTGTGGTCATCTCTTGCGTTGCCTCCATCCTGTGAATGAGATGACAAAGATGTCTTCTTCATTGTCCTCCTCATATGTCTGTACATTGGTGTCAGTGTGCCCACACGGTGTGCTCTCTCCCGAGCTTCTGTTTCTGACCGAGGCCGTTTCGCTCTAGGCTCCCACTATTTTCCTTTTCCTACCCGGCACATCCCAGTAAAAAATGGTTGCCCTTACCGCACCTATTGCATGACTTTCCTCCAGCTGGGCAACTTCCCTGCGCCTTATGCTCGTAGCCGCCACACATTCCCTATCTCTGTCTTTGGTTACTTTGAAGGCGTGCAGGAGGTTGGCGGGTCTGGATGGCGTCGACTTGCTCCTCCTTCATGGGCGAAGGGTGTGGTGTGGCGGCAGCCGCCATGGACTGACCTCTCTCAGAGGCCATGGGTTCCGCTCGGACAGCAGATAGTTCGTGGGAGCGAGCCAATATCAAGATCTCATCAAGGAAGATGCTAGGTTGCCTCATGATTAATTTTCGCAGCATGTTGGATGGGCACCCCTGGATGATCTGTGCTCGGGTCTCCTCGTGTTGGTTCAGGCTTCCACACATGCTGGCGAGTTCCCGGAGTCTGGCGTAGAACATGTCTACCGACTTAATGTCTGTCTGTTGAGCCTGCTGCAATTTGAAACGCTCATAATCTGGGTTGAGCTGGAGGTTGCAGTGCCGGTTCAGCACCGTGACTGCAGTGTCATAGTCAGCTGCTTCCCCCGTGTTGGAGAGCATGTTGAACAATTTGTGAAGTTCGTCACCTCCCATGTGTAGCATCAGCGACCTGCGCACCGCCCCATCCGTTTCTCTTGTGGCGCAGAAATAGTTGTCCAAATGGCCAAGCCAGAGTTGCCAGCGTGGTGCAGCTGTGGTGGGGTCAATAAGCTGGCTGAAGGGGGGCAGTACCGCCACCAAAGAGTGAATGTTTGGAGGATCAGGGGCAGGTTGTTGCTCACGGCTCTGCTGTGGCGTGCTCATCTTCCCCACTGGACTCCTAGTGCATCTCAGAGAGAATCTTGGAGTACCTGCTCAGGCTCAAACACAGCAGGATGTGCACTCAACTGCCCCCGAAGCAAGGGTGGCACACGGTGAACCAGTGTAATATGCTGACAGGCCTTCTGTAGGGTCGTGGCCCTGCATGCACCTCCTGGGGTCACCAGTAGGCCATGTGCACTTGGTCCTTCGT
Organism: Pleurodeles waltl; assembly: GCF_031143425.1. Lineage (NCBI taxonomy): Eukaryota > Metazoa > Chordata > Amphibia > Caudata > Salamandridae > Pleurodeles > Pleurodeles waltl. Next base: position 719,329,587 of record NC_090445.1, on the reverse strand, counting down.
TAAATGCTGGGCACCCCCTGAAGGTGAAGGAGTGTCTGTGTCACTTCCAGCATGTGTTTCCTGTATGTTTTTTTTTCACTGTCTGCTTTTGTTCATATGCACCGTCCACTTTGGTGTGCTTTTGTTTTTTGTTTTTTTCTCTTTATTTCCCTTGTTTTTGTGTTTTTTTATTTTTTTTAAAACATCCCTGGAACTCCGGTGGCTGACACCACGTAGTCAGCGTTTGGTGGGGAGCAGGCCGAACCTGCCTCGCTCCCGATCACAGTGCCTGTTACGACTCAGTCGTCCCATTTCCAGGGGGCGCTGTAAGGGGACTGTCGGAAGCCTGGGGATCACCTTGAACACCTATCTAGAGTCCCTTGCTGACTCCTGTTTGTTTCTCTTTTCTCCATGGTACACTTGTGTAGTATTACATTTGCTTCCTGGGACTGCAAATCCCATAATGCACAGCCTGGTAGTCAAGAAAGCCCGGATTCTGTTTCCCATTGTTTTCTATGGGAGAAGTCCAGTTGCTCCTTTTCACCAGATCCTCTTCTCCAGGACTTGCAAGTGTCTGAAACTACACACACCTGAGACCTCTCCTGTGCAGCCCAGCTTGGAACTGCTTATAAGCAGCCATTTCCTCAAGATCCCTGCTGTGCATTGGAGTTTGATTCCTTTGTGTTACAGACCCTTTGTCGGATGGTGTTCCAGTTTTGTTCCTGTTATGTTCCAGTTTGATCCTCTTTCCTATTTTTCTGCCCTGCTCCTGATTGTTCCAGCCAGAGTCTGCTTCCTATCTCTTAGCCTTGTACCTGTTTGTTTCCTCCAGATCCTGCTCCCTGTTTCTCTGCCTTGCTCCTGCCTTGTTTCAGCCTGAACCTTCTCTCTGTTTCCCAGTCCTGTTTACTGCTCATTTCCTACTCCCTGTATTCCAGCCCTGCCCTTGCCTGTTCCAGCCAAAGCCTGCTCTCAGTTTCCCAGTCCTGTCTCTGTTTGTCCCAGCCAGAAGTTTGCACCCTGTTTTCAAGTCTTAGTCCCGCCTTTGCTTCAGCCTGAGACTGTTCCTAGTTCTTGCCTCTGCCTCTTAGGATGTTCCCTTCTGTTTCCGTTTCTTCTTGGTTGTTTGTGTCTAGTAAGTATTCTATCAGTCTTCACCAGTGTATAAGTGTTCTCCTTTGTACTGGGGTTGGCTCCTGGTTTCCAGGAGGCAATTCCAGCCCCCATCCTTGTCTAGTGTTATACGTTGTCTTTCGTGCCTAACAGTGACAGTGTGCTATTGCTGTTTTCTCAGGAATCGCCACAGTGTTTCCAGCTGGACCCACAAGAGCGTGTCTTTTGTATGTAAGTAGTATCCTTGTTTGTTCTCTAGGGTCCAGAGACAGAATCACTTCTTCTGCCTCCTTTCTATGGGGCTGGCAGGGTGACTATCTGTAAGAGCAAACTGCACAGAGGCATTGACATTCCCTGTCACTGTGGGAGGCTCTGTGCCTTACTCTGTGTACAACCCCAGCGTGTTTGTCCATTAGTAATCTATTTCCTGTTTGTTCACACAAGGGTTGCTCTGCTTTTACTTTCCTGTTTCCTGTGCCTGTCCATAGCTGTCCTTTCCGTGTATGCCTTTAGCTGCTCTTCTGCCCCAGCACACTACCTCTTTAGGATATTCGGTGACCTCAAGGGGTGTCCCAACCATAGTCCTGATCAGACCCGCCCGAAACCGTGACAGAATGCACAACCCAAAAATTTCAAGCTCCCCAGGCAGCAAAGGCACACACAGACCTAAAATGCTTTCCTGTCATGTTAAGACACCCCTTTCTAAACCTTTACATTCTCTGAATACCTCTAAAAAAGGCCTTAGTTTAAAGGATAGACTTGTTAAAAAAAATCAAAGATTGAAAATTCAGTACTACATTGCGTGGCTTGCTGATCCATCAATGTTCAACTATTATGATATCTGTGATTATGACCCCCAATCCCTGTCTGTAGAAGAATTACAAAGCAATAATGAGTTTTTGGAGGTTCTATTACCTCAGACAGGGGAGAATGTTCCTAACAGTGAGAGTGCTTTTGCTACTTCTGCACATGACATTTACTCTCAAGAAAAACTGGTTAATTCCTTGCCTCATGCTAGTGCATCCCAAGTTCACTTCCAGGACTCTGCCAAAATAAAGAACCCTGACACTGTTCAAGAAGCCACACTATGGATTCCCTTGTTTTCTGTTGAGTGCTTCAGCCCATCTAGGCCAGTTTCTCAGAATTCAAAGTGCAGTGCTGACTCTTATAAAGACCTACCAGTCCCTCAGAGCTTTCAAGTCAGCAGGATAGAACCTGTGTCAAAGGGATCAGTAAAGACTGTGGGATTCCTTAGTTTAACTCAAAAGGCTTGTGCTCTTCCCAAACTGGATGATAATACACCAGTCTCAATCCCTAAAAGCTCTGCTAAACCCTTTTCTATTCTAAGTGGGTTTGATAACAATATGGACATACACACACTAAAAGAGCAGTTTTGGCAGATTAAAAGGCAGATATTGGACTTCTATGATGAATATGTTATAACATACACTAGAAATCTTGCCCGTGGGCTCTTTTCATCAATGCATATTTCACTGTTGCCAGAACCAGACATTCTGTTTATCTGTAAGGTAGAAGAAGTAACAGAGCAGTTGATGGAAACTACTGCAAGGCAATTTGAAAACCTGAAAAAAGAAAATGATCACCAGCTTTGGCTCAAAGAACAGTATGCTACCTCATGTGCCTCTCCAAAGACTACTATAGAGCAGATTGTTCCTTCTATTATTGACAGTCAAAAGACAGCTCCAGTTATAAATATATCAGCCTCTTTTTCAGACTCTCTCTCAGCTTGTAGTTGAGGATGGATCAGAGTCTTCAGAAGGAAGTGTCTCAGCCCGTCTATCAGAACACATAAAGCCAAAGGAAGGAGAGAGTACTGAAGCAGACTCCAATAGCTGCACCGTAAGAAACCAAGATATGACTTTACTGGAGATTAAGGGCAAGTTGTGCAACAGTGTTGAAGAATCTGAATCTAGTGATGATAGTGGTTCCTGCCCTATGGTGAACAAACCTGCAGATAGTGCTGTTCAAATGGCGCACACACCAGAATTTTCAGATTGTGGGGATGCTCCTGCCCTTTCAAACAATATCATAGAATTTTCAGATAATGAAGAGACAGTTCCTGTTTCAAGTGAACTAATGGATTTTTCTGACCGTGAAGAAATACCTGCAATTACTAAGAATGTAATGGACTTCTCAGAAAGTTTCAAAATCTCTTCTGTGTCAAAGCAAACCATGGAGATTTCAGACAAGGAAGAAAGCCAGCAATCTGAAACTAAACAGCCTGTCATAAGAAATGAGAGCCTTCTCCTAGAACTAGACACAGTTACAGCCTCAACCACTGATCCTGACTTGCTGTTCCCTGCCACTGTGCATCCTGTTTCCGGCTCAACGGTTAGTGAAGAACAGATCTTTGAACTACCGGTATCTGATTTTGATGTAAAACCAGCCACACCAATGCCACCTGCTGTGTCTCTGAAATTAAAAACTCCTGAAAACCAGCAATCTGAAACCAAAGCTCAAGTACTGAAAGATGTAATATGTCCCACTAAAACTAAAGACTTGAATTTGAATCTTGTATTTGAAGATCTAATGATCAGTACTGTTCTTAGTGTTTTATTGCAAGAAACCATCATCAATTCAAAGGCTAAAGCTGAAAAGTTAGATAACAATGTAGAGGCGATTTCTGAAGAGACTCCAGTTCTATTTCAATCCATAGAACAACCTTTCAGTGTTAACAGAGTTGAAGATCAACTACCTGTAGCAGAAACGCTTTGCAAAGAAACCATTTCTGATACCACGAATACACCACAGAGCACTTGCAATGAAGAAATCTCAGTCTTGTCTGAAGATCTCCCTAAAGAATTAGCTTGTGGAACTTCTACATTTTCAGATGTTAATCCAGTTTCTAAAGACTTGAAAACTATTGTTGTTCCTGAATTTGATACTCTGAAGTCATCCAAGACAAAAGAAAATTCTGACTTTTTCATGTTTACTTTGAGAACACCAGTTACCCATGTCTTCCAAGTCTCTATGCTTTGCAAGCCTCAGACCACAATCAATGTAAATACTGCTGCAGAAACGGACAAATCCTGCTTGTCAGAAGGTGTTACAGACGTGACAGTTACTAATACACCTATCAGCTCCTCCAAAGAGGAAAGTATTGAACAGGAAACTAATGTCATAAAGAATACCACCCATAATGCCATTCCAGATCTCCTTGCTCCTGAATCTACTTCACCAGAAACCAACTCCATGCACTCCTCCCAAATCAATTGAACAATAGAGAGGAAAGACATTGGAGCCCATACGGGTATTAATACATGCTTTGCTCATTGGAAGTGTCACCTATGGCAGGACTGTAAACTTATCCAGCAAGGTTGGTGTTGGATTTTCTTGCTGTGGCTTTTCCTCTTCAATTTTTTTCAGCCAAAGGATCGCCTTCTCTTCTTGAGCAGACTGGTGGGAGAGGGTACACTGTTACGACTCAGTCGTCCCATTTCCAGGGGGCGCTGTAAGGGGACTGTCGGAAGCCTGGGGATACACTTGTGTAGTACTACATTTGCTTCCTGGGACTGCAAATTCCATAATGCACAGCCTGGTAGTCAAGAAAGCCTGGATTCTGTTTCCCATTGTTTTCTATGGGAGAAGTCCAGTTGCTCCTTTTCACCGGATCCTCTTCTCCAGGACTTGCAAGTGTCTGAAACTGCACACACCTGAGACCTCTCCTGTGCAGCCCAGCTTGGAACTGCTTATAAGCAGCCATTTCCTCAAGATCCCTGTCGTGCATTGGAGTTTGATTCCTTTGTGTTACAGACCCTTTGTCGGATGGTGTTCCAGTTTTGTTCCTGTTATGTTCCAGCTTAATCCTGTTTCCTGTTTTTCTGCCCTGCTCCTGATTGTTCCAGCCAGAGTCTGCTCCCTATCTCTTAGCCTTGTACCTGTTTGTTTCCTCCAGAACCTGCTCCCTGTTTCTCTGCCCTGCTCCTGCCTTGTTTCAGCCTGAACCTTCTCTCTGTTTCCCAGTCATGTTTACTGCTCATTTCCTACTCCCTGTAGTCCAGCCCTGTCCTTGCCTGTTCCAGCCAAAGCCTGCTCTCAGTTTCCCAGTCCTGTCTCTGTTTGTCCCAGCCAGAAGTTTGCACCCTGTTTTCAAGTCTTAGTCCCGCCTTTGCTTCAGCCTGAGCCTGTTCCTAGTTCTTGCCTCTGCCTCTTAGTTTGTTCCCTTCTGTTTCCGTTTCTTCTTGGTTATTTCTGTCTGGTAAGTGTTCTATCAGTCTTCACCAGTGTATAAGTGTTCTCCTTTGTACTGGGGTTGGCTGTTGGTTTCCAGGAGGCAATTCCAGCCCCCATCCTTGTCTAGTGTTATACGTTGTCTTTCGTGCCTAACAGTGACAGTGTGCTACTGCTGTTTTCTCAGGAATCGCCACTGTTTCCAGCTGGACCCACAAGAGCATGTCTTGTGTATGTAAGTACTATCCTTGTTTGTGCTCTAGGGTCCAGAGACAGAATCACTTCTGCTGCCTCCTTTCTCTGGGGCTGGCAGGGTGACTATCTGTAAGAGCAAACTGCACAGAGGCATTGACATTCCCTGTCACTGTGTGAGGTTCTGCGCCTTACTCTGTGTACAACCCCAGCATGTTTGTCCATTAGTAATCTATTTCCTGTTTGTTCACACAAGGGTTGCTCTGCTTTTACTTCCCTGTTTCCTGTGCCTGTCCATAGCTGTCCTTTCCGTGTATGCCTTTAGCTGCTCTTCTGCCCCAGCACACTACCTCTTTAGGATATTCTGTGACCTCAATGGGTGTCCCAACCATAGTCCTGATCAGACCCGCCCGAAACCGTGACGGTGCCAGCAGGCACTGCGGCGGACACCTGTCGGGCTCCTTGCAACCGGCCTGTTGTCGGGCAGAGATGCTGCGCGAGGCCCCTCATTCTCCTGCCACCTCCAGCACAGAATCTTCACTACAGCGCGTCCACGCCTCGCTTGGATCAGCGAGCGCGCTTACCTCAGTGAGTGAGGTGTCCGGACCTGGCGGTCTAGGCGGTAAGCCGCTACTGTTGTCAGGCGGCGTCGCACGAGGGCTTGCGACGTGCCTGCGGTCATTCTGCCGTCCTTGTTTTGTTTTTGTTTTTCAGCTTTGTGTTGTGTTGCGCCATCGAGTAGCGAGGGGTTTCCACTACGTTGCTTTTTTATTTTTCTTGTCCTTGTTACCGCGGCTTCGCGGATCCCTCGCTCGGCGCAAGTGGAGTGTGGGCCCTCACCCTCCTCCTGGACAATGTACACCTCACTCATTAACAGTTTTGGTAACAGTCCGGGCTTGCGCCCGCCCTCAGAGGGCAACAAAGTAAAGGAGAGTCCGGGTGGCTCTCTACACCCAGCACACGTATACATGTATCATGGTAGTATTAAATTCACTTGTGGCCCCTGTGACACCGTACATATATATATGTGCGTACACTCACTTTACAACGTACATATCTGCTCGCTCTGACCATTCTTCCTTTAGGTACAAGGAAAGAAGTGGCATTATTATTGGCAACAGAGAATGAAGAAGCATTTTTGTTGTATGGTTCTTTGTGTTTGTTCGGTGCAGAGGTATAGTGTTTAGAAACTGTGTTTTGCCATGATTTTTTCCTATGCTTCTTTAGCAGATGCAACACCAAGTCCTTCAACAACACTCCTAGCCTACAGACATTTTGAGCCCCAAGGCGAGGTGCACGCACGCACACACATACCCTCATTCTCATTCCTTCTTACAAACAAACTCAGGCTGCCTATCCATCGCTGGGCTTTTAGCCCACACTAAGACTGGTGAGTGGGACCTCCTCTTAGGCAAGTGCCCAGAACCACTCCACCCAGAGCAGCAGGGGACTAAGACAAGATGAACGATGTCCCCTATAGGCAGGGGATAACCGTCTCTACCCTTCACTAGAAGTCTTGTGGCTATTAACGTACTTTGTACGATAAATGCAGTAGGAAGGAGCCATACTTAAAGGAGGCCTAGCCAGTGGCGTAATATTAGCTCCCATAGCCTCCACTGTGGAGGAGTGATGGGCCCCTCGCCTGAGTGCTCCTAGGGGGGTGGGTTAGGGGGCCTCTCCATGTACTTTGCGGGGGGACCCCTCAACATGGGCTTAGGAAGTGTGAGGGATGCAGGGGATTTATCCTCGATTTTTGTGTGTGGGGGACACCAGAGTGGGGGACAAGGGGACGAAAGAATTTGCCTTCTCACTTCTATGATTCGTAGTACATTAGCACACAAGTGCTACTTAGATTTACACTGCTTACTGATTGCTGCCTGCATCCTGCTTTCCTCAGCCCTACCCCCACCTGCCGCCTTGAAGACAAGCCCTGCAGGATAATGAGGAAGGCTCCTGAAGGCTAGAAAGGAGTCTATCCTGCCAAGATGTTGGGCCCCAGTAAAATATGTCAAATTCCTCCCGATGGAACAGGACATTTTCAGTAGCACCGGCACACACTTTCAGAAGTGCTTTCATTTGTTCTGAAGAGCATGGGAGAGGACTTTTTGATTTTAAATTGCTGCTCGCCCAGGACAAAGGCTGAAATTAAGTGGCTATCAGGCCTCCTTTTGTTTGATTATTCTAGCTGGAAGCTGTCTGGAGCTCATGCCTAGCTGCTATGGAGGAAACAAAAGCACACAGCTTGCTATTACTTCACAGGTACCTGAGAGACATGGTTTTCACTTTGTTCAATTCCTGCATACCAGTGATATGTATGCACTGTGAGCCTGTCAGATATGTTGGTCTGCCCCAGTTTTTACATAAATAACAATTTAAATACCACTAGTGTGCTTTATTTATTTTATAGCAGTACTCATCCCAATGCAGGGTGTCCAAGTACTTTACATCATGCATACACATTATTATTTTTCCCTGAGGTATACTAGGTACACAAAGATCTCTTCAGCAGATGCCTTAACCCCCACAAGATATTTTAAAATGCAGACCTTGCAACCAACTAAGCAGAACTGATTTACTGCCCCATTTCTCCTTTATTCCTATTCCTTTGTGGCAGAGCCTCTAAAAAATCCATTTATAAATTCAGGCCCAGATTTTGTGTCAGGGTTGCGTAACTTTTTTGGCACAACCCCATAGCAAAATCTCATTTGTTAAATATAGTAATGGACTCAAATGTACTCATGATAGACCTGCTAAACACATGTCTTGAGGTGTTAAGATCTGATGCCTCTTCCTCTGAGGTCATGGGTTGTGATGGCAAGTGCAATGTGACGTACCATGATGTCATGTTTTGTGATGTCACTTACATACTGCCTAACTTGTTTTTTTCCATCCATTTCTAATTTTAGGACTTTTGTCCTAAGTATTTGTAGTTGTCTAGGATCACAAAATTTAGTAAAACAGGAAATGCAAGATTTTACCTTTTCACACTGTACAATGTAGCTACTAAAAGGGTATCTCTTTCTAACACTTACACAGAATGTTTTTCATTTAAATAATGAATGGTTGGATTACAGCGAGGCTAATAGGGGGAAGCCACGTTTCTTTTGGGCAGTTTTGCCTAGGGCGTTTTAGTTATGTTGTTGTTATTGTTACTTAAGCATATTGAAGTATATAGAAGTATATTATCTTTTCTGTTTTTAACATTCTTGAATGACTTGTATTATATTTTTGTAATTAATTTTCAATTTTTATGAATAGAGACAGAAAAAATGGCAAATAAGGATTGAGAGTTACATGAGGATGCACTGGTAATAGTCAGGGCCACTAAAATTATGCGGCAGGAGAGGGCCACATTTTGAGGCAGGGTTGACTAAGTAATGCAGCCAGAAGAGGCCAATTATGTGGCATAATTTGACACATTTTGTGATAGTATTTCATTATTTTGTCATTTTTACACTTGTTAACACTCTCTGGGCTTAGGTTTCACCTCATTTGTACCAACTTAACACCTAAATATAGCAACAAGCAAAAGAAAGTTGAGCAGCCAACTTTTGCAAAGGGTCCTTGCACTGTGCACCAACATGTGTTACTGCGCTTATAGTAACTTTTAAACCTTTTGAGCTAGAAACTATTTCTTTGTTTAAATCTGCAGATTATGCAGCAGATGATGGATTTTGTGTTAAATGCCATAAATCCATAACTATGTGAAAAACACTGCAACGCACAATCACATATTTCCAGTGACCCTAGTGATAGCCAACCGTGTGATAGGCATCAGCAATACAGTGGTTGTATCAATGCATTTTCATACATCTGCACACATTTCATAATGTTATAGGACAATACAATGAGTACAGTCCATGCTTTAAGCGCATGTGTAAAAGGCCCTAAATAGCAAGATACAGTTGGACTGTCACAGTGGTTAGATGGCAAATTGTATTCTAGTCTGTCAGATCTCTGAGTAGTGGCAGCATTTATTTCATGGGCACAGAATCCTTACTCTGATGTGTGGGTTAGGCCAGAGGAGGTCGATGGTGCAACATTCTCATCTTCAGCAATGTGGAATAAAAAGATAAATAGCAGACCTCAGATGTCTTTGGTTCTCAAAGAAGGAAGTGGTAACTCCACCTAAATTTTAATCTGTGTTACAGAGGACAATATCTCTTAGACGATCTTCTGACGTGTATGATAATTGCCTCATCATGAATGTTCCATTCCACAAAGCATCCCTCCAAGTGATGTATGGGTGGTGGACAGTGCATAGGTCTGGGAGAAGGGGGTATGGAGGTTCAGTGTGCAGGTTCACCAAGCTATGCATGAGGTTATAACTTTCAGTACCGACAATAGGAGGGACAGGGAGGTTGATGGTCCAGTGTACAGTCTCCCAAATTGACTAATAACACACTAAGTAAGTACACCGTTCCAAAATAACTAAATCTAAGGGAACATGAATGTTCAGGAGCAAGAGCCCTCACACATCCTAATGGATGTCATGCTTCATCATCGGGTTGCTCCTCGTCAGACTGGCACTGCAATATCTGACAGGCTCCCAATTAGGGGGCTCTTTGCCGGAGATCTTTTTTTAAAAACGTGGCTGCCGTAATAGTAAACACTCACTGGAGAGTTACAGAGGTCAGGCACTCATTCTAGTAGGAGGGTATTACGTTAAAATTGGTTCTTGGCCCCACAGGGAACAGCACTATTTAATGTGTCAGAGGGAAGGGGCCAAGATCAAGATTAAAAACAAAAGGAAAGTGGAAAATGAGAGTTCATGTCCAACCACTTTCTGACTCAAAACTGGGATATGGGAAATTATCACCTATCCCCTAAGGCATGGTCAACATGTGTCCCGTACAGTGGTCTATACAGATCCTATGACGCTTCTTCAGGACCAACGAAAAACTTCTCCTGACTTATACTCGGTTAAGAGGAAGTAGGTGTGAAATGAATACAAAACTACTTTGTGTATGTATTAATAACGTACAGTCACTTACATTCTAGTAAACTGTCTGTCAAAATCAACTAACAAAAAAGGTCGCCCTAGAAAACAAAATACAATCAATAGACACGGTTAATGATCAAAACACCCTTGGTAAACCAATGTGATAGAGGGGGGTGGTGACCCATCATATTAAAAAAGCAGTATCATGCGCTTACCATACCTCGTCATTGGGGGGGGCCCCTTGGGAAGTAGCGTGCCACAATCGGTCACTACTAATAAAAAAGATAAAGCATAACACATTAAACCAAGGAAATTAATCTTATGTTTCAACCAATATAGTCAAGTGAGGGGTTCACCAATCTACACTATTGATTGTGTGAAAACACTTTAACTTTCTCATGTCTAAACTCCTGAAATGGATCACTTGGCATGCCAGTTGATTAGACCACATGTAGATGGGTAACCTAATCTAAATTGTAGGTACCTTTTATATTGTTGAATCTGTAATATACATCCAGAAATTATGGCTGAGTGCATCAAAATCAACGTAGTGGTCACCGATATCAAAGGGGTCTAAGCTCCCAATCCACCCCAAATTGTTAAAAACAAAAGTTCTAATCTCCGTATATGTGTTGGGGGGTGGGCCACTTACTTTGCCTGTGTCGATCGTCGTTGGTGTCACCTACCCCGGCGTGCTCTCCCGAAAACTGAAAACCGGGAGTACGGGGCTTATATTTAGGTGAATGCGACGTGGAGAAATCGTTCTTCCGCGTCACGTGAGGTAGTCCAGTCGAAACTGAAAGCAGACTGTCCACGCTTCGTTTCAACCTAGGTCATCAAAATAAATGAAGGGCAAACCAAAGGATGATGGCGGCCATATTAGAGAGGACAACTTCGATGTTTCAACCTGGGCCATCAAAATAAATGAAGGGCAAACAAAATAAAAGATGATGGCGGCCATGTTAGAGAAAGCAACTTCAATGTGTGCCGGTCGGGATATGCATTAGTCCTATGTGCAATTGGTTTGAAAGAAAACCTTTGGAGACTTTTAAATTCCTCTTTTAATAATTTCTTTATTAAAAAATAATATTAGAAGATTCTTATTTTATAAAAGAGGTCTAACAAAAGACAAGTAATGTAGTCAAGGTGATTGCGTAAGCCCCTTGCTAGTAAATAACTTAATACTAGCCACTAGAGGTGTAATGTCAACCTGAGGGCAGTTGATGATTTAATAAGAACCTATAGAGACCTGCAATTTCCTTAATAATCGCTCATAATAAGGTCTAATATATAACAGGAAAGGGAGGTAAACAAAGTCAAGGTGATGGCATGTGCCCCTAGCTTGTCTTGGGACCGCGTGTAGCCAGTCAGGTTATCGAAGAAAGCAGACCTTGGATGCTAGTACTGTGGGACCAAATAGATTGGGTGCACTTATGATCATAGACACGACCTGTCTAAAGAACCAAAAATGAAACTATTGGGACAGCATGACCCAAGGGATGTCGTCGTTCAATCCACTGATATTCGTATGGAGCTTGAACACCCAACGTTGTTCAAGTCTGAACAGTGAACGTGAGGAGTCATTGATGTATCTAGGGGATTCCAGGACCACCAAACATAGGTCGTCAGGACTATGAGGTGCATCAAGAAAATGAGTGCATAATTTTGTGGTGGCACGTCAACACCTAATGTTACTCCTATGTTCATTGATCCGTATTTTGACAGGTCTGGAAGTCATCACGACATATCGCAGACCATAAGGACAAGTAATCATGTAGACACAATTCTTCGGGCTACGATTAGTATGCTTAGTGAGGCACCATTGGCCTATAGGTTCCAAATCAAGGGTCTTGGCATGACTTGTCAATGAACAGACGTTGCAGTGACCACAAGGATAATGACCCACCACTGGGGGAAGATTCCAAGGTGTCGTCTGTGACTGCACGGTGCCTTTCGGGCGAGTATGTATTATCAAATCCTTAATGTTTTGAGATCGCTTAAAAGCGAAGAGAGGCATGGGGATAGAAGTACCCCCACTAGTAAGAATCAGCCATCTCTTGTTAATCAGTTTCTTGATCTCATTCAATAGGGGGGTAAATGTGGACACACAGGTCAGTGTCCTGCTGGTATCCCTAGTGTTAGTTTGGAGCAAGGCTTCACGGTTGTTGTTTCTAGCTCTCTTACGAGCTCGGTGGACAATCTGCTGGGGGTAGTGTTGTGCTAGTAATTTAGTTTGTAGGTCATTAGCTTGAATATTGTACACCTGTGCTGAACTGCAATTGCGTCTTAACCGTAAGAATTGGCCAAACGGCAAATTATGACGTAAGCATTTATGGTGATGACTGTCATATGTCAGGAGACTGTTTCGGTCTGTTGGTTTTGTATATGTGCTGGTGGATAATTTACGATTATGAATCGTAATCAGTAAATCTAGGAAATTTACCTCCTTAGTGGACACAGTGGAGGTGAATTTAGGTAGGTGTATTGACCCAATCTGTTAAATCATCAGTACTGGCTAGAGAGCTATTCCACACTACCAGAATATCGTCGATGTAACGACGCCATAATTTTATGTTGGCAGAAAACGGATTAGTGGTAGGTAGAATGAATTGCTTTTCAAAATTGTACATGTAGAGGCAAGCCAAGCATGGAGCAAAGGTACTTCCCATGCAAGTGCCTCTAATCTGATGGTAAAACTGATCTTCAAACTGGAAATAGTTTTCTGTCATTGCCAATGTAGCACACTGCATAATGAACGAAACAGGTGACGTGAGGTTATCACTATCATCCTGTACTGCAGATTCCACTACCTGTAGAGTCGCATCCTGTGATATGTTCGTATAAAGAGCCTCGACATCCAGGGTGATCAGACCATGGACATCAACTGTGTCATTAATAGACTCAATCAAATTCAATACATCCTTGGTATCTTGTAAGTAAGTGGAGGATCCCTTTACAAGTGGCTGCAAAAAGTGATCGCAGAAAATGGACAGTGGTTCTAAGATTGAACCAATCCCAGACACAATAGGCCGTCCCAGAGGTGGCACTTTGCCTTTATGAATTTTAGGAAGGCAATAAAAGTATGGAACCTTGGGATTAGTTGTGTCCAAACATGAGGCCTCTTTGGGAGAGATCCAAGTGTTGTTTAATGCTTCTGTGATCATTGCCCTAATCTGAGATTGTAATCTCAGTGTTGGATCACGTGTAATCCTAGAGTAGTAGGTCCCGTCACTCAGCAAGCGCAAACATTCTTGCCGATAGTCCTCAGTATTCATTATGACGATTGCCCCTCCCTTGTCAGCCTGCTTGATAACAATGAAGGTATCATTAGCGAGTATCCCTAAAGCTTTCCTTTCAATTGTAGGGATGTTGATGAAGGGGTGTTTGGGATGCATCGCTGCAAGGTCGGTCAAAACCGATTTTTCAAATGCTAGGACTTCGCAAGGGATAGCTGATGGAGGTGGGGCAAAAGTCGACTGAGGTCTCAGTCCAGAGTCAACCAGAGTATGGTCAACTGATTGGTCACGAAAATAAAATTGTAACCAAATGTTTCGGAAAAATTGTGAGAGTTCACAGTTGAGTCTAAAAAAATCTTCAGTTGGTGTGGGGACAAACCCAAGTCCTCGATTGAGCACTGTGGTTTCTATCTCAGAGAGATGTCTCGTCGAGAGATTCACCACTAGATTTTCGGAGATTGATTCTTGCCCTGGCTCCTGGTAATCATCTGTGGTTCCTCCCTGGCCCATTGGACGCGTCTGCCTCTGACTCTTCTTCTGCCTCTTACTCTGCCCCGGCCTCGGCCTAAAAAAGGCATGAAGGGCATCATTGGGCGGGGTTGGTAAAAAGGGTATGGTGGCTGCCAAGGCATTTGATGGCTGACTGGATATTGAGGGCAATTGAAGAAAGGTTGCGGAGGGATGTTGTCATCCGTGCTCCATCCATCTGAGGACGAGCTGTTACTATTGTTCCTGGATTTTTTAAAGGAGGACTGCGACTCATCAGAGGAGCGAGATTGTGTGTCGACCTCGATTGAATATATGGATATACCTTTTCTCTACTGAATCTGGTGATATCCTTCTGAAGTTTTGAGATTTTCTGATTGGTGAGAAAGTCTTTAGTTTTGTTTAATTCAGAGTTAATCTCTGCCAAACGACTCTTAAAAGCAGCCAAGGTCACAGTGGTTTTCAGGGTACCCTCTAAAAGATTGATTTGTACGGGGATGGAATCAGCCAGACGTCTGGAGGTGTTTATTATCAGGACTAGCCAGTCTCTTGTACACTTCCAAGCGATCTGGGCCCAGTCTTTTCTAAACGCTAAATCGTGTAGGAAAATCCTGGGCATGTTAGATACTAGTAGACCATTGGGAGTGATATTCGCTCTTAGGTACTCAGTCATTATTGTACTGTGCATTATTGTTTTGATCAGGTCGCGTTTCAGGGTGGACAATTTATCCCAGTCTTCTTTAAGACTGCCCAAGGGAGCTGACCCATCGTTGCTCAAAATCGACGGTGTTAGCAGAATTGCTACCATGTTGTCAAAACTCAAACCTTGGAAAGTTTCCATGGTGTCAGAGACACAGGTGAGTCAAGAGCTCACTAGGAAATTAGAGATAATTTGTTTTGTTCGTTGATTTTGACAGACAGTTTACTAGAATGTAAGTGACTGTACGTTATTAATACGTACACAAAGTAGTTTTGTATTCATTTCACACCTACTTCCTCTTAACCGAGTATAAGTCAGGAGAAGTTTTTTGTTGGTCCTGAAGAAGCGTCATAGGATCTGTATAGACCACTGTACGCGAAACATGTTGACCATGCCTTAGGGGGTAGGTGATAATTTCCCATATCCCCGTGTTGAGTCAGAAAGTGGTTGAGCATGAACGCTCATTTTCCACTTTCCTTTTGTTTTTAATCTTGATCTTGGCCCCTTCCATCTGACACATTAAATAGTGCTGTTCCCTGTGGGGCCAAGAACCAATTTTAACTTATTATTCTCCTGTTAGAATGAGTGTCTGACCTCTGTAACTCTTCAGTGAGTGTTTACTA
The DNA here is from genome assembly GCF_031143425.1 of Pleurodeles waltl. Lineage (NCBI taxonomy): Eukaryota > Metazoa > Chordata > Amphibia > Caudata > Salamandridae > Pleurodeles > Pleurodeles waltl. The sequence continues at coordinate 719,314,125 of NC_090445.1, read as the reverse complement.
TTACGGCAGCCATGTTTTTTTAAAAAGATCTCTGGCAAAGAACCCCCTAACGGGGAGCCCGTCAGATATTGTAGTGCCAGTCTGACGAGGAGCAACCCGATGATGACGCATGACATTCATTAGGATGTGTGAGGGCTCTTGCTCCTGAACATTCATGTTCCCTTAGATTTAGTTATTTTGGAACGGTGTACTTACTTAGTGGATAACTTTCAGTACACAGTTCTTAATACAAGGGATAAGGTACCCCCTGCTATACCGTATAAGGATATTGCAAGTCACAGAGGAGTTCCATAAGCATATAAAGTAACGAGGCTGAAGGCTGAGTTCATTGGGTCGAAGCTGTCTGGTTTGCTAGAGACATTTGGGTAACATTTGAAAAGCTTTCCTGGGAATGTATTCCACCCATTGCTAAACTTTGGCTCTGCTATTTATAACTCACATTTGCTTGGTTTCTATTTGCTAGCTGTATTTGATTTAGGCTGTTCAGTTTGAGTTTGTCCCTCTAGTAGAGCATCTCTTGTTTACTGTATCCTTCCACCAGTGTTTGATTTCTGTGAATCGGCCTTTAAATATTCTTATCCTTTCTCACTTGCTGTTCATTCAGAATCCCAAGCATTAAATAGCCTGTAACACCAAGAGCTTCTTCAGTGTAAATACTCCCAGTTTTCACTTATGTGTAGCTGACCTGCCCAAGATCGCTCAGATGAGTAAAAGTGTTGTTAGAACTATGGCTTCAGAGGACAGTTTACAATTGTTGTACCTGATCGCTTTTGCTATTTCCAGTGGGGTTTCAATTTGCCTGCGGCGACGGGCATGATGGGTGCAGGGCATAAAGGGTATGTTTTCCCTTTTCTCCCTCCTACCTTTATTTACTTGGTGCATGGAGATGCAAGGTTAATCAACATGTTTTTTTCACATTTGGTGTGAATACTTTGTGAATGTAAATAACAATAAAACATACTTTACAACTGTAAACCTCAACAGGGGTTCGGGGCCTTCCCTTCAGCCTCCCAAGCGGACTCTAAACTCTGCTGCAAGACGGCTCCTTGGAGGTGGGAACGCAACAGCTCACGGGCAGACTCCTGGGGTTTTCAGAGGGCTATGGGGGAAGAAACCCATAGCGGGAATCCTTAACTTGAATATGTTTGCTTTCTGTGCCTCGTGAATCCTCTTCCCACGCGACAAAAATCGCTCTCAGGGCTAAGCATCAATGCAGCAGCAAGAGGGAAAGTGGCACATCTCGGGGGAAGGGTCGATCCAGGCACAAAGTTATTTCTTGAAGGAATTATAAACTTATTTCTGACTCAGTCGTGCAAGATACTCCACGAAACTTCCTATTTTAGGCTGAGACTTGAATTTTCTCTGTCCGAATGAGCAAGATCACAACAGCTCGTGTCCCTAGCAGGCGGCGCTGTGCTTGTCTACAGTGCTGTCTGTGGACTTGTTCTGTCGGCTTAGTTTATATACACTAGTGTGCCTCCCGATCACAGTTTACAGAAGTCCCAGCGTGACAGAGTACACCTCTAGGGTGACCACCCGTCCGTAAATTTCACGGACTGTCCGTAATTTCGCCCTGCTGTCCGTTGTCCGTGATGAAAGCTTTAACGGACGGCATTTGTCCGTAATTTTAGCCTTTCAGCTAAAGGGCAACGGAGGCAGGGCAAAATTACAGGCAGAGGAGTTTCCCCAGCTGGGCTGGAAGGCAGGGGCTCTCCTGTGCTCTGAGGGAGGGAGGGGCAGACAGATAAGAAAAGGCCTTCTTGCCAGGGGGTCTCCTTCCCTAAACATGCAAATGTGGGCCACTGGTAAATCTGCAAATACAAAGGGGCTTGAAAACCTGCATTGACTTTACTAAAAGGAGCCACTTGAAGTTTTCTGGTGGCAAAGATATTTCTTTCAGAGAGGTATTGTAATGGTTTTCCAAGGTGAGCTGTGGAGTGTGTGGTTTTAATGGAGTGTTATAACATTTTTTTAGCACTAGGTATAAACTGTATATTATTCAAATCTGTATTTGAGAAGCGCTTCTTTTTTAATTTAACCGAAATGTATTTGTGCATTTTGTAGCAGCCTTTATTATAATGTAATTGTATTTTTTACAGTTCTTTCAGGTACCTCGGTACCTCATAGTACTAACAAACATTGGCAAAGCCAGTTGGTCTCATCTACGAAAGAGTTATTGGCTTTGCTAATGTGTTTTAGCCATTAGCCATGTTATACACCAGAGTAGCTGCTGTTCAGCATGGCTTAAAGTTAGTGGCATAGTGGTGTGGAGTGGAGTAGAGTAGCATTGGAGCAGTGGCGTAGAGCCCAGTGGTGCAAAGTACAGTGCAGTGGGGTACAGTGCAGTTGTTTAGAGTGCGTTAGCGTAGAGTGCAGTGGCATGGAGTGGCATGGGACAGAGTAGAGTGGCGTAGAGTGCAGTGGAGTAGACTGGCATACAATAGAGTGGCAGAGAGAGCAGTAGGGTAGAGTGGTGCAGTGGCATAGATTGCAGAGTAGACTCACGTTGCAGGGAGTGCAGTGGCGTAGTGTAGAGTGGTGCAGAGTAGGGCAAAGTGCTGTAGAGTGGAGTGATGCAGAGTAGAGTGGCATAGAGTGCAGTGGCATAGAATGCAGTAGTACATAGTTCATTGGTGTATATTACGGTGGTGGAGAGTGCAACACTGCAGAGTAGAGTGTCAGTGCAGTGATGTTTTGTGGAGTAGAGTGGCACAGAGCAGGGGCGTAGAGTACAGTGGTACAGAGTAGAGGGCAGTGGCGTGCAGTTGTTTAGAGTGCATTGGCGCAGAGTGCAGTGGCATAGAGTGGCATGGGTTAGAGTTACATAGAGTTCAGTGGAGTAGAGTCGCATACAATAGAGTAGCAGAGAGTGCAGTAATGCAGAGTGGTGCAGTGTCATAGAGTGCAGAGTAGACTCATGTGGCATAGAGTGTAGTGGTTTAGAGTGGTGCAGAGTGGAGTATTGTAGAGTGGTGTAGAGTAGAGTATAGTGCCTAGAGTGCAGTGACATAGAGTAGAGTGGTGTAGAGTGCAGAGTTGCAGAGTAGAGTGTCAGTGCAGTGGTGTAGAGTGGTACAGAGAACAGTGGCATAGAGTACAGTGGTGCAGAGTAAAGGGCAGTGCAGTTGTTTAGAGTACACTGGTGTAGAGTGCAGTTGCATAGAGTGACATTGGGCAGAGTAGAGTGGCATAGAATGCAGTAGAATAGAGTATATTGGTGCAAAATGCAGTAGTACAGAGCAGAGTGGTGTAGAGTATAGTGGCGGCCAGAGCAGTGTTGCAGAATGTCAGCTTGCAGTGGTGTAGAGTGCATTGAACTAGAGTGCAGTGGTCAGAGTTTTATAGAGTACAGTGGCGTAGAATAGATTGTTTCAGAGTAGAGTGCAGTTGCATAGAGTGGAGAGGTGCAGGGTAGAGTGCAGTGGCATAGAATGCAGTGGCACAGAGTGCAGTGGCATTAAGTAGATTATTTCACAGTAGAGTGAGGTGGTTTAGAGTGGAGAAGTGCAGGTTAGAGTGGAGTTGCATAAAGTGGCATAGATTGTGATGGCATAGAGTAAAGTAGTGTAGAGTGCCGTGGCATAGAGTGCAGAGGTGCAGAGTAGATTAGAATGATGTACAGTGTATTGATGTAGAGTGCAGGGGCATAGAGTTGAGTGTTACAGAGTAAAGTGCATTAGCATAGAGTGTGTTAGCTTAGAGTGCAGTGGCGTACAGTGCAGCGTTGCAGAGTGGCAGAGAGTGGAGTTGTGCGGATTAGATTGGTGTTGCCTAGACTGGAGTGGTATGGCGTGCAGACGAGCAGAGCGCAGTGGTGTAGAGAGGCGTAAAGTGCAGTGGCTTAGAGAAGAGTAATACAGAGTAGAGTAGAGAGGCATAGTGTGAAGTAGCATAGAGAGCAGTGGCATAATGTGGAGTGGTTCCAAATGGAGAAGAGTGCAGTGGCATGGAGTGGCGTAAAGTGGAGTGATTCATAGTAGGGTGCAGTGGTGTGGAGTGGTGCAGAGCAGAGTGGAGTGGAGCATGCATGGTGTGGTAACATACTGCCATTACAGACAACACATTTTTGATTGAAATGACCATTACATTTGCACAGATATACAGTTTTTCAAATCAAACTATATTGTGCAGAGACGATGATGTGTGGAAATTGCATCACCTAATGCAATGATTTGTTTTAATCATGTAAAGGTATTTGTTTCCAGCACAGTTCAGAATTAACAAAAATGTGCTTGATTTGTACTTCTAATTCTGATATATTCTGAAGTCTATTTAAATGTTGTCATGTGATAGAAAAAACTCTTTCCTAACCCCAGTATCCAGCAAGATTGTTGCATAAATCCTCTCACTTTGAAGTCAGAGAAAGGAAAGTAAACACTAAGGGGGTTATTCTAACTTTGGAGGAGTGTTAATCCGTCCCAAAAGTGACGGTAAAGTGACGGATATACCACCAGCCGTATTACGAGTTCCATAGGATATAATGGACTCGTAATACGGCTGGTGGTAAATCCGTCACTTTTCCGTCACTTTTGGGACGGATTAACACCTCCTCCAAAGTTAGAATAACCCCCTAAGTTCCCACCGAAGGCAGAGCCTGACATTTGACTTTGTTCTTTGAATGCACAGCAAATATGATAAGATAAGAACAAGATTTACAGGCCTGTTTACAGAAAGGGAGCACTCAGCAGGATACTGTAAATAAGGTTTTGGCAAGGGAAGGGGGGAATTCAAGCTGCATAGCCTAAAACAAATAAAGCCAGCAAATTGAAAGCAACAAATTGTGAGTTATAAACCACAAGGCCAATGGCAAGCAACGGGCAGAATGCATTCACAAGGAAGCACTATGAATTTACTTAACGTGACAGCTGTGGGATACTTTGTGGGGAAAGTCCAGTATTTTAGTCCATATCTTGCAGAGGTTTGGTACATCAATCACCCAGGCAGTATGACAAGAAGACCTGGAGTGGTTTCCATGTTGCAGGATAGGGCTGTACACCCATTCATCAGTTTGCCACCATTTCCTATGGTACAGAGCTTCTGGCACACCTCTTGTAGGGTTATTGCAAGGTAGCAGACATGAAATAGGGCACTTAATGATTATTTAAGGTGGTTGTAAGAAAGGAGTTGACCGGGGTGAAGATGGTAGTCTGCCACAAGTGTTTGGAAATTTAGTAGCTCACTGTTCAGAAACAAAGTCCCCAATTTTAAGACACCTGCAACATGCCACTGATGGAGTTGCTCTGAGCACAGCCATCCTGTGCGAGTGGGAAGGCTTAGCAAAGGTAGTGCAGGAGCATAGGGTTTCTTCGTGTCAGTGAGTTTACAGGTTCTGGCAAGGCAAGAGAAAGCCATGCATGATAACCCCGGATGGTGATCCATAGAATGGTCAGTAGGAAACGATGAGCAGTGCATTAAGCCTTCCTTAAAAGTCTTTACTGGTAAACCCCATCTCATGCAGGGAGGTGGGCAGAAAGCCAGTGAGCCACCCATTGGACATCTGCAGCTGAATAAAAGCATTCTAAGTCCAGAAGATCTAATCCATCCGAAGTCACAGTTAGCTTTAGAGTGGAAAGAGCGCCAGATGGCGCCGCAGCGACCAAATCAGATGTGTGGCCTGTCTGAAGAAGGAATAAAGGATGAGCAGGTGGAGGTTTGCAAAATAATCCTATCATTGGGGTAGCACACCATCTTCGCTAGTGCCACATGGCCTCTACAGAAAGCAGAAGAGAAGACCAAAAAGCAAACTGGGCTTGGAGGGACCGTTCGCTCTGCCGAGATTTTCATCCTGGAAATCAGTGTAAGAACGGTAGATATTAATCATTAGGTATCGAAAGGTAACTGGTTCCCAGTTCAATCTGAGATTTAATTGTGTATGAAGGCGAAAGCAGTGTCATATGTTAAAGAAACACTAATTAAAATTAAAAATTTTTAAATTTTGTTTGTGCAATTTACATCCCAAATATTTTGAAGATTCTATGTGTACTTGACACTTAGGGATAACCCAGATCTCTAGTTTGGCTTTTGCTCAATTTCAAAACCATATAAAGACATGGACTAAGCGGGCAATTGCCTTGCACAACCTTGCAAGGGGTCTGGCCCCTGCTCACCCTTCACAAGCACTAACATGCGAACCATTGCACCAGAAGAGTTTGCAAAGGTGGATGGGTGTTGATTGTTCAACCACTTGACAGTGCCCTTTCTGTTTCGCTCCTGTGTGCAGACAACTCCCCAAATACCCAATACATTCAAATAGTCCTGGTGGACCCATCTTGTCTGATTTTAGGAATTGTCCCACCTTGTTCGTCTCTTCTTTATTTATCCACTTGTTAGCAACAATCCTTTGAATTACTTGCCGTGGATCTCCCATTTGATCTCGATTTCATCCTACTCTTTTATTATCTTTGATTGGTACTCCGGGCTCCCATTTCTGAGATAAATGTAGAGACCCAAACATACACTCTAGTGCAGTGAGACTACAGACAAGTTATGGGTACATCACATCCTGTCATTAGGTGTGAGACTGTCACCCAGACCATCTGCCCTGCCTCTTTAAAAAAAATTAGGTTGAAAGTCCATGGGCGGTTGGGGTAAGCCAGATGTTTTTGTTCAATTTGTTTAAACTAGCATAAGGTTAATTACCTTAATGTTTCCCCAACTGTTTGCCAGGGGTTTTGAAATGTTCAGAAACATAATCAAAATTTTGCTCTTACTTTCTCTTCAGGAAAGATCGGGTAGATTTGGTTAGGGGTGATGGCCTTGCCGTGAAGGGCATTAATTTACTACTGAACAAGGACGTAATGTGACACCTGAATGTAGCACACCAGGAAGCAATCACAAAAGGTCCACAGTGAATAAATAGTGCTATGTTAAAAAAGAGTAAATAAATGCACTGACAACATAGTGAGGCATGGCCTCTCTTGCGTGTGTCTGTAAAACAGACGTTTGTTCTTGAAATTTTGTCCTGAATTTTGACCCTTTGTCCTGAATTTTTGTCCTGAATTTTGACCCTTTGTCCTGAATTTTTTACAGTCCTGTCCAGAATTTGCCTCAGTGCCAGGTGGTCACCCTATACACCTCTAGAACTCACTTTTACACTCCCTGACGCTGGGCGGCAGAGTGCAATAGGTACCACTATTTCTCCAGAAGCTGGGATAGTTAAAGGAAATCGAAATAACTCCAGGGAAGCTTGTGGTTGACCAAAGTCCTGGGCTGTGCGACCTGTGTGAGGCCCCTGTGTGTTTTGCTTAAAAATGTAAAAATGAAGCTAAACGGTGGAATAAATGTTTTTGCAACCTGCTCGGTTTGAGATAAAATAATCCCAGTATAAAGTCAAACGTCAATGTTCCTATTCGTCTCACTGCGCGTCCAGATGGCTCTCATCTGGCAGCCTAATGTCTACAAACTGTCCTGCTGCCGCAGCCATTTCTATCCCTGAAGGTGCAGTGCCGTGAAACAGGACGCAGCTCTCTTGCTGGCACTACCAATGCTCTAGTGAGCCAGTGGTTGCGGGAGGGGCCCACTGGCTCTCATTTTCATGTACAGCTACTTATTTTTCTTCAACAGCCATTGAACCAGAGCAACAGAGAGAAAAACACCAAAGGCTGGGAGAAGGAGGAAGAGAATGGAAGAAAAACAGTGACAATCAATCAATCAGTTTTTGTAAAGCGCGGGACAAAAAAGAACCTACAAGAGTGAGATAGAGAGGCGGGAGCGTCTGGTGGATAGAAGAGGCATGCGGTGGAATCAAGGCCAGACAGCCCTGGTATTCGGCACAATGAACTTTGACAGTGTCAGCAATGGGATTCTGAGCAGAACTTTTGGCCAAGGCACTTAGGGGCTTATTTACAAGCTCCCATGGCGCAGGGAGGTGCAGCAAGTGCCCTGCACCACCGGGAAAGGGCAGAAATGCGCTGTACCAAACAAGATACGGTGCATTTCTGTCCTCTCCCCCTGCACAGGTGCTAAAATCAACTGCCTAGCACCAATGCAGGTACCCTTGCACCATAGTGGAAGCTAGACTGTGTTGCAGGGAATGATTAATCATGTGCAAGAAGGTGTCCTTTCCTGCACATAGGCAATCATTAATAGTGTTTTGCTCTATCTGTGCTGCACAATGCAGCACACATAGAAAAAGCAAAACGTGGAGAAATAAAAGTATTTCTAAGCAGAACTGATTTACTGCCCCATTTCTCCTTTATTCCTATTCCTTTGTGGCAGAGCCTCTAAAAAATCCATTTATAAATTCAGGCCCAGATTTTGTGTCAGGGTTGCGTAACTTTTTTGGCACAACCCCATAGCAAAATCTCATTTGTTAAATATAGTAATGGACTCAAATGTACTCATGATAGACCTGCTAAACACATGTCTTGAGGTGTTAAGATCTGATGCCTCTTCCTCTGAGGTCATGGGTTGTGATGGCAAGTGCAATGTGACGTACCATGATGTCATGTTTTGTGATGTCACTTACATACTGCCTAACTTGTTTTTTTCCATCCATTTCTAATTTTAGGACTTTTGTCCTAAGTATTTGTAGTTGTCTAGGATCACAAAATTTAGTAAAACAGGAAATGCAAGATTTTACCTTTTCACACTGTACAATGTAGCTACTAAAAGGGTATCTCTTTCTAACACTTACACAGAATGTTTTTCATTTAAATAATGAATGGTTGGATTACAGCGAGGCTAATAGGGGGAAGCCACGTTTCTTTTGGGCAGTTTTGCCTAGGGCGTTTTAGTTATGTTGTTGTTATTGTTACTTAAGCATATTGAAGTATATAGAAGTATATTATCTTTTCTGTTTTTAACATTCTTGAATGACTTGTATTATATTTTTGTAATTAATTTTCAATTTTTATGAATAGAGACAGAAAAAATGGCAAATAAGGATTGAGAGTTACATGAGGATGCACTGGTAATAGTCAGGGCCACTAAAATTATGCGGCAGGAGAGGGCCACATTTTGAGGCAGGGTTGACTAAGTAATGCAGCCAGAAGAGGCCAATTATGTGGCATAATTTGACACATTTTGTGATAGTATTTCATTATTTTGTCATTTTTACACTTGTTAACACTCTCTGGGCTTAGGTTGCACCTCATTTGTACCAACTTAACACCTAAATATAGCAACAAGCAAAAGAAAGTTGAGCAGCCAACTTTTGCAAAGGGTCCTTGCACTGTGCACCAACATGTGTTACTGCGCTTATAGTAACTTTTGAACCTTTTGAGCTAGAAACTATTTCTTTGTTTAAATCTGCAGATTATGCAGCAGATGATGGATTTTGTGTTAAATGCCATAAATCCATAACTATGTGAAAAACACTGCAACGCACAATCACATATTTCCAGTGACCCTAGTGATAGCCAACCGTGTGATAGGCATCAGCAATACAGTGGTTGTATCAATGCATTTTCATACATCTGCACACATTTCATAATGTTATAGGACAATACAATGAGTACAGTCCATGCTTTAAGCGCATGTGTAAAAGGCCCTAAATAGCAAGATACAGTTGGACTGTCACAGTGGTTAGATGGCAAATTGTATTCTAGTCTGTCAGATCTCTGAGTAGTGGCAGCATTTATTTCATGGGCACAGAATCCTTACTCTGATGTGTGGGTTAGGCCAGAGGAGGTCGATGGTGCAACATTCTCATCTTCAGCAATGTGGAATAAAAAGATAAATAGCAGACCTCAGATGTCTTTGGTTCTCAAAGAAGGAAGTGGTAACTCCACCTAAATTTTAATCTGTGTTACAGAGGACAATATCTCTTAGACGATCTTCTGACGTGTATGATAATTGCCTCATCATGAATGTTCCATTCCACAAAGCATCCCTCCAAGTGATGTATGGGTGGTGGACAGTGCATAGGTCTGGGAGAAGGGGGTATGGAGGTTCAGTGTGCAGGTTCACCAAGCTATGCATGAGGTTATAACTTTCAGTACCGACAATAGGAGGGACAGGGAGGTTGATGGTCCAGTGTACAGTCTCCCAAATTGACTAATAACACACTAAGTAAGTACACCGTTCCAAAATAACTAAATCTAAGGGAACATGAATGTTCAGGAGCAAGAGCCCTCACACATCCTAATGGATGTCATGCTTCATCATCGGGTTGCTCCTCGTCAGACTGGCACTGCAATATCTGACAGGCTCCCAATTAGGGGGCTCTTTGCCGGAGATCTTTTTTTTAAAACGTGGCTGCCGTAATAGTAAACACTCACTGGAGAGTTACAGAGGTCAGGCACTCATTCTAGTAGGAGAGTATTACGTTAAAATTGGTTCTTGGCCCCACAGGGAACAGCACTATTTAATGTGTCAGAGGGAAGGGGCCAAGATCAAGATTAAAAACAAAAGGAAAGTGGAAAATGAGAGTTCATGTCCAACCACTTTCTGACTCAAAACTGGGATATGGGAAATTATCACCTATCCCCTAAGGCATGGTCAACATGTGTCCCGTACAGTGGTCTATACAGATCCTATGACGCTTCTTCAGGACCAACGAAAAACTTCTCCTGACTTATACTCGGTTAAGAGGAAGTAGGTGTGAAATGAATACAAAACTACTTTGTGTATGTATTAATAACGTACAGTCACTTACATTCTAGTAAACTGTCTGTCAAAATCAACTAACAAAAAAGGTCGCCCTAGAAAACAAAATACAATCAATAGACACGGTTAATGATCAAAACACCCTTGGTAAACCAATGTGATAGAGGGGGGTGGTGACCCATCATATTAAAAAAGCAGTATCATGCGCTTACCATACCTCGTCATTGGGGGGGGCCCCTTGGGAAGTAGCGTGCCACAAGCGGTCACTACTAATAAAAAAGATAAAGCATAACACATTAAACCAAGGAAATTAATCTTATGTTTCAACCAATATAGTCAAGTGAGGGGTTCACCAATCTACACTATTGATTGTGTGAAAACACTTTAACTTTCTCATGTCTAAACTCCTGAAATGGATCACTTGGCATGCCAGTTGATTAGACCACATGTAGATGGGTAACCTAATCGAAATTGTAGGTACCTTTTATATTGTTGAATCTGTAATATACATCCAGAAATTATGGCTGAGTGCATCAAAATCAACGTAGTGGTCACCGATATCAAAGGGGTCTAAGCTCCCAATCCACCCCAAATTGTTAAAAACAAAAGTTCTAATCTCCGTATATGTGTTGGGGGGTGGGCCACTTACTTTGTCTGTGTCGATCGTCGTTGGTGTCACCTACCCCGGCGTGCTCTCCCGAAAACTGAAAACCGGGAGTACGGGGCTTATATTTAGGTGAATGCGACGTGGAGAAATCGTTCTTCCGCGTCACGTGAGGTAGTCCAGTCGAAACTGAAAGCAGTCTGTCCACGCTTCGTTTCAACCTAGGTCATCAAAATAAATGAAGGGCAAACCAAAGGATGATGGCGGCCATATTAGAGAGGACAACTTCGATGTTTCAACCTGGGCCATCAAAATAAATGAAGGGCAAACAAAATAAAAGATGATGGCGGCCATGTTAGAGAAAGCAACTTCAATGTGTGCCGGTCGGGATATGCATTAGTCCTATGTGCAATTGGTTTGAAAGAAAACCTTTGGAGACTTTTAAATTCCTCTTTTAATAATTTCTTTATTAAAAAATAATATTAGAAGATTCTTATTTTATAAAAGAGGTCTAACAAAAGACAAGTAATGTAGTCAAGGTGATTGCGTAAGCCCCTTGCTAGTAAATAACTTAATACTAGCCACTAGAGGTGTAATGTCAACCTGAGGGCAGTTGATGATTTAATAAGAACCTATAGAGACCTGCAATTTCCTTAATAATCGCTCATAATAAGGTCTAATATATAACAGGAAAGGGAGGTAAACAAAGTCAAGGTGATGGCATGTGCCCCTAGCTTGTCTTGGGACCGCGTGTAGCCAGTCAGGTTATCGAAGAAAGCAGACCTTGGATGCTAGTACTGTGGGACCAAATAGATTGGGTGCACTTATGATCATAGACACGACCTGTCTAAAGAACCAAAAATGAAACTATTGGGACAGCATGACCCAAGGGATGTCGTCGTTCAATCCACTGATATTCGTATGGAGCTTGAACACCCAACGTTGTTCAAGTCTGAACAGTGAACGTGAGGAGTCATTGATGTATCTAGGGGATTCCAGGACCACCAAACATAGGTCGTCAGGACTATGAGGTGCATCAAGAAAATGAGTGCATAATTTTGTGGTGGCACGTCAACACCTAATGTTACTCCTATGTTCATTGATCCGTATTTTGACAGGTCTGGAAGTCATCCCGACATATCGCAGACCATAAGGACAAGTAATCATGTAGACACAATTCTTCGGGCTACGATTAGTATGCTTAGTGAGGCACCATTGGCCTATAGGTTCCAAATCAAGGGTCTTGGCATGACTTGTCAATGAACAGACGTTGCAGTGACCACAAGGATAATGACCCACCACTGGGGGAAGATTCCAAGGTGTCGTCTGTGACTGCACGCTGCCTTTCGGGCGAGTATGTATTATCAAATCCTTAATGTTTTGAGATCGCTTAAAAGCGAAGAGAGGCATGGGGATAGAAGTACCCCCACTAGTAAGAATCAGCCATCTCTTGTTAATCAGTTTCTTGATCTCATTCAATAGGGGGGTAAATGTGGACACACAGGTCAGTGTCCTGCTGGTATCCCTAGTGTTAGTTTGGAGCAAGGCTTCACGGTTGTTGTTTCTAGCTCTCTTACGAGCTCGGTGGACAATCTGCTGGGGGTAGTGTTGTGCTAGTAATTTAGTTGGTAGGTCATTAGCTTGAATATTGTACACCTGTGCTGAACTGCAATTGCGTCTTAACCGTAAGAATTGGCCAAACGGCAAATTATGACGTAAGCATTTATGGTGATGACTGTCATATGTCAGGAGACTGTTTCGGTCTGTTGGTTTTGTATATGTGCTGGTGGATAATTTACGATTATGAATTGTAATCAGTAAATCTAGGAAATGTACCTCCTTAGTGGACACTGTGGAGGTGAATTTAGGTAGGTGTATTGACCCAATCTGTTAAATCATCAGTACTGGCTAGAGAGCTATTCCACACTACCAGAATATCGTCGATGTAACGACGCCATAATTTTATGTTGGCAGAAAACGGATTAGTGGTAGGTAGAATGAATTGCTTTTCAAAATTGTACATGTAGAGGCAAGCCAAGCATGGAGCAAAGGTACTTCCCATGCAAGTGCCTCTAATCTGATGGTAAAACTGATCTTCAAACTGGAAATAGTTTTCTGTCATTGCCAATGTAGCACACTGCATAATGAACGAAACAGGTGACGTGAGGTTATCACTATCATCCTGTACTGCAGATTCCACTACCTGTAGAGTCGCATCCTGTGATATGTTCGTATAAAGAGCCTCGACATCCAGGGTGATCAGACCATGGACATCAACTGTGTCATTAATAGACTCAATCAAATTCAATACATCCTTGGTATCTTGTAAGTAAGTGGAGGATCCCTTTACAAGTGGCTGCAAAAAGTGATCGCAGAAAATGGACAGTGGTTCTAAGATTGAACCAATCCCAGACACAATAGGCCGTCCCAGAGGTGGCACTTTGCCTTTATAAATTTTAGGAAGGCAATAAAAGTATGGAACCTTGGGATTAGTTGTGTCCAAACATGAGGCCTCTTTGGGAGAGATCCAAGTGTTGTTTAATGCTTCTGTGATCATTGCCCTAATCTGAGATTGTAATCTCAGTGTTGGATCACGTGTAATCCTAGAGTAGTAGGTCCCGTCACTCAGCAAGCGCAAACATTCTTGCCGATAGTCCTCAGTATTCATTATGACGATTGCCCCTCCCTTGTCAGCCTGCTTGATAACAATGAAGGTATCATTAGCGAGTATCCCTAAAGCTTTCCTTTCAATTGTAGGGATGTTGATGAAGGGGTGTTTGGGATGCATCGCTGCAAGGTCGGTCAAAACCGATTTTTCAAATGCTAGGACTTCGCAAGGGATAGCTGATGGAGGTGGGGCAAAAGTCGACTGAGGTCTCAGTCCAGAGTCAACCAGAGTATGGTCAACTGATTGGTCACGAAAATAAAATTGTAACCAAATGTTTCGGAAAAATTGTGAGAGTTCACAGTTGAGTCTAAAAAAATCTTCGGTTGGTGTGGGGACAAACCCAAGTCCTCGATTGAGCACTGTGGTTTCTATCTCAGAGAGATGTCTCATCGAGAGATTCACCACTAGATTTTCGGAGATTGGTTCTTGCCCTGGCTCCTGGTAATCATCTGTGGTTCCTCCCTGGCCCATTGGACGCGTCTGCCTCTGACTCTTCTTCTGCCTCTTACTCTGCCCCGGCCTCGGCCTAAAAAAGGCATGAAGGGCATCATTGGGCGGGGTTGGTAAAAAGGGTATGGTGGCTGCCAAGGCATTTGATGGCTGACTGGATATTGAGGGCAATTGAAGAAAGGTTGCGGAGGGATGTTGTCATCCGTGCTCCATCCATCTGAGGACGAGCTGTTACTATTGTTCCTGGATTTTTTAAAGGAGGACTGCGACTCATCAGAGGAGCGAGATTGTGTGTCGACCTCGATTGAATATATGGATATACCTTTTCTCTACTGAATCTGGTGATATCCTTATGAAGTTTTGAGATTTTCTGATTGGTGAGAAAGTCTTTAGTTTCGTTTAATTCAGAGTTAATCTCTGCCAAACGACTCTTAAAAGCAGCCAAGGTCACAGTGGTTTTCAGGGTACCCTCTAAAAGATTGATTTGTACGGGGATGGAATCAGCCAGACGTCTGGAGGTGTTTATTATCAGGACTAGCCAGTCTCTTGTACACTTCCAAGCGATCTGGGCCCAGTCTTTTCTAAACGCTAAATCGTGTAGGAAAATCCTGGGCATGTTAGATACTAGTAGACCATTGGGAGTGATATTCGCTCTTAGGTACTCAGTCATTATTGTACTGTGCATTATTGTTTTGATCAGGTCGCGTTTCAGGGTGGACAATTTATCCCAGTCTTCTTTAAGACTGCCCAAGGGAGCTGACCCATCGTTGCTCAAAATCGACGGTGTTAGCAGAATTGCTACCATGTTGTCAAAACTCAAACCTTGGAAAGTTTCCATGGTGTCAGAGACACAGGTGAGTCAAGAGCTCACTAGGAAATTAGAGATAATTTGTTTTGTTCGTTGATTTTGACAGACAGTTTACTAGAATGTAAGTAACTGTACGTTATTAATACATACACAAAGTAGTTTTGTATTCATTTCACACCTACTTCCTCTTAACCGAGTATAAGTCAGGAGAAGTTTTTCGTTGGTCCTGAAGAAGCGTCATAGGATCTGTATAGACCACTGTACGCGAAACATGTTGACCATGCCTTAGGGGGTAGGTGATAATTTCCCATATCCCCGTGTTGAGTCAGAAAGTGGTTGAGCATGAACGCTCATTTTCCACTTTCCTTTTGTTTTTAATCTTGATCTTGGCCCCTTCCATCTGACACATTAAATAGTGCTGTTCCCTGTGGGGCCAAGAACCAATTTTAACTTATTATTCTCCTGCTAGAATTAGTGTCTGACCTCTGTAACTCTTCAGTGAGTGTTTACTATTACGGCAGCCATGTTTTTTTAAAAAGATCTCTGGCAAAGAACCCCCTAACGGGGAGCCCGTCAGATATTGTAGTGCCAGTCTGACGAGGAGCAACCCGATGATGACGCATGACATTCATTAGGATGTGTGAGGGCTCTTGCTCCTGAACATTCATGTTCCCTTAGATTTAGTTATTTTGGAACGGTGTACTTACTTAGTGGATAACTTTCAGTACACAGTTCTTAATACAAGGGATAAGGTACCCCCTGCTATACCGTATAAGGATATTGCAAGTCACAGAGGAGTTCCATAAGCATATAAAGTAACGAGGCTGAAGGCTGAGTTCATTGGGTCGAAGCTGTCTGGTTTGCTAGAGACATTTGGGTAACATTTGAAAAGCTTTCCTGGGAATGTATTCCACCCATTGCTAAACTTTGGCTCTGCTATTTATAACTCACATTTGCTTGGTTTCTATTTGCTAGCTGTATTTGATTTAGGCTGTTCAGTTTGAGTTTGTCCCTCTAGTAGAGCATCTCTTGTTTACTGTATCCTTCCACCAGTGTTTGATTTCTGTGAATCGGCCTTTAAATATTCTTATCCTTTCTCACTTGCTGTTCATTCAGAATCCCAAGCATTAAATAGCCTGTAACACCAAGAGCTTCTTCAGTGTAAATACTCCCAGTTTTCACTTATGTGTAGCTGACCTGCCCAAGATCGCTCAGATGAGTAAAAGTGTTGTTAGAACTATGGCTTCAGAGGACAGTTTACAATTGTTGTACCTGATCGCTTTTGCTATTTCCAGTGGGGTTTCAATTTGCCTGCGGCGACGGGCATGATGGGTGCAGGGCATAAAGGGTATGTTTTCCCTTTTCTCCCTCCTACCTTTATTTACTTGGTGCATGGAGATGCAAGGTTAATCAACATGTTTTTTTCACATTTGGTGTGAATACTTTGTGAATGTAAATAACAATAAAACATACTTTACAACTGTAAACCTCAACAGGGGTTCGGGGCCTTCCCTTCAGCCTCCCAAGCGGACTCTAAACTCTGCTGCAAGACGGCTCCTTGGAGGTGGGAACGCAACAGCTCACGGGCAGACTCCTGGGGTTTACAGAGGGCTATGGGGGAAGAAACCCATAGCGGGAATCCTTAACTTGAATATGTTTGCTTTCTGTGCCTCGTGAATCCTCTTCCCACGCGACAAAAATCGCTCTCAGGGCTAAGCATCAATGCAGCAGCAAGAGGGAAAGTGGCACATCTCGGGGGAAGGGTCGATCCAGGCACAAAGTTATTTCTTGAAGGAATTATAAACTTATTTCTGACTCAGTCGTGCAAGATACTCCACGAAACTTCCTATTTTAGGCTGAGACTTGAATTTTCTCTGTCCGAATGAGCAAGATCACAACAGCTCGTGTCCCTAGCAGGCGGCGCTGTGCTTGTCTACAGTGCTGTCTGTGGACTTGTTCTGTCGGCTTAGTTTATATACACTAGTGTGCCTCCCGATCACAGTTTACAGAAGTCCCAGCGTGACAGAGTACACCTCTAGGGTGACCACCCGTCCGTAAATTTCACGGACTGTCCGTAATTTCGCCCTGCTGTCCGTTGTCCGTGATGAAAGCTTTAACGGACGGCATTTGTCCGTAATTTTAGCCTTTCAGCTAAAGGGCAACGGAGGCAGGGCAAAATTACGGGCAGAGGAGTTTCCCCAGCTGGGCTGGAAGGCAGGGGCTCTCCTGTGCTCTGAGGGAGGGAGGGGCAGACAGATAAGAAAAGGCCTTCTTGCCAGGGGGTCTCCTTCCCTAAACATGCAAATGTGGGCCACTGGTAAATCTGCAAATACAAAGGGGCTTGAAAACCTGCATTGACTTTACTAAAAGGAGCCACTTGAAGTTTTCTGGTGGCAAAGATATTTCTTTCAGAGAGGTATTGTAATGGTTTTCCAAGGTGAGCTGTGGAGTGTGTGGTTTTAATGGAGTGTTATAACATTTTTTTAGCACTAGGTATAAACTGTATATTATTCAAATCTGTATTTGAGAAGCGCTTCTTTTTTAATTTAACCGAAATGTATTTGCGCATTTTGTAGCAGCCTTTATTATAATGTAATTGTATTTTTTACAGTTCTTTCAGGTACCTCGGTACCTCATAGTACTAACAAACATTGGCAAAGCCAGTTGGTCTCATCTACGAAAGAGTTATTGGCTTTGCTAATGTGTTTTAGCCATTAGCCATGTTATACACCAGAGTAGCTGCTGTTCAGCATGGCTTAAAGTTAGTGGCATAGTGGTGTGGAGTGGAGTAGAGTAGCATTGGAGCAGTGGCGTAGAGCCCAGTGGTGCAAAGTACAGTGCAGTGGGGTACAGTGCAGTTGTTTAGAGTGCGTTAGCGTAGAGTGCAGTGGCATGGAGTGGCATGGGACAGAGTAGAGTGGCGTAGAGTGCAGTGGAGTAGACCGGCATACAATAGAGTGGCAGAGAGAGCAGTAGGGTAGAGTGGTGCAGTGGCATAGATTGCAGAGTAGACTCACGTTGCAGGGAGTGCAGTGGCGTAGTGTAGAGTGGTGCAGAGTAGGGCAAAGTGCTGTAGAGTGGAGTGATGCAGAGTAGAGTGGCATAGAGTGCAGTGGCATAGAATGCAGTAGTACATAGTTCATTGGTGTATATTACGGTGGTGGAGAGTGCAACACTGCAGAGTAGAGTGTCAGTGCAGTGATGTTTTGTGGAGTAGAGTGGCACAGAGCAGGGGCGTAGAGTACAGTGGTACAGAGTAGAGGGCAGTGGCGTGCAGTTGTTTAGAGTGCATTGGCGCAGAGTGCAGTGGCATAGAGTGGCATGGGTTAGAGTTACATAGAGTTCAGTGGAGTAGAGTCGCATACAATAGAGTAGCAGAGAGTGCAGTAATGCAGAGTGGTGCAGTGTCATAGAGTGCAGAGTAGACTCATGTGGCATAGAGTGTAGTGGTTTAGAGTGGTGCAGAGTGGAGTATTGTAGAGTGGTGTAGAGTAGAGTATAGTGCCTAGAGTGCAGTGACATAGAGTAGAGTGGTGTAGAGTGCAGAGTTGCAGAGTAGAGTGTCAGTGCAGTGGTGTAGAGTGGTACAGAGAACAGTGGCATAGAGTACAGTGGTGCAGAGTAAAGGGCAGTGCAGTTGTTTAGAGTACACTGGTGTAGAGTGCAGTTGCATAGAGTGACATTGGGCAGAGTAGAGTGGCATAGAATGCAGTAGAATAGAGTATATTGGTGCAAAATGCAGTAGTACAGAGCAGAGTGGTGTAGAGTATAGTGGCGGCCAGAGCAGTGTTGCAGAATGTCAGCTTGCAGTGGTGTAGAGTGCATTGAACTAGAGTGCAGTGGTCAGAGTTTTATAGAGTACAGTGGCGTAGAATAGATTGTTTCAGAGTAGAGTGCAGTTGCATAGAGTGGAGAGGTGCAGGGCAGAGTGCAGTGGCATAGAATGCAGTGGCACAGAGTGCAGTGGCATTAAGTAGATTATTTCACAGTAGAGTGAGGTGGTTTAGAGTGGAGAAGTGCAGGTTAGAGTGGAGTTGCATAAAGTGGCATAGATTGTGATGGCATAGAGTAAAGTAGTGTAGAGTGCCGTGGCATAGAGTGCAGAGGTGCAGAGTAGATTAGAATGATGTACAGTGTATTGATGTAGAGTGCAGGGGCATAGAGTTGAGTGTTACAGAGTAAAGTGCATTAGCATAGAGTGTGTTAGCTTAGAGTGCAGTGGCGTACAGTGCAGCGTTGCAGAGTGGCAGAGAGTGGAGTTGTGCGGATTAGATTGGTGTTGCCTAGACTGGAGTGGTATGGCGTGCAGACGAGCAGAGCGCAGTGGTGTAGAGAGGCGTAAAGTGCAGTGGCTTAGAGAAGAGTAATACAGAGTAGAGTAGAGAGGCATAGTGTGAAGTAGCATAGAGAGCAGTGGCATAATGTGGAGTGGTTCCAAATGGAGAAGAGTGCAGTGGCATGGAGTGGCGTAAAGTGGAGTGATTCAGAGTAGGGTGCAGTGGTGTGGAGTGGTGCAGAGCAGAGTGGAGTGGAGCATGCATGGTGTGGTAACATACTGCCATTACAGACAACACATTTTTGATTAAAATGACCATTACATTTGCACAGATATACAGTTTTTCAAATCAAACTATATTGTGCAGAGACGATGATGTGTGGAAATTGCATCACCTAATGCAATGATTTGTTTTAATCATGTAAAGGTATTTGTTTCCAGCACAGTTCAGAATTAACAAAAATGTGCTTGATTTGTACTTCTAATTCTGATATATTCTGAAGTCTATTTAAATGTTGTCATGTGATAGAAAAAACTCTTTCCTAACCCCAGTATCCAGCAAGATTGTTGCATAAATCCTCTCACTTTGAAGTCAGAGAAAGGAAAGTAAACACTAAGGGGGTTATTCTAACTTTGGAGGAGTGTTAATCCGTCCCAAAAGTGACGGTAAAGTGACGGATATACCACCAGCCGTATTACGAGTTCCATAGGATATAATGGACTCGTAATACGGCTGGTGGTAAATCCGTCACTTTTCCGTCACTTTTGGGACGGATTAACACCTCCTCCAAAGTTAGAATAACCCCCTAAGTTCCCACCGAAGGCAGAGCCTGACATTTGACTTTGTTCTTTGAATGCACAGCAAATATGATAAGATAAGAACAAGATTTACAGGCCTGTTTACAGAAAGGGAGCACTCAGCAGGATACTGTAAATAAGGTTTTGGCAAGGGAAGGGGGGAATTCAAGCTGCATAGCCTAAAACAAATAAAGCCAGCAAATTGAAAGCAACAAATTGTGAGTTATAAACCACAAGGCCAATGGCAAGCAACGGGCAGAATACATTCATAAGGAAGCACTATGAATTTACTTAACGTGACAGCTGTGGGATACTTTGTGGGGAAAGTCCAGTATTTTAGTCCATATCTTGCAGAGGTTTGGTACATCAATCACCCAGGCAGTATGACAAGAAGACCTGGAGTGGTTTCCATGTTGCAGGATAGGTCTGTACACCCATTCATCAGTTTGCCACCATTTCCTATGGTACAGAGCTTCTGGCACACCTCTTGTAGGGTTATTGCAAGGTAGCAGACATGAAATAGGGCACTTAATGATTATTTAAGGTGGTTGTAAGAAAGGAGTTGACCGGGGTGAAGATGGTAGTCTGCCACAAGTGTTTGGAAATTTAGTAGCTCACTGTTCAGAAACAAAGTCCCCAATTTTAAGACACCTGCAACATGCCACTGATGGAGTTGCTCTGAGCACAGCCATCCTGTGCGAGTGGGAAGGCTTAGCAAAGGTAGTGCAGGAGCATAGGGTTTCTTCGTGTCAGTGAGTTTACAGGTTCTGGCAAGGCAAGAGAAAGCCATGCATGATAACCCCGGATGGTGATCCATAGAATGGTCAGTAGGAAACGATGAGCAGTGCATTAAGCCTTCCTTAAAAGTCTTTACTGGTAAACCCCATCTCATGCAGGGAGGTGGGCAGAAAGCCAGTGAGCCACCCATTGGACATCTGCAGCTGAATAAAAGCATTCTAAGTCCAGAAGATCTAATCCATCCGAAGTCACAGTTAGCTTTAGAGTGGAAAGAGCGCCAGATGGCGCCGCAGCGACCAAATCAGATGTGTGGCCTGTCTGAAGAAGGAATAAAGGATGAGCAGGTGGAGGTTTGCAAAATAATACTATCATTGGGGTAGCACACCATCTTCGCTATTGCCACATGGCCTCTACAGAAAGCAGAAGAGAAGACCAAAAAGCAAACTGGGCTTGGAGGGACCGTTCGCTCTGCCGAGATTTTCATCCTGGAAATCAGTGTAAGAACGGTAGATATTAATCATTACGTATCGAAAGGTAACTGGTTCCCAGTTCAATCTGAGATTTAATTGTGTATGAAGGCGAAAACAGTGTCATATGTTAAAGAAACACTAATTAAAATTTAAAATTTGTAAATTTTGTTTGTGCAATTTACATCCCAAATATTTTGAAGATTCTATGTGTACTTGACACTTAGGGATAACCCAGATCTCTAGTTTGGCTTTTGCTCAATTTCAAAACCATATAAAGACATGGACTAAGCGGGCAATTGCCTTGCACAACCTTGCAAGGGGTCTGGCCCCTGCTCACCCTTCACAAGCACTAACATGCGAACCATTGCACCAGAAGAGTTTGCAAAGGTGGATGGGTGTTGATTGTTCAACCACTTGACAGTGCCCTTTCTGTTTCGCTCCTGTGTGCAGACAACTCCCCAAATACCCAATACATTCAAATAGTCCTGGTGGACCCATCTTGTCTGATTTTAGGAATTGTCCCACCTTGTTCGTCTCTTCTTTATTTATCCAGTTGTTAGCAACAATCCTTTGAATTACTTGCCGTGGATCTCCCATTTGATCTCGATTTCATCCTACTCTTTTATTATCTTTGATTGGTACTCCGGGCTCCCATTTCTGAGATAAATGTAGAGACCCAAACATACACTCTAGTGCAGTGAGACTACAGACAAGTTATGGGTACATCACATCCTGTCATTAGGTGTGAGACTGTCACCCAGACCATCTGCCCTGCCTCTTTAAAAAAAATTAGGTTGAAAGTCCATGGGCGGTTGGGGTAAGCCAGATGTTTTTGTTCAATTTGTTTAAACTAGCATAAGGTTAATTACCTTAATGTTTCCCCAACTGTTTGCCAGGGGTTTTGAAATGTTCAGAAACATAATCAAAATTTTGCTCTTACTTTCTCTTCAGGAAAGATCGGGTAGATTTGGGTAGGGGTGATGGCCTTGCCGTGAAGGGCATTAATTTACTACTGAACAAGGACGTAATGTGACACCTGAATGTAGCACACCAGGAAGCAATCACAAAAGGTCCACAGTGAATAAATAGTGCTATGTTAAAAAAGAGTAAATAAATGCACTGACAACATAGTGAGGCATGGCCTCTCTTGCGTGTGTCTGTAAAACAGACGTTTGTTCTTGAAATTTTGTCCTGAATTTTGACCCTTTGTCCTGAATTTTTGTCCTGAATTTTGACCCTTTGTCCTGAATTTTTTACAGTCCTGTCCAGAATTTGCCTCAGTGCCAGGTGGTCACCCTATACACCTCTAGAACTCACTTTTACACTCCCTGACGCTGGGCGGCAGAGTGCAATAGGTACCACTATTTCTCCAGAAGCTGGGATAGTTAAAGGAAATCGAAATAACTCCAGGGAAGCTTGTGGTTGACCAAAGTCCTGGGCTGTGCGACCTGTGTGAGGCCCCTGTGTGTTTTGCTTAAAAATGTAAAAATGAAGCTAAACGGTGGAATAAATGTTTTTGCAACCTGCTCGGTTTGAGATAAAATAATCCCAGTATAAAGTCAAACGTCAATGTTCCTATTCGTCTCACTGCGCGTCCAGATGGCTCTCATCTGGCAGCCTAATGTCTACAAACTGTCCTGCTGCCGCAGCCATTTCTATCCCTGAAGGTGCAGTGCTGTGAAACAGGACGCAGCTCTCTTGCTGGCACTACCAATGCTCTAGTGAGCCAGTGGTTGCGGGAGGGGCCCACTGGCTCTCATTTTCATGTACAGCTACTTATTTTTCTTCAACAGCCATTGAACCAGAGCAACAGAGAGAAAAACACCATAGGCTGGGAGAAGGAGGAAGAGAATGGAAGAAAAACAGTGACAATCAATCAATCGGTTTTTGTAAAGCGCGGGACAAAAAAGAACCTACAAGAGTGAGATAGAGAGGCGGGAGCGTCTGGTGGATAGAAGAGGCATGCGGTGGAATCAAGGCCAGACAGCCCTGGTATTCGGCACAATGAACTTTGACAGTGTCAGCAATGGGATTCTGAGCAGAACTTTTGGCCAAGGCACTTAGGGGCTTATTTACAAGCTCCCATGGCGCAGGGAGGTGCAGCAAGTGCCCTGCACCACCGGGAAAGGGCAGAAATGCGCTGTACCAAACAAGATACGGTGCATTTCTGTCCTCTCCCCCTGCACAGGTGCTAAAATCAACTGCCTAGCACCAATGCAGGTACCCTTGCACCATAGTGGAAGCTAGACTGTGTTGCAGGGAATGATTAATCATGTGCAAGAAGGTGTCCTTTCCTGCACATAGGCAATCATTAATAGTGTTTTGCTCTATCTGTGCTGCACAATGCAGCACACATAGAAAAGCAAAACGTGGAGAAATAAAAGTATTTCTAAGCAGAACTGATTTACTGCCCCATTTCTCCTTTATTCCTATTCCTTTGTGGCAGAGCCTCTAAAAAATCCATTTATAAATTCAGGCCCAGATTTTGTGTCAGGGTTGTGTAACTTTTTTGGCACAACCCCATAGCAAAATCTCATTTGTTAAATATAGTAATGGACTCAAATGTACTCATGATAGACCTGCTAAACACATGTCTTGAGGTGTTAAGATCTGATGCCTCTTCCTCTGAGGTCATGGGTTGTGATGGCAAGTGCAATGTGACGTGCCATGATGTCATGTTTTGTGATGTCACTTACATACTGCCTAACTTGTTTTTTTCCATCCATTTCTAATTTTAGGACTTTTGTCCTAAGTATTTGTAGTTGTCTAGGATCACAAAATTTAGTAAAACAGGAAATGCAAGATTTTACCTTTTCACACTGTACAATGTAGCTACTAAAAGGGTATCTCTATTTAACACTTACACAGAATGTTTTTTCATTTAAATAATGAATGGTTGGATTACAGCGAGGCTAATAGGGGGAAGCCACGTTTCTTTTGGGCAGTTTTGCCTAGGGCGTTTTAGTTATGTTGTTGTTATTGTTACTTAAGCATATTGAAGTATATAGAAGTATATTATCTTTTCGCTCGTACGAATACTGGAGTGCTCACCGCTTCGCTTCTTACTGGTTACTTTTCAGGCTTATCAGGGCCTCCCCAATCTTCATTACCAAACAAGCCTCTTACCTACGTACCTGTAGCTGCTTGGCGCAGCCATTCTAATTACATTTCTGAACCATCCAACTCAGCCTTGATAAAGTCACCTGTGTGACGAAACACGTGTTGGCTGTTTCTACACGATGATTTAATGCTCTCTAAGCATCTACAAATAAAGACAACATCTACAAACCGGATTTGAGACTCATTTCAACACAATTCCTCTCCGAACCTACAATACCACACCAGCAATATCTTTGCTGGTTTAATTGTTGGACATTACTCTCTGTGTGCTGTGGCCGTTTTTCCCATATTATCTTTTCTGTTTTTAACATTCTTGAATGACTTGTATTATATTTTTGTAATTAATTTTCAATTTTTATGAATAGAGACAGAAAAAATGGCAAATAAGGATTGAGAGTTACATGAGGATGCACTGGTAATAGTCAGGGCCACTAAAATTATGCGGCAGGAGAGGGCCACATTTTGAGGCAGGGTTGACTAAGTAATGCAGCCAGAAGAGGCCAATTATGTGGCATAATTTGACACATTTTGTGATAGTATTTCATTATTTTGTCATTTTTACACTTGTTAACACTCTCTGGGCTTAGGTTGCACCTCATTTGTACCAACTTAACACCTAAATATAGCAACAAGCAAAAGAAAGTTGAGCAGCCAACTTTTGCAAAGGGTCCTTGCACTGTGCACCAACATGTGTTACTGCGCTTATAGTAACTTTTGAACCTTTTGAGCTAGAAACAATTTCTTTGTTTAAATCTGCAGATTATGCAGCAGATGATGGATTTTGTGTTAAATGCCATAAATCCATAACTATGTGAAAAACACTGCAACGCACAATCACATATTTCCAGTGACCCTAGTGATAGCCAACCGTGTGATAGGCATCAGCAATACAGTGGTTGTATCAATGCATTTTCATACATCTGCACACATTTCATAATGTTATAGGACAATACAATGAGTACAGTCCATGCTTTAAGCGCATGTGTAAAAGGCCCTAAATAGCAAGATACAGTTGGACTGTCACAGTGGTTAGATGGCAAATTGTATTCTAGTCTGTCAGATCTCTGAGTAGTGGCAGCATTTATTTCATGGGCACAGAATCCTTACTCTGATGTGTGGGTTAGGCCAGAGGAGGTCGATGGTGCAACATTCTCATCTTCAGCAATGTGGAATAAAAAGATAAATAGCAGACCTCAGATGTCTTTGGTTCTCAAAGAAGGAAGTGGTAACTCCACCTAAATTTTAATCTGTGTTACAGAGGACAATATCTCTTAGACGATCTTCTGACGTGTATGATAATTGCCTCATCATGAATGTTCCATTCCACAAAGCATCCCTCCAAGTGATGTATGGGTGGTGGACAGTGCATAGGTCTGGGAGAAGGGGGTATGGAGGTTCAGTGTGCAGGTTCACCAAGCTATGCATGAGGTTATAACTTTCAGTACCGACAATAGGAGGGACAGGGAGGTTGATGGTCCAGTGTACAGTCTCCCAAATTGACTAATAACACACTAAGTAAGTACACCGTTCGTTCCAAAATAACTAAATCTAAGGGAACATGAATGTTCAGGAGCAAGAGCCCTCACACATCCTAATGGATGTCATGCTTCATCATCGGGTTGCTCCTCGTCAGACTGGCACTGCAATATCTGACAGGCTCCCAATTAGGGGGCTCTTTGCCGGAGATCTTTTTTTAAAAACGTGGCTGCCGTAATAGTAAACACTCACTGGAGAGTTACAGAGGTCAGGCACTCATTCTAGTAGGAGAGTATTACGTTAAAATTGGTTCTTGGCCCCACAGGGAACAGCACTATTTAATGTGTCAGAGGGAAGGGGCCAAGATCAAGATTAAAAACAAAAGGAAAGTGGAAAATGAGAGTTCATGTCCAACCACTTTCTGACTCAAAACTGGGATATGGGAAATTATCACCTATCCCCTAAGGCATGGTCAACATGTGTCCCGTACAGTGGTCTATACAGATCCTATGACGCTTCTTCAGGACCAACGAAAAACTTCTCCTGACTTATACTCGGTTAAGAGGAAGTAGGTGTGAAATGAATACAAAACTACTTTGTGTATGTATTAATAACGTACAGTCACTTACATTCTAGTAAACTGTCTGTCAAAATCAACTAACAAAAAAGGTCGCCCTAGAAAACAAAATACAATCAATAGACACGGTTAATGATCAAAACACCCTTGGTAAACCAATGTGATAGAGGGGGGTGGTGACCCATCATATTAAAAAAGCAGTATCATGCGCTTACCATACCTCGTCATTGGGGGGGGCCCCTTGGGAAGTAGCGTGCCACAAGCGGTCACTACTAATAAAAAAGATAAAGCATAACACATTAAACCAAGGAAATTAATCTTATGTTTCAACCAATATAGTCAAGTGAGGGGTTCACCAATCTACACTATTGATTGTGTGAAAACACTTTAACTTTCTCATGTCTAAACTCCTGAAATGGATCACTTGGCATGCCAGTTGATTAGACCACATGTAGATGGGTAACCTAATCTAAATTGTAGGTACCTTTTATATTGTTGAATCTGTAATATACATCCAGAAATTATGGCTGAGTGCATCAAAATCAACGTAGTGGTCACCGATATCAAAGGGGTCTAAGCTCCCAATCCACCCCAAATTGTTAAAAACAAAAGTTCTAATCTCCGTATATGTGTTGGGGGGTGGGCCACTTACTTTGTCTGTGTCGATCGTCGTTGGTGTCACCTACCCCGGCGTGCTCTCCCGAAAACTGAAAACCGGGAGTACGGGGCTTATATTTAGGTGAATGCGACGTGGAGAAATCGTTCTTCCGCGTCACGTGAGGTAGTCCAGTCGAAACTGAAAGCAGACTGTCCACGCTTCGTTTCAACCTAGGTCATCAAAATAAATGAAGGGCAAACCAAAGGATGATGGCGGCCATATTAGAGAGGACAACTTCGATGTTTCAACCTGGGCCATCAAAATAAATGAAGGGCAAACAAAATAAAAGATGATGGCGGCCATGTTAGAGAAAGCAACTTCAATGTGTGCCGGTCGGGATATGCATTAGTCCTATGTGCAATTGGTTTGAAAGAAAACCTTTGGAGACTTTTAAATTCCTCTTTTAATAATTTCTTTATTAAAAAATAATATTAGAAGATTCTTATTTTATAAAAGAGGTCTAACAAAAGACAAGTAATGTAGTCAAGGTGATTGCGTAAGCCCCTTGCTAGTAAATAACTTAATACTAGCCACTAGAGGTGTAATGTCAACCTGAGGGCAGTTGATGATTTAATAAGAACCTATAGAGACCTGCAATTTCCTTAATAATCGCTCATAATAAGGTCTAATATATAACAGGAAAGGGAGGTAAACAAAGTCAAGGTGATGGCATGTGCCCCTAGCTTGTCTTGGGACCGCGTGTAGCCAGTCAGGTTATCGAAGAAAGCAGACCTTGGATGCTAGTACTGTGGGACCAAATAGATTGGGTGCACTTATGATCATAGGCACGACCTGTCTAAAGAACCAAAAATGAAACTATTGGGACAGCATGACCCAAGGGATGTCGTCGTTCAATCCACTGATATTCGTATGGAGCTTGAACACCCAACGTTGTTCAAGTCTGAACAGTGAACGTGAGGAGTCATTGATGTATCTAGGGGATTCCAGGACCACCAAACATAGGTCGTCAGGACTATGAGGTGCATCAAGAAAATGAGTGCATAATTTTGTGGTGGCACGTCAACACCTAATCTTACTCCTATGTTCATTGATCCGTATTTTGACAGGTCTGGAAGTCATCCCGACATATCGCAGACCATAAGGACAAGTAATCATGTAGACACAATTCTTCGGGCTACGATTAGTATGCTTAGTGAGGCACCATTGGCCTATAGGTTCCAAATCAAGGGTCTTGGCATGACTTGTCAATGAACAGACGTTGCAGTGACCACAAGGATAATGACCCACCACTGGGGGAAGATTCCAAGGTGTCGTCTGTGACTGCACGGTGCCTTTCGGGCGAGTATGTATTATCAAATCCTTAATGTTTTGAGATCGCTTAAAAGCGAAGAGAGGCATGGGGATAGAAGTACCCCCACTAGTAAGAATCAGCCATCTCTTGTTAATCAGTTTCTTGATCTCATTCAATAGGGGGGTAAATGTGGACACACAGGTCAGTGTCCTGCTGGTATCCCTAGTGTTAGTTTGGAGCAAGGCTTCACGGTTGTTGTTTCTAGCTCTCTTACGAGCTCGGTGGACAATCTGCTGGGGGTAGTGTTGTGCTAGTAATTTAGTTTGTAGGTCATTAGCTTGAATATTGTACACCTGTGCTGAACTGCAATTGCGTCTTAACCGTAAGAATTGGCCAAACGGCAAATTATGACGTAAGCATTTATGGTGATGACTGTCATATGTCAGGAGACTGTTTCGGTCTGTTGGTTTTGTATATGTGCTGGTGGATAATTTACGATTATGAATCGTAATCAGTAAATCTAGGAAATTTACCTCCTTAGTGGACACTGTGGAGGTGAATTTAGGTAGGTGTATTGACCCAATCTGTAAAATCATCAGTACTGGCTAGAGAGCTATTCCACACTACCAGAATATCGTCGATGTAACGACGCCATAATTTTATGTTGGCAGAAAACGGATTAGTGGTAGGTAGAATGAATTGCTTTTCAAAATTGTACATGTAGAGGCAAGCCAAGCATGGAGCAAAGGTACTTCCCATGCAAGTGCCTCTAATCTGATGGTAAAACTGATCTTCAAACTGGAAATAGTTTTCTGTCATTGCCAATGTAGCACACTGCATAATGAACGAAACAGGTGACGTGAGGTTATCACTATCATCCTGTAGTGCAGATTCCACTACCTGTAGAGTCGCATCCTGTGGTATGTTCGTATAAAGAGCCTCAACATCCAGGGTGATCAGACCATGGACATCAACTGTGTCATTAATAGACTCAATCAAATTCAATACATCCTTGGTATCTTGTAAGTAAGTGGAGGATCCCTTTACAAGTGGCTGCAAAAAGTGATCGCAGAAAATGGACAGTGGTTCTAAGATTGAACCAATCCCAGACACAATAGGCCGTCCCAGAGGTGGCACTTTGCCTTTATGAATTTTAGGAAGGCAATAAAAGTATGGAACCTTGGGATTAGTTGTGTCCAAAAATGAGGCCTCTTTGGGAGAGATCCAAGTGTTGTTTAATGCTTCTGTGATCATTGCCCTAATCTGAGATTGTAATCTCGGTGTTGGATCACGTGTAATCCTAGAGTAGTAGGTCCCGTCACTCAGCAAGCGCAAACATTCTTGCCGATAGTCCTCAGTATTCATTATGACGATTGCCCCTCCCTTGTCAGCCTGCTTGATAACAATGGAGGTATCATTAGCGAGTATCCCTAAAGCTTTCCTTTCAATTGTAGGGATGTTGATGAAGGGGTGTTTGGGATGCATCGCTGCAAGGTCGGTCAAAACCGCTTTTTCAAATGCTGGGACTTCGCAAGGGATAGCTGATGGAGGTGGGACAAAAGTCGACTGAGGTCTCAGTCCAGAGTCAACCAGAGTATGGTCAACTGATTGGTCACGAAAATAAAATTGTAACCAAATGTTTCGGAAAAATTGTGAGAGTTCACAGTTGAGTCTAAAAAAATCTTCAGTTGGTGTGGGGACAAACCCAAGTCCTCGATTGAGCACTGTGGTTTCTATCTCAGAGAGATGTCTCGTCGAGAGATTCACCACTAGATTTTCGGAGATTGGTTCTTGCCCTGGCTCCTGGTGATCATCTGTGGTTCCTCCCTGGCCCATTGGACGCGTCTGCCTCTGACTCTTCTTCTGCCTCTTACTCTGCCCCGGCCTCGGCCTAAAAAAGGCATGAAGGGCATCATTGGGCGGGGTTGGTAAAAAGGGTATGGTGGCTGCCAAGGCATTTGATGGCTGACTGGATATTGAGGGCAATTGAAGAAAGGTTGCGGAGGGATGTTGTCATCCGTGCTCCATCCATCTGAGGACGAGCTGTTACTATTGTTCCTGGATTTTTTAAAGGAGGACTGCGACTCATCAGAGGAGCGAGATTGTGTGTCGACCTCGATTGAATATATGGATATACCTTTTCTCTACTGAATCTGGTGATATCCTTCTGAAGTTTTAAGATTTTCTGATTGGTGAGAAAGTCTTTAGTTTCGTTTAATTCAGAGTTAATCTCTGCATACGACTCTTAAAAGCAGCCAAGGTCACAGTGGTTTTCAGGGTACCCTCTAAAAGATTGATTTGTACGGGATGGAATCAGCCAGACGTCTGGAGGTGTTTATTATCAGGACTAGCCAGTCTCTTGTACACTTCCAAGCGATCTGGGCCCAGTCTTTTCTAAACGCTAAATCGTGTAGGAAAATCCTGGGCATGTTAGATACTAGTAGACCATTGGGAGCGATATTCGCTCTTAGGTACTCAGTCATTATTGTACTGTGCATTATTGTTTTGATCAGGTCGCGTTTCAGGGTGGACAATTTATCCCAGTCTTCTTTAAGACTGCCCAAGGGAGCTGACCCATCGTTGCTCAAAATTGACGGTGTTAGCAGAATTGCTACCATGATGTCAAAACTCAAACCTTGGAAAGTTTCCATGGTGTCAGAGACACAGGTGAGTCAAGAGCTCACTAGGAAATTAGAGATAATTTGTTTTGTTCGTTGATTTTGACAGACAGTTTACTAGAATGTAAGTGACTGTACGTTATTAATACGTACACAAAGTAGTTTTGTATTCATTTCACACCTACTTCCTCTTAACCGAGTATAAGTCAGGAGAAGTTTTTCGTTGGTCCTGAAGAAGCGTCATAGGATCTGTATAGACCACTGTACGCGAAACATGTTGACCATGCCTTAGGGGGTAGGTGATAATTTCCCATATCCCCGTGTTGAGTCAGAAAGTGGTTAAGCATGAACGCTCATTTTCCACTTTCCTTTTGTTTTTAATCTTGATCTTGGCCCCTTCCATCTGACACATTAAATAGTGCTGTTCCCTGTGGGGCCAAGAACCAATTTTAACTTATTATTCTCCTGCTAGAATGAGTGTCTGACCTCTGTAACTCTCCAGTGAGTGTTTACTATTACGGCAGCCATGTTTTTTTAAAAAGATCTCTGGCAAAGAACCCCCTAACGGGGAGCCCGTCAGATATTGTAGTGCCAGTCTGACGAGGAGCAACCCGATGATGACGCATGACATTCATTAGGATGTGTGAGGGATCTTGCTCCTGAACATTCATGTTCCCTTAGATTTAGTTATTTTGGAACGGTGTACTTACTTAGTGGATAACTTTCAGTACACAGTTCTTAATACAAGGGATAAGGTACCCCCTGCTATACCGTATAAGGATATTGCAAGTCACAGAGGAGTTCCATAAGCATATAAAGTAACGAGGCTGAAGGCTGAGTTCATTGGGTCGAAGCTGTCTGGTTTGCTAGAGACATTTGGGTAACATTTGAAAAGCTTTCCTGGGAATGTATTCCACCCATTGCTAAACTTTGGCTCTGCTATTTATAACTCACATTTGCTTGGTTTCTATTTGCTAGCTGTATTTGATTTAGGCTGTTCAGTTTGAGTTTGTCCCTCTAGTAGAGCATCTCTTGTTTACTGTATCCTTCCACCAGTGTTTGATTTCTGTGAATCGGCCTTTAAATATTCTTATCCTTTCTCACTTGCTGTTCATTCAGAATCCCAAGCATTAAATAGCCTGTAACACCAAGAGCTTCTTCAGTGTAAATACTCCCAGTTTTCACTTATGTGTAGCTGACCTGCCCAAGATCGCTTAGATGAGTAAAAGTGTTGTTAGAACTATGGCTTCAGAGGACAGTTTACAATTGTTGTACCTGATCGCTTTTGCTATTTCCAGTGGGGTTTCAATTTGCCTGCGGCGACGGGCATGATGGGTGCAGGGCATAAAGGGTATGTTTTCCCTTTTCTCCCTCCTACCTTTATTTGCTTGGTGCATGGAGATGCAAGGTTAATCAACATGTTTTTTTCACATTTGGTGTGAATACTTTGTGAATGTAAATAACAATAAAACATACTTTACAACTGCAAACCTCAACAGGGGTTCGGGGCCTTCCCTTCAGCCTCCCAAGCGGACTCTAAACTCTGCTGCAAGACGGCTCCTTGGAGGTGGGAACGCAACAGCTCACGGGCAGACTCCTGGGGTTTTCAGAGGGCTATGGGGGAAGAAACCCATAGCGGGAATCCTTAACTTGAATATGTTTGCTTTCTGTGCCTCGTGAATCCTCTTCCCACGCGACAAAAATCGCTCTCAGGGCTAAGCATCAATGCAGCAGCAAGAGGGAAAGTGGAATATCTCGGGGGAAGGGTCGATCCAGGCACAAAGTTATTTCTTGAAGGAATTATAAACTTATTTCTGACTCAGTCGTGCAAGATACTCCACGAAACTTCCTATTTTAGGCTGAGACTTGAATTTTCTCTGTCCGAATGAGCAAGATCACAACAGCTCGTGTCCCTAGCAGGCGGCGCTGTGCTTGTCTACAGTGCTGTCTGTGGACTTGTTCTGTCGGCTTAGTTTATATACACTAGTGTGCCTCCCGATCACAGTTTACAGAAGTCCCAGCGTGACAGAGTACACCTCTAGAACTCACTTTTACACTCCCTGACGCTGGGCGGCAGAGTGCAATAGGTACCACTATTTCTCCAGAAGCTGGGATAGTTAAAGGAAATCAAAATAATTCCAGGGAAGCTTGTGGTTGACCAAAGTCCTGGGCTGTGCGACCTGTGTGAGGCCCCTGTGTGTTTTGCTTAAAAATGTAAAAATGAAGCTAAACGGTGGAATAAATGTTTTTGCAACCTGCTCGGTTTGAGATAAAATAATCCCAGTATAAAGTCAAACGTCAATGTTCCTATTCGTCTCACTGCGCGTCCAGATGGCTCTCATCTGGCAGCCTAATGTCTACAAACTGTCCTGCTGCCGCAGCCATTTCTATCCCTGAAGGTGCAGTGCCGTGAAACAGGACGCAGCTCTCTTGCTGGCACTACCAATGCTCTAGTGAGCCAGTGGTTGCGGGAGGGGCCCACTGGCTCTCATTTTCATGTACAGCTACTTATTTTTCTTCAACAGCCATTGAACCAGAGCAACAGAGAGAAAAACACCAAAGGCTGGGAGAAGGAGGAAGAGAATGGAAGAAAAACAGTGACAATCAATCAATCAGTTTTTGTAAAGCGCAGCTACTTACCCATGAGGGGCTCAAGGCTCAAGGTAGAAAGGGACAAAAAAGAACCTACAAGAGTGAGATAGAGAGGCGGGAGCGTCTGGTGGATAGAAGAGGCATGCGGTGGAATCAAGGCCAGACAGCCCTGGTATTCGGCACAATGAACTTTGACAGTGTCAGCAATGGCATTCTGAGCAGAACTTTTGGCCAAGGCACTTAGGGGCTTATTTACAAGCTCCCATGGCGCAGGGAGGTGCAGCAAGTGCCCTGCACCACCGGGAAAGGGCAGAAATGCGCTGTACCAAACAAGATATGGCACATTTCTGTCCTCTCCCCCTGCACAGGTGCTAAAATCAACTGCCTAGCACCAATGCAGGCACCCTTGCACCATAGTGGAAGCTAGACTGTGTTGCAGGGAATGATTAATCATGTGCAAGAAGGTGTCCTTTCCTGCACATAGGCAATCATTAATAGTGTTTTGCTCTATCTGTGCTGCACAATGCAGCACACATAGAAAAGCAAAACGTGGAGAAATAAAAGTATTTCTCCTCGTTGTGCTACTCTAACGCCACCCCTGGGGCGTAAAAGATGATGCTAATGTGGTGCAAGGTGGTGCTAGGGCTGGCCCTAAATACCATAAATTTATCTAAGGTTTCACATGACGTGGAAAACTTGCGTCTGACAAACCAAACTCCTCTGCTTTTCGATAGTTTGGTGCATCTGTCCTAGGGGCAGAGCTGGAAGGAATGGGCCACGGGGAAGAAGGAAACCATCTATCCCAGAGCACCACAATGGTGGCCCTACAAAGTTTCCAGTTCCCCAGTGGCAGGTGTAGATGGAAGCATGAGTCATAAATGAGCATGAGGAAAAAGCAAGCAGGAAAATCTTGCCAGGTAAGTCCAAGACAAATCAATTTCTATGGTCAGCAGGACTCTCTCACTTTTCTTTGAGACAGCTGTCTCGCCTGACTTTTTTAAAAAGGTATGTATAACATACATGCATAAATGGCTTTTTGCCAAAGAGCTTTATTCTTTGCTCTGTTCCAGCGTCACTCGCATTTTCTTCTTCCCATCATAGGATTTAACATAGGAGAAGAGGTCAGCCCACTTCTGCCATTGGCACTCTTCACTGCGAGTGACTGGATTTTGCCTGCACACGTATACACCTGCTTACAAAGCAGCGCAGTTCAGTTTCGGGGCTCGTGGCCAGTCTCTCCTATGATTTAAATGTGTGCTGCCACTTATCAGTTTGTTTGCAGCATAGGTGTGGCATGTGCCGCACACCGTGGAGTCCCCCCCCCCCATTATTTCTTCAAGTGCCTCCCGGCGGTGTCTCGGTATCGACAGCTTCTTTTAAAGCACCTTGCACTGCCTTTTCCTTTCTGGCCTACATTTAAATAGCTGTGAATGGAACTGGCTATTAGATGAACATCTTCCTTTCTTTTTAAGGGCTGGTGAGCGGCATCTGAAGCGCTTTCTGAAGGGCATCAAGGCGGGAGATGAAGTGAGACTGCTCTGTGTGCGTACCTTGTTTCCAGCTTGTGGGGCTGTACTATTGTTATATGCTCAGAGCTCTGTGGCTTCACTACTGCTACAGCAGGGATTGTCACCACACCAGGATTTTTTATCACATACCTCCAAAGAAAAATAGCATTTTTCATAAGTGTTTCTAATGGCAGAAGTCATTTAGGAACAGTCACTGAAGACAGACCTCTGAACTAACTGGTCATTGTGGATCACTGTTTGCACACACTTAAGAAGGCCCAGTGACCAGACTCTGCAATCGATCAATACCTGCCTTTAACTATGACTCACTATTAACAGCCAGCACAGAACAAATAGGGGGTCATTACGACCCTGGCGGTCGGAGACCGCCAGGGGTAATGTGGCGTCCGTACCGCCAACAGGCTGGCGGTACGGAGACCCGTATTACGACCGTGGCGGTAGCGCCGTGGTCGCACCACCGGGGCCGGCGGTGATAATCTGCCAGGGCAGTGCTGCCCTGGGGATTATGACTCCCCTACCGCCAGCCTGTTTCTGGCGGTTTGCACCTCCAGGAAGAGGCTGGCAGTAAGGGGAGTCCTGGGGCCCCTGGGGGCCCCTGCACTGCCCATGCCACTGGCATTGGCAGTGTAGGGGCCCCCTAACAGGGCCCCGTGCAGCTTTTCACTGTCTGCATAGCAGACAGTGAAAAGCGCGACGGGTGCTACTGCACCCGTCGCACAGCCGCAACACCCCCGGCTCCATTAGGAGCCGGCTCCTATGTTGCAGCCGCATCCCCGCTGGGCCGGTGGGCGTAAACTAGGTTAGGGCCCGCAGGCCCAGCGGGGATGTTGTAATGGGGTCCGCGGGAGTGCGGCCGCATTGGCCGCCAAGCTTGTAATGACCCCCTTAGTCTTTAAAGTGTATTGGTAACTGCTTCTTTCTTTCCTTTTCAAGCAGCCTCGAATAAGGGGTTTGAATGTGCAATTTTAGTCAGGGGCTAAGAATTGATTCCTTTACTTGTTTTTCTGGTAAGCAATACAACTGTGGTGGGTCTGGGAGGGACACATTTACTATCTGGGTGCATTTTTTTTATCATACATTGGTGGTTAAAATTTCTGGAGAAGATAACTGAACAATAAATTATAATTATATAGCAGCACACAGCACACATTCGCATTTTCGAACTATTGTAAATAACGGATAGCGATGTATTCTAGAAATCCTATAAACGATGGCTTAGCCCCGTGGTCCCAACCTGTGGTCTGGGGACCCCTGGAGGTCCGCAAAGCATCATCATGGGGGCTGTGACTGCTTAGAAGATTAAATATTATTAACAGATTAATCAAGTGTACATAAATAAAGTGCCTAAAAGTGCAGTTGAAAATGTAAAAACGTACTCTAAATGTCAAGGAATTTGAAATTGGAGGCTAAAAATTAAATTACTACCCTCAGATCGATTACTGTGAGCAGTGCAGAATATAGTATGGACCGTGTTTGGCTTCAATTTAATTTAGAAAAGCTTCAAACTATCTATTAAAATATATTTTTATGTTTTTTATTAACATTTGTTTGCAAATTAAATAAAATGTGTTATAATTTGTGTATGTGTTTGATGAATGCTTGTTTCTGTATTTTTTGTGTATTGGAACAATGTTTAGGCTCGTGACCACAGCATACTCAGTGGAGGGTCCCTTGATTCCAATAATCATTCAGTGGAGATCCCCAGGTTCGGGGAAATGATAAAGTGGGGATACACAGAAGCCAAATGGTTGGGAACCTTTAATAGTATTCAGTTTCTCCCTCTCAGAAAGACATAGGGATTTCAAACTCATGACCTCTCAAACCACATGTCAGTGAAGCTTGCTATCAGGCTTTTATAATTACAGCAAAAAATAAATCATCATAAAATAGATGATTTTCATAAAAATGTCCAATGGTTTTGAGTTGGCTTCATTCAGCCACTGTTTTTTGCAGTGCCACAAATATGCTAGTACTCCAGTGCCTGCTTGAATGTGGCATCGCAGTTTTTCTTGTTTTCTGTCTATCCCTTGCACATACTTCACGCTGTGTGTAATCTGTCTTCCTTTTCTTTATTTTGGTCTTCTTTTTCTTTAATGTTTTTATTTGTCAAATTGTGATTGTTGCTTTTTTCCTGTGTTTCTTCTCACAGTTTGTTTCTTTGCTCCTTATTGTTTAACCAGGCTGTTTCTTCCATTGCCTGTTTTTCAGTTTTCTTACATCTCTTGTTATTCTTTGTATGGTTCTACATAGCTGTAAATCTGAAATGTGTATACTAGCTATACACCCAAGCTCTGTCTTTTTCCTCACTCAGTTTAGTTTTATCATTATACCTAAATGACACACTTATTACACTGCTCAATCAGCCCAACACTAGCATGAGTCAGTTGGCAGCTTCATTCATGACCAAGAGGCAAATCTTGACTTGGCTGGGTAATATTCGTGGGTGTGAAAGTGCACTGTGTGAGCACGTGCGTTTCAGAGTATTTTATACTGTATGTGTGTGCAAGAGTTGTGATGTCGATGTGAGACATTGTTTGCTCTTAAGGTGTTTTGTGTTCACATGGTATTTGGCTGGACTTACACTGCAGGACCTTTCAAAGGGCAGCGAAAACTAAATGCACAATCTGCAAACAATTAATTATGTTTTATTTATTTATGCGGTTTGATGTGGAATTTGTTTCCCCCTGTTGTGCCACACCATAAGGCAGGGTTGCATGTGGCAGCCTAATTTGAAATATGTTACTCTCACTTCCAAAAGTGTGCTCCCTTCATGGCAGGAGCAGATGTTGAGCTGCTTTTCTACTTGAAAATGCTGCTGTGCCTTCTATCCTCCATATAGTTCTTTTTGTCATGGAACCCCTGAATTGTTGCAGTTTTTGTACAGAGAAACATCTTCAGGATGCTAATTTTGATAGCTTTGTTATATGGTACTCTTCACTATTTTTTACCTCCTGTCCTCCCTATATCTCTGTTTTGTATGTGTGCTTTTATGAAGAGAGGAGGAAGGAAATGATAGAATGTGTAATGACTACTGCCATTTAGGTTGTATCAGGTGGTACTTCACTTCTTTGCAGATTTTTCTGAATGATACAGACACTCACCCTGTCCGGTGTCTGCCGCTGTCACTGCAGAAGGGATAAGGACATTTGCCACCGAGCTGGAACCTCAAAAGAGTCCACAACTCTTGTACAGCTGTTCTGCATGTATGTCTCTATGTTTGTGATAGTCTGTCACTTTATGTGGTAACATGTGTGGTTATTTGCAAATTTGTGTGTAAGTGTGTCAATGCTTATGTTTATGATTTAGCTGTCCATGTATTTGCTTGGGTTGGCCATAATAATTGGTCTGCCTGTGTTGGTTTGTTAATTAGGGTTGGGCGGAATTGGCAGAATTACATTAAAATTCAGCAAGACTCCGTAGTGGGGCGAAGTGGGCATTTGGTGCTATTTTCCAAAAGTGGATGTGAGGATGCAATTAGCTTTAAGGAAACAGAGCATCAAAACACTACTCGGCGCCCTTACATACTCTGCAGTGATTACTGCAGAGTATGTATGGGCACCACTGCCGAGTGGTATGCAGTGGTTTCTAAACTTTAGAAACCAGTGTATATCACTCTCTAAGGGTGCAGACGGGTATGCATTGCAGTGGATGTTTGTTTCTAAACAGGGCTGCAAGAGTGTGCCTTTCCCCCTCTGTTTATAAAACATTGCAGATTACTTTTAAACATAGAGGTACGGCTCCCTCCTCCAGCCCTTTAGAAACAAATAGATTACTGCATATTCATTCTGATGGAGGTGTGGCAGAAGTTAAAAGTAATTCCGCGTTACAAAAGTAACGCAGAATCACCAAATTGCACTGATACCTCCGGCAGAATTTATTATTCTGCCCTGGCCTAATGTTAATATATCTTTGTGGCCGCAGTCTGGGTGTGCTTCTTGTTGTGTGCTCCTATAATTACGTGAAACTGTCTATGGCGTATGTCTGTGCAAGTGTGTTTTTTGAAATATTTATTTAGGAGTGTGTTTCTCTGCTTGCATTTGTGTTGCATATCTTTTTTTACTCGCTGCTGACAACTGCAGGGACTTATGGGGCAAGGGTTTCAATGTAGGAAGTCCCAGACATACTTTAATGTTCTCAATCTCAGTAAATACAGTACCATGAAATTGGAGATTGATAACAAATCATTTATATATATGCTTAGACACAATAAAGCTTCCATTTGTTTGGGCTATGTAAAAACCATATCCCATCTTAAAAAAATGTTGACTATGCAATGAAAAGTAATGCTATAAGGCACACTTTTCTGTCAGGAGAATTGTTTCTCAAAACACCAATATGTCTACCTCTTTTATATGTACCTGTACATGTTTCAAATGCCCATTGTTTCTTGTGCCAACATGTACTTCCTCCTCCACAAAATAAAGTCCACCACACTGGAAGATCACCCTATAATTGCACCCACAAACAGCCTTGGTCCTCATACATTGATAGTGTCTAATCCCTTCACTGCATTGACCACCTTACTTCCTTTGGCACTTCCTCAAGGTTAATTCTTACCCTCAGTCATTCATTCATCCACATGAACATGATCCCACCCTTGCTAAAATGAGAAGATGCATCTTTATGAAAACCCAAGTTCAACTGGCTTTGCCAATGCTTTCATTAAAAGAAAGGTGCAAGCCATCCTAGAACAGTTAAGAACGATAAAGTTTTCCAAGACCATTCAAAGATCAATGGCTTTTGCCATTTTCATTGATAATTAAGGACGTGTAACCCAGTTCTAAGATGGGGTCCTACACATACACAGCACTGGCAAAGCTAATAGCTCTGCGGGAGGCCAATAGAGGTCAGACCTATTGGCTTTGCTGATGCTTGTTATTATTGGGGCAATTTGGTAAAGTATCTTTTGCATGTTTAACCCAATCTGAATACTTTTCAGAACTTCAAATCCCAGTGTCAAGGGCTATGCTATGGAGTCAGTGTACTGTCCCACTAGTGACACGGTGCACCCTCAAGTTTGTGCACTGGCCTTAGACTGGGACTGTGCGACAAATATCAAAGCAAATGCACAGTTCCTGGTGCAGGCGCAAACCTGCGCCTTTGCTGGAAACAGCACATTAATGAAAGATGTACCAACTGTTTGAAAGAACCTGTCCGCCTTTCAATGTGCAGGCATCATTTCAAAGGAGGACAAAGGTGCCCCTGCAGACGAGTGTAGTGCGTAAGAGGGATGCTTGGTAGGCCCCCTTTCACCCTTTCCAATGGGTGCCCCTGGGGTGCACTGTCAGTGAGCATCCTGACAGCTCCTTTGCCTCTTCACCCCTGTCCTCGCAGATACGGAGGCAAACTGATTCCCAATTGCAACCATACCCCTGTGCAAGTGAGGTAATGCCCCCTTGTGATTGTGCTGGCTAAAATCTGCGTCGGTGTGATCCTTGAAGGAACTACACAAATACCTGCAGGTCCTTCTATAAAACCAAAGTACCCAGGGTGCACAGAAACTGGGCTGATAATGAAGCAATGATGTCACAAGTGTATTACCATGTTTGGAAGGTGCCCAGTGTTGTGGCTGACGGACTGGCCCCACACGTTACCTTTTCCGACTCCCCACAGTATACCCCGTGGCTAGTTGCCAGTGCCCAGGGGCCATGGTGTGTTTTCCTTTATTTGATTTGGTATCACATATTTCTATAGCCCTTACTACCATAGAGATCTGAGTGCTGTACACCATAATGAAACTTAATATGTACTCAGAGAATTTAGAATAATGTACAATTTAATACCATCCCATAAAACATCAATTTAAAGACAGCTAATCAGACAAACAAAATAAATAAGCTTTGCTAACGCCACAAGTCTGGTATTACTGCTGCACTATGAGTTTTGAAAATGCTTGTTTTCTTAGAATAGTTTTTGGTGCAGTATATTAAAAACCATTGAGTGGT
This sequence comes from Pleurodeles waltl, assembly GCF_031143425.1. Lineage (NCBI taxonomy): Eukaryota > Metazoa > Chordata > Amphibia > Caudata > Salamandridae > Pleurodeles > Pleurodeles waltl. The sequence continues at coordinate 719,272,998 of NC_090445.1, read as the reverse complement.
GGCTGCACTGGTGTCCATCTTTGAATGGTCCTTAAAGCTCAGTTGAAGATCCATCTCTTTGTTTGCATTCATGGCAGAGACATCCTCACTTGTGAATGGATTTAAATCCAGAAGGAATCACTTTGTAGATTACTGACAGGTGCAAAGGCAAATTTGGTTCTAGGCATACATTTATGACCAAATGTATCTTTCTGAATTTGGCGTTGATTGAGGAGAAACCCCAATCAAGAGTTGGAAGTGGGAGTTTCAAAGCGTTGTTTACCTTAGAAGTGCAGAATTGCCCACAAGCACACATTTGAGTGTATTCTTAATCTAGATTTGCCCTCTTTCCACTATAGAAATGATCAACGATTCACACCAGAATTGGCTGCAGCAATCCTCCTTACAGAGTGGGAAGGGAAATGGATCTCTGATACATTTGGAATAAGCTCCCTGCTCCCATCAGAGATCTTCTGCAATTCAGAAAAGCCCTGAAAAGTGACACTTCCTGAAGTAATATTGACCTATATTGTAGCACCCTATACACTGCAGTTTCTTGATACCTCTTGGTATTCTTTTAAGTTGCAGTTTCTTTTTTCCTTTCTCCCCCGGCCCCTCTCTCTCATTCGTTTTATGTCCCGGTGTGTGCCTTCTTTCAGCACCAGGATACCTGTATGGTCACAGTGCGCTTTGTAAATGCTTTAAGTACATTAAAAAATACATTTTGAGGGGGTGTTGGGAATTCCTTTCTCCTTGGGGAAAAATGTTTTGTCTGTGGACAGAAAAAAGGAAGTAAAAGGGTGTCCAGTCACTCTTTGTGGGCTTCTCTGCTATGGAAAACTTTGTAGAGGTAGAAATAGCATACCTTTGGAATAGTCCCAATATTTTTAGAAGTACTTCTGGAAACCTGCACCTGGTACAGCTCTGCAGATGTACTTATGGGAATGTTTGTGAATTCCAAAATGTAGTAAATCAGCACACACACCTAGACGTAAATCTATGGGTGCAGTTTCACTACTTTTGTCATCCATTGGACTTAAAGGCTTAAACGAGATTTGACAAGAAATATCATTAAAACATTGCTCACACATCAAACATAGAGTGAAATTGTTAAGGTCTGCATCAGTGGTACGGGCAGAACTCAAGACTGGTTGTGGTTTCTCAGGAGCTCAGATAATCTACCTCTCTCCCTCAAACAGCACATCCTTAATATTATAGGTTACACAAATGTAGATAGTGATACCCCGGGAAAAAGAGGGTTGAGGAAAAAGAGAGAGAGAATGAGAGAGGGATGGGGGCTCCTGATGGTAAGAATAGAAAACAAAAAAAACATGTGGGAACGCCAAACAGGTGTGAACCGAGTTGGAAGCGGGCAAAACTCTACAAACACTGTTGCCAAGCAAAGTACTCCATGCAGACACTCCTTTTAACTGGCACTAGCAGCTAGTAGCTGACCCCTTAGGCCAGAGCTTCTAAGCCCCATCTGTAAAGGGCCTTCTGGAATGGCAGAGTCCAGTTGGGTGGTTGGAAGTATGAGACTTCAAATCAAGAGGCCAGCCGACTAGCCCTTGGAGTCACCCTGGGTTCAAGTGATGCAGGTCCAGTCCTTCTCACCCAGGCAGGGGAACAGCAGGCAGCAGGACAGCACAGCAAGTCAGGAGTCCAGCAAATCAGCAGTCCAGCAGAGTGGCAGTCCTTTAGCAGCACAGCAGTCCTTCTTCCTGTCAGAGTATTCACAGGTCCAGAAGTGTACTGAGTTGGTAGTGTCAACGGTCCAGTACTTATACTCAGTTGGGCCTTTGAAGTGGGGTAGTGCTTTTGAAGCTTTTGAAGTGCACAGCGGTCACGCCCTTCCTGCCCTGGCTCCAGAATCACTACGAGGGGTTTGCAGCCTTTTGTATGGGGACAGGATACAGCCTATTCAGATGTAAGTGAAGCTGTGATCAGCTCCTCCCTCTCATCCTGCCAGGACGGCCTATCAAGGCCCATCAAGTCACACCGATGCCCTCATTGTGTGTGGTTGCCTAGGGGAATACACAAAGCCCAACTATCACACACCCCAAATAATTAATCAGAGACAGGCAGCAGGCACCAAGTGCCAGATGTATAATTTTATCCAATAGTGATTAGCCAATTGTGATTTTTTGCAAATCGCAATCAGGTAATCGCTATTGGAATGTATGAAACTCCAGGAGTTTCATACTGCGATTCGCAAGGGCTTGCAAATGGACTTACCTCATTAATATTCATGAGGTAGGTCGCAATTGCGAGCCATTGCATATGGCTACAATCACAGGGATGGTGGCCTGCTGCGCTCAGCAGCCCACCATGTCTGTGATTGCTTTTCAATAAAGCTATCTTTTTTTTTTTAATGCAACTCGTTTTCCTTAAAGGAAAACGGGATGCATTTAAAAATGAAAAATGAAGAGTTTTCTTTTCATTTTTTAAGAGTAGGCAGTGGTCCGTGGGACCACTGCCTGTTCTTAAAAAATGATTTTTTATGCATTCACAAAGTGGAAGGGGTCCCATGGGGACCCCTTCTCCTTTGAGAATGGTTACCACCAATTTGAAATTGGTGGTAACTGCGATTGTTTTGCGACCGCATTCACGGTCACAAAACAATCATATATAACTCTGCAATTTGGTATTAGGACACAACCCTTCCTAATACCGAATCGGTATGTAGTTACAATTCCAATTTGCGATTCGGTAACAAGTTATCGAATTGCAAATTGGATTTGTTACATACCAAAATGCAAAAGTAATTTTCAGAATTGCAATGTAAAATCTGACTTCACAATAAGTTGTAATTTTAAATTGTGATTTGCCGCCCACGCCACCTCCTCACCGTCTTTTTCTTTTCCCAATTCCCCTCCGCTGCGTCCCCTGCGTCCCCTCCCGCCTCCCCCCTCCTCCTCCTCACCGTCTTTTTCTTTTCCCAATTCCCCACCGCTGCGTCCCCTGCGGCCCCTTCCACCTCCCCCCTCCTCCTCCTCACCGTCTTTTTCTTTTCCCAATTCCCCACTGCTGCGTCCCCTGCGGCCTCTCCCACTTCCCCCCTCCTCCTCCTCACCGTCTTTTCTTTTTCCAATTCCCCGCCGCTGCGTCCCCTGCGGCCCCTCCCGCATACCCCCACCTCCTCCTCACCGTCTTTTTCTTTTCCCAATTCCCTGCCGCTGCGTCCCCTGCGGCCCCTCCTGCCTCCCCCTCCTCCTCCTCACTGTCTTTTTCTTTTTTACAATTCCCTGCCGCTGCGTCCCCTGCGGCCCCTCCTGCCTCCCCCCTCCTCCTCCTTACCGTCTTTTTCTTTTCCCAAGTCCCCGCCGCTGCGTCCCCTGCGGCCCCTTCCACCTCCCCCATCCTCCTCCTCACCATCTTTTTCTTTTCCCAATTCCCCACTGCTGCGTCCCCTGCGGCCCCTCCCGCATACCCCCACCTCCTCCTCACCGTCTTTTTCTTTTCCCAATTCCCTGCCGCTGCGTCCCCTGCGGCCCCTCCATCCTCCCCCTCCTCCTCCTCACCGTCTTTTTCTTTTTCCAATTCCCCGCCGCTGCCATCCCCTGTGACCCCTCCCCCCCAGCCTTCCCATTCGACCAGCCCTCCCTCCTCCCAGCTGCCACTCCCACCATCCCCTCCTTTTATGGCCCTGCAGCACGACCGCGCTGCTGGCGTGCCGAAGGTGTGCCAAAGGCAAGCCCGTCTGCACCCGTCCGCACCAAGACCGCGCCCAGCGCCAGTCCCCCTGGCCCTCTCAGACAAACCTACTCCCCCCTCACCCTCCACTCACTCAACCCAGGCCCCTGCCTGTGATGCTATTAATTGTGTTTGAGCAATGACTTTGTGATTCACCACTGCGCATATTAGTTGCTCAATGTTCAACAGTAGCACATTATGGGGGTCATTATGACCCTGGCGGAAGGGGGAGAAGCGGCGGTAAGACCGCCAACAGGCTGGCGGTCTTTTTTTTTGTCTTATGACCATGGCGGTTACCCCCATGGTCATCTGCCGCGTCTCCGTTCTGCCCGCCAGGGCGGAGACGACTGCCGGGCTGGAGACCTGGCTCCAGCCCAGCGGCCGTCACTATACCGCCAGCGGTATTTTGACCCGGCTTACCGCCGTGGATTCCCTGCGGTTGGAACCGCCATGAAATCCATGGCGGTAAGCACTATCAGTGCCAGGGAATTCCTTCCCTGGCACTGATAGGGGTCTCCCTGACCCCCCCCCACCCTGACTCCCTCCCCTTCCCCCACCACCCCTGCCACCCCCCAAAGGTGGCAGGACCCCCTCCCCAACCCCCAGCATAACATCATTCATACTCACACGACACGCACGCAGGCACCACCAACACACATACACGCACACATGCCGACATACATGCCAACATCCACACACACAGTCAGACACGCACACCCACATTCAAACATACATGCACACATCCAGACATACCTACAGACATACACGCACTCATTCCCAAACACACAACACCCCCGCAAGCATACATGCACTCACACACCCCCTGTACATACACACACGCACACCCCCATGCACGCATACAACACACAACACCCTCCACACCCCCCTCCCCTCATGGACGATCGACTTACCTGGTCCGACGATCCTCCGGGAGGGGACGGTAGCCATGGGGGCAGCTCCTCCGACACCACACCGTCAACAGAACACCGCCACAGCGAATCAAAGGATGTGATTCGCTGGGCGGTGTTCTGTTGGCGTGGAGGTGGAGCAACCTCCACTTCCCTGCCTCCCGCCAGTATGGCTGTTGGCGGCTCTCCATCTGTAAAAGGACGGAGAGCTGCCAACGGTCATATTAGGCCGAGCGGCAAACCGCCACCACTGGCCGCCGAGGTCAAAATGACCCACTATATGTTTTGTTCAGTTTAGCTGCCTATTTGCTTTGACATGGCATTAGACATTACTTTTGATATTCAGTTTAGCTGCCTATTGGCTTTGACATGACATTAGACATTACATTTGATATTTAGGTTAGCTGCCTATTGGCTTTAACGTGGAGTTAGACATTGCAGTTGAGACATTACAGATGTCTGTGTTTTTCCAAGCTGTTTTCTTCACAAGATGGACCAAGCTGTTTTCTTCACACCAGACCTTAGCTGATAAGAGCACGTAGATTTTGTGTTTACCTCGCAATCCAGTCTGAGTGCGAATTTGCTCAGGAGAACTGGCCCCTATCCAAGGTTATTCGGCTCTCACACTGAGTTTGCTTTTAAGGATGACTCTGGGCTACAGAGAGTTAGATTTGAATCTGCTTGACTTCAGATGGGAACTAGACGTCAGTTGCCCGTCTCCCGTTTGGGTGGAGAATCTCTTTCTCGCAGTTGACCGGAGTCATCAACTTGCAGACCCCAGAAAGATGATGCTGAATTTAGGCCCTACTTGCCCATACAGTGATGAATTTTGACTTTTATGCTTTGCTTTGCAGTTATGTTATACTATAAGCACCTATATTTGCTGTGTACATTGCAACTGAGAAGTACTTTGATATATTTTGCTTTCATTGCTGCGACTACTTTGAAACGTGTGCTTCCAATCTACTAATTTCGTCTCTCAGGAATTTGTGGGTGGGGAATTAACAACAATAAATGTCTTCTTTAAACTCAGTGCATTCCAGAGAGGTTCTGTGAGCTCGGTTATGAGATAAGTGGGAAAGCAGAACACCGCCCCACGTGCACCCATTCTAGCCCCACACACACTCATGGCCCCTTCACCTGCCCACCTGTCATTTCTCCTGTTCCTCATCCCTCACACCACACACCAACCACAGCGACCCCACCTTCACCAAACACAACACCCCCAACGCAATACTCACCTGCTCTGCCACCACCCCTACCAACCAACCCCGCCGCACACCAGCCCACAACCAGAACACACCCCGCAACAACACCCTCATGCACCACACCAATACCACCCACCACAACCACCTCAACTGCCTGCTCCTCAACACCCGCTCCCTTCACAAACATGCCATAGAACTCTGGGCCCTCATCACATCACACTCACCTGACATCGCCTTCCTCACGGAAACCTGGACCAACCCCTCCTCAGAATCCGACATAGCCATTGCCACCCCCAAGGAATACAAACTCCGATGCAAAGACCGCCTCAACAGGCCAGGTGGTGGCATCGCCATCCTACACAGGGACACCATCAAAGTCACCACCAGCTCCCAAGACACTATCGACAACACAGAACGCATGCACTTCCTGATCCACATTAACAACAACTCCACCCTCAGAGGTCCATTAATCTACAGACCACCAGGAACACGCCCCGCCTTCTGCGACACCATCGCTGACACCATCAGCTTGCACGCCCTCACCTCCACAGACTACATCCTCCTCGGTGATTTCAACTTTCACTTGGAAAACCTACAAGACCACCACTCTACCTCCCTCATAGACAACCTCACCAACCTCGGACTCAAACAACTGGTCACCGCACCCACCCACTCAGCAGGACACATGCTCAACGCAATTTTCACCTCAAGCCAACACATAGCCTACACCCACACCACCAAACTCCTCTGGACTGACCACCACTGCGTCCACTTCTCCTTCACCAAACCCCCCACACACCACCATCAACACACCACACCCTACCGCATGTTGGACAAGATCCCCACAGAACGACTAAACTCCCAACTGGCTCACAAACCCCCCCCCATGCCAACGACCCCAACACTGGAGCACACAACCTATCCAAATGGATCACCACCTGCGCAGACACACTAGCCCCCCTCAGAAAACACATCGCCACCCTCAACATCAAGAACGCCCCATGAACTCCAAGACTCCAAGCGCAAATGCCGCCAAGCTGAGAAAATATGGCTACTAGAACCCTCTACAACCAACTTCTCCGCCCTCAAAACCACCATTCGCACCCATCACCAACTCATACGCACCGCCAAAAGGGATCACTACAAGACATGCCTTGACAACAACTCTCAAAACAGCAAAGAACTCTTCACCATCATTAATGAACTTGCCAAACCCAAAGCCAGCAACATAGACCCCTCACACACACAGCCCCTATGTGATGCCCTTTCCAACCACTTCCTCCGCAAAATCCTGGACATCCACAACAGCTTCATACCACAGACACCCACCACACACACCCCTTACTCACCCAACCCAACCCCCACTCACGACCCCCCACCACACTCACCACCTGGGCCCCCACCTCACACGAATAAACCGAAAAAACCATGAACTCGACCCACTCCCTATCCCCCTCCGACCCCTGCCCACATCGCATCTACAACAAAGCCAGCCCAACCATCACCCCCATACTCTGCAGCATAATCAACTCCTCTTTCGACTCCGCACCCACCCAGACCCCTGGAAGCACGCAGAAATCACCGCTCTCCTAAAAAATACCAAAGCCGACCCGGAGATCCTCTCCAACTACCGCCCCATCTCCCTCCTCCCTTTCCCCGCCAAGGTTGCCGAGAAACTAGTCAACGCCCGCCTATCCCACTTCCTCGAAGCAAACAACACTCTTGACCCCTCACAATCCGGGTTCCGCAAGAAGCACAGCACGGAAACCACCCTCATCGCATGCACTGACGACATCAGGACCAAAGTCGACAAAGGCGAGACCGTCGCACTCATCCTCCTAGACCTCTCCACAGCCTTTGACATCGTCTGCCACCACACACACTGCACACACCTCCACAACATAGGAATTCGCCACAAAGCGTTAGACTGGCTCACCTCCTTCCTCACCGACCGGACCCAGAGAGTCCGCCTTCCACCCTTCCACTACACCACTATCAAGATAATCTGCGGGGTCCCACAAGGGTCCTCCCTCAGCCCCACACTCTTCAACATCTACATGAACCCCCTAGCCAACATCCTCCGAGCACACAGAATCACTATCCTCTCCTACGCAGATGACACCCAACTCATCCTCTCCCTCGCCCGCAATCCCACCACCACCAAAACCAACCTACACGCTGCTCTCCTCGACACTGCCAACTGGATGACCACTAACCACCTCAAGCTCAACTCCAACAAAACCGAGATAATCATCTTCGGCCCCAACAAAACCACATGGGACGGCTCCTGGTGGCCCACCGCCCTAGGCCCCGCACTCATCCCCGCAAACTACGCTCGCAACCTCGGCATCATCCTGGACCCCTCCCTCTCCATGACACAGCAAATCAATGCTCTAACCTCCTCCTGCTTCCACACACTCCGCACTCTAAAAAAATCCTTCAAATGGATTCCCCCAGAGACCAGGAAGACAGTCACCTGCACTCATGCACTCATCAGCAGCAGACTAGACTACGGTAACGCCCTCTATGCCGGCACCACAGTCAAACTCAAACGCAAACTCCAGAGAATCCAGAACACAGCCGCACGCCTCGTCCTTGGCCTCCCCTGCCACGAACGAATCTCACCACAGCTCAAATCCCTTCACTGGCTCCCCATAGACAAGAGAATCACATTCAAGATCCTCATCCACGCTCACAAATCCCTCCACAACACCGGCCCAACCTACCTCAACGAAAGAGTGAACTTCCACACTCCCACATGCAACCTCCGATCAGCCAACCTCGCCCTAGCCACAGTCCCCCGCATCCACCCCACCACCACAGGAGGCAGGTTCTTCTCCTACCTCGCCCCCAAAACCTGGAACTCCCTCCCCACCAACCTTCGCAAAACCAAAGACCTCCTGCTCTTCAGAAAGAACCTCAAGACATGGTTGTTTCCAACAGTGACCCTCCTTGTCCCCCCTTTTCCCTCCCCCCCTCCAAGCACCTTGAGACCCTCACTGGTGAGTAGCGCGCTCCATACATTTTTTTGATTGATTGATTGATTGATTGATTCAGAAGACACCAAATTCAAAAAGCTTATCTCTTTCAGATTGTGAATCACAATTATAAGAGGAAATAAGGTAAACCCAATGTTATTGAATGGGAGAAATAGGCCTTCCAGTAGAAAAAAACACTACTTTGGGAGTTTTTCATCACCAGGGCGTATAAAACTTAAATGTACATGTCCTACTTTTTAAATACATTGCACCCTGCCCTCTGGGCTGTCCAGGGCCTACCCTAAGGGTGACATATATGCATTAAAACATCCTAGGCAAAAGGTTTATTTTGCCACGTCAACATGGCAGTGTAAAACTGCACACACAGGCTCTGCAGTGGCAGGTTTGAGACATGGTTAGAAGATTACTTAAGCTGGTGGCACAGTGAGTGCTGAAGGTCCACAAGTAGCATTTAATTTACAGGCCCTGGGCCCATGTAGTGCACTCTACTAGGGACTTTTTGGTAAATCATATATGCCTATTGGGTATCAGACAATGTTATCATGATTCAAGGAGAGAGCACGAGCACTTTAGCACTGCTTAGCAGAGGTAAAGAGCACAGAGTCCTTTCCTGGTGCATGTCTAGTTTTGTGATGTAATCCTCAAGTATATCTCGTGATTGTGTCTTGTCATACTGATGTGGCTTACAGCTGTTTGTGATGCTTGCACTTTTGGCTGGTGGATTGGGCTGAAATTTGGCTTTCATTGTGGTTGATGCAGATTAGACGCTGTTGGCAAGATGGATCCTGAGCAAAAGAAGAACAAATGTTGGTTGGTCTACGCACCTCCTCTAACAACTTATGTTATTTTTCAGGATGTTTTAACAGACTTCCGGCCTTTTCTCCTCTGTTGCTTCCCTGTGATGTTTGGGTGTATTTCAAGCATTTCTTAGTATGACAGGCTTTGTTTGTGATATACACGCCCTGGACTATGTCCCTGGTATACACTTTATCTGTGACTCTTAGAGGATTTACTCAGGCGACTGATGTGATTGTGGAGATATTGCTATTGCTGCACTCATCAAAGCATGGCCATTTAAGTAGTTCTTCATTATTGTCCAATTGCTTTCATTGGATTGTGACGTCTGTACATGTATCTACTAAATTCTGAGCATCAGTTCTATCACAAATTCATCAAAGCCGCACTTAAAATCTTTTTCACTGTGTTTTAGGATGAAATAAAAGTTGGACTTGGAAAGTGCCTAATACGCAGTTAAATACATTTAGCTCATAACTGGTATAGAGCTGTTCTATAAGGGATAGCATTGGTGATTTCAGATCAGCTGCCTATCTACTTCCGTGTGGGGTTCCTCAGGGCTCTTCTCTGAGCCCTACCCTATTCAATGTGTACATGTCTCCCCTGGCCAACCTTATACGGTCATTTGGCCTCATACCAACGTCCTATGCTGATGACACTCAGCTTATTATACCTGTGGACAAGAATTGGAAGGAAGCAGCAGATCGCTGCTATAATTGTATGTCAGCTATTAATAATTGGATGGGCAAAAACTGGCTGAAATTGAATGGGGCAAAAACCGAAATTATTTGCTTTGGATCGGGGATAGAGCGCTAGAATGCTTGCTGGTGGCCTGCTGAGTGCGGAGCCCTCCCCATTGCCATTACCTCTAGCAGAAATTTAGGGGTCATCTTAGATGATCATTTATCTTTCAAAGTTCAAGTTAAACAGACTTCGGAAACATGTTTATGGATTCAGAAAATGTTGAGGAAACTTTTTCCCTATTTGAAACTAGAGTGGAAAGTTACAGTTACTCTGGCCCTGATTATTTCTAGGCTGGACTACTGTAATGCTTTACTATCTAATTTGGATTATGTTTCAATGAAAAAACTCCAATTGATACAGAATATGGCCGCTAAATCCATTTTAAATCTTCCTCGTTCTGCCTCAGCCACTGGTAGCCTTAAACATTTGCACTGGCTTCCTGTGGCTCAACGAGTAATTTTTCAAATGTTGTGCTTGACCCACAAAGCACTACATGGCACTGGTCCCCACCATTTGGTCTCCCAGCTCTGCTGGTATGCTCCCAGACGTAATCTAAGGTCTCACAATGCTTTTATGATCCAGGCCCCACATACTAGGAAAGTCAAGGGGGGGGGGTAAGGCCTTTACTGCAGTCGCAGCTAGACACTGGAATGATCTTCCTATTCACATCAGAAAGGAACCCAACTACCTGAGCTTTAGCAAATTGATGAAAACTCATCTCTTCCCGCGCTAATTTATGTTCTCTTATCTTGACTTTTCTTCTTATTTTCTTCTTCCTCTAGCACCGTGTTTCAGCTCTCTCTATCCTCACCTTTATTTTTAGCGCTTCGATGCTCTGAGCCGTAACGTGCTTTACAAGTCTCATCTACATACATACATACATTTCAAAAGTAAACAAAATAATTACTTTTGTCTGCCATTAGTTGTGATATCATTACTGCCATTGTGTTTGTTGTTGAAATTGGCTACAAATCATTTCAGAACTCAGGGTTTGGGTTGACTAACACTGAAGCATGCAGCCTCCAGCGACGTGATTTAATTTGGCAACCGAGTTAATATGTTTTTCCACTCACATACATGTTTTTGGTTTTAATAGATCATACCATGGTGTGTCTTAGAGAGTAAACAAGCTGTGAACGTTTTTGAAAAAAAAAACAATATCCTTTTACCAATTTTTATGTATTATTCCATATGTTACTGCCTGGTGTCATTAAGTATTAAGTAACATTATTAGGTGACCTTACTTTTGTGACTAATGCTACCATTATTCTTGAAATGTATGTATGTTTGTCCTGCCCCTTCCGTGTTCTGTGCTCCATGAAGCATTTGTGCATTTCACTGCTTTGTGGATCTGTAATGTGGGGACATAGCAAAATGGAGTACAGAAATGTCTTCTCCTACATTTGGACAATGTTTCTTTCAGTACGGCATTCTATACCACATAAACACCGTTTTACCTGTCTGTAAATCAGTTTTTAAGTCTTCTATTTTTTCACTCACCTCAAACATCTCATTATCTTGTGAATAAATAACTTTTCTATGTTGTATGTACGACGAAATAGTTGACAAAGTAGTTGCATGCACTTTTCCATGCAAATGATTATAACCATCCAGTATTTGGCTTGCTATTAATGCAGATTTGTTCTTGTCATCTTCTGGGTACTGGGGTAAACACCACTGCGTCTTTGCAGGATCACTGGATCTCGGTTTCTTTTTTTTCCAAGTGTTGGATGAGCTGTAATATTTCCAGGTGTGTCCTTTCCTGCATTTTTAACAATCTGAGACTGAACTATCCAATTTATTTAAACAAAGATGAGCTTTATTTAATATTGCTAGGAGTTCCCTTCTGGGATTTTGGGAACAAAAGCCACCAAGGCTATCGAACCATCCACTTTATATAAACATTAAACATTGTGATAAATCTCATATTTTCTGCTGATCTTATAGAGACTTTAACAGTCACTCAGGCAGAGAAACTCTGCTTAGTGGACATGATGAGTGTTTTTAAGGCAACCAAGTACCAAGCATGAAGCAATGAACAATTCTCACCAGAGGTGTTTGCTTGGATGCTGCGTCCGTAGATTGTGCTCACAGGCAACAGCTTCACACTTTGCTTGCAACCATATATCATTTCTGCTCTCTCCTGACACTTTGCCTGGATCCCCGTGTTGGATGTGTGCAAAGTCTGCATCCAGCTGGTTGAGGAAGAATGGGTTCATCTCTCGCAAAGGGACACGGGACACTAAGGAACTGTCTTATGATTCTATGCAGCACAACACTCTCAAATGAAGAAAAACATGCTCAGAGGTTCAAAAATACAGTTCAGGTTTAATATGAGCATCAGTAGCAGTCGGCAAGTGGTAAAGCCTCTCTTTACCTATGCACACTCAACAACATGTGGAAGGCAGCCCTACAGCACCCCCCAACAAGTCTGCCTCTATTTCCAGGCTATGTGCAGCAGAAATTGCAAACCTGCCAGATAAAATAATAACCTGCCAAGTTTGCAGGAGTTTACATTAAGAAGTCCATAATTGTATCAGTTTTGTCCTTCAGAGTTGCTGCAGTTGCGGTCCATCCAGCCAGGAGTATGTGTTCCAGCCGACTCTCTGTTCTTGTCTGATTTATTGCTCCAGGCTGGGGAGGGGGCGTGCTTTACAAACTGACGGGCTCTGACTAGGCTCAGATGAAAATTGACCAGGTGACCTTTGCAGTATCTGGAAAACTAGGAATACATTTTTTGAGATGGAGCACCATGCAGAAGTACATCATGTGAATTTGCTGTCAACCCAATCGACATTCAGAATACACATACAACCTACAGTGAAAATAGAAAATAGCAATGAACATAGATGGGGGCGCCATCTAGCTTGTTCGTAGGGCACCTACACATATTGCCTTTAAATGTGTTGGAGTTCATTCAATACATACAGCCATACCATGGTGCGTTTTGCCACTGACTTCCTCAATAAAAGTTTAGCTCTGTTTAAATTATATAATTTTCAGCATTAAAGAGGAGAGCTCAATTATAGAGAAATGCTTTCCCAATGGGTAGTGGTAGTCTAAATTGAAATACAAAATCTCCTTTTATAAGGAAAATTCCTTCTTATCCGGTTCATCAAATTCATCAGCCAAGTATCAGCAAGGAGCCATGTTGTAATGTCACATTCACATTTTATTAGTAACTTACTGCAGCCCAGCCAATGCGTTTTGTCCAAAGAAGGACTTCATCAGGGCTGTAAATTTAAAAATAGACATCAAAATTGTACACAATAAAATAAATAAGACATAACAATTTTCATACATTACATAATTTACCACAGCATTATATACATATATAAGTGGTATCCCTTAAACGCATGGCTCCCCTATATATCACCCACAATACCCCCAACTTGTCACTTAGGTTCTCATTATCATAATGAGGCTACTGGATTTGGGCAGCAGAATCGCATAGATTGTGGGGTACTAAGTATAATTCCACACCATGTGACGCCTGTCGGTCTAATCTGGGTTTTCCAGGCTAACTAGCAGCGCCCCATCTCTACCCAAGAGCAGGGATGATTATGGCAACTGGGCACATGACAAGAAAGACTCCTCAGAGGGAATTGTGGTCGATCAGATCTCGTCCCTTTCTCTCCGTTACACTAGTCTCACACAAGCAAAGACAACAGAGGCAGAATACAGGTCAATAAGGGTTTAGTGAAGTAACTGCATCTTAGATAAAATGGCATGCATTGCAATATCTAGGATGATAAAACACAATGAAGGCAAGAATGTGACAAGGAGAGTGAAACATCAAAACAGCCCCACCATACTGTCACTAGGAGTGTTGTATAGTTCTCCTACCTACGCTATGTTCGAGCACAGCATAATAAGCCTAATCCGCCCTTCAGGTTTCCCCCTCAGAAAACATCATCCCTCATACCGTAGTAAGGAAACCTATAGTATAGAAAGACACCGTCCCCATGTAGGACAGGGGTTCGGCCATCTAAGCAAGCAGCTGTGGCGAGGCAATCAGCAATCAGCATGCCGTTGTGGTTATCTGGCTGGAATCTCTCTCTTATAGGTTTGAGACAAAGGGGTGTTTTTATAATAAAACAGTTGGCATTCTAAGAAATGGTCCTCATGTATGAGTGTGTGTGTTTCTGTGAATGTTGGAGACACAGAGTATCACCTTTGTCGGCAACCCTATCTGATTGTAGCCTTGAAGAAAGCACAAAGTGAAATTAATGTCCTACTGAGAACGTAATGCTTTCCTAGGCAAAAGAACAATTAGAGAGAAATAAAACATCACCGCAAACGTGGCTATTGCTAGGAAAGTAAAGTGATGCTGAATAAAATGTAACTGGGCTAAAGTGCACAATGGCAGGCCTAGTTTGCTAAAACAATGTGTCTAAAATATGGCTAAAATAGCTCTACAACACCCTCCATATGCCGGTTCAAAGGTGGTTTAAAAACTTAAAATAAAATAAAGCCTAATAAGAACCTATCACTAAAAAGCATGTAAACATAAATGTCAAGAGTGACAAGTTAAAAGACACTTGAGCAGGAATAAAAAGGAAAATTAAAAAATTCAATAGTGGCGCCACAGAAAGCCAAATTCAAGGGTGAGTGTAATTTTGAAAGTTGCCAATTATATCCGGGACAATCGAAGCGAGGAAATGTTCTACTTCGGCAGGCAGTAAAATATCCAAATCGTTTCCGAGGAAAACCATAGAGCATTTGTGTTCCAAAGCCTGAGCTCCAGCTGAGTCAGCACCATTCTGTGTTGAGTTAAGAGTCACAGTATCCACAAAGGGCAACTCATAGGCGGCTTCCCGTAGCAGATGCACCCTCAACGCACATGTCTGATAATGAGCCCTCATTGAGAACATCAACAGATCAGCATCCAATGAAAATAAGCACTGCGTAGAAAGACAGACTTTCAGTGCACGTTCAAAAAGCCCCCAAAGGCATAGAATCATGAGCTGCACATAATCTAAAACTGGTCAGAATGACAAGGACCAGTCGCACTCCAATTGTTCCAGGAGTGATGCTGCAAAATACTGCATCATGCATTCACAACACAGTTATTCTGTTGGAAGTACTTTCAGTCCTCCTTGCTGTGAAGGGACAGCCATTGCACAGAAAAAGTAGCAACTGCAAACAGCCACCTATCATAGCCAAAGTAATCAGAAATCACCCGAAAATCCTCCAAAATATTGAGTGTATGGCTGAAGGTATTAAGCCAAATATAGAGGAGAAGGTGTGAATGAATCCAAAACCAACAGCCTTAAAGAAATGCTCGATTCCAGTAGTACTGGACTCGTTGAATATTCGTCCCATGAGTTCACCAAAGTGTCTTGGAAAATTTGTGCTTAAAAGGGACGGAATCTCTGTCGATGACCTCGCAACCTGAAGCGCATAGGTCTTGCATGCTAACGTAAGCACCACATGTTTTTGAAACAATAAAGCCTTGTGCCTGCTCAACTTGTCAAAATTCATATCAGAAGTAGCAATATGAGGCCAAAGGTCTGCTACTCCTCTTTGTTGTGTAGGGAGAAAGAGGACATCCTGCAACATGTAACAATTTGGGAGACCGAAACGACATAAGTAATTCCGGCTCACTTTCCACAACAGCTCTCACTGTTAAGGAGCACATAGCTGCCATTTGAGAGCACCTGGAACGCAGGTCTAAACTCCCTTCAGATAACAAGCCAAATTTGCATTCCCCGTGCAAGGACAGCTGTTTACAAACCATCAAATGGCTCACAGAAGTCTCCCATTCACAACCGCTAAGAAAGACCTCTTTCATGCCACTGAAAAATTTGTACGAAAAGGTAAGCTCCTGCACCTCGTATATATAACTCTCTCCCAGCCTTTCATATCTGCCTACTGGAATGTGTTTCAAACAGGATTTGAATTGAAGTGTTGAAATAGGCAGATTTATAACCCCGTGTATTAGTCATTCAGCAGATGGTATTTCAGCCACAGTAAAAGGCAAATTTTCAAATTTCTTGATGTTTAGCATGACGTAAGTCGCTTCCTTCTTGCCATTATTTGTGCTGCCAGGTAACGCAACCTGCTTTCAGTGTTTGTAGTGTCCAACCCAACTGCATAATGGACCTTAGTTGACTCTGTCCATGGTGTAAAGCTGACATGTCACTCTGTACTATATATAATGCATAGGATACAATGTTGTTTAAAGTGTATATCCGGTCAGACAAGGTGTTAATCCCATTATCTACAACAGCTAATTCTTTCTGTAAATTTTCCTGATCAATTTGCCTTAACTGGGCAGCCACTTCTTGTTGGGAACTTTTCCAAGTTTCCTTGTAACTGCATATAAGAGGCATTTTCTGCATTGTTTTCTGGGGCCTAACAGGAAATCCTGTAAATCTGTTTCATTAGATAGGAGATTTAGGTAAGCTTTAACAGCATCTAGTTAGGAACTTTTCAACCATAGCTGGCATAATTCTCCTACACTATGGCCCTCATTATGAACCTGGCGGACGGCGGTATTTTGGAGAAGAGTACTGCCAACAGGCTGGCGGTACTCTTCCCCAAAATATGACAATGTACCACTCCGTCCGCCAGGGCGGTAAGAGCCACCGGGCTGGAGACTTCAGTCACTGCCCCACCCGCGGGATTATGACCCCGCCTACCGCCATGGTTTTCGTGGCTTCCTTACCGCCACGAAAACCATAGCCGTAGGCACTATCAGTGACAGGGAATCCCTTCCCTGTCACTGGTAGAGGTCTCCCCTTACCTCCTCTCCAGGGTCCTCTACAACCCTCCCCCTCCCACTCCAGACCCCCCACAACATATACGCACATTCACGCACCATCATACACCTGCATACACACACTTATACCCACATTCTCCCACGAATGCGTACATCCATTCACACATACATCCACACACACTGACATACATACACACACCCACGCATTCACACAATACAACATACACGCACACTCACAGCCATGCATGCACACACACACATTCCACACGCCACACACCTGCATGCACGCACACACAAACATATACCCACAACCCCCCCACACACACACACACACACAACACCCTCCAACCCTCCCCCTGTCAGAGCACCCGACTTACCTTTTGTGAGAGGAACCTCCGGCAGGAGACGGGATGGGGCGCTGCTGCCAGCAGCAGCGTCTGCCAGCAGAACACCGCCAGGCAGGATCATGTGTCATGATACGGTCTGTGGCGGTCTACTGGCGTGGCGCTGCTGCTGGCAGCAGCACCACCTTACCGCCGTCCGCCGGAGTGGCCACAGCTAGAATTCTGACATCCTTCTGTCGGAATTCCGGCTATGGTCATAATATGGCAGACGGTAGGTAGCCGAGTCGATGGTGTTTTGGCAGCCGTCACCGCAGCGGTAGGCGGTCAATACTGCCAATGTTATAACGAGGGCCTATATGTTGTCACTATACCCAAGTGTTCCGAGGACACATAGTGAGGGTCCCGACAATTTGTTCTAAAACCCCCAGTGGAGTTTACAAACCATGTATGGTACCCATTGGTGTCTATAGGCCACAACAACCACCCACCTGGACGTGAAAGTGATGTGTTAAATGTTCCATAATTTTCCTACACTATATGTTGTCACTATACCCGAGTGTTCTGTGGACACATAGGCAGGGTCCGGCCTATTTGTTCTAAAAACCCCTGTGGAGTTTGCATACTGTGCATGACACCCATTGGTGTCTACTGGCCACAACAACTACCCACCTGAATGTGAAAGTGATGTGTTAAATGTTCCATTCTGGACCCATTCATCGAGCTGATTTTCAGATGCATTTATATATTTTTGCCATTTGTAAAATTTTGCAGGTGTAGGAATACTGGGAGCATTTCCAGAAAAATATGCAAACTTTTCAATATACGTTCTGGAACACCCCAATGGTGGAGTCGGACAGTGTTCCCACTGTGTATAGTTAAAAATAGTCTTTGGGGTACTTGCTCTGTGAATGAAATGATGTCCATAATAATTATAACAGAACATATCCCCATAATTTTCTTTGGATTGATTCACATCTTCATGTTCAAATACTGTGTAAAACTGTAAATCAGACATCATGGAATCAACTGTTTTCACATCCCAACCATCAGAAACAAATCCAGGTGTAATTATATTGTTCATAGAAAGTTTGAATACATATGGAATTTGAATGACCTCCGTTGGGCCATATAAATCAAATAATACTTTATCCCAACAATCCTATCAGGAATTGGTGTGGCAGAAATGTTCACTAGGGACAAGTCTCTGAGAACTTTGTGTGATGAAAAATGTGATTTTAAGACCTCATCCACCGGTTCAACTATGGAGCGTTCAGGAAGGTAATGACCATGTATATTTAAAAAGAAAAGAATGAGAAGCCGAATCCAAAGAACAAAGGCAAGTGCAGTTAGTAAGAACCATAGGTAGTTCCATGGAAGAATAAAGTCATTCATTTTGAGCCAAATTATCAGCCTACGTACACTTGACAGTTCTGTTGCAGTAGAGGCAGATGAGTCAGTGAAAGTGTCATAGATGTCGTCGGCAAAACATCCAGAAACAGTTTGTGCAAAAAATGAAGCCATGTTTGGAAGAGGA
The DNA here is from genome assembly GCF_031143425.1 of Pleurodeles waltl. Taxonomy (NCBI): domain Eukaryota; kingdom Metazoa; phylum Chordata; class Amphibia; order Caudata; family Salamandridae; genus Pleurodeles; species Pleurodeles waltl. The sequence goes on along the minus strand of NC_090445.1, from coordinate 719,254,070 downwards.
AAACTTACAGAAGACTCTCTCAATGGTTCATAGTAGACTATGCCATCCGTTTGTGTAGAATTTGAATAAAATTGATCAATATTAGTAGTGTTATTTGTAGTAGTAGAAAATAGTGGAACCAATGAAAGCTCATTTTCCACCATCCCCAAGGTCAGAGAGGTATCAGCGTTGCTGCTGAAAACCTGTAGAGGAACATCCTTGTCAACAGTGTCAGGGATTTGGGTACTACCATGAGTCCCCTAGGTCTGCTGTGCAGGATCGGACACATGGTGTAGCTTGACATTGTTGATGGAGATGAAGTGATTTTCCTTAGAACCAGGCAGCGGTGGTAGAATGACAGTTCTGGTACCATGTATTCCCAGGACTGGAACGGGTGCACGAGAAGAAGGACCAAACTCCTTTTTCACAGCAATCTTTTCACGCACTAGGGGCCAGATGTATCAAAGCTTTTTGCATTCGCAAACGGTGCGAATGCCCGTTTGCGAATGCAAAAAGCCCTTTCAAAGGCATTCTGAATGCAATTTTCAGGAATCGCTAAAATAGCGATTCCTTAAAATTGCTACCCTGTTTAGAGAGTCTGTTATGCTATTAATTGTGTTTGACCAATGACTTTGTGTTTCACCACTGCGCATATTAGTTGCTCAATGTTCACCAGTAGCACATTACATGTTGTATTCAGTTTAGCTGCCTATTGGCTTTAACATGGCATTAGACATTACATTTGGTTTTCAGGTTAGCTGCCTAGTGGCTTTAACGTGGAGTTAGGCATTGCAGTTGAGACATTGCAGATAAGCTGTGTTTTTCCAAGCTGTGTTTTTCCACATGGTTGACCACGCTGTGTTTTTCAAATTGAATTCACACCAAACCCTAGCTGATAAGAGAGCGTACATTTGGTGTTTTCCTTTCTGCTCAGCCTTGGGAAGAGGAGGGGTCTAGGAGATCTGGCCAGTCTCCAATGGCTTGTTTCATTTCCCGAGTCTGAGAGGAAGGGGCACGTTTTTGTAACGGTGGCCCAGGGCAGCAGAGGAGAGCTTTCAGGACTTCAGACAGGAGCGGACGTCAGCTGCCTGTCTCCCGTTTGGGTGGAAAGTCTCTTCCTTGCAGTTGAACCGGAGTCATCAACTTGCAGGCATAAGAAAGATGAAGCGGAGTGATAGGCCCTACGTTGATGCAATTTTGACTTTTATACTTTGCTTTGAAGTTATTCTATAATATAATCACATGTATTTGCTGTGTACATTGCAACTGAGAAGTACTTTGATATATTTTGCTTTCAGTGCTGCGACTACTTTTAAACGTGTGCTTCCAGCCTACTAATCTCGTCTTTCAGGAACCTTGTGGTGAAGTAATAATAATAATAAATGTCTTCTTTAAACTAAGAAGTGCATTCCAGAGAAGTTTTGTAAGCTCGGTCATAAAATAAGAGAAGGAAAGCAAAACATTTTGGCGTTAATCAGCAGTTTGGGAGTCGAATTAGGGCTTGGAAGTGCACTATTTAAAAGTGTAATTGTTGTAGTTTAGAGAATTAAAGAAGCACAGCAGACCATGTTTGAAAATGCATGTGAAGTTAAATTGCCTTATGGTGCTGTGAGAAACATGTTTTCTTGTTTATAGGACTTCGTGAGTCTTGGGATGAGTGCTTTGACAAAGCAAAGTGTTTTCATATGTAGAAAATGTGCCTTTTGAAAGAAATTATGTTCCTTTTGTTCTTGACAGAAGTGTTTTGATACTTGTGTCTGCTTACCGAAAAATGCAGGAGAGATGTAGGCAGTTAGAACATGAAAATAAGAATTTGCGTGAGCAAATGAGCCAGAACACATTATTGCAAGATGGGCAAAACTATTGTAGTAGAATCTGGCTTTTCCCATTCCAGTAATCTGCAGAACAGCCCATGGTTGTTGGCAGTTGAAGTTCATTCCTTAACAGATTACACTGAGAATAAAGTTAAGAATGTTATTTGCAGACCGCTTTTGCAAAGTACGATGTTTAAAATTAATTCAGACAAGGCAGCAGAACTGTCGCAAAATGTGCAGTTTCTGGGAATTCAGTGGAATCCAGAAAATAGACAGATGTTGTCACAGGTAAAACAAAAGATTTTAGAGTTTCTTACTATTTGCACTAAGCAAGAGACACCGAGTTTCATGAGCTTGTTTGATTTTTGGAAACAGTATAGCCCTCTTCTGAGTGAAATCTTAACACTTTGGTACAAAGTAATTAGGAAAAAACATGAGCAGCTGCGCACTTTTGATTTGGCAAATGAAGTCATTCAGACTTTAGATTTGTGCGCAGTGCAAGAGGGAAACACTGATTTACATGTAAATCAGGAACAGGGGAGGACACGAGTGCCCCTGGAACTTTGGATTAAGCTTTTGACTGGTTATTGGGCTCTAGTGAATGCGGAGCAAATGACATTAAATGATAATGTAATTTTGAAACCTGAAATATCAAGCATGCAGTGGGTGATGAGTTCACCTAAATCTCACAATATAGGACAGGCATAGGAGGCTAGTATCATGCACTGGATCTGGTACATGCAAGAGAGGGCTAGAGTCACTGCAGCCCTACATGAACAGGGGTCACAAGCCCCTTTTCAGGATGAGGAAAGGATGCAGAGAGTACCACAGATAAAAGAGTCACCAGTGAAATTGAGTGCACCATTTGAATTTGTGTCCTCTGAGGATAAAAAGCGTGCTTGTTTGACTAATGATTCATTGAGATGCATGAGTACTAACAGACAATGGAAAGCAGTGTTATACAATCCAGTTACTGAAAAGTTGTTATCTACCACAGGAGAAGGAACAAATAACCAATATACAGAGTTGTGCAATGTGTGTCAGACTTTAAGGCAAGAGCTGCTTGAGATGTGTAATTTTTACACTGATTCTTGGTTCACTGCCAATGGATTAGCTGTCTGGTTTTCCACATGGCTTGTAAATAACTGGCTCAATTCCCTTGCACATGTTAAAGAGAAAAATTCAGAGACAGAAGTGTCCACCCAGAGTTCTGACTTAGTGGGGATGGCTAAGTGGGTGCACCAGAAATGTGGACATCTGGGAGAAAAAGCCACTTACAGGTGGGCAGAGATTAGAGAGATGCACATTCCCTTAGATTTGATAAAAACTGTGATTTTGCAATGTCCTATTTGTCAGCACGCGCAACAGAGATCTGTCCCACTAACAGTCAAAGATCAGTTGGGGAGAGGAAAGTTACCAGGACAGATATGGCAAATTGATCAGGTTTTAGGGGGAGTGATTGCTGCAGATTACCAAGTCGAAATCAAAATGATGCTGATAACTAGAAGATAATCTGATTCATTCATACAGATTATAGACAGAATTGCCCAACTTGTCACAAGTGAAGTGACTGGAGGTTTGGTAAAGAAGGAGTCTGCCCCAGCCCTTCTGACACTGCAAGGAAAGGGAAGCTGTGGTGCAGCAGATAAAAACCTCAGTGCTAAGGTGTGGGTTGAAGCCCCAGGTGACCTTCCAGAACATGCAGAAATTATAACAAAGGGCCCCAAAAATGTCCAGCTGATTATAAATCAAGGAAAGGAAGAAGAAGGGCACATTTCAGATGGCAAATGTTATTTGCAAGAAAAGTCATACTTTTTTATTTTGCAGATCCTACCACGACTCGCCACTGACCATTAGTGTGCTGTGTGGTCTCCCTTCGGGTGTGTGGGGTCGTGGGAGGGACCAACCCCACAACCTGAACCTGATTGATGAAAGTACAAACCCCATGGATCCATTTTGTGCAACTGCCGCCTTCCGTTCAAGTTCTACATGGGATCAATATAAAGTTTGTCAACTCGTTTGATTACATTCTTCCACTGGAACTAAGCAACCTTACCAGTTAACTGTCTGTGCTTTTTCGTGTGGAACTCTGACTTTCACTTACATTCCAGCAAACCTTTCAGGTGGACCGTGTACCTTTACATGAGTAAAACTCATGCTACATCAACTTGCTGTTTTAGAGACACTATTATCCCAATCAGAGTATATAAGCTTCAGTATTTTCATTGTAGATGTATCTGATGTGAAAGGTTATGAGATCAATATGTTAATCCACTTCCATTGCTTTACAGTGATTGCTTTTATCATTCAAATCTGATTTGCTTATAATGTTTTTGTTGTTGTTTTTTGTTTTTGTTTGAAATAAGAGGTATGTAAACAAAATTCATTGGTCAGAGGGTGGAGTGTTACGCTATTAATTGTGTTTGACCAATGGCTTTGTGTTTCACAACTGCGCATATTAGTTGCTCAATGTTCACCAGTAGCACATTACATGTTGTATTCAGTTTAGCTGCCTATTGGCTTTAACATGGCATTAGACATTACATTTGGTATTTAGGTTAGCTGCCTATTGGCTTTAACGTGGTGTTAGGCATTGCAGTTGAGACATTGCAGATGAGCTGTGTTTTTCCAAGCTGTGTTTTTCCAAGCTGTGTTTTTCCACATGGTTGACCAAGCTGCGTTTTTCAAATTGAATTCACACCAAACCCTAGCTGATAAGAGAGCGTACATTTGGTGTTTTCCTTTCTGCTCAGCCTTGGGAAGAGGAGGGGTCTAGGAGATCTGGCCAGTCTCCAATGGCTTGTTTCATTTCCGAGTCTGAGAGGAAGGGGCATGTTTTTGTAACGATGGCCCTGGGCAGCAGCGAGAGGAGATCTTTCAGGACTTCAGACAGGAGCGGACATCAGCGGCCTGTTTCCCGTTTGGGTGGAAAGTCTCTTTCTCGCAGTTGAACCGGAGTCATCAACTTGCAGGCATAAGAAAGATGAAGCGGAGTGATAGGCCCTACGGTGATGCAATTTTGACTTTTATGCTTTGCTTTGAAGTTATGCTATAATATAATCACATGTATTTGCTGTGTACATTGCAACTGAGAAGTACTTTGATATATTTTGCTTTCATTGCTGCAACTACTTTTAAACGTGTGATTCCAACCTACTAATCTCGTCTTTCAGGAACCTCGTGGTGAAGTAATAATAATAATAAATGTCTTCTTTAAACTAAGAAGTGCATTCCAGAGAAGTTTTGTCAGCTCGGTCATAAGAGAAGAGAAGGAAAGCAAAACAGAGTCACAAATTGCGACTCTCTAAATAAGAAATCGCAAATAAGGAATCCTTTTTTGCAATTTCTAAAGCACATGTATGAAGCAATTCCTTAATGCGAATTGCCCATTAAGAAATCACTATTACCACCAAGTTCAACTTGGTGGTAACCATGTGCACATTTTAAAAAAGCCTGTAAAATGCATTTAAAAAATTTACATGTAAAGCACACATGCCCTATTGGCATGTGTGCACCTTACATGTTGTTAAAAAATGTTTTGGGGTGCAGCAGAGGGGGCCTTAGGCCCCCAGCACCCTGGTCTTTGCATTTCCCAAAATTGCGAATTCCAGTTAGGAATTTGCAATTTGGGACATGCAAAATATTCGCAAATACGGGCCGACAGGCCCTTAGATGCGAATGGGGGCTGTATGGCAATTTGCGATTCGGTAATAGCATTTGCGATTTTTAAGAAATCGCTATTACCGAGTCGCAAATCTGATACATTACATTTTGCAAATCTGAAATAGCGATTTCTTAAAAATCGCTATTTCCCAATCGCAAAAGGTCTTTTACATACATCTGGCTCTTTATCCCCAAGTTTTGGACTCCAGACGGTAGATGTTACTGGTACATCCCTTATTCCCAAGCAGGCAGCACTGGCAGATGCGTTGTCCTCACCAAACTGTTATAAGTCCTGCAAGACAGTGACACATTCATTTATGTCAAAGGGTGTATCTGCCGCCTCCACGCCAGGACCATCAAGATCTTGAACACACATTTGTGTTCCAAGCAGGTATTCCTATGAAGTACAACCCCCCCAGGGACCTTCTGGGCAGATTGTTAAGTGCTCTCTGGAATCTGTACAGGTGTGTAAGACAACTACAACCCATGCCTAATACTCTGGCTGTTAAGGATTGCTTTAAATCTCAATTTCGTCACTCCATGATACGATTTCCCTCGGGATGAAATGGAGACGAGTAATGTAGTTGGACCCCTAATGAAGCCATGGTGTCCCGGAAAGCCCTTGAGGCAGAAGAGGGCCCTGGTCCGAGTGGAAAGCCACAACAGCATATGTGCAGATAAAGACTTGCAAATCTTTAATAACAGTTCGAGCGTCAGCCGAGCATTGTGGCCAGACCCATAGAAATCTGGTGCATGAATCAACAGCGACTAAGATGTATTTGTATGCACTATCAGGTATCAGGGGACCACAATGGTCCAAGAACACACATAGTAATGGTTTGTTGGAAATTAGGAGGGGTGTCTGCGGTGGACGTTTGACAGTGGATCCTTTAATTTGCTGGCAGATGTCACAACAAAGGACATACTGCTTGGTCTGCTTGAAGAGACCTGGTCACCAGTAACATGCTTGTAACAATGAAATTGTATTCACTACACCAGCATGGGCAGAAGCAACTCCCTCATGCGCTGCTTTGATCAATTCTGGTCTTTATTAGGAATAACACAATTTCCCACCCCTCGTATTACTGCTAGGGCTGTATTAAGGCATGGTATGTGGTGGGAATATTTAGCAGGATATATTTTAGTAAGGGCATGCCACCAGCTGAAGCTTTCACAGCTGCCAGTGTTTCATCACCCAATTTTGTTCTAGAATGAGTTACTGTAGCGACAGAAGCTGTAGCTACTGCTGATTTGGTTCTTCATCAGCCAAGGTGTTGCCTGCAACATGTATTCCAACACACTGATATCCTAGTGTATGTACAACATGGAGGTTGGGTAGCGTTTCCTTCAGATCCGCTACTTTCCCCCACAGAAGTCTGTGTTTAATGGATGTTTCCTTTTGGATCGCTGAACCCATTCCAGCACCTGTGATGCAGATATTCATTGAAGGACTGGACACAATAGTACGAATCCCAGACAATCAGGATCACCTGCTCATGATCCGCATTTTCCAGTGCCATCACCAGAGCCTTGAGCTCTGCAAGTTGTGCAGTGCAGTCCTCTAGGGTCTGTGTGTAATATGTTGTGGATGGAACTTGCCATCCTACATGTATCCACTCAGGACTGTGCAAGCAGTGGAATATTGATGTTTGGTGCCTATAGTTGGTTGGAATGAACCATCAGTGTACAAAATTGTCTGATATTGTTCAATAGGCAATGTGTTTGCTGGAACTGGATATTCAAGTTCATATTGCAAAAACTCTTGGGTTTGTTATTTTGAATCAAAAATATAGTGGCCGTCAGAGACATTGCCCATTGGATCCAACGTGGCTGTAGTGCTTTAGCATTAGGAACGCTAGTTTGGTAACAGCCTCGAGGGCTGGAATCCCCCATATGATGATACGTTTCCTGGGCCTGAGGTCTCTCTTTAATGGCAGCCATGTGAACAGCAGTGAGAATTTTCTCAGTGGGAGCAAAGCGTTGTTCAGCTGTAGAGTACAAGTGTGATTTGTATGCAATTGGGACAGTCTCACCCTCATTGAATGTTACATAGGTGAAACCAATGGCACCGGCAATTACTCTGATGACCAGATGTTTTTTGTTGTCCCTTGTATGTAGGTGTTTGCTTCAAGCATGTCTTTTTGTAATGCTCTGAGAATGCATGTGTGTTCGACTGTCTAGTATTTGCTGGTAAAGTCAGGATGAATTAATTCATACTATGGTTTAATGCGTTGTGCATAATATGGAATGAATGTTCTGCCAAAAAATTAAAAGCACAATAAGGACTGGAGCTTTTTTATTGTGATTGGTGGTTGTAATTGTGCATATCTTTAAAAAAGTTGGGGCGCAAGGCTCTTGCCTTCATCTGACAGTTCGCATCCCAAAAACAGAACACTAAGAAAGGCTATTTTTGTTTTTTTTTAATTGAATTTTTAGCCAAATTCGGCAAATCCTACAGCAATGCGGGCTGCCCGTCTGGTATGTTGCATGAGGTCATCGTCTGTGAGGTAGATGTCATCCACGTATGACAACACCTCAGGGTCAATGTCATGTAAAATAGATGGAACACGAGCTGAGAACAGTCCTGGACTGTTCCTGTACCCTTGTGCGAGTCAGCAGATTTTTTTCTGACAGCCTAAAGCACTGAAACTTGTTAAATCCCTACTTTCAGATGCTATGTTTTGGCAGAAGAACCCAGTGGAAATATTCAGGGTTGTTTAGTATTTTTTGTGCACTATATTGTTCATAAGTGCTGTGCTGTGTGCATTTTGTATAGCAAATTTGCATGTGTGACTGTTTAAATGTCTGTAGTCTAAAACTATTCTATATGAATGGTTGAGTTTATCGACCGGAAATAAAGCATTGTTCATTGGTGAAACACAGGGTTCAATTACACCCTGATATTCTAATTGTTTGAGGAGTTCCCTCACAGGTGCTTTAGCTTCATGCTTTATTGGATATTGGGGTTGAGGTTTAGGTTGGCTTTTAATTGGTATTACATGATAGTGGGAATCTTTATCACACCCTACGTGGCTGCAGCATAACTCAGGTGCCTGCGCCACTGCCCAATCAATCGCATGTATTTCAAAAAGCTTTTTGGGAACAAGGGGCGAGAAGGATTTTTCAGGACTCTCTTCTCCATAAGGGCGATCACAGACAAATTCTTGTAGCAAATCTTTTTTGGGCAGTAAAATATCATAAATGGTAATGGCGCGGTCCCAAAAGATAGAGTTGATTGTGTGTTCAATGTCTCCCTCTAACTGTATAGTTACTTTATAAACCATGTTGGGTGTGGAGACATGCATGTCTGCAGTCTCAACTTGTAAGAAGTCATCAGTTGCTTTCACTTCCAGATGCTCTTGAAGATCCCGGTGAACTATTGTGGCCTCTGCTGCAATGTCTAGCAGTGCCAGTGTCCACGTCCTGTTCTTCAGTAAAGCCCTCTTCCTGAGCGGCATGTCGTATTGCAGCTGCTGCCACCCTTTTCTTTTGAACTGGGGATTTTGTTAGGGTAGTTCTTTCTTAACAGAAACTTCAGACGAGCGTTGTGAGTCCTTTCTCGGTTTCAAATACTCTGTTCGCTGCTCTGACCGCCCACCTCTCTCACTGCATTTTTCCGGCAAGCCCTGAAAGGAACGAGATTGGCGTGTATCAGTATATTGCTACCTTTCAGGCGTTTTTATATTATCTCTATTTCTAAGATCATATCTATTCTGAGGGGACTCCTCTTTCTTTTTTAGGTGTTTTTTATTTATCCCAGCACTTTTTAGAACATTCAGGTGCTTGCTCAGTAGAATCTTTATTAGATTTTCCTTGTAATTGTGGTTTAATTGATCTGGCCCCAAGACTATCTCAACCATTATTGGAGTAGGTCTCATTGATAATCTCTGGCAGCTCATGTTCTTGATCCTGTACAGGAACATCCTGGAGCCACATGCGCACTGCTAGTGCAACTGCTTCCCCTTTAAGTTTACTTATTATGATTGAAAACACAGTGGCAAAGTTGCCCATTAATTGCATCCCCAAATCCAGGGTTGGGGCAGCCCCGTATTCATCTTGAATTTGTTTTACCACCTCTGGAAGATTGGTAAGTGTTGGTGTACCGTGTGCGATAGTATAGAGCATGACAGATATCGTGCCCTATGTGTTGCAATTATCTAATGTAGGGGCCATCCCAAATGGCAAGCACATAGTGAGGATTCTATGTTTGCCCTGAGGACCCATGTGGGGAAAGACTGCTTCCAACGCATTTATTTTTTGAGCTAACCAAAACGGAATTTCTTCCTGCTTGGTGAGTGCTTTACCCACAATCGAATGTACAGTTGCTGGGTTAATACCTGGTGTAGCTGTGAGTGGCTCCACTGAGGCAGCACGCGCTGGGTTGGTATTTAGTGTTTGCATTACAAACTGTATTAACAGTCTGTATATTCTAAAGAGCTCTATAAATAAGTGGTGGATCTCAGCTATCCCGCTAAGGTTGCTGCATCAGGGTGTGTTGTATGTGTGGCCAATAGAGGCCTGGTCAGTCCATTATTGCTCAGAGGAACTAACCTAATGTGTAATATCGTATGTTGTTGGAGCGCCATTAAGCCACTTATTATGGTCTTGATAAGATAAAGGTATTTCTAAATATGCATATGCTCTGTATTGTGCAGGTATGTTTGCAGGTGTATAATGTTGGAATGTGTTTGTGTTCCCATCTGCTGCTGGAAAGGTGACCCAAAAATATAAAAAAATTCCATTCTGTAGGCTGGATGAGCCTCAACATCAAATGTTACTCGACCCCCCTGGGCTATTAGGCCATTTGCCAATAAGTGTACAGTAAGGACAAATCGGAGGCGGAGGAAATCGTCCGGGGAGAGCAACAGCTATTCGGATCACAGGTGCAGCAGACATCCATTGAAAGGAAGATGTAGCTATGGCGCAGAATTGTCGACAGGGTTAACGCAGTGGGACAGCATCCAAGAACACGGGATGACATCAGGAAGAGGTGGAGTGACCTATGGGGGAAGGTGCATTCTGTGGTATCCAGACACCAGATTGGTGTACAGAGGACTGGCGGTGGACCCCCACCCCCACAACTAACAACATGGGAGGAGTAAGTCTTGGCGATCATGCATCCTGAGGGCCTCGCAGGAGTAGCAGGAGGACTGGAGTCTGGTAAGGCAAATCTTTACTACTTTATCCCCCCACCCCACCTGCATGCCATCACATACTCCCAGCCTCACCCTCACACCCATCACCCCAACAACCCACAGATACCCCACTAACACAACCCACACATCCCGAAATCAAGGCCTGCATGTAACACCAATGCATGGACACCCATCATCAAAGCATGTCCAGTAGAGAGACTCACTCATGCCCCAAAATGACCAATCACACAAGGGCCAAGCCAATAATGCAAGCACAGGAGTAGAGGGTAACTCACCCAGTGCACAAGATGGCACACACAGATACAATAACTATGCATTTACACCCCAACAGGACCCCTACCCAATGTCACCGGACAGGAGGTGCCAGACATATCCAGTCCCCCCACAGAAGAGGCTCACAGTGATGACAGCAGCTCTGCACACCTGGATCAAGATGACCAACCCGGCCCATCAGGGACCTCAGGACAGTCGGTTCCCCTGACACAGTCCCAAACCACCACTGAACCTCCCCCCTCAGGAAACACCGCCACAGCACCCACCCAGCGGGCCCATTCCTCCGTCCTCAGGACACGTCAATCAGCAGTGTGTCCACCACTACAAGGAATCCAGGCAACCCCACTAACACAGGACGATCAGGGACCTGGGGGCAGTGGCAGTGGGCACACGGTTCAGGGGACAGAGGCACGGGATAACAGGGAAGCTGGGAGGACTGCTGTGCGACAGGGGGAGGACAGGCCCAGGGAACCCACTCTCCACGAGGCACTCTCTAACATCATGGGAGCTTACCACCATTCCCAGGAGACCATGGGCACGGTACTGTCCAAGTTTCAGGAGACCCAGTGGCTGCAGGAGGAACACTACCTGGGGATCAGGGAGGACTTGAAGTCCATCAACACCACTCTGGTCAGCATTGCAGGGGTGCTGGCAGACCTTCTCAACACCAGGAGGCACACAGTGGCACACCAACGGGCCCCTGACACTAGCCTGGACGATGAACAGCCCTCTACCTCAGCCGGCGCCAGTGGACAGGAGGCATTGCTACAGGAACAACAGGCCACCAGCACCCCACCCCGTGCAGATGGAGAACCACCCCGCAAACGGTCCCTGAGATCCAGGAACAAGACAGAGAGCATTGCCAAGACCCCCACCAGGAAATAAGACCCCCTTGAATGTCACCCTTCTGTCCCACTTTGACACCCTGTCCACCTTAAATTGCCATTGCTCCACTTCCTATGCCCCATTGGACAATGCACCTGTGAAACAAATAGACTGGACTCTGCCATGGACATTCCTCCACCATCACCCCAGCCCATTTTACAACCCCCTACACTTATTTGCACATAAATAAACACACTTGAATCACAAAACAAGCTGGAGTCAGTCTGTGCTTTCACAAATGTATAATTGCTAAATCTCTGGAATATAGCAATGTCAATGTACTTGTTCACATACCAATGTAACACAGCTGTAGGCCAGCAGTACACATAGCAGAGGGCACACAGTGGGACCCACATCTGTGAAATGGAAAGGCAAAGTAACAAGTCAGGGTCCATACACTGAGTGAAAATAACAGACTTATGCTAGCTCCAACAATAGTATGAGATGTGGGAAGCAGTTACATCTTCTTACCTGTGTCTCACTGGAAGTATTGCATGATGATGTTGTTTCGGTTGTCAACATCTTCTTCTTCTGCCTCCTCTTCTTCACTGTCCACAGGCTCCACAGCTGCCACAAGACCACCATCTGGCCCATTCTCCTGCAGAAAAGGCATCTGGTGTTGCAAAGCCAGGTTGTGCAGCATACAGCAGGCCACGAGTATCTGGCACACCTTCTTCGGTTAGGAGTATAGGGAGCCACCTGTCAGATGGAGGCACCGGAATCTGGCCTTCAGGAGGCCGAAGGTGCTTTCTATAATCTTCCTAGTTCGCCCATGTGACTCATTGTAGCGTTCCTCTGCCCTTATCCTGGGATTCCTTGCTGGGGTCAGTAGCCATGACAGGTTGGGGTAACCAGAGTCACCTGCAAATGTCGAGGGACAACTGTTAGACACACACTAACCCTTAGGGACAACCCCATACCCAGACACCTATGTCAACTGTGTTGGGCCTTGGCCTCACCTATTAGCCACACACAGTGCCTCTGGAGCTGCCCCATCACATAAGGGATGCTGCTATTTCTCAAAATGTAAGCGTCAAGCACTGAGCCAGGATAGTTGGCATTCACGTGGGAGATGTACTGGTCTGCCAAACACACCATCTGCACATTCATCGAATGGTAGCTTTTCCGGTTTCTGTACACCTGTTCATTCCTGCGGGGGTACAGATGCCACATGTGTACCATCAATGGCACCAATGATGTTGGGGATATGTCCCAGGGCATAGAACTCACCTTTCACTGTGGCCAAATCCTCCACCTGAGGGAAAACGATGTAGCTGCGCATGAGTTTCCGCAGGGCAGGGCAGATAACACTCTGGACAACACGTTAGAGATTGTTTGGGATGGCTGATAGCTGCAATCAGGTCTGGCTCCAACTGGGCACACAGTTCCCTGATTGTTGCACGATCAAGTCTGTATGTGATTATGATGTGTCTCTCTTCCATTGTCGACAGGTCCACCAGGGGTCTGTACACCGAAAGATGCCGCCATCTCATCACCTGCCCCAGCAGATGTGCCCAATGGAGGAGAACAGCGAGCAGAGGGTCATCCAACACTGAGGTATCACAATGTGTTATTTGCTGAAACATTGGTAAATCGCAATGTGCCGGTATCTGTCTGTGTTCCCGGCCTAGATAGGTGTGATGTAGTTTGTATCCATCCCATGTGGCCCCCTGAAATGGCAGCGGCCTGACCTGTAAGGTGGGACAAGGGGAAATGAGGTAACTGCGCTGGCTTTGAACACCGTTGCGGTGGGCGGTCGAAGACCACAGCACAATTCAGCATTGGTTAACATTGGGCCCTATGGGTCCCAGGAGCCAATGATGATGTACGCCGGCAGTGACGGTACGCACCGACGCGGACGTGACTGCCATTTTCTATCTGTTCACTCACTTCATACCTGACCTTCAACAGGAGAGGACCTACACTCCAAGTGCTGTGGCCTGTGTCTGGAAGCGACGATGGCTACAGTGTCTGGGGAAAGGAAGGGGTGCCTGTCGCACCATGACCCCCCTCATGTACTGGATCCTGGCGGTGGCCTATCCGGAGTTGGATGGGCGCTTGAGGGCATCACAGCAGCCACAAGGGGGTGAGTACACTCTCATTCAGCTGACTCTGCGCGCATTACAAGGTGTCTGGGTGGGGGAGGTGGTCCCTTGTTAGGCAGGCTCTGTGGCACCCCAACCCCACTAGTGGTAATAGCCATATACACTTAGTCAGGCTCCTGTGACTTCCAGGTCTGCAGCAATTGGGCTTAGGCCTCGTATCCCATCGGCATGTGAATTTGCTAGGAACTGTTAGTGCATGGCTTAGTGCATAGGGCTGCTCCCTGTGTGTTGTGTCCGCCAACAGTAGTGGTGTTGCATGCACTGAACATGTTTTTCTTCTGTCTTTCCCCCGCCCCTTTTTGTTTTGTCTCCCTGTTCTTGTGTGCAATAGCATCATCTGGTGGAGGAGCAGCGGCACCGGAGCAGGAGGGAGCTGCAACCCACTAGGACCTGGAGGGTGAAGCAACGGAGTCTGAAGGCACCAGTGGGACGGAGGACGAGGGGAGCTCCACGATGGGGACAGGAGCATACACCAGTGACAGCGACTCCTCCTCTGATGGGAGCTCCCTTGCGGTGGTGGGCACCTCTGTGCCCACCGCATCAACAGGTACAGCCGCCACCCCACCTACCAGCACTGCCCTCCCAGCAGCCTCTCAGCGTGTGTCCTGTGCCCGCTCACCCAGGAGGGTGGGTATCTCCTTCGCCACAGGCACCTCAGCCCCTGCCCCAGTCAGCCCTGCTGCCCTCAGTGAGGACGCTATTGACCTCCTGAGATCCCTCACTGTTGGGCAATCTACCATTTTGAATGCAGTCCAGGGTGCTGAGAGGCATTTGCAACAAACAAATGCATACCTGGAGGGCATTCATTCTGGGCAGGCAGCCCAACAGAGAGCATTTCAGGCTCTGGCCTCAGCACTGATGGCAGCCATTGTCCCTGTGTCCAGCCTCCCCCCTCCAACTTCCTCCACCCAGACCCAATCCCCTTTACCTCAGCCTATCCCAAGCACACCATCAGACCAGCATGCACACTCATCAACACACAAGAGTGGACATGGCAAACATAAGCACCACACATCCCACAAGCACTCACACAAGCACCATACCCATGCAGACACACCAACATCCACTGCCTCCACTGTGTCCCCCTCCTCCATGTCCTCTTCCTCCCTCCCTGTCTCGTCTACACTCACACCTGCATGCACTACATCCTCTGCCACTACCTCCATCACCAGCACGCCCATCACCACACACCGCTCACGTGCAATCACCACCCCCACTACCATGCACACATCCACAGTGTCCTCTCCCAGTGTGTCTGTGAGCCCTCCTCCCAAAGTACACAAACGCAGGCACACACCCACCCAACAGCCATCCACCTCACAACAGCCTCCAGCCCATGCACCTTCACCCAAATTCAGCAAATGTACATGTCCTACAACCACTACCTCTTCCTCCACTCCCAAACCCCCTCCATCCCAGTGTGTCTAAAAAACTTTTCCTAGCAAACTTTGACCTCTTCCCTTCACCTCCCCCCCGTCCTTCCCCTAGGGCCAGGCTTTCCAGGTCCCAGCCCAGCACCTCAGCCACCAAATCCCCAGGCACAGTGGTGCTAGCAACTGCGGGGTCATCGAGTGCGCCACCCATCAGGGCTGCCAGTGTGCCACGTAGCGAGGGCAAGGACATTCCGCCACCTGCCAAGGTGAAGAAGGTGCCCACATCCCGGAGGGAGAAGCCGCACCTACCAGCCACCAAGGGCTCCGCCAAAACAAAAGGGGATAGTGGCAAGACACCTGCGGCACCATCAAAGGTAGGGAAGGGACAAAAGCAGAAGAGCAGGTCAGGACAGGGCACTGTGGCACCGACTGAGGGACTAGTGTCACCCCTTCTGTCCACGACTACACCAACCTGTACGGCAGCGAACACTGCAACCTGCCCTGCCACCAGCACCACCACCTGCACCGCCACCAGCACCGCCACCTGCACAGCCACCTGCACCGCCACCAGCACGTCTGCAGCCTCGGCAACAGTCCCCAGCATCATCCCCAGTGGGCAGCCGTCCGAGGCTGCAGGAGACGTCCTACTGTGTCCCTCATAACCAGTGGAGATTCACATCCACTACCTCAGTCCTTGGCAGGATGAAGCACTCTGGGCACAAAGCCCCCTCCAGAACCAGTGGAGAAAGGCATCCACTACCTCAGTCCTTGGCAGGATGAAGCACTCTGGGCACAAGGCCCCCTCCAGTACTAGTGGAGACTGTTATCCACTTGAGAGACTGTGGCTTTTCACTCCCTAGGATAGAGCAGTGGGCAAACCACCCACTGGAAAGACTTGAGAGACTGTGGCTTTTCACTCCCTAGGATAAAGCAGTGGGCAAACCACCCACTGGAAAGACTTGAGAGACTGTGGGTTTGCACTCCCCAGGATAAAGCAGTGGGCAAATCACCCACTGGAAAGACTCGAGAGACTGTGGCTTTGCACTCCCCAGAATAAAGCAGTTGGCAAACCGCCCACTGGAAAGACTTGAGAGACTGTGGCTTTGCACTTCCCAGGATACTGCAATGGGCATGGAGCCCCCTCGTGCAGCAGTGGCATCGTGCATTCATCCGGCTGAGGTGCCCCCACTCCCCTTCCCCCTGAGGTGCCTGTTTAATTTCGATCTGATGCGCCTACAGTGTTCTCTCCGTATCGAGTCAGGTATCTTGTGTGGGCTTCGCCCATGCATTTTCGCACCACTGGTCCACGGACAATGATTGGTACACTATCCGGACATGTGTAGTTGGTGTACATATTTGTATATACTGAATTTTGAACTTTCACTATCGGATTTTTCATGATTACAATCGTTACAATCATTTCATTTTGGTCTTGCATTCTTCCAGGGGGTGAGGGGGAATATATGTAATGTTGCTGCATGTGTTTGTGTGTATGGTGTTGTGGGTGAGGGTGGGAGTGGGGGTATTGCGTGTTGCGTGTGTGTCACTCTCTTTTCCCTCCCCCCTCCCCTGTGTTGTAGGTGCAGTATTCACCGTGGTCGTCGACAGTGTCTGTCCTGCTCCTGATAGAGCAGGAGAAAGAGCAACATGGGCAGGACGTGTAGTTCGGGCTCCATGGCGTCCTGGTTCCTCATTGGGTGTCGAGAGGTGAGTGGTTTCCCTTCTGTGTACTGCTTGCGCCGTGCTTTTGATAGTGTTGGTTCTGCCCCGGAAAAGGTGGCGGATAGGCCTGTTGTGATACGGTGGGCGGTACTTTGTCATCCGCCTTTCTGTTGGCGGTAACCGCCACGGTGTTTGATTCTACCGCCACGGTGGTTGGAGTGTTAAAGTAAAAAAAAAAGTGGCTGTCTATGGGGGCGGTTTCCCCCTTGGTCGTGATTCCATTTTTTTTTCCACCGGCCTGTTGGCAGCATTACCGCCGCTTTAACACCGACCGCCAAGGTTGTAATGAGGGCCTATATGTTTCACCTGTTGTGCTGGTGACAGGCTCCAAGTAAATACCCAGATTTTGGACTTTCATAGTTGAAAGAGGTGAGGCATGACAAGAATGTAGCCAGAAGTGTAGTGTAGAAGCAGCAGAGTGAGAATGTTTGATCAAGAGAATCTCAGACTTGTCCACATTGAACTTCTGTTTTAATTGAGCAGACACAGCATTCATGCACTGGTGGAAGGGTCCAAAAGGGTCACTGCCATCCTTGTCCAGAGTGATGATCAACTGGGCATCTTCGTCTGCTTAATTCCAATTCAATTTTCAATTCAAAGGAGCTTTATTGCGGCTACAAGAGCCAAAAAAGCACGAGCAGTAATAAATACAAATAAATACACATAATAAAATTGTAAAATTGCAGGTAAAGATGATAAAAGGGAGTAAAAGGTAAGAGAAAATGGAAAAAGTGGAATAAAAAATGGAATAAAATTAAATAAAATGAAATGCGCTGGGCAGGATATTGGGACAGAGACTTATTTGGAGTCTTTATCCAGAAGAGTTTTCCCTCTGACAAGCCAACTAGCTCCGAGGAATTTGGCGATGGCGATCACTAGCGTTGGCCTGGTGTCTGATCTGAGGATTCGCAGAGCTAGCGCAGAGCAGCGTACTCCCAGTAGTCTGCATGCCGGGGCCAGCCATTTCCTACGGGGGGCGGTATACGCGGGGCAGGCAAAAAGGAGGTGAGGGAGATTCTCGACGGGGGCTTTGCAAGCTGGGCATGCGGTTGATTCATTGTGTGACCAGCTACTGGTGAAAAGTCTTAGTGGAAGTGTTCCAATGCGGAGCTGGAAGTACAGTTTCCTTTCCCATGGGGCTGTGATTAGGTCCCAAAAAGCCTCGTACTTGCATGACTCTTTTAGGTTGGCAAAGTCACATGATAGTGTAGTGTGGAGTGCAGCCCTTGAGTCTTCATAGTTGGCCATTTGCCAGTATAGTTTCTTTAGTTCGCTTTTCGAGGGAAAGTCTGACGTGGCTGGTAAGTTCCAGAGATCATCGAGCCCGAGTGAGTAGAGTAAATCCTTGATGCATCGTAGCCAGGGGATTCTGTGAAGATGGTCGGCTTTTAGGATGACCTGTAGAGCTTCAGTGAAGATGTCGAGCTCCGGAGTGGTCCAGAGACGCCTCCAGTACAGCAAAGGTCGCAGGCAGGCTTTGTGACCAATGCGTTTGAT
Organism: Pleurodeles waltl; assembly: GCF_031143425.1. Lineage (NCBI taxonomy): Eukaryota > Metazoa > Chordata > Amphibia > Caudata > Salamandridae > Pleurodeles > Pleurodeles waltl. The sequence continues at coordinate 719,235,603 of NC_090445.1, read as the reverse complement.
GCCGAGATCCTTGAAAAGAGGGAACAGTAGGGTACTTTAAGGGAGGGACACAAGGTTTCTTAGGAAATTGTTTTCAGCGGTGGTTAGGTCTTGGGTTTTGGTATAGCCCCAAAGTTCAGCCCCGTAAAGCGCTGAGGAAACGGCCTGAGCTTCGTATAGCTGTAATGCTGGGCGAATTGGTTTTGTGTGTGAGAGGTGGAAATTTTTTAGTAGAGCCCCAGTTGTTTGTCTTAATTTAAGGGCTTGTTTTCCTATGTGTAGCTTCCAGGACATGTTGTCAGTGAATGTTATGCCCAGGTAGCTGAAAATTCCCACCTTCTCAAGTGAGGAGCCCTCTAAAGTAAACTTCCCTTTGAAAGATCTGTGGGGATTAAGGGTCATTAATTTTGTTTTCGAGGCGTTGATTTCGAGTCCCTGTGATGAGCAGAAATGCTCGAAGCACGCAAGGAGTTTCCTTAGACCACTGGGGGTCTTGGATATCAAAAGAGTGTCATCGGCAAAAAGTAAGACTGGGATTTTTTGTGTGCCAAGTGAAGGTGCGTCAGCCTGCAGTCTGAGGAGGGAGGGGACAATTTCATTGATATACAGGGAAAAGAGGGTCGGGGCAAGTACACAACCTTGCCGCACACCCCGGGAAACGTGGATTCTATCAGTTAGTTGGCCCTTGTTGCCCCACCTGACTTGTGCGTAGTTGTCCTCGTGGAGTCGTATCAAAATGGCAAGAATGTGCTCCGGGATTCCCATCCGAGAGAGAGTGACCCAAAGTTTGTTACGAGGTACTAGGTCCAAAGCGGATTTGAGGTCCACAAAAGCTACATAAAGGCTGCCTTTACCAATGAACACTGTTTTCCAATATAATAATAGGAATCTGAGGGCTTGATCAGTGGTGGAAATCTTCTTTCGGAAACCGGCTTGGAGGGGACTAAGGATATCGCGGCCAGTCATCCATTCTTCGATCTTTCCTAGGAGGCAGTGGCAGAAGACTTTTTGGACACAGTCAATTAGGCTAATAGGTCTATAGTTGCAGGGAAGTGATCTGTTGCCCTTTTTAAAAATTGGAATAACAATAGCCGCTTTCCAAGACTCAGGAATTGGCGCCCCGGATGCTATTGCGTTAGCTAGAATGGTGATGTATCTTGACCAGGATGCTAAGTCTGTTGAGAACAGGTCTGCTGGGACGCAGTCTGAACCAGGGGCCCTGCTGCGTTTTATAGTGCTTAGAGAGTAGGTTATATCACTTTGGGAAAACAACAGAGGTGCTGAGGTGGTGGGTGCTAGTGAGTGAATTAGGTTGGGGCCCGTACAGACAGGGGTGGGGCTATCATGATCAGGGGAGTACAGACTACTAAAGTGAACTATCCAGTTGCTTGGGGCAATGTTGGTTGTAATGTCCAAACCACTAGTTTCTGGGCCTCGCGCTGCCAGGGACCAGAACAGACTATAATTCCTCTTGCGCACAGCGTCGCTGAGTGCTGTCCACCATTTGTTATCTTGATCACGCTTGGCTATGCGTATTGCAGATTTATAGGACTTCCTAGCTACGCGGGTGGAGGTGGGGTCCTTGGATTTAATGGCTTGAACTAGGCGCTTGTTTAGGGACCAACACGTTTTGTTAAACCAGCGGTGCCTGCCTATGGGTCGTTTGTTGTCGTGGGCTGGGGGTACTGAGAAGTGAGCTGCGATATCCCTAAAGCAGGAGGTGTGGATTGAGCTTATTTCCTGGTGGGGAGTTGCAGAACCTGCCTCTAGGCCCATTAGTGTGGATTTTAGGGTGTTATTGGCAGCGTTGATGAGTGCGGGCCGAGCCACGATCTTGTCCCATTTTAGGTGTCTTTTATTGTTGGCCAGGCTAATACCCTCGGGAGCTACTGCTGCGGAGTTAGACGTGGCTGGGAGATTACCTAGGGCTAATGTGTGGACAGAGAGAGGATTGTGATCACTTTCAGTTCTTTCGATGATCGTCATATCGATGACTAGAGGCCACAATCTTATATCGAATAGGCAATAATCGATTCTGCTGGTGTGGTTGGTTTTGTTGTACGTGTGACTACCATTGGTGTCTGAGTTGGTTCTGCCATTTAGCGCCCTGAGCCCAAACTCCATGGTCAGTGATTTGACCTGGATAGCGACCGACGTCCATCTCTTGATGGGTGGGATTGACAGGGCGGGGATAGACCAGGCTTGATCTTCCTCGCGGGTGGACCTAAGATCGTCCCAGTCAAGGGGTTCGAATGTGACGTTGAAGTCCCCAGCCACAATGGTTTTGTGATGGCGGGGATAATTTTGTAAGAGGGCTGCGAGGGCGCAGAGGGTTTTGGAGACTTGACCCCCCCTGACCCCTCGAGTGGAGATATTAAAGATGTTCACCACAGAGTCAGGCCCAAAGGATAGACGAAGGCCTAACAGGTCGGGAGAGACGGTAGGTAGCTGTGATATATGGCAGCTAGGTGATGTTTTGATCCAGATTGTCAGGCCCCCTGAGGGCCTGCCTCTCGTACTGGCCACAACGGGGATGTGAAAATTTGTGTAGCCTGTTCGGAAAAGTGGATCGAGTGACATATGTCGTGTTCGTCAATAAAGGAGCAGAAGGATGGAAGGGAGAGAATAGATTTCAGACCTGCCACGTTCCATGAAACAAGTCGTACCCCAGATTGTGGCTGAATTATCTTGTCTGAATGCCTGGGGTTTGTAAGGTTGGCTGTCAGGGGTTGGTCTGACAGATGTGGTTGAGTGAGCAGAGATGGGTTGGTGCCAATGTTTGCCCGTGAGGCTTGCGGTGGTTGGTGATGTTCCTCTGTTGGAACTGGCCTGGTTCTGGTCCAGGAAGTGCGTGCAGGCCTAGGCAGCAGCACTCGGTTTGGTGGGCAGTATGCCTGCAAGATGGGAGGAGCATCGTTGTCATGATTGTTCAGTGGACCGGAAGTGGTCTCGGTGTCATGGGTAGGGGAGAGAATACATGGACAAGCAGTGGTGGGGTAAAAGAAGGATCTGCGGGTGATAGATGTTAGAAGGTTGCAAGGTTTGCCTGCACAGATTTTAGGGGAGGCTATGAGTCAATCATATTTACCAAGAGAGGATAGGTTTACTGCTGGGTGATAACTCGAGCACTCCTCGTGGAGCGTGGGTGGCTTGGGGTGTTTGAACTGGATGCGTGAGTGTGCTGGTGGGCTTGTTCTTGCCTCTAGGGCCACCAAATTGTTTACCATGGTCCTGTTCTTGAGTGTCAGTTTTAGGATATCAAAGTGAGTTCCCGGGTCTGGCCGTCGTACTACATTAATTAGGTCCTCGCGTATTATGGATCTGCAGCCTCTAACATGGCGAATCCAGTGGATTGCCTTGTTTTTGATAGAGTCTGCCCCTTCCTTGCATGTCATTGTGGTTAACTTGGGAACGTTAACCATTAGAACTATATTACCTAAATGTGACTGATCAGTGGCCGGTTGTGCAGAGTATTTTGAGGCAGTATTGCTCGTGGGTTTGGGGGTTTTATGATAGATGTCTAGTGGGTTTCCTATGCCTGAATTGTAGAAAGAGGGTGTCTGGTGAGAGTTCGTGGTCTTTTCTCTGATGGGGTGAGGACTGACGTAGCTAGAAACTGAGGAGTTGGGCGGGTTTGTTGTGATGCCTGATAGGATTGGGTTTTGGGCAAGGTTAGTGGTGATCGTGTTGTTTGCGTGGGTTAGCTGTTTTACTATTGCAAGTAGGGAGTTAACCATATGCTTGAGTTCTGTGACCTCCTTCCTTAGTAGTTGTATGCATTCAATATGCTGTGGGGTTACATGAGGAAAGTGCACATTGGTTGCTGCTGGCCCATCTGCCAGGGTGTCTGGGTTGGTGTCGTCATGTGATTCAGGGATGTTGGTTAGGGGATTGAAACGGTTACTGAGCTGGATGGAGTCATTGGTGGCAAGTGGTGGGTCTTCTGCTAGAGAGGGGGCGGTATGGGTGATAACATTCCTACTTTCGCCCACCCCTGTAGTATCAGTGACTTGTTGCCCACGTTTCACGAAAATCTCAGCGATTTTCATGGGGCCGTCCTTCCTGTTAATTGAAGGCCCCCCCCCCTCAGATTCAGTAGAAATAATTCCCTGGGGGCTAGTTAGTATTCCATTGCATTCGCCCAGGAGAGAGTCGATTCTATCCATAAAGCAGTTGCTAGCTGCATGCTTGTGCCTTTTTCGCTTGGCTTTTAGCACTACCCCGGCCCCTGCCTCTATTGCTTTCCTTTTGCCCATCTGGTGTTGGTGTAGGTGCAAGGTTGAACGATAGGGTGTCAGATTTAGTGGAGCAGCTGACTGGGGACACGGAGTTGCCAATAGCAAATGGGACTAAGTCCAATATGGCCTTCTTGGGTGATAGATGTCAGGGGGGTGGCCCAGCCCAGCCTCTGTCGGCCGCTGACGGGCGCAGGACGGGCCCGCACTTGAGCCGGGGTTCGCCCGGGCGCCGCCCGCGCGCGTCCCGCAATGGTGGGAGCTCGAAAGTGTTTTTAAAGGGCTCCTGCCCCTCCTCTGGCCTCACAGCGCTTCCCGCGACAGCGCGAAAGTGTTTTTAAAGGGCTCCTGCCCCTCCTCTGGCCTCACAGTGCTTCCCGCGACGGCGGGAGCGCGATAACGATTTAAAGGGCTCCTGCCCCTCCTCTGGCCTCACAGCGCTTCCCGCGACGGCGGGAGCGCGAAAGTGTTTTTAAAGGGCTCCTGCCCCTCCTCTGGCCTCACAGCGCTTCCCGCGACGGCGGGAGCGCGAAAGTGTTTTTAAAGGGCTCCTGCCCCTCCTCTGGCCTCACAGGGCTTCCCGCGACGGAGGGAGCGCGAAAAGTGTTTTTAAAGGGCTCCTGCCCCTCCTCTGGCCTCACAGCGCTGCCCGCGACGGCGGGAGCGCGATAATGATTTAAAGGGCTCCTGCCCCTCCTCTGGCCTCACAGCGCTTCCCGGGACGGCGGGAGCGCGAAAGTGTTTTTAAAGGGCTCCTGCCCCTCCTCTGGCCTCACAGCGCTTCCCGCGACGGCGGGAGCGCTATAATGATTTAAAGGGCTCCTGCCCCTCCTCTGGCCTCACAGCGCTTCCCGCGACGGCGGGAGCGCGATAACGATTTAAAGGGCTCCTGCCCCTCCTCTGGCCTCACAGCGCTTCCCGCGACGGCGGGAGCGCGAAAGTGTTTTTAAAGGGCTCCTGCCCCTCCTCTGGCCTCACAGCGCTTCCCGTGACGGCGGGAGCGCGATAACGATTTAAAGGGCTCCTGCCCCTCCTCTGGCCTCACAGCGCTTCCCGCGACGGCGGGAGCACGATAACGATTTAAAGGGCTCCTGCCCCTCCTCTGGCCTCACAGCGCTTCGTCTGCTTAATTCATACAGCAGAGGCCATATGTTCTAATTAACTTCATCAGCAGATAAATGATTACAGGGACGTTACAGTTAGGTTTAGAATTAACTTGCACAAAGCCAGGTGTTATAGTTAACGTCATTTCAAGTAACTATAACTCGTGCCCTAAGGCAACTATAACACGTGCCCTCACTATATACTGTTTTCTCATCAATATTTGTATTGCAAATGCTGCAGTGATAATAGCAAAGATGCCACAGAAAATGTAATCAATGATGTAATATGTGGGGTAATTAGCTGTGCATGGTGATGGTGCGAGGTTACCTTAGGGCATAAGTTATAGTTACTTGAAATAACTCTAACTAGAACAGCTGAATTTCAATGGTTTTGCGAGTGTAAATTCATACCCTAACTATAATGTCTTGTAACCTTTGGCTTTTCAGTGAATTCCTATGGTTTTTTAATGCAGTGGGAGGTTGGTGGCACAGCCTGGGCTGTGGCCAGGCCCTGTGGCCAACCCCCTGCATGCATCCAGACCAACTCCGCTTGTGGTCCCCCTTCTATTATGCAAATAATCCCCAGGGTGGTGTTCGTCCCCAAGGGTAAAACGGCCCTTGCGGAGGGTCGCTGCATGCGCCTCTTTCCCATTTCAAAAAAATTAAAGCATGCCCCTGGGATTTAGCCCACCCGGCACATGGCCAGGCCCTGTGACCAACCTCCCATAGGCATCTAACTTCGCACCACACACAGCCTAGACACACTAGGTTGGGGTTGAGGCTTAATTTCTTGGAAATGTGCATTGGTACCAGAATGCATGCTGACCTGCTAATTTACCCAAGAAGAGGCTACAGTTTTGTGCAAAATCTATGTCTGCCCCACATGGATTACTTTCTACTGGCTCATTAGTAAGTGCTACCTTATTGGGTAACTGTATAGTGCATATTCCACACTACAGCTGCATTAATGAATCCAAGGTAATGACTCCAGTGACCTTGCATGTCTGTAATGTGAGTGTTCCTCAAGTGTTCTCATACAGAAAGCTGCAATAACATGAATCTTCATGTACAGAACATGACAAGACTACAAAGAGTTGAATCACAAACAAATAAGGGTACTTCCTTTTAGTTATAGTAAGTGGTTCTTTGTTTGGTGGTGATGTACTCATTTTCCTCTGCATAAAAATGCATCTCTCAAATAAGTGGGAAAACGTGCTGAGGGGGCCTTTTTGTGTTCATCCTCCTAAAATAAGGTGGGGAGAAGTTGCACATATATGTGGCCAGCCAAATGGAAGGGGGGCTTTAAGGTTATTTTAATCTCCAAGGCACTGCAGGGGATGCCTCAAAGCCACAAAAGGTCCCTGCTGGCTCCCCAACTCCAGCGGTAGCCGGTTTTGCTCTTGCATGGAGGGAGCAGCTATAAATGCTGCTCCCTTCAGTCAGGAGCAACCCTTTCATCTGTTTTCCTGCCCACGTGACAGCAGGGCAGGAAAACAGATAAAGAGTCTGTTCCCAGCGAGCAGGAGCAGTTTTCCGGTTCCCATCCACTGGGAACGGACTTACAGTTTCCTCTCACTTGGTGGGAGCTGTCAAATCTCTTGCCAAGTGAAAGCAAACTGCTATCTCCTGAGGGGGAGACACCTCGGGAGATAGAGTGATGGCCCTGGGGGGTGGTGGTTCCCAGGGTCATTAGTGACTTCAGGAGGCTAACCAAGCAGCCCCCCTCCTTTCAATTTGCACGAGCCCCGTAGAGGTGGTGGTCCCTGAAGCTGCAGACAGTCCCGGAGGGGTGCCACGCAGGCTATATCCCTGTTTTCCTTTAGCCATACTACGCGGGGATGGTGGTTCCCAGGGTCAGATATAGCCCGGAAGGGGGCCGCACTGTCTCCTTCCCTCTTTATGAGTACTTTTGCGCCGCCTGGAGGTAGCGGTCCCTGGGGCAATTAGGAACTAAAAGGGGGATCCCACTTCATTTTTAAAATCAAAATCAATCCCGGGCAGGTTGTGGTCCCTTGATCCCTAAGGTAGGCCCATGTAGCCCCCTCCAAAAGAGAATTAAAGCCCCAGGGTGGTGGTGGACCCCGGGGCTTAATAGAGACTTAGGAGGGGGGCCCATGCACCCCTTCCTTTTTTTTCATAATGGCGAATGGCCCGAGACCTTGCCGACTAGAGAGCTATATTGGATAAGCGCGTGAGACAATGTTTGTTTCTTTAAAATTTTTACCGTATTCGCGGATCCTCTGTGAATTTCAGCAAAAAATTTACAAAATGTTTTTTTGCCCTGGTGGTTTCCCTTGGGAACCCAGCACCTGTGCTAAGGGGCTCAGGGTATTCCTACCCTGCCCCCTTTTCTTTTCTTTCTGATGGCCGTGCGTGGTGCTTGGTTGGCTGCTTAATGGGTTTTTTGCCGCAGGGCTGGCTGCAGGCACTGTTTATGAAACTTCATGATATTTTCCAAAAAAAGTGCTGTAGTTTGCCTAGTTCTTCATGGAAAGTTTTGCGGTGATCTGTCAACCAGGATCCGAAAAAAAAGGGGATCCCAAAACGCGTTTTCATCATGCAACGTGTATGGAGATTTTGCATTTTTTTAACATGACTACAGTCCAAACCACTGAACCTACAACAAATTCGGCAGAAATGTAGATCTTGGTGTGAAATTTAGTGTAAATCTGTTCAGTTGTCTGGAAGTTATGAAATAAATACAAATATCTAGGGAAGCTAATCCTTCGTGGGTCCCAGGGGAAAACAAGGTTCTGGTGGTCTAGCTGCACCTGACAAAAAAGTTGCAGTCACCATTTTCTTTCTAGCCTGGCTGGGGAGACAAAAAAAGGGGAAAAAGAAACCACATAAGCGGGCAGGATATAGGTATCCTGACCACTCGGACACATGGCGGGTCTGGGACCCCTCCTGGGCAAAAATTGCACAATTTTTTTTTTTCGGCTGAACTACAGATTCGCAAATCCATTGGGGGGCTTAGCGTGACCCCCAAGTAAATTTAAGATTGATCCGCAGATCCAAGGCAGACTTAAAACTATAAATACACCCATCCACACATGATACACCCGCCGTGTTTGGCCAAAGGCATGCAGAGGGTTGACTAAAGGGCCTGGCCCCATGGTGCATGGCAGTGATTGTATTAAGAAACAGCAAATATTTATTACTTTACATTTTTTTTAAACTAAGAAATTCACTGCGAAACAAAAGGTTAAAGTAACATTACAGTTACATGAGATTTTTAGTGACAAAACATTTTAAACATACAAAAACACTGAAATTTACCAGTTATAGTTAGCTCTTGTGCCCCCACCATGCACAGATTCTCATCAATAATTTTGTTGCAAATGTGGCAGTGATATTATCAATGATGTTGCAGAAGATGTCATGAATGATGCAGTATGTGGGGTGATTAGCAGTGGATGGTGAGAGTTATAGTTACCTTAGGGCACGAGTTAAAGGTACCAGAGCTAACTTTAACTGATTGGCCACAGGGCCTGGCCTATGGCCAACCTCAAAACAGGCAGCCTTGCAGCACATGGGCTTTGGTCGTGCGGAGTGGGCTTTGCCCGTGCACAGTCGGCTTTGGCCACAAAGTCTGGCCTGCACCCATTCCCTGTGTCCAACCCTTGCAAGGAGCCAGTCCCACCCCTAGCACGACCTTTGGCTGTGTGGCGAAGGGACTGGCTACAGGGCCTGGCCTAAAGCCAAGCCCTATGTCCAACCTCCGCAGACTGCAATTCCCACACTAGGTTGGGCCAAAAGTTGCCCCTGGGCCCCATCCCCCAGGGCCCACTCTCATTAAAATGGGGAGGGGTGCAGCACGGCCCTCCTCCCTGAGCCATTTTTGTCTCCGGAGACCCCATCTCCCAGGGCCAAATCCATAATTAAGGGGAGGGGATTATGTGTGGTCCCCCTCACTGGCCATTCATGGGCCCCAGGGACACCATCCCCTGGGTCACCATGTGAGTGTCCCAGTGCACACCAGGGTACCAACAAACCTCAAGTTGGGAGTCACAGGAAAAGCACAAGCCAGTTCCCTGCATAGTGTGGGAGTCGGCATTGCTCCTGCCAGAAGGGGGCAGTTATTTATGCTTGCTCCTTCTGGACAGGAACAATGTCTGTTCTGTTTCCCTGATTGCAGGAGTGCAAGCAGAGAAACTGAAGTGTGCTCCCACCCAGCATGAGCAAGTTTAAAGCTCTTGCCGATTGGGATCTGACGTGCCTTCCCTGCCCAGCAGGAGCAAACATATGTTTGCTGGTAGGGAAAGTACTCTGTCCCGGACGGAGGCTCCCTGAGACAGAGTAATACAGCCAGCCCCAGGGTCCCTGGATCCTTTGTAGGCTTGAGGAGTGGGGCGCACAGCCCCCTGCCTTTTAATGTAAGTTCGGCCCCGGGTGTGGGTTTCCAGGGGTCTACAAAGGACCTGCATGGCCCCCCTCCCCTACTATTAACCAATTGGCCCCTGGGGAGGGGATTCCCTGGGCCTTTAAAGGCCCTCCCCTTTTCAGTACATATCAGCCCCAGGGAATGTTGTCCCTGAGGCCTGTTAGAGTCTTTGGGAGGGGCCCCATCCTCTTTACAAAAATGATGGCATGAGGAATGGGGTTCCCAGGGCCTTTTTAGGCTTGAGGAACGGAGACTGCGTTTTGCTCTCCTCCCCTTTTTAGTGCATTTAAGGCCTCAAAATGGGGTCCCCGGGCCCTCTTAGAGGCGTGGAAAGGGGGACCTTGCACCCCCTCCCCTAAAATCACCTTTGCATCACTTCCTTGTGCCCTAGCCCATCCCAAATTTTTTATACCACAGATTTGCAGACGCTCCACAAATTCACTGCAAAATTAAACAAAAAATGCTTTTGTCCCCTGGAATCCACCACCAGACCAGGGAATCAAGGTAGCCCTACATTGTCTTATATGTCCTTTTTTGCTTTTTTTAAGCAGTCGGACTGAGTCTTGAGTCCTAACATGGCTGCCACTACTTCCTGGTTGATGTGGTGGCAGCCAATCAGATCTCAGCAGGAGATGTCTCGGTCCATGAAGCCTCTGTGGTGTGAAACATACAAAGTGATTGAGCAATAATTGCTCACAAACGTCTAAATGGATATACACTAAATCACAAAAAGCACTCTTTCATAACCAAGATCTATCTTTCTGTCAAATTTGGTGTATATCGGTTTAGCAGTTTGAGCTGTAGCTGTGTCTGAAATTGCTATGGAAAAATTAATGGGGAAAACGCGTTTTGGGACAACCTTTTTTCCTCTGTACCCGCTTAATGGATCACCCCGAAAATTTCCATGTTGCAAACTAGTCAATAAGTAGCAATTATTTGGAATGTTTCATGGTGATTCATCAATTAGTGCCAAAGGTATTAGCAACACAACAATCTCCTGCAGCTAGTCAAGTAAAATGGTATATGGTACTGTATCATTTTGAATGCCTTCTTAGCACTGCTATAATAGCACTGACAGCAGAGGTGCTCCAACCTTTTGTAGCCCAAGTTGGTCTCTCTTTTTTTCTTTTCCTCAAAATCTTTTTTATTGAAATATCATGAAGCATGGCAGGCAACACATAGCCCAGTATTCAAAGCATGGAGTACAAATGTGGATTTGGATCAGACTGAACATACGGAAACAGATATTCAATTTTCCAATTTAATGAAGAACCCCCTGCACCATTCACCCATACCCTTCCTTCCCACAAACATCCAATACACTTATTCCCACAGATGCTCATTCCTCACTACGCACAAGGTTTAGCCCCGCTGTCCCGAGACTCTCCAATGAATCGAAACTATGCAGACCCTCTTCAGTTATGGCATCAAAGAACCTCTTCACTACATTAGGGGAAGTAAATGGAATGATCTGGGACAGCCCAGACCGGACTCGGCGTCTGGTAAATATTCATCCAGAACCTGCCAGTGAGTGTCAAATACATGTCCCATTTTGTGTAGTCCCCAAGTAAATTTCTCAAAGGCCAACGAGGCCCACAACTTGCTCGCCCATTTGGGTATTGTGAGTATCCTTGTTTTTTAATATCTCTGTGCTATCAGCAGTTTTGCTGCCAGCAGCATATTGAAGATTATTCTCCAATCTACAATCATCATTTGATCATAACTCAGAGGGCGAACGTGGCCTCTATTAAGGTTGGCAAATACAGGGGCAGCAGAGAGAATGGATCTTCTATTATTCAGACTCTTGCTCGGTGGAACAATGTCATGGGCTTTCTGTATCCACTCAATGTAATTAGAATATCCAACTACTGGTGACTGCTGGAAATTATTGAGAGAAGAGTCCCTGAGACTGAGACCAAGATCTGAAATTGTAAGTTTTTCCATGGATGTTTCTTTTGTGTTTTGTATAAAGGCGTCTTCACATCTGTCACCCTGTGAACCAATTTAATTAGAAAAGTGATCAGAAAGTGATCTTAATACCAATGGGGTGCTCTCCATAAAGTGAGCACGGTTTTCTTGTCCAAACATTGTCTAATAAGCAGGCGTTTATGTGAGTAGTGCCCTTGAATAGCCCTTGACTATTTATTAGAACATTTCTAAGGGTTCAAGTACAGTAAGATGGCCTGGTGTCCATGGACCCCCACACTAATCAAAGGCACACAGGGCTTTATATATTGACGTACATATTGTACCGGCGGTACATCTTCCATGATCACCTCACTTGTATAGGTGAAATATCCTTGCATGACACGTAATCTTCAAACTTATTCCACTGAATACTTTTCCCAAAAAAAGCTTTTGGTGGGCTAACAATACTGTTAAAATGACAAAAAGTAATTTTTTGAGAATTTTTAAAATTCTACTTTTTTCAAGTGTTAATTGGAGGAAAATATTTGACGATTTGGTATACTGTGTTGCGGAATTCTTAGGTCAGGCACGCCTTTCAAAGCCCAAAATGTGCCACATGTGTGTAATCTCTGTCATAAACAGATAAATGACGACAAAATCCAAAGAGAGAGGATGGTTCATGCGTCGAGAAGAACGTTATATATCAGGTTAGGAGGACAAGTGCCTGTAATCGATCTACGCATGCAAGACTTGATGAGATGCCTAACTACTGTGCACCTTTAATTTACGAATCATATTTATAGGAATTGCTTGTCCATATATGTATTATTTGACAGTTGATGAAATAAAATAAGCAGGCTGAATTTGATTTTGATGCCGGTGGGATCTTGAACTGGATTCGGTAATAGTATCTTAACCAATTGCTAATGTATTTGATTTCACTTCTGTTTTGTTAATCTTGTATGTTTATCATTGATATTATTCACAATTTGAAATTATCACATTTTAAAGATAATAAGTACAGAGTACATCAACTGTGAAAAATCAGGGGAAAATGGTTAAAAACAACGAATCGGAAAAAAGTATGTACTTGGTGTTAGCCAACTGACCTAAACTTGTATTTCAATGACAGACATTGTTGACATTGCAATATATTTGTAGGCAGAAAAGGTAAAATATTACAGGATAAATATATATAATTTTTTGTTACTGCAATCCTACACCCAGTTTTCATTTCTTGACCGATAAACAAGAAGAATTGATTTATTATCTGTTAGAAGATCAAATATTTAGGGGAATACAGAGGTAAATTATATTTCGGAAAGAAAGTGCAAATCATGTCTTTGTTCCTCAGTGACACCAGAGAAAGCTGTGAAACGAATATTTGTTTTAGTTGTGTATCATAAAGTGAAATTTTTCAGAAAGCGGAACAGATCGCAGAGGATGGGCATGGATTAATTCACAAATTTTACTTTGGGCAGATATTTGCAATGATGTCATGAAAAACAGTGGGCATTTGACAATTTTACTTTCTCAGGACACACACGATTTCCACAATCAAGTCTATCAGTGTACTACGCCCATTTGCATTCGTAGATAGCCTAAAAGTGGAGTATATATTTGTGTAGTAGTTGACTTGGCAATCATGCTTGCTGTCCAATATTAGCATCTTGTTCTAGTAAAGGCATTACCTATATCAGTGATGTAGCTACTTCAGAGCCATATGGGCTCACTGGGCTGCATCTGTGGACAACTTCCACGTAAAATTGTATTAGAATACTGCATAAGCAGGCACCCTCTGCCACTGGCCTCATTAATATTTAAAACTTGTGGTATTGGGGAACCCTGAGTAATCTTAAATGTGAGATTACCCAATGTATATCAAAGTTGCCAGATTTATTAGGCTATATCTCTTTCCAAGCCTGCAAGCTTGTCGCCAAGATGAAGAGACTGGCAGTATCTAAAACAGCCATCATGGCTTATAGAAAGTTGACTGACACATGCTTTCTATCTAGAACACGAAGCTTACGAAACACGTCTAGGAGCACCATCAATAGACCATTCAAAGGAAGACATATGTGATAGTTAGAACCCAAAAGCAGATCCACCTCAATGTACATCTTAAACTGCTAGTGTTCTCGCCCAAGGCTGCGGGAGATGGGCTGGAGCCTCCCCACCACTGCCAGCTCCACCAGCAGCACCACCACTGCCACCACTGAGCAGCCATCACCGCTGGCAGACAGTGTGTAGTCCTGCGTCCATGGGCTGTTGTGTGGCCTGGCCCCATCAAATCCTGTGGGTCTGACACCCAGGTGAAAGACTGTGACCTTGCACTCCGCAAGATCTGCATCACAGGGTACAATGCCCCCTCCAAAACCAGTGAAGAAGTCATCCACTCACCCCATCCTCCCCAGGATGAAGCTCACTGGGCACAATGCCCTCTCCGGAACCAGTGGAAGAAGCCATCCACTCACCCCATCCTCTACAGGATAAAGCTCACTGGGTCCAATGCCCCCTTCAGAACCAGTGGAAGAAGCCATACACTCACCACATCCTGCCCAGGATGAAGCTCACTGGGCACAATGCCCCCTCCAGAACCAGTGGAGAAGCCATCCACTCACCCCATCCTCCCCAGTGTGAAGTTCACTGGGCACAATGCCCCCTCCAGAACCAGTGGAAGAAGACATCCAGTCACTCCATCCTACCCAGGGTGAAGCTCACTAGGCACAATACCCCCTCTAGAACCAGTGGAAGAAGCTATCCAGTCACCCCATCCTCCCCAGGATGAAGCTCACTGGGCACAATGCCCCCTCCAGAACCAGTGGAAGAAGCCATCCACTCACCCCATCCTCAACAGGATGAAGCTCACTGAGCACAATGTCCTCTCCAGAACCAGTGGAAGAAGTCACCCACTTGAGAGACTGTGGCCTTGCCCTCGCCAGGACCAAGCCGTGGGCAAGTCACCCACTTGGGAGACTGTGGCCTTGCACTCCCCAGGACCAAGCAGTGGGCAAGTCACCCACTTGAGAGACTGTGGCCTTGCACTACCCAGGACAGAGCACAGGGCATGTTGCCCCCTCCAGAGCCAGTGGACAAGTCACCCACTTGAGAGACTGTGTCCTTGCACTACCCAGGACAAAGCACAGGGCATGTTGCCCCCTCCAGGACCAGTGGCGTTGTACCATCTTCCCGCTGAGGTTCCCCCCATTCCCCATCCCCCTGATGCCCCTGCAGTGTTCTCTCCATGTTGTTGCCGGAGTAAGGTGGGGCCTTGAACTATGTGATGTGGCCCTGTGGCCCATGGACATTGAGGACTGGGCAGTGTCCCAACATTTGTAAATATGTATATACTTTTTGATTTGGATGCACGTATTTATAGTATTTTATCTTATTACACTCACTTTAATCAATTCCTTTTGTCTTTGCATTATTCCTGAGGGATACGCGGTGTATATGTAATGTTACTGCATCTGGTTATGTGTATGGTGTTGGGGGTGTGGGTGGGGGTGTCGCGTGTGTGTCACTCTCTTTTTCCTCCCCACCTCCCATGTCTGCTAGTCAGCAATACACACCGTGTTCATCTTCACCGGCATTGGTGTTCGTAATGGAGCAGAAGGTAGAAGAGCATGGGTAAGACATGCAACTCGGGCTCCATGGTGGCGTGGTTCTTCCCTGAGTCTCCACAGGTGAGAACTTTCCCTTCTGTTTTCTGTTTCCGCCAGGCTTTTGATGTTGTTGGTACCGCCCCAGAAAAGGTGGTGGATTGGTGTGTCATAATACAGATGGTGCAGAACATTGTCTTCCGCCTGGCTGTAGGCGGTTACCGCCGTGGTGCCTGTTGGTTTCACCCTGGAGGTCGGTGTGTTAAAGTGGCTGTCTGTCTGAGCGGTTTCTGCGGTGGTCATAATTTCATATTTATTACCGCCGGCCTGTTGGCGGTATTACCGCCACTTTGTCACCGACCGCCAGGGTCGTAATGAGTGTCATAATAATTATGCATTTTATGCCATTATAATATTTTTATGCTTTAACATTCTACTTTTTTGACACAATGCTGTGTGTTTCAAACAAAGGCTATGACTCTTATTTCCAAGAAAGCAGAACTTAATGTCTGCTTTTTAAGGCATTTTTGCATTGGTTTACTTCAGACTTTTCTGACGTAATGAATGAGCTGCAGGCAGCAAGCTCGGAAACAGAGAGGCAAACACTACCCACTGTTTCTGAGCTGTGTTGTCTCCAGCTTATTTACTAACTCAGGGAACACCTGAGTAAAATATACACACTCTAAACACTAGAAGATTACAAGCCTCGGCAAAGCCAATAAATCTGGGTTTAATTTGTAAATGTATACAGTAGCCAGAAGGTGTGTGCAGTTCTGAAAAACTGATCCAAGCTATCTATTTTGATAGATTGGTTGGAATGAGATAATCAAAGGCAACTTAGCTGTGGAGCACGATCCCTCACCCATCAATTGGTGGTATGCTTCATCATCGGGCTGTGCCCCTCAGGCTGGTGCTGCAATACCCACTAGGCTCTGCCTGGGGACACTTTGCTGGAGTTCATTTAAAAATAGCCTAGGAGTCTGGAGTGACAGACTCTCCCTTAAAAATGTTAGAGGGGGGAGTGCATATGCAAAGTAGTTTGGCTAAAAATGGGTGAAGGAAAAAGATTAAAATGAACTAAAAAAAACAAAACAGAAAGACCTTTAGTTTCAGGGAGCCTTTGTTAAGATAAAAAATTGTGAGGACCTCTTGGGGAGTAATGCTCCCAGAGATAAAAAATTGGCCAACATGTTTATTGCCTAATCTTGACCCATACAGGATCAGTGGCAATTTTTCAGGAGCACCATTACTTGCATAATCTACATGAGAGGGTCGCTTAATCAGCAAGCGTACAAAAGCCAACCTTTGTTGACCCATAACTGGTGCTGAAATAAATCAAACTCTGCTTAGTACAAGCTTCTTGTTGCCCATACTCTGGGAATCAATATGTGTGCAATGTATGCCCCAAATCTTAGAAGGAAACAAGTTCCTTATGAACTCATGGGAAGAGGTATCTAATGCTGGCCACTTGTTTATTGTGTTGTCCCCATCTTTAGCCTACTCACCTCTATGGTCCCAAATACCAAACTCATACTTTGTATGTACATTTTTTTCTCCCCAAGTTTTTTGAGGCTATGAGTCTGACACTCCAGACTCCTATGTTATTTGAAAAAGAACTCTGGCAAAGAGCCCCTGTGCAAGGCCCATAGGGGGCACTGAAGTACCAGGTTGAGGAGGAGCACAGCCCAATAATGAAGCATGCCAATTGATAAGTGAGGGGTCATGCTCCGTAACTAAGTTGCTTTGATGAGACTTTGATGAGATCATTTTAACCAATCTATCAAAATAGATAGCTTGGACCAGTTTTCTGGATCTCCACATTAAATTTTTGGTACTGTTCTAAGAGGAATGACGTGCTGGATCTCTTACCATCTTTATACATTTAGGGGCATAGTTATACTTTGTGGTGCAAAACTGCACTAACGCAGTTTTGCATCAAAATGTTTTGCACCGGCTTGCACCATTCTTGAGCACCAGCCAAACACCATATTTATGGAATGGTGGAACCCAGTGCAAAGGGTAGGCTAGCATAAAAAAAAAAATGTTAGCCGGGTGGGGGTGGCAGTATGAGAAAAGGGGGTTTTGCACCAAAAAATGACATTAGGCAGGTTAGAGTAAAAAGAAAAAAAAAAATCTAACCAGCCTAGTGTAATTTTCTGACGCAAAACCATCCACACCACATGACTCCTGTCTTAGAGAAGGCAGGAGTCATTCCCACCACCCCAGTGGCCAGCACAGGGGACTAGGGTCCCTTGAGCATGGCCATTGTACCCAGTGCCATGTAGGGGGACCCATTTCAGGGCCCCCAATGGCACTTTAAAAAAAACAAAATACTTACCTGTACTAATCTATACTTACCTGGGATGAGGTCCCCCATCCTCCACTGTCCCTCTGGTGTGGGTGGGGGTGTCCCTGGGGCCTGGGGAGGGCAACTGTGGGCTTATTCCATGGTGTTCCACCATGGAAATAGGCCCACAGGTCCCCTAACGCCTGCCCTGACCCAGGCGTTTAATAATGGTGCAAAGCAAACTTTGCACCATTATTTGACCCCTCCTCCCCGTGCCTGATTTTAGCATGGGGGATAAATATGGTGCTAAGGCCATAGAGTCATTTTTTTGCACGGAAATGCCTACCTTGCACCCCATTGACGCCAGGTAGGTTTACACGTTCAAAAAATGGCTTTAACTCCATAACTTTGGTGCTAGACGGGTCTACCGCCTAAGTATAAACATGGAGTTAGTTTTGCACCGAATTTGCGTTAAACAAATTATGCAAATTTGGCGCAAAACAAGTATAAATATGCCCATTAGTATTACAAATGTATGCAGTGTCAGCACATTGGAGTGATACAAAAGAGAGGGAGCCAACAGGACCAGACAGGGAGAACCTCAGCTGTAAAATAGTACCTCTTGCAACTCAGTGCAAACAATCGAGGAGGAAGGGTACACCGAACCAGACAATAGCATTAGGTGACAAATGCAGGCACCAGTGGGCAGCGCCAAGACGTGATGTCAAATTCTCAAACCAGAGGCAAAAAGCAGCTGGTTAAAGAAAACCAATGTGTACCCAAAGCCCACTGCATTCATATTGTAGGCAACAGGGATTCTTGACACCTCAGCTGTCAAAAACCTAGACCTAGACAGCACAGCTTTTCAAGATAAGTCCCTCGAGTCCTGTGGGAGAGATATTAGCAGGATATCTGTGCATCTTCCTCCGTGAATGAGGGAATCGCACGCACAAGCTCTGGCCACAACCTTGGCTCAGCATGGTATGAATATAACATGTCACTTCTGCCGCAGCAATGATGATGGTGAAAATTACATCGCCATATTGGCGTGACTGCTCCCATTGTGATCTATGGCACAGAATATATTTAGAAGCATTCAGAAATGAAGAGGGCAGAAGAGGTTTTTAAGAAAGATAAAAAATATACATTCATTTAAATTAAAGTGTTTATACACCAGTAATTGCGGAAGTGAAGTGATAATGGCTTTCCCATCATGGCTATTGTTAACATCAGTGATATTTGTTATTCAAGTAACAAACATCTATTTTCCCAAAACAAAACAAGAATCATTTTCTTTTTAAAACTACAAATAAAACGTGCTCTCTTTATCTACAGTGGGTTCCTGGTTGCACAGAGTTTTCAAGGGCGGCTCTTCTAATCTAGCGAAAGATGAAAATATTTTTTGAGCTGTATGAAAATATGTTGCCCTCGTCCTACGTATCTTGGTGGGAGGTTTGAACCTCTCCTCCAATATTCCCACACATTTTTTAAACTGTGCTTCTAAATAGCTTTCTGCTGGTGGGAGGAAAAGACTGAGATTACAGATGGCCACGGTGGTGGAGAGTACAATATCTGGAGCCTCTGTGTAAATATATGTATGCATACATATAGCACTCTAAATGTTTTCAAGTCATTTCAATCCTTCTGTATCAGGACATCACTATGTATATGGTTGGGTGAGAATCGTGCAAAAAGAGGACCATTTCTCAGCTGGTTTTACGCTGAGATCCCTCCCAAACCCTCATTAAATATCTCACCCCAAATCATTCACGCACTTTTCAATAGACCTGGTCAGGGATAGGCTAATGGAGGAATGTATGTTCTTAGACTGTCCTCCAAGTGCCCCTGGCTGAATGTTCCTGGTCAAACGGCTCATCAATTGCCGTTGACAGATGTCAGCCAAAGAGCCACAGCAAGCTCATGAAGAGGCCCTAAATGCTCTGACCGTGCCTGTGAAGGGTTGGTAGATGCTGCAGCACTTTGGTGTCCTTCTAAACTCAGTGTTAGGGACACTTTTAGGTCTCACATGAGACAGTGCAGATGCTGTTGCTCACAAAGATCTTTTGTAACTTAAAAAACAACTAAAAAGGGCTTTTGGCCTGTCCCTTACTTACCATTAGTTGGTGAATTTTCCTTGTGTTGGCCACACAAGGAAAGTTCTAGTCTGGAAATAAGGCTAAGGGGTTTTATTACAAACGCAGACTCTAAATCATGAAGACAATTCTCAAGACAAAGTTAAAAAGGTACATAATCACCATTGGTTGGCCAAGGCGACTGAAAAGATTCAAACAAACTAACTTCAAAAGGACTAAACATTCAACAATGAGAATATAAAACAGAAACAAAATAAGTTGGAGTAAAGAAAACAAGTGCTGTACTTACCATTAGTTGGTGTCACTGTCACTCTTGTATTCTTTCTTTTCGTTGGTGAGCGCCTTTCAGTTTCTATCTGTGTATTTGTTTCTTCCCTGAAGCATGGACCAAGTACTAATTGATTTCTTGATTAGTGTCCCTCCACACTGCTTAGCTTTGAATTGTGTCCCTTTCTTTTGCTTTATTTGCAAGACAACTTGATCATTGTTTTGTTTTAGCTTGCAAGACAATTTTATCATGGGTTGTGAGAACTTTGTAGCATCACACTTAGCTCCCTTTGCCGCTTTCCACCATCAAACCCTGAAAACACCTTTACCTTCTTCTACCCATCCATGAATCCTAAAATCACCATTGCAACTGCTTTTCCTCTGCCCAGCCCTGCACCCTAAAATCACATTTTCTCCCTTTTAACTCGACCCACCTATGCATCCTATAATCATCCTTACCTCCCTTTACCACCTTTAATGGTGGTTGTTTACATCCCTCCCACTCCTTAAACAATGTTCTGCCTTCACCCTAGCACCCTTAAATGATTTGAGGGCACTGTCAGCTGTTTTATTCTCTTCAGTACTTTTGGCACTCACTTTCACCTCTTTGACAGTTTGCCCCCTACCTCCCTCGCAGAGCATTTATTTCAGGTCTCACCTGAGACATTGCATGACCTGTTGCTTGGGAGACATTTTGTTTGTTTACAAGGGGCGTAGTGCCTGTCCATTGCTTACCATTGGTTGGCTGCATCATCACTCTCATTTTTTTGCTTCTCTTGGGTCAGCAACTGCTGGTTTCACCTCCTCTTCCTGTGTTTGTTCCTCCCCTGGAACCTGGCCCAAGTACTACTTCCTTTGCCCAGTGTCCTTCCACTGC
Organism: Pleurodeles waltl; assembly: GCF_031143425.1. Lineage (NCBI taxonomy): Eukaryota > Metazoa > Chordata > Amphibia > Caudata > Salamandridae > Pleurodeles > Pleurodeles waltl. The sequence continues at coordinate 719,214,868 of NC_090445.1, read as the reverse complement.
TCACTGATTTTTTTCCTTTAACTTGCACTCATTCCCCCCGTATTGTTTCTTAACCTACCCTATGCCCTCTTCTATGCATTGTTGCTTGTCAGATCTACAATGGCACCTTGTCTGTTGTTGCTTGTCCCATTTGTCCAGCAACCCCTTCCTTTTCCCCTTCATTGCTTGTCCTGTTCGATCCCACCAGAAAGAAGAATGCCCAGAAGTTGAACCAATGGGTTTCAAGATGATACAGAGATGCAGATGGTGCTGAGCTGCCTGCTTATACATTTTTGGTGCTGTCTTTATGCTGGCCACAAGGCAAACTTCAGCTTGGAGGTAAGATGATTCAAAAAGTGAGGTATTTTTACCTGAAGGCTTTTTATTTATTTAAGAGTTTCAGACATTGTAGTCATGCCATGATCTTCCTTGCTTTCGACATCTTCAAACCACTTTAAGTAGTTTGCAGCCCTTGCACCCAATTATGCATGGCAGCTATAATTTATTTTTATTGTTAATGCTTAATTTTTGTTTTGCCCTGCAACCTCAACCTTTTGCTCACATTTCTTGCACCAGTTAAAATAAATTGATGGATAAATGTGTATTTTAATTTCTTGTAGGTTTATGTTCACAGATAAGGTGTTATTGTCATTTGTTCCAGAAAACGTTTTTTTTTGTGAAGTCGGACCAAAACCCCAAACTAAGAAGCCTGATCACCTCTTTTTGTGGTCAGTACTGGCCTCTTTTTCTGACTTTTAGCCATGCTGCTCTGCAGCTGTGTTGCTGTACAACACAGCATAATACATTGACAAAGCCAATGGCTCTTGCATAAGTAAGAACTATTGTTTTGCCAATTCTAGTTTACTTATAGATATACTAATTAAGAAGGAATGTGAACACATGCAGCTTGGATCACGACCGTGAAGTCCTTAAGGCCACTGTCTCATCTCGCATTTGTCCTATTCACTTAATGGTCTGTCCACTCCTGAATAGGTGCATTTTGTGTCACATTGCATTGATTTGACTTAACACTTAGGTTCTATTCAGCTAATAGATATCAGTCCAACTTAGAGACTATAATCAACTGTTAGCTTCAAAGGCCACACTAAAGCAAGAGCAATATTGACCCCTTTGTGTCTCACTGTGGTCACTTCCAAACCTGAAAACACTCACCAGCTAAAGGTGGCATCTATATATTCAGACTCAAAAATTCATCAGCACCTTGTAAAATGAAAAAAGTGCAAAATTCACATTGATAAGGACTTAGGCCCTGATTACAAGTGTAGTGGCCCTTAGACCGCCACACTTGCGGTGGCAGTTGGACAGCTTTGGTTGTGGCGGCTGATCGGTCATCCCGTCCATTGAACTCGTAATCAGGCCATTAATGTTTAAAAATTAAACTGCTGCCCGCCACAGAGGGAGCTCCCACATTGAGGAGCCCCCAGTCAGGCTAAGTCCACTACGCATATCTGAGAGACAGAAGAGTGTCAGATAACCCTCATCACTTTCTAGAAAGTGGCCCCATCATTTTGCATTAGCCTGCTTATTACAGATACAGTTTGAGACAGACAAAATCTACTTTCAAATCTAATTTGTCCCTTTACAGCTTGTGAAGTGATCTGCTGCATGTTGGCATTTTCCCTGGCTTAGATGGGCATCTGGCTGAGTTTTGCATCAAAGCTTTGCAGACAGTGAACATTACAGGGGTGCTGGTGCACCCTTCACTCTACAGTATTGCTGCCGGCTCGATTACAAGCTGGAGACAATGCTGTAGGCTGTTTCTCGCTAGGTCAGAGTTTCCGCCCATTCACCTCGCGGGAAACTCTTAATGGGGCTGGCGGGGAGGTAGCCAGTATGGCAGCAACCACCCCGTCAAAAGTTCATCTGCTGAACTCATAATCAGCCCCTTAGTGTTTATTTAACCGTTTTCAATGGTGGGTTTTTCTTCTCCAGTGCTAAGACTTTTTTTTTGCTATTTGGGGTAGTTCATGCTTAGGTCCCCGTAACTTTTTGTCCACATAAGGTATCCACACCAAATTTGCATCCTTTTTTCCAGCATCCTGGAGATTCTGAAGGTATCTAAGGTTTGTGGATTCTCCTGGAGGGGACCAAGAATTTAGCCAAAATACAGCTAAATTTTGCTTTATTTGGAAAAGTTGGAAAAAAGTGCTGCAGAAGAAAGCATCAGTTTTTTCCCTGCAAATGGCACCAACAAAGGGTTTGTGGTGGTAAAATCACCATCTTTCTAGCTTTCAGGAACAGGCAGATGAATCAGAAAAAAAACTTTTCTACACAGTTTAAGAACTTTATTGAGACATAGCACTTTTTCATTTATTTTGCGCTTTCAACATCTTTCCAGTTAGTGGTAGAAGTGAGGTAAAATCAATGGTGGATCCTTGAAAACTATACATTTCTGAAAAGTAAACAAAATTATGCGTTCAGCAAAGGGCCATTTCTATAGATCCTTCAAGGTTTTCTCAAAGAAAGTAACAGTTGAAATAAAAAAAATATATTAAGTTGAAAAAAACAGCCAATTGTGTCTACATTTTCATCTGTAACTTCTTCTAACTAGGGCAGATTTTCAAAAGCAATACACTGTTACGTCCACTGGGCCCTTCTAGTTTCAAAGATATATAGGGCTTGTAGGTTCACTCAGAAACCTAGGTACCTTGAGCGAATAACTGAGCCGCCCCTTGCGATGGGTTTTTATTGTCTACCGGGTGTACAGTAATTCATTTGATAAAATATAAAGAGTGAAAAATAGGTATCCAGGAAATCAATGTAATCCAAAATGGGCACAAAATATGTAGTTTAGAAGCAGTGGTTATTTGCACATCTCTGAACTGAACATAGCAGCATGTGAATTACAGGGCATTTCTCAAACTGACTTCTTTCTTACACACTGTCTTACATTTGGAATGTGCAAATGCAGAGAAAGACAATAGGTAATAGCACTTGTTCTACTATTCTGTGTTCCCCTAGGTCTCCCAATAAAAATGGTACCTCATTTGTGTGAGTAGGCCTAGTGCCCGTGACAGGACAGGGCCCACTACACAACGTGGCCACAGCACATTTTTCCACTAAAAACGTACCCTTTTTTTGTAATGTGCCTAGCTGTGGATTTTGGGCTTTAGTTTGCCCAGCACCTAGAGAAACCTAGCACACCTGTGCATATTTTAAAACTAGATACATAGTGGAATACAGGATGGGGTAACGTGAGTGGCTCTCACCAGGTTTTGTTACAAAGAATCCCTTGCAAACCTGACAATTTGTCTAGAAACAAAATTTCCTCACATTTCTGTGATGAAAAGTTCTGCAATCTGAGGTGAGACACAAATTTCCTACCACCCAGCACTCACCCAAGTCTTCCAATAAAAATGCTACCCCACCTGTGTGGGTGGGCTAAGTGCCCGTGACAGGCAAGGGCCCAAAAGCTGTTGTGGACACATCCAAATTATCTATCACAAAACTACCTGTTTTTGCAAGGGGGCACCTGCATTTTTGGTCCCGGGCTTGGCAGCCATTCTGGGAAACCAACCAAACACAGACATGTCTGTAAACTAGATACCTGGATGAGTTCAGGGAGTGTGGCTTGCATGGATCTCCCAATGTTTTCTTACCCTTAATCCACTGCAAACCTCAAATTTAGCTTAAAAAATCAAATTTTACTAACATTTCTATGTGGGATCACCACACCGGCACACATTTTCTACCACCCAGTGTCCCCCTTGATCTCCTGATAAACAATGATACCTCACTTGTGTAGATGGGCCAAGTACCTGTGACTGGGAAGTGCCAAAGACGTGTAGAAATTGCGGGGAAACCATAGCCGGTCCAAAAGGGCAGTTTTTGTTCATACATTTTTAAGCTGACTCTGCTTTAGGCACCCACACAAGTGGGGAAGAGTTCTTATCAGTACAGATGGGGCAATGCCAGGTGGTAGGAATTTGAGGATTCCTACAGATTCTGGAAGATTCTATTACAGAAATGTATAGAAAATTTGTGATTCCAGGCAAAGTTGGAGGTTTGCAGGGCATTATGGGTAAGAATATGGTGTGAGGTGCATGTCAAGCACACCACCCTGGACTCCCCCAGATGTTTAGTTTTCAGAAGTGTCTGGGTCTGGTAGGCTTTTCCAGGTGGCAGAGCACCCAAGTCCAAAAGCGCAGCCACTCACAATTGCAAGTGGGACGATACTGGGAGTTAGCCTAGCTCTCTTGGCCTATATGTAAAATCAAAACCCAAAAGAGTCAAATGTCCTCTTGCTTGTCATTGGGATGAGATGCTTTATTCCGAAGGGGAGTTAAAAAGACTGTTGCCCCCTTCAGTTGGGGTTATGCCCGTGGTGGTAGGCAGCCTCCACTCCTCTATTTAAAAAAAAAAAAAAATGAATCCCTGGTGCATAGTGGCCCGGGGGGGGGGGGGGTGGAGGGGGGGGGGGAAGAAAGACTGTGCCCATTCATTTTGAGGGAGTGGGGGCATTGCCATTCACATTCTGAGCAGCCCCTATCCCTACACTACCAAAACAAAATCCCTGATGCCTACAAGGCTTTCTGCACTCTTGGGGGGGGGGACGGATGTGGCCTACCTGCCCCAGGGAGGGACAGAAAGACTATACCAATATTTATTTGGAAGGAGTGGGGGCATTGCTATGCCCATTTTGGGCAGGCCCCATCCCTAGATGAATACAAAAAATCCCAGATTAATAAAAAAAAATCCCTTGTGCCTAGTAGTCTTTCTGCTCCCCTGGGAAGGCAGATCAGGAGCTATTGCCCTATATGTCCCCTATAGGGGGCAGAAATACTTATTATCACCAAAAACAGGGGGGCAGTACAAGCCCTTGCACAAGGGGCCACTCCCCCCTCCCTGGTGGTCAGTGTGTGGATCCTTGCTTGGGGATTACCCTCCTGCAGCAATCCCCAAACAGGGATACACTAGGGAGCGGTACTATTGGAAAATGGAGATTAAAAATGAGAAATTCTCCCCTTTCCAATGATTCCTCTCCCATCTGCCTTGGAGCTCGGGGGCTGAGAGAACCCCTGGACACCGGGGCAGTGAAAGTGAAATAAGCCAATCTGTTCAATTCACTTTCATTTTCAGTGAAATTACATTTCACGCTGATCGTCATTTCACTGAAAACCCAAAACAGCCTCCGGAGCTGGGAAAGCTATTCCCCAGCTCCTGAGGCTGTTTTGGCAGAATGGAAATCCCTCTGGTGATCACACCAGAGGGATTTCCTGTGCCATGTACGTGGACGGCTGGGAGCCTTCCTACGCACAAGAGCAATAGTGTTTTGGACAGCTCCCAGCCGTCCGACGCACAGAAGGAGTTAAAATTCCTGTTAAAAATATTGTTGTATACAATATCAATGTACATAATGTTGTTTTTCTATGTTATTGTATTGTTTTGCCTTAAATACATTTTTTTGTTTTAAATGGTTAAATATTTTAGAGGTGGGATGTTGTTTTTAGAAGCATGTGGGATGTGTAGTTTTTTAAATATATATATTTTTTAATTTTGCAATTTTTTAATTTTATAATAGAACATTACAGGTTTATTAAAAATGTATTTAAAGTATTTATTTACATTTGTTTTTTTTTGGTGTTCAATTATTATTATTTTTTAATGGGGGTGTATGGTTTGTAGAGGGAAGGATGGAGAGCATTTTATATAATAGCTTTTGTTGCTGTTTTAGAAGTTTTTAGAAATATAATTTCTTAAATAATATTATTTTTAAAGTGTCAATTTATTTGTATTGCTTGGTATTTACTTTTTCAGAAAGTAAATTTTTGTTATTTACATTTGTTTTTGCTTATCTTTCACATTTTTACTTTTGTTAAATTTTTACTTAAATTAATATATCTTTTCTTTTTTTAAATATTTTTCAATTTTCATTTAAGTGTGCTTATTTTTTAATTATTTGTAAGTTTAGCCAAATTGAAATATTGTGGATTTAATTCTGTTATTTTGTAGTAAATAACGTTATTTATATTTTGAAATAATTTACAATGTATGAATCTATTTAAAAAGTATTTACATTTATAATTATAAAATTACTAAATAAATCTTTTTTTTAGAAATTCTATTTCTTTTTTAAATGATTTATTTTTATATAATGTTGTTTAGATTGGAGTGGGGATAGTAAATCTATCCTCCTCCAGGTCCCACACTTTCCCCAATGTGGCTTAGAAATCAACTAGTAAACCTACCCCTTCAAAGTCCATACCTTTCCCCAGTGTGCCTTAGAGGGGGACTAGTAAATCTACACCCCTCAAAATCTAGTGCGTTCTTCAATGTGGCTTAAATTATAGTGGGAATATTAAATCTAACTTCCTGTCCGAAGTGCCAAAAAAACAAAGCCCAGGATCAAGAATTAAGTTGATCATGATCACTCTAAACTGCAGGAGGCTATGACCAAGCTCACAAGAAATTTCATATTCTTGCAAGAATGACAGCCATTTAGGGTGCTTCAGCTGTAAAAGCACCGCCTGCATGTTACATGTCGCCTATTATTCTTACCTATTATGATGGAGGGAGCATCACGTCTCTGCAGCCCCAGCTCCTGATGCTGCAGTGAGGTACTCCACCTGTTTTGAGTGCCCAGCAGTCTCTGACTTTATCCACAGTGAACATTGTCATCAGTATAGGGAAAGAAAGACGTAAAACAACATTAACCCAAGCAGCATCAGTCTATGCTTTCATTATAAGGTGCATGAGCATGCGAAGCAGAGAGTTGGACCTTACTGCAAAAGAATGTACTTAAAGGCAACACAGCGTTTAAGTTGCAATGAACCCATAAAGCAAGGGAAAGTTGAACTCGGTGAACATTCATTCTTGTCTAGGGTGGTAAAGAATAGTCAAAGAACTTGTTTACTTGAAATAACATCTAAAATTCTACAAGGAATGTGAAGTTTAAACACATTATTTGTGAACTCAATATATCAAAAGTAATTAGATGCTACAAACTTTGCTGAACGCATGAGTATAAATGTAGGAAACATACTTGTAGTGTCCTGCATAATTTAGAATTGAACCTTTATGGCTCCCAGAGGGCTCCATATCAGTGTGTGACATAATTGCTAGGATAGAATGCATGAGAGCTTACTTTAGAATGTGGGAGTTCACAGGTACACACAGAGGAATAAAGACGTGTGATTTACAGCTCCATGTGTGGCCTAGTCATTAGGCGGGTACCAGGCTGTGGAAGATGCTACACTACTAGGATTCAACAGTACAGAATGTCAAAATAATTATATGTACTTTTTTCCCAAGGGGGTGCTAACAACAACACAAATTGACAGAATATCTATGATTATTTGTAGGTGAGAAAGAGTAAATATTGAGGGTATGACAGAGGGGGATTTTTGGATGAAAACACAACCGTTGGCCCAGTTTGAGAATAGGAGCCCAGTTTGAGAATAGGATAGTCCCTAAAAATCTGTTTTCATCCACAACAAGACAACGTAGCATGAACCACATGATTCCAGTTTCTGACGAAAGGTGCCAGGAACAAGCAGGACTGCCGATGCACTTAGCACCGCGACTAAAGTTGACTCTTTCTCATCTCTTTCCATTCCCCTTCCCTTGTGTGGCTAAGCGTGTCCCCAGGCGGCCTTTGGTTTTTGAGGTGGGCGTAACTGAACAATGGAGTTGGGAGCCAACTTCTGTGATTCCATCCATCTCTTTCACACTGGATCATGCGAAACACAGGTTAGAATATTTGTGTCCGCCTGACAACTCCTCACAGCCCATCTCTTTCCATAGTTTAGGTCTGATTGGAGTGGAAGTAGTAAATCTAACGTTTCAAAGTCCATTCCTTTCCCAAATGTGGTTTAGATTGGAGTGGGAACAGTAAATGTGCTATTGCATTTTATTTAAACATTTGATACAGTAGTGTGCTAACATCAGGTTTATTTGTACTATAGAACCACTTTTTGTACACACTGTATTACATTTTAATACTTTTTAAATATTTTTATTTTTTTATTTTGTAAATCTTTGCATTAATTTTATGCATACATTCACTGTTGCAAACAAACATGTTTAGATTTTGTTACATTTATATGCCGTATATATTTGTGTTTCAGCACTTTTGGCAAATATATGCTTTTAGTTTTCACATATAGTGCAATCTTTATATTTTTTGTATAATATTTTTGATAAAAAGAAGACATTTTTTCACAGACATTTTTACACACAACTAATATTTGTTTAATATTTACATATTAAGGGGTACTGTAAATTAAGAAGTTTACATTTTAATCACATTTTAATATATTTTCATTTTTTTTTTACATTTTACATTTTTTTTCTTCACATGACATTAAATATAAACAATATTTTATTATTTTGTGTTGTTCTCTAATGAGTTTTAGGGCCTCATTACGTGTTCGGAGGTTGGACAAGCCGACCACTAGACTTCCAGTGAGGAGACCGCCGCAGAGCTGGAGGTCTCCCCACCAACCCAATTACAAGGTTTTCTCTGGGCTGACTGGCAGAAACCAAGGTTTCCGACAGTCAGCCCAGTGGGGACTGTGCAGCTGGATCGGTCTAGGCTTCACATAGAGCTGAGGCCAATGCAGTTGCACAGTGGGGCCCCCAGCATCCTCAGAAAGTGCAGGATCTGCAAAACAGACGATGTGCATTCTGAGGGTGCTGGGCAGGGGAGCCCTGTACGGGTATCATGACCGCCAACAGTATACCACCAGAATGCTGGCGGAATACCGCCGATAGTCATGGCGGCGGATGATGGTAAGGCGACGCTGCTGACAGCAGCACCGCCACGCCAGCAAAACACTGCCGACCGGATCATGACCAATGATACGGCCTGGCGGTGTTTTGCTGGCGGATGCTGCTGCTAACAGCAGCGCCGCGAACTGTCTCCAGTCAGAGGACCTCCTGCAAGCAGGTAAGTCGGGTTTTCCGACAGGAGAGGTGGGTGGGATGCTGTGTGTTTGTGGGGGGTGTGTGTGTGTGTGTGTTTTGGAATGCGTGCATGCGGTTGTGAGTTGCGTTGGTTGCATGCATGAATGAGTGATTGTGAGTGTTGTGTGTTGTGAATGCATGTGTGTGACAAGGTATGTTGGTGTGTGTTGCGGTGTGTGGGTATGTATGTGTGCATGCGTGGGTGGTGGTGGGTATGCGTGTGCATGTGTATATGTGCAGGGGGGCAGGAGAGGGAGGTGGAGGTTGGGGAAGTACTCTGGGGAGGGTGGCGGGGGAGACCCCTGTCAGTGCCAGGGAAGTAATTCCCTGGCACTGATAGTGCCTACCGCCATGGTTTTCGTGGCGGCAAATTTGGCACAAAAACCATAGCGGTAGGCCGGGTCGTAATCCCAAGTGGTGGGATTGTGGCGGCAGCCGGGCTGGAGACCGAAGTCTCCATCCCAGTGTCCGTTACCACCCTGGCAGTCAGCATGTTAAAATGGCGGTCTTGGATAGCGGTTACCGCCAGGATCATATTCCCATTTTTTTACCTCCGGCCTGGTGGTGGTATTAACGGGACTTTAACACCAGCCGCCAGGGTTGTAATGAGGGCCTTAGTCTTTTTTATGTTAATTTAGCAGCTGTATATTATACCACCATCTTTATTTTTTAGTCTATGTATATCATTTTGCATTGTTCAAGCTCCTATGTGGCCGTGGTACTCCATTCCTGCTCCCCCCATCAGTTAATAATAATTTTAGGTTACTTTTTAGGGATTTAGGGCCTCATAATGAGTTTGCCAGTCTGATGCAAGATCGCCATGGTGGCCGCCAAAAGACCGCCATGTTGACGGTCATACAGAGCGCCATATTTCGAGTTACACAGGCAGGACCGACAAAAGAAAGCCAAAAACCGAAAGGACTCTGGAAGGCAGAAAAGAGGCGGTCCCACCACTACCGCAGTCAGCCTGTCAAACAACGATAGAACCCATTACAACATACAAATCACAATGGCGGTTCTTCCATGGTGGACAACCAATGGCGGTGCAAACCACAGCAGTCGGCGGTCACCACAGTATAACACAACACCACATTGGATAATTCAAATTCCACACAGCTGACATACATCCACACGCCCAACACATCCACACACCCATACACCTAAAACATTGCACTATAAAACACACCCCTTCACACACCACAATCCTTTGCAACAAGAACGCCACACATAGAACACAGAGCCGAAAAGCAGAGACACACAGTACCATAGATTAGGCCCCCTCCACACCTCACAAAGCACTCATCCCACAACCGCACAACACACTTACCACACAAAATAGCATCTCTACACATCACACACCAATCGTCGCTCTCTCACAACACAGCACCTACACCTCATCATCTGTTTTGTTTATTTTTCCATGTCTTCGACAACCACCATGTCACCACAGAAACATCCCTGTTTCACTGACGATGAGTTAAGGGTTTTGGTGGATGAAATAATCAGACTAGAGCCACACTTATTTGGAGCCCAAGTTCAGCAAACTCATATTGCTCGGAAAATGGAAATGTGGCAAAGAATAGTCAACAGGGTTAATTCTATAGGCAGCTATCTGTGCACAAGGGAAGATATCAGGAGGAGGTGTAATTACCTGAAGGGGAAGGTGCGTTCCATGGTTGCCAGGCACCCTGTGGCAGTCCTCAAGACTGCCGGTGGTCCCCCACTTCCACCCCCAACATTCACACCATAGGAGGAGAAGGTCTTGCACATTCTACATCCTGAGGGCTTGACAGGAATACCTAGCGGAGTCGAGTCAGGTAAGTCACAACAACAAAAATGGCACCAAAACGTATTGGCATGCATGCTCACTGATCGTCTTTTGCCACCTTAACAGCTAAACCACTCACCACCACGGTGTCCAACTGTTCAGATATCCCTGTCTGGCATCTCACATGTGAACTTAACTCCCCTGTGTGCACAGTATCTGTGTATGGCATGGGTAGTAGAGGGACTGATAGCACTACAACTCCCCACAGGCACTGTTCCACCATTTAGAAAACCAGAACAGTGTACCACATTGAAAATAGCTTAGCATATAAATGGAGTAAACCCGCCTAAGTGCTCCACAATTGTGCCGTCTGTGGCAATGACAGCAATACTATGCCATCTACCAGTACAATCCCACTAACATACAGCTACAACTATGTCCTCTCCTAATCTGTCCCTATTACCTCCCATTAACTGTTGAACTGTACTCATCTGTGGGGATCCCACATATATGCAGTGTGCTGTACTTGGTGTAACCTGACACATATGGCCAAGTAGAATGGTTACTCCTAATCTGGTGGCCAGGTCAGTGTCCACATGATATTGTGCAGCTGTCTGTTGACTCAATAATGAAGAATTGCTAACTGGTAGGTACCATTAAACAGATAAAGCTACACAGCTGCCAAGGTTTGAGTCAATGAACAGACATCCAACTGCCAAGATATTCTGATATCCTATAGCAAGGTGACAAATAGGAATTGTCTGTACCCCGTATATCAGGTCTCCATTATTGAAAGCAGGTGTCACTGTCAGATAAGGGGATCAAGCAAAGGCAATCTGTACGTGGCCCAAACTATATCTACCTCTCAAATTTGGTTCCATATGTTACATGACAATCTGTGTCTATCTGTTCAATTTCTTTAGAAGGTCTAAGCGCATAAGGACCGTGGAGAGCACACCTGAGACAGCCACTTCCACCATGGATGAAGCCCTCAGTGAGGAGAGCGCTCCTGGATGTGTGGAAAAATAGGACGGTCCTGGCCCATCTGGGCTACCTGGTCAGACCACAACTGTCAGCCTCACACTGCCTCTATCGACTCCTCCCAGCCCTGTCGCATCTACATCCCAGTTGCCCTCAATACTGTGTACCAAGGACAGTTATAACCATCATGTGCCCCACAGTACAGGTACCAGAGTCACAACTCAAAAACCCTGACAATGAAGGTCCTGGCAACAGTGGCAGTGGACAAACGGTGTCAAGAGCACAGGCCTGTGGTGCTAGGGTGTGTGGGAGGGATGGTGTGGGCCAGCGGCTTGAGGCTGCTAGGGATACTTCTGGCCAGGACACTATCTCCCAGGTCCCATGGCGTGATGGGTCAGGTATTTGCCATGATGGGGGAGATCAAGCAGCTGCAGAGGAACAACCACCAGAAGTCCTGCAACAGTTAGAGGCCCTCAGTACCAACATGGTCTCCCTAAAAGAGGTGCTGAGAGACGTCAACACCATCCTGAGCAGGGTATGTCCACAACACCAAACCCCTTCCATTGGCCAAGTAACACCAGCCCCTTCAATAACTGCAGCAGCCAGGGGACTTGGGACTTCAAATGTTGTGGCAGCTAGCCCAATGAGAAAATCACCATGACTGAAACCCTCACTGTTAGAATCTTATTTTTTCATTCTAATGTCCTGTGCACATGTAAATAAACATAGCTAAAACACAAACTATGTTTGAGAGTCATGTGTCATCTATGTTGAACAGTCAACTCTTAAATATTTTGCATGCACATAAAAAACTCATAGGAAGGAAATGTGAGAAGGGACAGCTCACAGGTACTGCTATGCCTGTGTTCAATATAAACACAATAGCACAAGTGGAGAATCATCAATCCTCATTTATTGCATGGTACTGCACATAGGCTGACCAAATATCAGGGAGCTTATAGTAAAGTAACTATTTTCATCTTTTTGCATCTGCATAGGTCTCAGTAGCTAACATCCCATAGACCACTGAAGTAAGGCACATGTCAGACTTTGTCCATTCAAATAGGCAAACAGATTGGTGGAAATTGTCACCAGCTAACCCTAATACCAATACCACATCTACCAAATGAACGTATCCCATAATACAGACAGAGGTCAGTACAACTGTGCCTAGTCAGGGAACCTTCCGCTTACTGTGATCAGGTATCTGTAGACATGACACTCACCGATGTCAGTCTTGATACACATGCACAGTGGCCTTCAATGAGGTAACACAGTGACAGCTACATAGAAGTCAAATAGTATCATTACCAAAACAATGAGAAGGTTGAGTGAATGGATTGCACAGGAAGACATGTTTCAAAGACCCATGATCACACACATGACACCACTGGACCCAGATAACATGGCAAACAGGTCTAATGTGTAGAACGCAATACTGCCATCCCACTGCCCTGTCAGACTGGGCATGAGACTCACAAACCACCAGAATTATGTCACACAGTACCTGGATCAATCCATGTCCACTTCACATGTCAGACCAGCTGAACCCACCTGCCAGTGACACAATTCAGAAATAACCACAATATGATGGCATTGTGAACAGAATTGGAAGGAAATTGTGGTGAACAAGGAGTTTAGGCAGGTAGAGGCAAACAGGACCTAGAAATACATGTTCCACATACAATGGTTTCTCAGAATGTGCATTTTAACTGCTCATAACAAGGGAGATTTTCACATAAGTCATACATATATGTCATATTTTGCCTGAAAAGCTGAGCTAGGCAACAAATAACCTGTCTGATGGCCACACAAAGACCCATCTCAAACATTCCTGACCCCCACACTACCCCACTGAGTCAGTCACATTACAGACCATCACAAACTTACACTCAGGTGAAGTACCGATTGATGAGATCTGCCAGCATTTCTGCAGTCTCACCCGGTGCAACTGCTGGCTCCCCCTCATCTGGGATGTCTGGGATCTGACGCCTCAGGGCGAGGTTGTGGAGCATGCAGCAGGCCACAATGATCTGACACACTTTGTTGGGTGAGTAGAGGAGGGCTCCATCAGATTTATCAATGCTACGGAATCTTGGCTTCAGGAGCCCGAAAGTGTTGTCCTTCCATGGGCCTCGTTGAAGCGGACTTCCCCTGACGTGGTTGGGTACCTCACTGGTGTCAACTACCAGGGTCAGTTTGGGTAGCCAATGCCTACTGTGAGCAATTGTTACATGTGTGCATCCATTAGTATAGGGCAGCATTACATTTGGCAGCAGACATAGCATACTAATACAAACAACATATGTGACGTACCAAGCAGCCAGGCCCCCTCTGGGTACAGTCGTGGCATTAGCTGTGGGATAGCGCTGTTCCGCATGATGAAGGCCTCATGGACTGAACCTGCATACCGTGCACATACTTGGGAAATGTAGAGGTCCGCCAAACAGACCACTTTGACATTTATGGAGTGGAAGTTCTTCCTGTTCTGATAGACCTGTTCATTGCCATGTGGGGGAACCAAGGCTACATGGGTACCATCAATGGCTCCCACTACAGGTGGGATGTGTGGCAAACCATAAAAATCACCCTTCACATGGGCCAAATCCTCGCGTTGTGGAAATCGGATGTAGCTATCCAGGTATTTTAACAATGTAGACAGTACAGCCTTCAATACCAGACTGAACATAGGTTGGGAAATCCCTGCAGTTAGGCCCACTGTATTTTGGAAGGACCCTGTGGCCAGGAATTGCAGCACTGACATGACTTGTACAATAGGTGGAATGCCATTAGGATGACGCATGGCAGGCATTAGATCTGGCTCCAGCTGACAAGAGAGATCCATGATTTTCTGCACAATGACAGCTCTTGCCAATTGTCTATGGGATACATGAAGTATTCTGATGCATCTAACCTCTTGGGACATGGTAGTTTGTGTTGGACTCTGTGCTCAGCCTGCAGAGAAAGTTGGCTTTCAATTGTCACTTTCTTGAAATATTGCCACCAGGACTGCTATTGTATAGCATCAGCATTGCAAGTGCGAGCCTGTAGCCACACCCTGTATCCATATACAGCCTGCAATGGTTAAATATCATGCCTCACTACTGAGGTTTCTTGACTTCTACCTATGCCCAGTGTCTGTGTTTGACTTGTTGAATTGGCTTGTCATTAACTCTGCCTTTTTTTTGTGTCCTACTTGTGTGCATGATTTGCTTTCTTGTCCATTACATCCATGCAGGTCAATGCCCATCAGAAGAAGGGGATTTGGCATCCCATCACCAAGAAGTTGAGGATGGCGGAGTACCCACTGTGGAAGAGATTGGTGGACCTGAGACTCTGGGCCTGGAAAACGCAGAGGCCCAGATGGGGATGTTCTTCCAACGAGGATGGGGTGCCTGTCGGACCATGACCTCCCCTAATGGCCCACATTTTGGCGGTGGCCTACCCTGAGTTGGATGGGCATTTGAAGGCAGCACAGCAGCCACAAGAAAGTAAGTACATACCAAAGACATGTTTGCCTCTTTAACAGGTGATTGAGTGAGGGACAGGATGCTAGCTCTGACAATGTGGTAAGTGTTGTGTGTCACAGATCTTCTTTGATCACATTGATGTACACGAGTTATGTATTGGCAATATGTGCGCACATTCATTTTGTTTTGAGACATGGTCCTCCACTTTGGTGGCCCCTTAGTCCTATAGCACAGAAAGGAGTACATATGACAGTGTTTCTTGGGTTCCAGTGATCTGCTTTTACTCCCTTGGTGGGTGTTATTTCCCACCAACAGATCACTCCTCCCTAATGCCATGGTAGAAATGTAGGTTGGTTCTTGCTCTCCGTCCTCTGCTATGTGTCTGAGGTATGTCTATGTGTGAATAGAAGTCAGGAAGGGACAAGTCATCTCCATTGTCTAATGGTTTTTGATGTGTCACAGCATTATATGATGCTGTGTTGTCCATCAGATAATGTCACATGACATAAGTAGCTAAAAAGCTAACAAGTATGCACACTGGTTATCGGTGTGCATATGCTACATTTCCACAGGGAGACATATGTTGTTATCAGATGTAAGAATGTGATTGCCATGCTGACGTTCTGATAGCAGTCACCTGACACATAGCTTGTCCATGGCATACTTGTGCAGATGTGATACATTGGCAATGGTTGTCCACTCACAGCAATGGACAGACAGTACTGTGTCAACATTATGTGTAACTCTGAAGACAAATTTCATACCTCACTGGTGGATATTATCACGTGTACTGGCTTTAGCTATGTACATATGTACATATGACAAATGAGGATAGGGTGTTTGGAAACTTCCTTATTGACAACATACATATGTGGTGCAGCTGTGGTAGTTCTCAAACACCTGTGTGCAGGTTGGTAAGAGTGACCTGACTGTTACCTTGCATCATGGTTGTTGTACCAGTTGAGTTGGCATCACGTATGCTTTTCCTCTGGGAATCCACCACAGACAGATGCCAGGATTGCCATGTCTGATATGTGGGTAGTGATGTTGCTTCACATACTGTGACAAAATGGTTTACTCATGTTGGTGTTAGCAAGGTCTGTTTTTCTCCTTCCTGTACAGAACAGTAGTCTAATTGATACATACACAATATGGTAAACTGCTACTTGTGTGTGTGACATTGGTGTAAACTTACTTGGTCCTTACATAACAATTATTTTTTTAGAAATTTCTCATACATTGCTTAGACCTGAGTCCATTGTCACTCCTTGCTACGTCATAATTGGTGTATGTGACATGTGCACTACCTCTTTGACCAACATTTGGCAGGTGTGACATGTTGATATGTCATATGATGGTATGTGTCCATTGTGATTTGGTTGAATGTATGTAGATATGATATGTTTGAACCAGGCTTGCCTGCCTTTACCTGGCAACATATGTTATTGCCTGGTACATGACATCTGGGTGATGTGTTTGTGTAGTAAGGACTGGGTCTCTGTAATTGTTAAGGTACCTTACAAATAGAATCCATTGCTTGCCTACTGCTTGACTATGTTGTTTTGATTAGGTCACCTGTATTAAGTGGAATAATCACCTAGTCATGGTATGGTCAGTGTGATTTATCTACTTCATTCATGGTATTGTAGGTTTCAGTTACCTTGCTTTGCGAGTGTGTGACAGTTGAGAAATTGAGGGTCATGCGTAATATTGTGTTGTTACATGATGTTGGCACTTTACTAGAACTTCCTGCGGGGGACAAGTAGACATGATGGTATGTGATTTCTGTCTGATTTGTAATGGACGTGTAATCACTTCTTCAACATCTATTTTCAGCATCATCACCGCAGGCGAAGGAGATGGGGCACAGCCGAGAAGGGAAGCTTCTGGCCACAGGGCCTCCCATCACAACAACACAACACCACAGACACGAGGGACCCAGTGGCCTGGAGGGGAAGGGGAGTGCCACGATGGAGACAGTAGTTCATCTGAGTCCTCCTCCAATGACCACTCCCTAGTGGTGGCGGACTCATTGGGACACAGTCCTGTATCATCTCTGTCTACCAACCCTAGTTCTATCACCGCCCTCCCTGTAGCTCCCCACCCATTTGGCTGTGCTCGCTCATTTTCCACGGGCACCTCTGCCCCAGCCTCTGTTCCCCCCGCTGCCCTCAGTGAGGAGGCTATTGACCTCCTGAGGTCCATCTCTGTGGGTCAGAAGGCCATTGTGAATGACATCCAGTGACTGGTAAACTAGACACAACACGTGGCACACCTACAAACACCACACCAACAATCACTGATCCAGCAACCACACCAATCCTACCTGCAGATAGCACCCAAGCAGACTCTCAGACACCCACACCAGTCAATACACCCGCAGACACCACAACCACTGACATGTCTACATGCAGCATATCCACCATACTGCAGTCACGACCCCAGCAGGACCGGCATCCACCAGCACCTCCACCCCCCTCAGCCCAAGACACATATATGCCCTCACTCACCGACCCAAGTGACACCCACCACACACAAGCACACCTCCCACAAACACGCACCCAAGACATCCACTCCTAAACATCATACAACCACTCCCTCACTCTCTACACCCAAACCCCCTTCTGGTGACCGCTCCTCATGTGTCAAAAAAAGTGTTCCTTTCAAACCTTGACCTTCCCCCACACCCAAAAGAACTGTTTCTCTCCCCAAGGCCATCCCTTCCACTTCCAAGGCCTCCCCTAAAACCTCTACCAGTACCCATGCCCACCCTGCCAAGAAGAGGTCCAGCCCTCCCAAGAAGGTTCCTCCCTCCCAAACCAAAACCAAAACCCACTCCTCCCGAACCCAAGTCCAAAACCCCACTCCCCGCAATAATCCCTGAGGTGCCTGCCTGACCCCTTGATGCCCCTAACTGTGGAGGTTACATGACACCATATTGTGCCTTTAGTGTAAAAAAACATTTGTATATATGGACTCGCCAATGGCCTTGGACTTTTATATTTGTGCAGACAGCTAATATATTATAACCAACCAGTTATTGGCTTTCTGGCTACATCTTTGTCCCGCATTACCTTTCGTAGGTTTCAGTTGTTCCTGGCTGGCATTGGTTGTGTGCCAATATTTTGTTGTGTGTGCTGCTTGCTGTTTCATGTATCATTTTAGCAGTATGTGAGGTTGTGTGCAGTACAGTTGTCCCACAGGGGTAGGGTGTGTGTTGTGTCATAGCTGTGTATGTAGCTAAAATGTTAGTGTTATGGTACTGTGTTGTGTTTATCGTGATAAATGTTTGTTGTTGTGCTGTGTCACTTTCTGGGTTTTGACTGTTTGAGTCTGCATGTATTGTGCATGGCATGATAGGTCCGATGTACTGTGTGTGTGTGATGTGTGTGTCGATTGCTAGGTTGTATGATGGAGTTGTTGTGTGTGTTCCATCACACATGGTTGTACATTGAGTTGTATGTGTGTCGTATCCGTGGCCAGAGTTGGTTGTGAGTGTGTGACAAGTGTTTGTATTTGTGCAGTTGTTGTGTTGTTGTTACGAGTTTGTATGTTGAATGGGGATCTGTGAGGCTGGACCTGTGCTGTGTTGCCGTGCATAAATTATGTGGTATTGACGTGTGGTGTGTATGTGTGCATACTGCAGTGTGCATGATGAGTGGGTGTCCTTGCTGTAGTTTGTGATTGCGTGTGTCACTATGCTGTTACGTGTGTGTACAGCTCTTCGTGCCCCCCTCCCTATGGTATGTGATGTAACTGTACAAATGTGAACATTTCACACATGTAACCGGTGAGTGTGTGTACTTACGGTTGTTGTCGTCCTCGTCAGCGATGTCTAGATTGTCTTTTGGCAAGCGGGTGTAGCGGAATGATGTCTAGTTGTGGTTCCATGGTGGCACGGACGTGTAAGGCTTCTTGGAGGTGGTGCTCTGTGGTGGTTTGACCACGGCGGTCACATTGGCATTGTGAAACCTCCTAATAGGTCCGGCAAAAACATAGGGCCTAATTCAGAGTCTGACGGGCGGCGGAGGCCGCCCGCCAGACTTCCCCCCTCCGAAATACCGCTCCGCGGTCGAAAGACCGCGGAGGGTATTCCGAGTTTTCCCCTGGGCTGGCGGGCGGTCTTCGCAAGACCGCCCGCCAGCCCAGGGGAAAACTCCCTTCCCACGATGACGCCGGCTCGTAATAGAGCCGGCGGAG
Organism: Pleurodeles waltl; assembly: GCF_031143425.1. Taxonomy (NCBI): domain Eukaryota; kingdom Metazoa; phylum Chordata; class Amphibia; order Caudata; family Salamandridae; genus Pleurodeles; species Pleurodeles waltl. The sequence goes on along the minus strand of NC_090445.1, from coordinate 719,195,545 downwards.
TGGGAAGGTGCGACGGGTGCAGTTGCACCCGTCGCGTATTTCAGTGTCTGCTTTGCAGACACTGAAATACTTTTAGGGGCCCTCTTACGGGGGCCCCTGCCGTGCCCATGCCATAGGCATGGGCACGGCAGGGGCCCCCATGGGCCCCGTGACTCCCCCTCCCGCCATCCGGTTCCCGGCGGGAGAACCGCCAGGAACTGGATGGCGGGAGGGGGAGTCGGAATCCTCCATGGCTGCGGAGCGCGCTCCGCAGCCATGGAGGATTCCTACGAGCGGCGGAAAGTCAGCGGGAGACCGCTGGCTTTCCGCGTCTGACCGCGGCGGTCAGAATGCTCGTAGGAGCACCGCCAGCCTGTTGGCGGTGCTCCCGTGGTCGGTGGCCCTGGCGGCCACCGACCGCCAGGGTCGGAATGACCCGCATAGTGTCCAATGGACTGTTGGTGACTCCATTTGACCGCAGTGGTCTGTCCTGCCTGGTGGTGCCAGCGGTGCTTTAGAGGCCTTCTTTGTGCACCACCCCCAAACTCGTAATTTGGCGGTCTTCTCCGCCAGCCTGTTGGTGGTCGGACTACCGTTGCCAATATGGCGGTCACAGGTCCGCCAAACTCGTAATGAGGCCCTGAGTACTTGGGGGAGGTGTTTAAAGTTAGAATAGTTAGTATAGGTTACTGTTTTCTGATTGTTTAGTGATTACATTTTAGTTTGTAGTTTTAGTCATCTAGTATAGATGCATTTTATAAGTAAATTGAATTGCTTACATATTAACTAATATGATTTTTCCGTTTTCTTGTAGTTTTTATTGCTATTTTGGTTTTTAGATTTTGGATGGTTCCTATGGATTATTATTTTTCACATTAGATATTTAATTTGTTATGCATTGTATTGATGTTTGGTAATCTGTAGTAGGCTCTGTGATTTGAATATGTGATATTTGTGTGCTTTATTACTTGTGAATTAATGCATTAATATTTGCCACGGGATTTTTTATTTTTTGGTCTGTGTGATTTTTGTTTATAGGACAATACACATTTGTGACTGATTAGGAACATTATTTTATTATACTTACAAATAAATAAGTTTGATATGTTTGTTGTTCAGAGTTTTAGTTTATATTTTATTTGTATATTTGTATTTTTTAGAGTAGCATTTTTGCTATGGATTCCAGGTACTGTGCATTTCTTCTGTTTGTATTGATATTTTAGGTTTTACTTGTGCTATAGATTATTATATTCTGAGTTGTTGGTAGTTGTGTTCCTTTTTTCATATGTGTAGAAATGTGTAGAGCGTATGGTGGCTGCTGCCTAATTTCCCTTGCAATGAGTTGTGCCACTGGTCCACTGCATTGATTGCTTTTGCTTATTGTGCCATGATGCTGTCATATCCATTCCACCATGATATATGATACTTGGGTTGGCATCTGTGACTGGAATGGTGCAGTCTGTCAACCCAGGTATCTTTAAAATAGTAAATTAGGGGACTTAGGCCCCCATTTGGAATTTGGTGGTCAGACTGCCAGATCACCAGTAGCTGGGCTGGCGGTAGTGTCTGTGGTGGTATCACTGCAGCGGCATGCTTCTGCTCAGAAAGTGAGCCTGAAGCACATGCCGCCGCAGTGCAGCGGCAGATGCACCTTGGGTACACTGTTGACATGCACAATGTTGTGCATCGCAGCAATGTACACAAACAGTGCAGGCATAAGGGGACAATACATGTCCCCCCAGCCACACTGTCAATGGGGAAAATCACCCTGTGATCCTATTTGGGGCCCCTAACCATGCCTTTCTGACAAACTAAAGGATGAAGTTTTGCACCATTGTTAATGTTAATCTTTTAGGTAGGCATTTTTTCAGATCCATTATATTATATTAAATATAAAATCAGTGCAGGCACAATACACTACCAAAGAGTGCTGGCAAACAAGACTGTGCACAGTGATGCTGTGATTATTGGTGCTTGCCACAAACTTAAATGATATAAGGATGTGCAAGTTCTGCAAATGAGCTGCGTTAAGTTTAGTGAGTGTAGACAGAAATGGCAAAGTAAAGAACAATAGTTGAACCCAAATCTGAACTGGCGATTGAACACATTTATTTGTTAGTAAATATATTTCTTGGGAGATGAGGTTTTTTTCATCCAACGCCTGGACCGGCCCCTCCATGTGAGTGGAAAAGCATCGCCCTGTCAAAAACAATGCCCACAAACGGATAAAATAAAATGGTAATAAACTTGGATTATTACCATTTTATTTTTCGGCACCCCGTCCTGAACTGAGTGTCAGGACAGGGCGGGGCAATTGCTGCCGAGTGACAGCAGGGAGCTGTGCACTTGTTTGAAGTGTGCATGTTCCTTTGGTTGGCCATCTTCCGACTGCCAGACTAACATGTGCACTTTAAACATCTCTAACCCAGCTGTTATAAGACAGCAGAGTTTAAGAAAGCACAGGCCTCTACTGCTCTGATGAGCCTTGATAGAGGTCATTCCCACCAATCCTGATGCTGGTTTCTTGCTGGTTATCAGCATGAAGCCAGTGTCAGGATTGGCTTGTGCAGTTTCCTGGGTCCCATGACCGTCGTACATGTAAGCTGGGAGAGACAGCAGGAGGAGAGAAGATCGTCGTCAGGTAAGTTTAAAAAAAAATGTTATTCTTATTGTATCCCCCCTTTCTACCTCCTCCCCAGTGTAAATGCGAGTCAACCACTACTGCCCTTGTGTTTTCTGTTAACTATGGTGCATATCAAATGTGTCTCAGGACAGGGTTGAGCTCACTGTGAATGTAGAGACTCAATCAAAACAAGCATTGACAAAGAGACCAGATTGGGCCTTTAATATCTTGTTACAGAGCTATTGAATTTGCTAAAGCTTGTTTTTTGTACACTTTATTATTACTTTATCATTAGATAGCCTAGTAGGTGCTTTCAATATGTTGGCCATCTGGAATGGCAAATTAATGATAAATTACGGCAAAAAGCACTTGCGCGCACAGGAGGCTATCTTTGAATGCCTTTTGCATTTAGTGTCATTATTTACCTGTCGAAGATGGCCAACACATTTCAGAACAATGTCCGGGCCATCTTGAAGCAGTAAACAATGATAAAGTGTGAGAAAAAAGCATGGAAAGGTGGCTGTCTTTATGTGCTCATATATGTATTTTTTTTATTCTTTATCATTCATTACACTTTCAAGGTGGCATATGTGTAGAGAGAAAAGTAAATAGTCAGAAAAAGAGGATCAAAAGATGGCCATCACAGTAGGGACCACTCAGGGGGCAGTGCACTGCATGTGACAGCAGGTGGCCTGGTAGCAGTGCTTGGGGAACTGCTGGAGAAAGATTTATGTGTTTAAAAATCACAAGTAATGTTTGAATACATAGAGATAAAGATAGCAACAAAAACTAAATCAAGAGATAAGAACGATCCTCTCTGAACTCCATCATCCTCCACTTCCCCATTGCTCTTCAGTCAGACAACAGAGCCTCTTCTCCTTATGGGTGTAGCATGAGTAGTTAGAACTCGGGGCAATACAGTCTGTCATCTAGGAGTGGTGTGAGCATTCACCAAGAGGTACAATTTGTAAAACTGTTGAAGTTCTTGGGCAGGTTGTTTCTCCGCATTTCCTTGCAAGGAATGCCAGTCGAGGAGACCACAGTTTAGTACAGGTCTGGCACTCACCTCTGATGGGGCACATGCTTTTGTCCATGGCTAGAATAGTCTGTAGTCTGTGATGTCACTCCTGGGACATCACAGTGTGGGAGAGACACCTTGGTCCAGTTAAAAAAATTGGTCTGCTTTGCTGTCAAGAGCATAATATTGAGAATATTGGGCATCCTCGTGCGTAAAGTCCATTTTACTCCAGATAGCCTTCCAAGGTGCATGTCCTCAGCAATCTTAAGAAATTGGATCATCTGTGTTACCTTTACTGCATTAAGGATTTCCTCCCTTAAGTTCTTCAAGTTGTTACCACCCTGCAGTATAAGAGAAATCATCCTTGTGTTCCTAGTTCTCCTACAGAGTATGTTTTATCTATCATTATACAACACATGTTGTTGCACCAGTGTATAGAAGGTTTTTCTGATTCTTTTTAGACCTTCAGCAAGTGTCAACCCCTTTTTCAAGTTGTATAATAATACCTTCCATTGATCATCAGTGAAATACATCCTTAATTCTTTATCAATCTTTTCTGGAATTCTAACTCTCTCTTCCACTTGCCTCTTGCAGCAACCCGCATACCCCAGAAATAAGGTGTCTTTCATCCACCCTTTGTAGAAGTTGTTTGAATAGAGTAAGTGCTCTAGTATCTGCTGCTGCTGTTTTTACATCTGGGGGGAGCACCCAGTGCTGATCCTGTGTGTTTCTGGATTTCTCCATTGTCTTTGGTGTTCAAATGATTTGACTTCCCCCGTTTCAAAAAGGTCTCCGATCCACATACACCTTGATAGGCACCACTTGTGAAAAGCTTCCCTATCCTTTCCAGGACTGAATGCTGCATAGTCTAAAATCGAGGTAAAAAGTGCAGGCAAATGGATAACCTCGCTCAAAGTCCCCACAGGGTTCCATTCCTTAAGAGTCACACATATGATCTCGGAAAGAGTCATATTTAAGGGTTGATCACTCATGTTGAACCATGTTACCAGTTGTCCTGCCAGGATATGGTCCTGGAAAACCAAAGTTTATCATTTTCCACTTTTGATCAGGTGTGCTGCTTGGTAGTACTAAAGCAAGTTGGGATACCTGAGCCTCTTCGACTCACTGGGCAAAAACTCACTTTTGAAGGGGTTCTCATTTCCTATGTGGTTTAGTGGGGTTCTCACTTTCTTTCTATAAAGATTACACAAATCTGTTGAGACCACTTCAACAACTATGATTTGGTTGTGGCATAGAGTGCTTGTAACAGGAACCACAGCTTGGCAAGCAATACAATGTTCACAGTTACAATTCATTTGAGCCATGACAGAGCCAAATGTAGCCATGTTTGGGTGTTCACCCTGAACTCGTTCACTAGTGGTGGAAAGTTGTCAGTGTAAGTCCTAACTGTGGCTGCTGAGTATTAAACCCCAAGATACTTGATTGAGGTCAAACATTTTGAAAAGCGGAATGCTGCTGAAGCCATTCTGCTGTATCTTTTGGGCTACGGATGTTCAGGATCCAATTTATGCAAGTTTATCCAAAACCCAGAGACTTCTCTAAAACCTGGTTACGTCTAGCGAGCACTAGCAGGGATTGTCTAGGACTGACCACAGAGACCAAAATGTCATAAATGAACATAGATATTTTAAATTCATCTATCTCCAGTTTCATTCCCTTAATCTTTAGCTCTTTGCTATTCTCTGGTCTAGTGGCTCAACATGTAATGTGAATAGAATGGGTGATAATGTGCAACCCTGTCTTGTAACCTGCTCCATTCTGACTTTTGGATAATTTTTGGTGTTTACCATTATGCATGTAGTGTGGCTAGCATATCCCACCTTGGCCTTAGTCATGAGCGGTGGCAGAAAACTCATAGCTATGAGTAATTTGTTGAGGAAATTCCAATTGAACTTTTCAGTATCCAGTGTCACAAAAAGCAGATTTCACAGTGTATTCACCACATCCATCAAATGTAGGACTGTTTTGTATTACCTCCCAATTAGCCATAAATCCTTATTGGTCAGGATGGGTTAGTCGAGGCATCAGAGAGTCTCCCCGATTTTCTAGGTCCTTAGTAAACATTTTCACATCCATGATTAGTAGGGAAATGGGATGGTATGAGCTACTGTCCTCCACTGGTACAGTCCCATCTAAACTGATGTATGGCCTACTCAACTCCCTATCAGAGCGAGCCAACATGCTTTATAGAAAGCTGGGGAAATCCATCCAGACCAGTGACTGGCCTCAAACCTGTCATCTTATCTCCCCGTGTAGCCCATGGAGGAGGATTCTTCATTTTAATGTGGGGTGGCAGTAATCACCATGGACAATGGAGTGAACAGATGCAGAGGGAAGAATCCTCAGTCATCTTGGCCACTCCCCTACAATTTGTTTTTTTTAAAAAGAAAGTTACTCTACATACACATCCAGGGGAGCCAATAGCCAAAGTGGGCTGACCCATTACTGCATGATGTATCCTGTGGTGGACATGTGGAAATAGAAATGTCTACAGTAACTCTATCTTGCGAACAGGCTCCATCTTGTACAAAAAATATACATGAGACAGAAATAGACACACCAGCAAAATATGTGCTGAAATCGGAGTTTCAGTACATGTGCTGGTCACAGACTCTATCTTGTACAAAAAATATACATGAGACAGAAATAGACACCCTAGTAGAATACTTGCTGAAACCAAAGTTTCAGTACATGTGCTAGTCACGGGGTGGGGGCAATGACTTTTGATAAAAGGAACACAGACAGGTCTAAAAAATAACAGGAGGGAAATAAAAGTCAACATTTTGACATTGGCAAGCCTTAGCCAGGAGAATTCTTGCAGTCAGCCTGCCGGACCTCGGGGGTCAAGCCCATCACCTCCCCTTCATTGATTAGGGAGCACTTGAACAAAACAGGTAAGCAGATACCAGCTTTTGTACAAAATCTGCCTTTGAGAAGGGGGAGTAGACCCTTGTAGTTCAGGAAGACAGGTGAACCCAAGACATTCCCTGAATAAATTTATGTCTCTAAAAGTCTTTCCCTCTTGAGCTTCTTAGAAGGTGTATAATGCACAATATGGATATTATTGTAGGGAGGACTACTAATTAGTCAGATGTGACTAAGAATGTCAAAGTGTCTGCATTAAGTAGATAGTTTAGTAGTGGTGTATCCGTCCTGGGTGCTGGAAGCTAAACAGGAATAAAGTGTCACTAAATACAGGAAAGTGACAATGGTGTAATAGTTTATGATACTGTTTTGCCAGATTTTGATATGAGTTGGCAATAATATATGTACATTGCTTCTGTTCTGTTATACATTGAGAAAGTTGTTATTGTAAATCACCCATATTGTGTTGATGTTTGATCAAATTAAAATGTCTAATACTCCTATGCAACATATTATCAAAGGGTTTCAGAATGATCAAAATGGGATAAAGAAACATTATAAGGAATGGTTGCAAAACATAGCCCTTGTTCTTGGCCAGAAAAGGGATCATATGACCCATGTCAATTGCGACATCTACAAACATATATTTATGGGCCATATAAAGGCAAGAAATTAAAAAAGAGAATAGTGACCTTAAACGTGTGGCAAGCATTTGAACTTGACAAGGTACAGGAACCCTCTGAATGTAGTTGGCCTCCCCTCCTCCTCCTTATTAGGACCATAAAGTAAGACCCTGTCAGGAAGCCAAAAGACTACTTAAACAAGCAACAGGAATGCATCCATTAGAAGAGAGCAACGTTGTTCCAGATGTAACATAAACAGAAAACTCAAGTACTGACTGGACACTAAAAAATAAATACATGGGGCAAGTCACCGCTAACTTCTCTTTGAAACTGGATGAAAGCCAAAAAGTCACACACTCTCATAGCCAGGACACTGTGCTCAGGGTGAAAAGATATGACCCTATGATTTCAGGTAAAATTAAAAGATTATTAGCACCAGACTTCTTCTAACACACGCCAGACCAAAGTTCCAGAAGTAGCGGGGGAATGAGCCTATCACCACCACATTTAACATTCAACACCTCACGTAATGAACAGATAATTTTAGACTTATATAGAATACGCCCATTAGAAACAGAGGAGAAAGTGAACACATGTCAAAAGAAGGAACAGGAATGTAGTTTGCTGACAGAGAAAGAAAGAAATACATTAGAGATCATGACAACACACATTGATATTGCTAATGCTTTATCTCAAGATATATATGATACAGCCACTGCGGAACAAAAAGGGTACCATCAGAGGTTACTGATGGTGAGTGAAGAGTTGACTATACCCTTTAAAACACACCAAGAAAAAGAAAAAGACGACAGAAGTAGAAAGGTTTGAAATTTATGGGAAGCATGGAAATCCAGGTGTAACTGAGAAAAAGCTGCAAGGACAAATAACGGTTGAACAGAGTGACAGAGAGACAGTAGGAGAATTTGATGATGATTTAGATATGCAATATTTGGATGTCGCTAGGCAGAATAATATGAATGTATGTCACAAAATGACAAATAGGGGAGATCTGACACCTAATGAGATAGTAATTATGGGAGAACAAGACTCATTTGCAGTCTACCCTTTCTCAGTGATTTGGTGGATTATACAGAGAGTAAACTTGGCAGGTTTCCTTCACCATAGCCTATAGAAGGTTCCTTCTATCCCCAAGACTTAGCAAAAGCCCAAGATTGTATTGAAGGGGGGTGCGGACCTGCAGTTTGGGACTATGAATACATGAGAGGCTTTTTACGTGTATGGCAACAATATGCGGAGAGAGGAAATGGCAGCTACCCCAGAATGAAACACCAACAGGTAAGGAGAAAAAGACCACAATTAAGACAGCTTCCACTGATAGAAAGAATTCCCGGAGCACATAATTTGACCTGTGTGCCATAAGAACACATGGATAACGACAACTTGAACAATTACCACCACTTTTTTGGGGAGCTTCTAAATGGATAGCCACCCTTGAAAGGTACACAGAAGGATTACAATTAGCTAGAAGGGACGTGAAGGGCCTCCTTGCAAGTATATTGGGAAATGAGACAGACAATATTTTGCAAGTAGTACTATGTACCAAAGCATGATAAATAATGTTGACTAATTAATAAACAGCATACGTGTACTTGTCTGGGCAGAACCAACCTTGTGGGGCAAGTAGATAGAGACACCACCTAAATTGCGGTTTAGACTAGAATTTCCAGACCTGGAGACAGAAGAAATATTAGTGCTATGACTAAAAAGTATCAGGATCACAAAACATTTGGGATTCTAGATACAGAAGACCACAAGTGAAATATGTGGGCAACAGTGATATTCAAAATTCCAGGAGCCAAAGTTTCACATATTTCAGATAAAGACCTACTAGAAGAAAAGGTATAGGACAATAGGATAGTGGTTCAAGAAGCAGCAGGGACTGAAAAACGAGTAAAGGTGTGCCCACCATGGATATCCAGGAAAACAACAGGGGAAGCTGGTGAATTACTTGCACTGGTACCTCCACAGCTTTGACCCCAAGATTCAAACGATGTAGGATTAATACTGAGTGCTGAACCTTTTAGTGTAACACTAAAGGAAAATACCCAATTGCCCAAAGTTAGGCAGTACCCTATTTCACATGATGCAAATGAAGGACTAGCAATTACCATACAAGCCTTAGTGAAGCAGGGAGTTTTATACCCCTTGCCCTCCCCATGAAACTTCCCGATTTTTCCAGTGTGCAAATCGCAGGGAAATAATTGGAGAATCGTTCAGGATTTTTGCCCCTTGAATGCTATTGTAGTACAATACGTTCCCATAGTACCAGACCCCTCAGTAATATTAACCAACATCCCAAACACAGCAAAGTGGTTTACTGTGATTGATTTAAAGAATGCATTTTATGGTGTACCGTTACAGCCAGTGAGTCATTATTTGACAGCATTTACATTCTCTGGAATTTAATATTTGTATTCTTGTTTACCTCAAGAGTATTGTGAGTCATCCTCAGTTTTTCACAGAGCTTTGAGGAATGATCTGATGAATTTTCAATGTGAATGTACAGTGGTACAATATGTGGGTGATTTGCAGATTTGCAGTGGCACTAAGGCACAGTGTGAAAAGGCCACTGTAGAGTTACTGATACTGTTAGCATGCAAAGGTTACAAAGTTGAAAAACAGATATTGCAGATTGTTCAATAGCAAGTAGAGTACCTAGGACAGGTAGTGTCTGCTGAGGGCTGTCACATTACTCAAGACAGAGTGGAAGCAGTTAGAAATCAACCACTACCCCAGACAGTGAGGGCATTGCAGATTTTTTTAGGGTTATGCAACTTTGTGAGACAATGGATTTTTAATTACAGCTCTAAGACTACATCTCTGTACCAGATGATCAAGGGCGCACCATCAAGGTCCATGACACTGCGCAGGACACCACCATTGCAACAAATATTCCAAAGAATTAAAGGACTGCTTAGCCCTTGCCCCAGTGTTAGCAACACTGGATTATAATAAAGAGTTTTTTCTGCTCTCCCATACTAATGGAGATACCATGACAGCAGTACTAACTTAAAAGTATACTATGGGCCATAAACTCATAGCCTATTTCAGTGGACAATTAAATTGGATAATGAAAGGACAGTTTCCATGCGAACAAGGGCTGGCAGCTAAAGCGTTCAGAGTTAAAAAAACATCTATGATAACAGGAGTTCTGCAAAAAGCAGAAAGTACCTCAACCATGCAGAGCGCATCTGGATATGAGGTAATACTTTCCAATGCTGCTATTAAAATAGTCCGTGTTCACTCAATGAACCCAGCTCCATTTCTAGTGGAGCCATTGACAGACGTTGATCATGATGATTGTGCAACACATCGGGAAGACACAGAAATATATCCTTCAGAATTACCCTTATCACACAGCAGAAAGTTATATATTGATGGTTTGTTCCTAATAGATCAGCAAACAGGGATAAGGCACGCAGGTGTAGCAGTAGTGGAACAAACAGGAGTTCCACCGAATGTCATGTGTTCAGTACTACAGTATATACCACTGCCATCCCATTTTTCAGCACAAGCTGCAGAATTGAAAGCTCTGATACAGGCCTTACAGATAGTACATCCAGATGATGTTCTGTTTATTCTGATTGGGCATGTGTCACTTCCACTTTACAGTCAGGTCTCAGCAAATGGGAGAGACCGAGTTTCAAGAAAAGCAACAATACACCTGTAGCACATGGTCTCCTCCTACTAGAACTGAGTTCAGAATTAAAGAAAGGGGGGACAAAAGCAATAGTGAAATGTCAAGCACATCCTGTGGGTTAGATACCATTTCCCAAGGTAATGACATAGTAGACAAAGCAGCTAAAGAAGATGTCCTCTAGAATATGTGCAGTGACAGAAAAGCACTTTGAAAACACTGACGTATCACATCTCACATTAGCAGCACATCATTTACAGGACATTCAGGAAACAGCTCCTAAGGAAGAGAAAGAATTTTGGGAAAACAGAGGATGAAACTTTTGGGAAAACAGAGGATGTACGGTTTCAAGTGATTTTCTTTATGTACGTACAGACACAGGAAAGCTATTGATGCCACAGAGGTTGTTGCACTTAGCAATGACTCAATTACATTCGCCATCACATGTACTAAAGAAAACATTATTAGATATACTTTCAGCAGACTGGTTCATTTCCGATCTTCCTGCGTTAATAAATTTATTTTTACATCAGTGTTTCATTTGCAAACAGTATGGTATCACAAGACCACCGATTACATCATCATCCTCCATTCCAAGACCCGAAGGCCTTTTTCAAGAGTTACACATAGATTATGTGGACATGACTAACAGTTGCCAAAACATGAGATATTTGACTGTAGTTGTCTGTCCATTCTCTAGATGGATAGAGGCAGGATCTTGCCACAGCCAAGATGCAAAAAAAGTGCAGCCAGATTTTTAGTTAAAGGTGTTATCCCGAGATGAAGAATTCCAAAAGAGATTCACTCAGGTAATGAGAAACATTTTTGGCAACAAAATATTTGAGCACATGACTAAATTATTAGGCACACAACATTCTTTAGTATCAGCCTGTCACCCACAAAGTAATGGGATTGTTGAGCACCTTGATGGTGCTCTGAAGGACAAAATATGTACATTTTCAGTCACCTTGAATGCAAATTGGCTTGATTGTTTACCATTGGCTCTATTTGCCCTAAGGAATGCTCCCTCTTCAGACCATCATTTGACACCATATCAAATAGTCACAGGCAGGTTAATGCCTATGAGCTATGTACCCCATAGAAAAAATACTGATGCACAAAAAGCAATTGATTTAGTATGGCAAGAGATGTCAGCATGTATGAGTACATTAATATGTGCTGTGCAAATTTTCTCAAAGCAAGTTCAGCTGCAACAAGCGAGCTCCACCGCCCCATCAGTGGTATCACAGAAGAACATGTATCCCAGATGACAGGCCTTTATGAAGAACTTTGTGCACCAGTGGAAGGATCCAAAGTTTCTTGGCCCCTACAAAGTGATTCAGGTATCACTAACAGCAGTAAAGGTCGGGGAACTGAAGCACTGGATTCACTTATCAGATGAACTACTGTCCCAAAACCACAGCTTTTCCCCGTCTCAGGAGTAAGGAGAGGGTGGGCTAAGAGACTGCACAGATGTTGGACTGCATTTATTCTTTGTTGCTTATTGTTTTCGTGTGTGATGCTGTCTCACACTCATTAAGGGAGAGAGCCCACTAGGTAGTCATTTTCAGATGTTGCTGACCCCCTTCTTACAAGATAAGGGTGTGCAGGTGGTAACAAAGAGTTGCTGATCCCCTCCTTACGAGATAAGGATCTGCTAGGTAACCATGCAATTGTAATGCCACAAGCACCTAGGGATATAAGGCATATATCTGCCCAATCACCTAAGCAAAAAAGAAAATTTACCTACCACTCACTACACCCATTATGGAATAGGAACACTTACTGTCAGGGAACACTCAGATAAATCATGTTTTGTTTGCTCATTAACACCACATGTGGCAGATAGTAATGAACCCGCAGCCCCACCACCGCCAAAACCAACCTACACGCCGCTCTCCTAGACACCGCCAACTGGATGACCACTAACCATCTCAAGCTCAACTCAAACAAAACCGAAGTCATCATCTTCGGCCCCAACAAAACCACATGGGACGACTCCTGGTGGCCCACCGCCCTAGGCCCCGCACCCACCCCCCCAACCCACGCAAGCAACCTCGGCATCATCCTCGACCCCTCCCTCTCCATGACACAGCAAATCAATGCTCTAACATCCTCCTGCTTCCATACACTCCGCATCCTAAAAAAAATCCTTCAAATGGCTCCCCCCAGAAACCAGAAAGACAGTCACCCACGCACTCATCAGCAGCAGACTGGACTACGGCAACGCCCTCTACGCCGGCACCACACTCAAACTCAAACGCAAACTCCAAAGAATCCAGAACACAGCCGCGCGCCTCGTCCTTGACCTCCCCCGACACAAACGAATCTCACCACACCTCAAATCCCTACACTGGCTCCCCATAGACAAGAGAATCACATTCAAGATCCTCATCCACGCACACAAATCCCTCCACAACACCGGCCCAACCTACCTCAATGATAGAGTAAACTTCCACACTCCCACATGCAACCTCCGATCAGCCGACCTCGCCCTAGCCACAGTCCCCCGCATCCAGCACACCACCACAGGAGGCAGGTCCTTCTCCTACCTCGCCCCCAAAACCTGGAACGCCCTCCCCATCGACCTTCGCAAAACCAAAGACCTACTGGTCTTCAGAAAGAACCTCAAGACTTGGCTGTTCGACCAGTGACCCTCCCTGGCCTCCCCCCCTCCAGATCCCCCCCGCCCTTGAGACCCTCACGGGTGAGTAGCACGCTCTACAAATTTCTTTGATTGATTGATTGATTGATGAAATAAAGAGAGGGAAGGAGAGAATAGACCCCACATGTCTGTTAACATTAATGTCCTGCTTCTTTGGAGGCCGAAAACAGTATTCTAAATATTATTTCAGGGCAGTAAAGATGGATACTACAGCAGTATTAGGAAGTAGAGTGGAGTGACCTTAAATGAATAGGGGTAAAATAGATGTGAATAGGACAGCAAAGGAATGCCAAACATTGCTTACACTTAACTTTAAAGGAGCAGCATACCAGAATAGGCAGTGGGTTTTTAATACTAAAACTCTTTATCCCTCCAAAGTGTTAAAGGAAGTAGCTTCCAAAGCTACTGATTATAAGGAAACAGAAACAGGATGTAGTCCCATATGGGCCCGAGAAGCAACAAGTATGACATATTTTGACCCAATAACAGCATCAATACATATTTTTCCAGCCTTGAATTATACTATGGGCCTGATTACAACTTTGGCGGAAGGTATTAATCTGTCCCAAATGTGAAGGATATCCCACCCGCCGTATTATGAGTTCCATAGGATATAATGGACTCGTAAGACAGCGGGCGGGATATCGTCACATTTGGGCCTGATTAACCCTATCCGCCAAAGTTGTAATCAGGCCCAAAATGTTTTCAAGGCAATGGGACACAGCCGGTAAGTAGGGACAAAAAGTGTAAAATTACATTAGATCTTCAAAGCCTACAAAAAGGAACAGCAGCATTAATGGATACGTACAGGCCATGTGGTACATTATCAACTGCCCAAAAGTTGTCAGGGTGTTTGTTCCCTTGCTATGCTAATATCCCAAATGCTAGTGGTACCATTACCGGAAAATGTCACAGTGGAAGACATCTATGCGCATGCACAAGAGAGAAAGCATGCCCTAACACACAGGTGGAAGAGGAGCATTTGTCAACAATTTGCCCTGAACGTGAAAGGTGTGCCAAAAGAGTTTCTACTATTCTCTGAAAGTGAGGATTAGCAAGCAAGTTTTTCCCCTGGAGGACTGTTTCCAGTGTTCCAATCAGCCAAGTGGCTGCAGTAAACGTGATATGAACTTATGTTATTAGTGTATGGCACAGTTGATTGTTTCAATACTATCAGAGGAGAATCAAGGGCAATGAGAGCAATGGTGATACAGCATCATGTTGTCCTGGACTTACTAACGGCCATGGAAGGAGGAGTGTGTGCCAAGATTAACTCTTCCTGCTGCATGTTCATTCCACGAAATGATGAAAACAAAGGTACCTTATCCAAAGCAACGCTAGCATTTCACACTCTGAAAGAAAACATGACAACAGAACAAACTAAACCTACCAATTGGTTTTCAGGGTGGTTCTCATGGTTACCACCCTGGATGTCAGGGTAATTTAAAGCCCTCCTGCCCCTTATATTAGTACTACTGCTATGTTACTTTTAAATAATACTACAATGCTGCCAGGGAGAGATGGCAAACATGGGCAGAGTGGGGATTAGTTTGGTTAGAACAAACATTACGTACATGTGCTATTCACAGACTCCATATTGTGTAAAAAATATACATGAGGCAGAAATAGACACACCAATAAAATATGTGCTGCAACCGGAGTTTCAGTATATGTGTTAGTCACAGGGTGGGGACCATGACTTTTTGTAAAAAGAACACAACCAGGTCCAAGAAATAATCTACCGACCTTTGTACTTAGCTGAGCATACATGGCATCGAGGGAAGTAGTGATTAGCCCAGTCATGCATAACAGACACTCTCAGTACAAACAGGATGGTGTGACTTTGATGATCTGCAGATGTGCTTGTGGTGAGCAATGGGATGTAGCCAGGCGCAAACCATGCAAACCATTGTATTTCAAATGTATTTAAGGTATGTGCAGTCAGATAAGCTTTGAGACTTGCCAAATGTGTCTTTGCATGCAATACTTCAGCAAGGTTCCTGGCTGTGAATAAATGTTAACCTAGGAAACCAAGATGGAAGACTGGTGTGGTTTGTGATGGGCAGAGGAAAATAAAAGTCCACATTTTGACATACATAAGCAAAACGTGAGTGGCAATTTAAATGACCACTGAATTAACACAGATGACCTACAGCCCCTTTATGTATCTATGTTGTGTGTATATATTCATGTTTGCCATCTATTTTGGAGTCACTGTCGGCATTCATCTCCTTATATCTTAGAGGAAGGGTTTTTTCCCATTAGTGTCATATGTGGACAGTTGAGGAAAAGAACCTGATATTCTGAATATCGTTTGGACTCAGAAAGCCAATCTGTAGTGTTAGCTGGAAATTGTAATCTGATCAATAAAATTAAATATCCTGATGAAGAACTAAAACTAGTGTAAGAGAAGATGCAATCCTTGCACTTTTATTTGGGATTTAAGCCCAGAACCTTGATGTCTCATATTGTTTTGGCCAATATCTACATTGACAATACTTGTCAAAGGCTGGCAGACTGCTGTGTATAGTTTATGAACAAGTTTATGTAAACCTTTTTTTGTAAAGGGTGTTCTCAAAAAAAGCACAAAAATGTGAATGCATATATATTTGTGTGAGTGACAAATCCTGGACATCAGTTCTTTCTAATGTAAAATTACAGGAACACCATTTAAATAAGCATTGGCAAAGCCAATATGTCTAGCATCAATGATCAAACAGCATTTGTTCATGATGTGTGTTTGCATGTGTTAGCTCATTAAAGCCAAACATTTTGGCTTTGGTGGTAATGGCGGAAGTAGTGGTGTAATTGCAGTGATAGCATTGCTAATGATGCTGGTAATAGTGGTAGTGGTGGTGATTTTGATGTTGATAATGGTGACAGTGGTTGTAATGGTGGTTTCATAATGTGAGAGATAATAAAGAAGACTGTGGTAATAATTCTAATTGTGTTTGTAATGGTGGTGGTAACAATTATGCTAGTAACAATGGTGGTAAGGGTATTGGTGGTAATGCTTGTAATAGCAATAGTGATAGTATTGGCAGTGGTAATGATCTTAAAAACCTTTGGCCTTTGAAAAAACAAAAAACGTTTAGTTAAGTGGCTAAATGCCTAGCTGTTACTCAAATAGTGACAAAACATATAAAAAACGATTGCAGTAAAAAAAACAAATTATAGATTGCTTTCTGTATACAATGAACGTATGAAGTAAATAATTAATTGTGTGATGATTGATTGTATTTTTTAGGTGTTTTCTTTAAAGGCATCTACGTGCATCAGGTCTTCCCCATTTTCAGGAACCTACCTGAGAACAACAAACCGACTGAGGCAAGAATTTTATGGAGACTTTGGTCTATTGAGAGGGACTCTGAAGGTACCTTTTTAGGTCTCTGCTAACTCGAAGAGTCATGCTGTGTACAATCAGTGGGCCTCAACCCGCCCATAGAATTACCATTTCCTCCATTGTCTCTCTTGTATCCTTTGTTCCCATTTGTTCATGGAATGTGTGTGTCATGCCTCTTCTTTTGTTTAGCCCTCCACCCAGAGCATGGACCAAGCAATTGGGTCCATCCACTCCTCCCATTTTAGGAGCTACTTTTTTCTTTGTGTTTGCATTTTCACTTGCTCCATCCTCTGTCTCCTGTTGCCTCTTTCTCCCTCCCACCATCCCCATCCCAACCTCAGCCAGACTGGCATCACATCTAAACATAGTCCAACTCTGTATATTACATTTATGATTAAAAATCTATTAATGATAGGTTGAGAAATAAACAGTCATAAGCTGATCACTATGCACGACTGACATTACTGACCCACAACCTTGAGAATAAATATATGTAGCCACATATTTACTTTCAAAATATTACTTTGTTTTTAGCTATTCCTACATTCACAAAATGCTCCTTGTCTATATGCAAAGAGCTATGCGCGCCCTCATTGGAGGTTTCACCGAACTCTCTTTTCACCCGCCCCTTTCATTTGTGCTCCTCCACTGGTGTGCTGCTTTATCTGAGTTTCAACTTGCAAGGCATGCAGGAAATCAATCTTAAAGCAGTAAAGAAGACACTGGTCTTCCTCCCCTTGTGGGCTTTGGTACAGCCGGACTGCCTGACTTTGCCTTAAATTGCAGCTGGTTTTTATTTTTCATTTAATTCCATTATTCTCTTCTTTAACCCTGTGTGGCGCAAGCTTCAGGGACACGGACAGAAGATGGTACACCCCATGAATCCTTCTGACAACCTTCTGTCACATACAGAAGAGGTGGTGTTCGGGGATGCAGCAGGGATCCAAGATGTGAAGGGCCACAGGTTTGTGCCAGAAGTCTCTGCCAGCTATAACATCAGTAGCTGGGAGAGTATATCTTATTAAGATGGTTCTTCTCCTGAAAAGCGTTCACTAAAGAGTTTACAACAGACATGGAGCTTTACATGGGGCAAAATTGAGTCATAATGGCTGACGATTCCTCGCTGCTGTTACTAAGAAGAAGTTGGAATTGGAGGGGCAGCTTTTATTCACCGTCACAAGTGCTTATCTGTGTAAACACACTTTTTCATCCCACACTTTCAGCGGCTGAAACATACTATTATATGGTAAGCAGGGCACATGAGCGGGGTTTATGGGGCAGCGGAAAGAGAGAGGATGCAGATTTGTAGGTGTAGCAAGTGGGTTAAGGCACATTACTTTGTGAAATGACCAACATTTTTAAGGTCATTCCAAACAGTGAGATGGAGAGAGGGTGGAAGCGTTTTTGCCTGTGTGTAAAAATTCCTGGTGAAATCCGACAGAAACCGTGCCATATCCGACTGAAAGCACCTTTCCATGCCACAAAGGATGACAGGGTATACATTTTAAAGTGACTTCAAGCTCGACATCTATTTGAATTCTTGGTGCTGGACGACTTATGGCTTAAAATCTTCTCCAAAATCACTGCAGTTATTTCGCACTTTATATACCGTGAACTCGACCAGTCGGCATCAAAGGTCTTTACACGAGTAAGAATTATATTACCCACATGCTGGTTCATTTTTTGGGGGCACAGGGGGCACAGGGAGATTAAGTGAATTGCCCAGAATCACGGGATGGTGAATCAACGCTAATACTCGAAACTTGTTCCCCAGTTACAAAGGGAGCAGCTTTGGCTCTATGCCACATTTCGGACATCTGTTGATGGAGAGTGTTAATTACAGTGGGAATGCTTTGGATAACATGGACCTAAAAAACAAGATTAAGTAAAGCATGTGAAATGTAATCAGGAAGAACATGGTTACATTTATGCTTTTACACTTATCATATGCTGGCTGAAAAAAACCTGCAACAAATATCGTTCTATTGTGCACAAAGGAGGGAAAGGCTGCAGTACCACAGTCTGTCCCAAGGTGCCCTATGGGACCTCTTTTGTCCACATAAGGCACAGCACCCTTCAATCTTGAATTCCACACATCCCCAATGACTTTCAGGTGCTGTGCTCAAAAATGAAGGATGGCACCCATTTAGTGAAAGGTTTTACACTGTGCATTCAGGTTATGAGGGAGAGGAGACAAGCGTAATATGCTGGCAGAAAAAAATAATAATAAGCAACATCCTGACATCTCCTCGCTGCTGTCACTAAGAAGAAATTGGAACTGGTAGGGTGGCTTTGAATCAACGTGAAAAGCACTAATCTGTGTAAACACACACTTTTTCATCCCACACTTTCAGTGGCTGAAACATACTATTACAAGCAGGGAGCACAAGAGGGGCTTAAGGGGCTGCAGAAAGAGAGAGGAATATGGATTTGTAGGTGTAGCAAGTGGAATAAAGCACATTACTTTGTGAAATGACCAGCATTCATGATGTCTTTTCAGACAGAGAGAAGGAGAGAGCATGGACACATTTTTCCCTGTGGGTAAAATTTCCTGGTGAAATCTGACAGACAATGCACCATACTCAACTGGAAGCACCTTTCCATGCCACAAAGGATAACAGGGTATATATCTTAAAGCAAATTCAAACTCCGCATCTATGTGAAATCTTGGTGCTGGACGACTTAGGGCTTAAAATCTTCTCTAAAATCACTGCAGTAATTTTGCAGTTTCATATAGCATGAACTCGACCAGCAGGCATCAAAGCACTTTACAGGAGCAGCAGTTATATTACGCAAGTGCAGCTTCATTTTCGGGGGCATACGGAGATTAAGTGAATTGCCCAAAATCACGGGATGGTAAACCAACACCGATACTTGAACCTTATTCCCCAGTTACAAAAGGAGCATCTTTGGTGCTATGCCATACTTGAGACATGTGTTGATGGAGAGCGTTATTTACAGTGGGAACGCTTTGAACAGCATAGACTAAAAAAAAAAAACAAGATTAAGTTAAGCATGGGAAATGTAATCAGGAAGAACAAGGTTAGGTTAACGCTTTTACACTTATAATATACTGGCTGAAAAACCCTGCAACATTTACTATTTAAATGTGCACAAAGCAGGGAAAGGATGCAGTATCACAGGCAGTCCCTAGGTGTCCCTTGGGATCTCTTTTGGCCACATAAGGTACTGCACCCTGCTGTCTTGAATTCCACACATCCTCAATGACTTTCACGTGCAGTGCTGAAAAATGAAGCACTGCGACAGTTTTGTGAACAGGGAGGGGAGGCAAGAGTAATATGCTGGGTGAAAAAAAATAAGTAGTGACATCCTGAAAAAAGCAAACACTCCTAGAGAATGCTAGATTAAGTAAAGAATGTGAAATGTAAGCAGGAACAACATGGTTACGTTAGCTGAGAGCAAGAATGTGCTGCAAATGAAAAGGGAAGCTTCGCCAAATACGAGCAGAAAAACCAAGGTACAAAAAGTACCCCAAAGAACAGATAAACACAACAAAGCGTAATTGTACAATAGTTAGTCCCTGCTTCAAAAGAGGAAAAAGAGGGACAAAGAGGCAGTACTGGCTAATAGCAAACACAGATTTTTAAATGACACAGGAACGAACAAATGAAATGGCTTAAGCCCACAGAAGTAAAATATGCTAAAAGTATACAAGAGGATGTACGCTTATGCTGGACCTAAAAAAACAAGCTGTTTCCTCTAGTGAAGATAAAAGAAATAAAGGCACAGCGAAACCAACTAACTTCATTTCTGTTATAACTTTACACTTTATACTTACTCTCCGTTGAAGTCACCGTTTCTCATAAATATTCTTTTTGAAATACAAACAGAAAAATAAGTGCACTCTGGTTCCAAAAAAAAAAACAAGATTAAGTTAAGCATGGGAAATGTAATCAGGAAGAACAAGGTTAGGTTAACGCTTTTACACTTATAATATACTGGCTGAAAAACCCTGCAACATTTACTATTTTAATGTGCACAAAGCAGGGAAAGGATGCAGTATCACAGGCAGTCCCTAGGTGTCCCTTGGGATCTCTTTTGGCCACATAAGGTACTGCACCCTGCTGTCTTGAATTCCACACATCCTCAATGACTTTCACGTGCGGTGCTGAAAAATGAAGCACTGCAACAGTTTTGTGAACAGGGAGGGGAGGCAAGAGTAATATGCTGGGTGAAAAAAAATAAGTAGTGACATCCTGAAAAAAGCAAACACTCCTAGAGAATGCTAGATTAAGTAAAGAATGTGAAATGTAAGCAGGAACAACATGGTTACGTTAGCTGAGAGCAAGAATGTGCTGCAAATGAAAAGGGAAGCTTCGCCAAACACGAGCAGAAAAACCAAGGAACAAAAAGTACCCCAAAGAACAGATAAACACAACAAAGCGTAATTGTACAATAGTTAGTCCCTGCTTCAAAAGAGGAAAAAGAGGGACAAAGAGGCAGTACTGGCTAATAGCAAACACAGATTTTTAAATGACACAGTAACGAACAAATAAAATGGCTTAAGCCCACAGAAGTAAAATATGCTAAAAGTATACAAGAGGATGTACGCTTATGCTGGACCTAAAAAACAAGCTGTTTCCTCTAGTGAAGATAAAAGAAATAAAGGCACAGCGAAACCAACTAACTTAATTTCTGTTATAACTTTACACTTTATACTTACTCTCCGTTGAAGTCACCGTTTCTCATAAATATTCTTTTTGAAATACAAACAGAAAAATAAGTGCACTCTGGTTCAAAACATGTTGTTTTTGATTGAATGAATAAGATGAAAGCAGCATCAAGCTCTCAGCACTATCTTAGCATCCTGTTTAGTTATTTATTCATGCATTTTGGTGATGTCCAGTTATGTTTTTACAGCTGCCTTCATGCACTTTGTACGAAACAGCCAATAGACAAAAATAAAGGGCAAAAACTGAAAATGAGGAAAATAACAGCTTCCATGCTTGTGTGCTCTTGGACTCCATGGCTAAAAGACTAACATTGACAAAGCTAATAGCTTTCTCATTACTGACACCTGTTGGCCTTGCCAATGCTTGCTATGAATATGCTAGTGACCTTTTGGCTTTGCCAATGCTTGCTATGAATATGCTGTTAAACTTTTAAGGAGAGAAGCAGATATGCATTGTTTTAAAGTACACTGATCTTAACCAATTGGTTTCTATTCTTGGAGAGATTCGAGCCATGAAACATGAACAATTAAATAACCTGTTTGCGGTACAAATCAACTGTGGCAATAAATGGCTAGTCGTTTAGAAAAGAAAACTCTGTGTGCAGAAATGTGCAGTAATACTACTGTGTCGGGCGTTTGCTTGTGCAGTAGGCATTTCATTAAATTACCCATGTCATAAGGTGGAAACCTTTGTACCAGTAAATAGAAACCCATTATTTTAAGAGGATGCCACAGGTGACCCTGTGGTGAGTTGAGGACGACCTGTAAATCTTGACGAGATGCTGGTGATAAGAATTCTGACCAAGCCTGCAAGAGTGATGTGCGTTCTGCACAGACGTTGCCGATCTCTTCTTCAGGCTAAAAGGATCGCTGTTCAGAGCTTTTCATTGTGTGATGGACTGTCCCAATAAAATGTAATATATTGTTAAAAATGTTTCCTCTGTACATCAGATATAAGATGTGAGAATAGTTTAGGGATCTTGCCAGAAATATCAAAGACTGCAGGCTGCACTGAAGCATTTGACTTGAGCTTCGTGCTCCAGTGTGTGTGGGACACACAGAGGACTCAATGATCACATTTTATTAAATAATATTGAGTTCTATGATAAGAAAGCAAATGTGTTCTTTTTTCCTAGGACTTCAGCTTTTATTTTCTCTAATGGTCCATGAAGTCTTTGGGGTTGAAGTTCAGTTATGTCGGCAACTCCGAAAAATCAATGCATGTGAAGGCGTTCTGTGAGGGTGAACCTTGAGGCTGTGGCAGGGTCGGCTTTAGCGCTGGTGCCGCCTGGTGCAATAATCTTTTTTGGCACCCAGCACCTCATGACCACCTCCTCCGATTCCCTCGCTACCATCGGCAAAAGTGCCCCTCATCTCTCTGTAGCTCCTCTCTCCCATACATTTAATTTGTTTTAGAGTGCTTGTAAAGGCTGGATTGATTGATCCACTCAGCTATCCACAAAAAATATATATCCGCCCTTTACAGCTGGCATATTAACCCTCTGCACTACTTTTATGGAGAGTCAAAACTGCCACTGGAAAAAAACGCAGATCTCTCTCTAGCAAGAACATTAATCAATGAGTTATCTTGACATGTGAATTGCTTCTAGAAGGCTGGACGCACAAGGAACTTTTCAGCAGGTGCTTTTAAATCCCAAGTTTCCTAATTTATTGCTAAACAAAGCACCCCACTCACACCCCCAGGTCAACGCCCTCCATCCAAGTCACCACCTAAAGCCGTGGTAGGGCACTCAGAGATTCTGCAAGCATGAGATATTCCCTCTGGTTGGGTTGTGTGTTCCGAAGAAATGCAGCTTTGACACGATGTGCCAGGCGCAGCGCTTGATTTGAGTCGGTAGGTGCCAGTGGGGCCCACCACCAACCATTTTTGGGGACCGTAGCTCTTATTTCCTGATCATATATTTGCCTAAGATTAACCCCTTGGGTGCCTGTGATGTAACGATTACATCCTGGGAAGCACCGCTCGGGTGCCCAGGATGTAACCGTTACATGCTGCACCGGCCCTCGGGAATAGCGCTCCCCACCGAGGGACTAGAAGGGGAATCTCTTCCCCTCCCACCCCCATCTAATGACATCAGCCCGCGATTGCACGCTGACATCATTAGAGGACACCCGATGCGCTGGAAGCCATTTGCTTCCAGCGCGTTGAGGGAGAAGGAGGTGAGTTTCTCCTCCGGCAAGGGTTTTCCTTTCCCTCGATGTCTCTTGCAATCGGGCAGCAGGAATGCCCACTAGGCACCAGGGATTGTGTATATGTTTTATTTATGTATGCTTTCTGTGGTGAGGAGCGTCCCATTAGGCAAGGGTCGCTCCCCTAAGGGGGCATGATGTTTCTGCCCCCCTTGGGGGCAGATCGGTCTCTTATTTTTAGGCCGAAGGGGGCAGAAGCCACTGGAACACCAGGGATTATGATTGTGTGTGTTTTGTGTGTGTGTGGGGGGTCCCCTTGGGCAAGAGTCACCCCCGCAAAAGGGGCAAAGCACTTTTGGGCAGTTCTGCCACCCTTCGGTGCAGATCGGCCTATTTTTTTGTCCCATCTGCCCCCAAGGAGGGCAGAAGCTACCAAGACGAGGCGCCAGGGATCCTGTGTGGGGGGGATTTTTTGTGTGGGGGGTGTCCCCTTGGGCAAGGGTAGCCCCCCAAAGGGGGCAAAACACTGTTCGGCAGTTCTGCTCCCCTTGGGGGTAAATCAACCTATTTTTTAAGGCACATCTGCCCCCAAAGGGGGCAGAATCCACTTCGTGTCAGGGATCTTGTGTGTGTGTGTGTTTTTGTGTGGGGGCGACCCCTCGGGCAAGGGTCACCCCCCAAAGGGGGCAATATATTTTATGCCATTTTTGCCCCCCTTGGGGGCAGATCGGCCAATATTCTTAGGCCCGCCACCAAGACGCCAGGGATTTTTTTCTTTTTTAGCAAGGGTTGCCTCCTTTAAGGGGGCAAAGCACAATTTTTTTTAGGCCCATCTGTCCCCAAGGGGGGTCAGAATCCACTTAGCACCAGGTATCTTGTATGTGTGTGTGTGCTTTGTGTGGGGGTGGCCCATAGGGCAAGGGTCGCCCCCCACGGGGGAGGCAGATCGACAGAAGCCACTAAAAGCCCAAGGGATTTTTTTCTCCCCTTTGTTTTTTTGTGTTGGGCCCGTCCACTTTGGCAAAGGTTGCCCCCAAAGGGGCAAAGCACTGTTAGGCAGTTATTTTTTTGCCCCATTTGCCCCTAAGGGGGGGCAGGATCCCCTTAGTGCCAGGGATCTTGTGTGTGTGTGTGCTTTGTGTCAGGGTTGGCCTCTTGGGCAAGGGTCACCCCCAAGGGGGGGCAATATTATATAGACCATTTCAGCCTCCCTTGGGGGCAGATTGGCCTATTATTTTTAGGCCCATCTGCCTCCAAGGGGGGCAGAAGCCGCTAAGGCACCAGGGATTTTTTTTTTTTTGTGCGGGGGTGGTCCCTTTGGCGAGGGATTCAGCACAGTTCTGGTGGCCATTTCTGCCCCTCTTGGAGGCCGATCGGCCTATTTTTTTTAGGCTCATCTGTTCCCGAGGCGGGCAGAGACCACTAAACACCAGGAAAAAATTCTAAATGTTTGGTGGGGGCTGTTTGTCACCTGGCAAAGTATTTGCATTTGTGATTATAATAGTTTATTTCTCCTTTTTGTTCTAGTTCAAACCTTTTGCATTCTTTGCTGTGTTTCATTGCAGTTTTGGCAGTAGTTGACCTGTGGTTTGTGTAGTTGCATGTATTTTTTAGGCAAATAAAAACAATTTACTCCAAAGGAGTATTGTTGCCATGCATGAATGACATATTTGTAGGTGGTGTACAAAATGCAGGATTGTGTGTGAAATTGTCCTTAGATTTGTGCACAATGATATTTGTGTTGTCTTATGTCTAATTTGCTTTTCTTTTTTCTTTTTAGTGGGGTATCACTGGTGGTTACTGTGTCTGTGCAGAGTAGTTGCTGGTGAGTCTAGCTTTTTCAGGCAAGTGAGTGGTATAGTTTTTGAGTACATAACTCTTTGTGATAAAGCAACACTTTGTTTATTACTTATTTTAGACAGTGCTGGTTGTTGTTGGTGCATTTGTCAAGTTACACTTCTTAGAAAGGATCATGGCTAGCCGCAGAGTGACTGCTCAGCGGGTTGGTGGCATGCTTTTTGAGTCATCTTCTGACCATGATTATGAGACTGATTCTGAATCTGAGGCAGAGGAGGAAGAGAGAGATTCCAGCAATGAGTATTCTGTCTGAGAGGAATCATCAATCAATCAGTGTATTTGTAGAGCGCAGCACCACCCGCGAGTGTCTCAAGGCACTGAGGGGGGGGAGGGGGCTGTTATTGCTCAAATAGGCTGGATTTGAGAAGCTTCCTGAAAGTCAGCAGGTCTTCGGTCTGTTGTAGGGGCAAGGGAAAGGTGTTCCAGGTCTTGGCGGCGAGGTGGGAGAAGGATCTGCCTCTGGTAGTCGCTCTTTGGATGCAGGAGACAGTGGCGAGGGTGAGGTCGGCTGAGCGGAGTTGGCGGGACAGGGTGTAGAAGGTGAGTCATCTGTTGAGGTAGGCTGGACCGGTGTTGTGGGGCGCCTTGTGTGCGTGGGTGAGGAGCTTGAAGGTTATCCTTTTCTTTACGGGGATCCAGTGTAGGTCTCTCAGAACGGGAGTGATGTGGAGGTGGGCATTGAGGATCAGGCGTGCAGTGGCGTTTTGGATGTGTTGCAGTCGTTTGAGGAGTTTGGCCAGGGCTCCTGTGTAGAGGGTGTTTCCGTAGTCAAGTTTGCTGCTAACGAGGGCTTGGGGGACTGTTCTTCTTGTATCTGTGGGGATCCATCTGTAGATCTTGCGGAGCATGCAGAGGGTGTTGAAGCAGGTTTAGGAGACAACGCTGACTTGCTTGTTCATGGAGAGTGTTGAGTCGAGGATGATGCCCAGGTTGCGTGCGTGGTTGGTGGGTGTTGGGGCTGCTCCCAGAGCGGTCGGCCACCAGGAGTCATCCCAGGCTGAGGGATTGGCGCCGAAGATGAGGACCTCTGTCTTATCTAATTCAACTTCAGTTTGCGGTTCCTCATCCATTCGGCGACGGCCTTCATTCCTTCGTGGAGGTTGGATTTGGCTGTGAGGGGGTCCTTGGTGAGAGTGAGGATCATTTGGGTGTCATCGGCATAGGAGATGATGTTGAGGTTGTGCAGCTGGGCGACGCGGGCGAGTGGGGCCATGTAGATGTTGAAAAGTGTAGAGCTGAGGGACGAACCTTGGGGAACGCCGCAGATAATCTTGGAGGCTTCGGAGCAGAAAGGGGGGAGGCGGACGCGCTGGGTTCTGCCGGAGAGGAAGGAGGTGGTCCACTCCAGAGCTTTGTCCCGGATACCTGCGTTGTGGAGGCGTGCGCGCAGGATGCGGTGGTAGACGGTGTCGAAGGCGGCTGAGAGGTCATCATCTGATGAGGAAGCCACTCTCAGTGCAGATGAAGGGCCTGTTTTAGAGGAGGACACTGATGTGCCAATAGTGCAGCAGCCTGGGGCTGAAAGGTTTCCCATTGGAAGACCTGACACCTGGGTTGCCCCAAACATGGAGCAGCCACAGTTGCCTGCCTTTACTGGTCTAACAGGGTGTAGAGTGAATACGGAAAACTTTTTGCCTGTCAATTTCTTTGAGTTGTTTATGGACGCTGTATTTTTGGAAGAGATTTTTGAGCAGAAAATTTGTATGCGGAGCAGTATTTGAGGGACAACGCTGGCAGACTTAGGTCTCAGTCTAGTGTTACCCAGTGGATTCCCACAAATCTGGAAGAGATGAAAAAGTTATTGGATTTGACTTTTTTGATGGGGTTGATAAGGAAGCCGTCACTGGCTTCTTATTGGTCTACTAGTCCCTTGATGGCAACTGCTATATTTCCTGCAACCATGACTTGTAATTGGTTTTTGCTTCTTCGGATGCTGCATTTTGTTGACAGTGCTTTAGCCTTGCCACGAGATCACCCTGATTATGACTGTCTTTTTAAGATTAGGCCAATCCTTGATCACTTTGTAGATCGGTTTTCAGAGGTTGCATGTATATAACTTCTACACTGGAGTGAGGTTGTTCAGGGAATTGTTCAGAGTGGACACTGTTGCTTGTGGCACAATCCGCTCTAACCGGAAAGGCTATCCAAGGGAGCTTGTCTGTAAAAACTTGAGAGCAATGCCTTACATAATAATGAGCTGCTATCTCTGACATTTGCAGACAGGAGGGATGTGTACATGCTGACTACCATCGATGATGAGCGTACTTCCCCTGGGACCGTTTGGGGTCAGGTTGTCAAAGTGTGCAAAAGTGCGTGCATTTTGGACTACAATAAGCACATGGGTGGTGTTGACAGAGTAGATCAGAGGTTGGAATCTTACACTTGTGTTCGTAAGTCGTCTTACATTTGGTATAAAAAGTTAGCGATTCATTTGTTTATTCTAGCAACTTGTAATGCTTTTATTGTGTTCAAGGATTGTTCTCCTGAGTCAAGGATGAAATTTGTTAAATTTCAGGAGTCAGTGATAGAGAGCCTTGTAGTGGTGGATCATGCAAGAGTTCCTAGAGTAGCAGTGGTGGTGGAGGATGTGGCTAGATTGAAAGATCGCCACTTTCCTGATCAGACTCCTCCCACTCCCAAAAAAGACTTTCCCGCTAAGAGATGTAGAGGTATCCAGAGGGAGACTCGGATGTACTGCCCCGATTGCCCTCCAAAGCCTGGGCTGTATGTGGCCAGCTGTTTCAGGAGTCACCACACCAAAAAGAAAATCTGGGAAATACCTTGAGCCTAAACTGCCTGTTTTATATTTTCATATGTTCAGTTTCACGGTTGGCATTACTGTCATGTATTTAGTTAGAGCTTTTGTGTTTGTAGATTTGTACTTACTTATAATTAGTTAGTGGTTTCTTTCTTGTTTAAAAGCAAAAGTGATGGCGGTGTGCGTGGAGTGGCACTTGGCTGGCAGTGTGTGTGGAGTGGCGCTTGGTGGCGTTGTGCGTAGAGTGGCAGTTGGGTGGTGGTGTACGTGGAGTGGCGCTTGGCTGACGGTGTAAATAGTGACTTGCTGTTGGCCACTGCAACACACTGCTAGCCAAATGCCAGTCCACACACTCCCTTCAGCTGGTGTGATTGCTGTATCAGGCATGTGGGCGTGTGGACGTGATGAAGTGATGGGCCCTTGAATGGCGCTGTCTGTTGATGCAAGTGTTGTAATGTGCTGGGCCTGCGGCGTGAATGGTTTTGTGCATGTCATGTATGAAAGGTGTATGAAGGGACTGTAAAGCGGTTGGTGCCGTGATGTGGCTTTACAGCTCACGAGCTGTGAGTCATTGGTTCTGTTTTTTGGCCTTTCAGTTATTAACAGTGAATTTCATTTTTGTGAAATCTCTTGTTAATAAAATTTGATTTACTGAACCATCACTCACCCTCGTGCCAAATCCAACCAGTATGTGTGGTAAAAATGACAAAACCTGCTCCGCTGTAATCATGTGTCGCAGCACACCCGTGACATGCTAGGTGTCTCGGGTGTGACCCTGATGATGAAGCATGCCACCAACTTGGTTGGTGGGTGAGGGATCTTTTCAACATAACCTAAGTGTGTTTCTTTTCACAATTTTGGTGTTTGAAACATCACAGAAGGATGTGGATACATCAAAATGACCTATTAGAAAACTACCTCTTTTTCCAGGGGGCCTCTGCGTTTTTGGTCCTGGGTGTGGCCTTCATCTAAGGAAACCTTTCAAACCCAGACATTTTTGGAAAGTAGACATCCGGAGGAGTCCAGGAAGATGTGGCTTGCATGGATCCCCCAACATTTTCTTACCTATACTCCCTGCAAACCTCAAAATTTGCTTAAAAAACATGTTTTGCTCTCTTTTCTTTGTAGTGTCACTGTGCTGGCACAAATATCCTACCACCCAGCATCCCCCTCAGTCTCCTAAGTAAAATGATACCTCACTTGTGTGGGTCCCCAAAGCAGAATCAGCCTAAAAATGTATTAAACAAATTGCGCTTATCAACTCGCTGTGCTATCCCCTCAATCTCTACGTTTTTGCCCTTTTTCTATTACAGGCACATGGACCACTTACACATGTTCGGTATCATTTATATCGGAAGACCAAGGCGAACATTGGGTGGTAGGAAATGTGTACTGGCACAGTGATCCTACAAAGAAAAGTGTGGAAAATGTGATTATTTTAGCTATATTTGAGGTTTGCAGAGGAGTCTGGGTAAGAAAATGTTGGGGGATCCACGCAAGTCACACCTCACTGGATTTCTCCAGGTGTCTTGTTTAAAAAATTGTCTGGGTTTGGTGTTTTTTTTTTTAGGTTTGCAAAGTATCTGGGTAACAGCACCACAAGTCACCCCATTCTGTATTGCCCTGGGTGTCTAAGTTTCAAAAATATGTATGTTTGCTAGGTTGAGCTAGAGGACAAAATCCACAGCTAGGCACTTTGCAAAAAACAGGTCAGTTTTCTTTGGGAAAATGTGATGTGTCCATGTTGTGTTTTGGGGCATTTCCTGTAATGGGCACTAGGCCTACTCACACAAGTGAGGTACCATTTTTATTGTGAGTCTTGGGGGAGTGCTGGGTAAAAGGAAACATGTGTCTCCTCTCAGATTCCAGACCTTTCTATCAACAAATTGAGGAAAAAGTTTTTTTTTGCCCAATGTTGAGGTTTGCAAAGGATTCTGGGTAACAGAACCTGGCGAGAGCCCCACAAGTCACCCTGTTCTGAATTGCCCTGGGTGTCTAGTTTTCAAAAATATATAGGTTTGCTAGGTTTCTCTAGGTGCCGGTTGAACTAGAGGCCAAAATCCACAGCTAGGCACTATGCAAAAAAACAGGTCAGTTTTCTTTCGGAAATTGTGATGTGTCCACGTTGTGTTTTGGGGCATTTCCTGTCACGGCACTAGGCCTACCCACACAAGTGAGGTACCATTTTTATCGGGGGACCTGGGGGAACACAGAATAGAAGAACAAGTGTTATTGCCGCTTGTCTTTCCCTACATTTTTTCCTTCCAAATGTAAGACAGTGTGTAAAAAAGACATCTGTTTGAGAACTGCCCTGTAATTCACATGCTAGTATGGGGACCCCGGATTTCAGAGATGTGCAAATAACCACTGCTTCTCAACACCTTGGCCCTCATTCTGACCTTGGCGGGCGGCGGAGGCCGCCCGCCAAAGTCCCGCCGTCAGGTTACCGTTCCGCGGTCGAAAGACCGCGGCGGTAATTCTGACTTTCCCGCTGGGCTGGCGGGCGGTCGCCTTCAGACCGCCAGCCAGCCCAGCGGGAAAGAGGCTTCCACGATGAAGCCGGCTCGGAATCGAGCCGGCGGAGTGGAAGCTGTGCGACGGGTGCAGTTGCACCCGTCGCGTATTTCACTGTCTGCGCAGCAGACAGTGAAATACATGTAGGGGCCCTCTTACGGGGGCCCCTGCAATGCCCATGCCAGTGGCATGGGCACTGCAGGGGCCCCCAGGGGCCCCGCGACCCCCCCTACCGCCATCCGGATCTCGGCGGTCCGACCGCCGGGATCTGGATGGCGGTAGGGGGGGTCGGAATCCCCGCGGCGGTGCAGCAAGCTGCGCCGCCGCGGAGGATTCAATGGGGCCGCGGTACACTGGCGGGACCCCGCCAGTGGTGCCGGTCCGACCGCGGCTTTACCGCCGCGGTCGGAATCCCCATTGGAGCACCGCCGGCCTGTCGGCGGTGCTCCCGCGGTCCTCCGCCCTGGCGGTCAAAGACCGCCAGGGTCAGAATGACCACCCTTATCTAGTACCCATTTTGGAAATACAAAGGTTTCCATGATATCTATTTTTTACTCTTTATATTTTACCAAATAAATTGATGTATACCCGGAATACAATGAAAACCCAATGCAAGGTGCACCTCATTTTTTGGCTCTGGGTCCCTAGGGTTCTTGATGAACCTACAAGCCCTATATATTCTCAAAACCAGAAGAATCCAGCAGATGTGATGGTATATTGCTTTTGAAAATCTGACATGGCAGGTAAAAGTACCGGAGTAAAACGTGGAGAGAAATGGCTGTTTTTTTTCCTCCTCAATTTCAATATTGTTTGTATTTTAGCTGTTATTTTCTGTAGGAAAACCTTGTAGGATCCACGCAATGGACCCCTTGCTGAATTCAGAATTTTGTCTACGTTTCAGACATGTTTAGCTGTCTGGGATCCAGCATTGGTTTTACACCCATTTCTATTGCTAACTGGAAGGAGGCTAAAAGCACAAAAAATAGTATAAATGGGGTATGTCCCAGTAAAATGCCAAAATTGTGTTGAAAAATCGGGTCTTCTGATTCAAGTCTGCCTGTTCCTGAAACTGGGAGATTGTGATTTTATCACCGCAAACCCTTTGTTGATGCCATTTCAGGGGAGAAAACACAGGCTTTCTTCTGCAGCACTTATTTCCCTTTTTAAAAAAAAAAAACTAAATGTTCGCTATATTCTGGCCAATTTCTTGGTCTCCTTCAGGGGAACTCACAAACTCTGGGTACCTCTAGAATCCATAGGATGTTGGAAAAAAGGATGCAAATTTGGCATGGGTAGCTTATGTGGACAAAACGTTTTAAGGGGCTAAGCGTGAACTGCCCCAAATAGCCAAAAAAAACAGGCCTGGCACCTGTGGGAGAAAAGGCCTGGCAGTGAAGGGGTTAAGAGAGGGAAAAAGACAAAGTGAAAAGACGGAGAAAGATGAAGACAGAAAAACTGACACAAAGGAAAAAAGCAAGAACATGCAAGAGTAACATAGAGGCAAAGGGTGTGTCTAATGGTGGATTAGCAGCCTTGGTATTCTATAGCGCTGCTGTAGCAGTGCTTTGGGTACCTGCACTCATTCTTTAACAAACTAAACACTCGCCTTCGTCACTGTTTTTCTGTCTGGCTCTTCCTCCTTTTCCACCCTTTTGTGTTCTTCTCTCTCTTACTCTGGATCAATTTGAGGGAAAATCAGTTCCGGTCCCCGAAAATAAGCCTTGTGGGCCCTACTTGTAACCACCAGTTCAAATTAGGCACTGTTGCAAACTGCCAGGCCAAGTGTCTCAGCGGTGACCTTGTGGGAGTGAGCAGCACAAAAGGCTTGTCACATGCTAGAGACTTGTAACTATATTTTATCCACATGGCAGGGTGTTAAGTCAGGCGAAAAAATGTGAGGACACCCTGAAAGGGGTGTGCCTATATAATTAACAGTGTGTCTTAAACATGTAAACAAAAATTCTCTTAGACTGCCACTGTTGGACCTAATCGTTTCTGCAGGGTCATCCCCAAACATTTTTTGCCTTCCTCCTTCTCTTTTTGCTCAATGTGTTTTTGTTGGCTTTAGGACTTTGGCTACTTTACCACTGCTAACCAGTGCTAAAGTGCATGTGCTCTCTGCTTAAAACATGGTAACATTGGCTTATCCACAACTGACATATTTCATTTACTTATAAGTCCCTAGTTCAGTGGCGGCTCCTCCGCTATGGCAGAGGAGCATCGCCCCCCCCCCACCAGCAACA
Source organism: Pleurodeles waltl (assembly GCF_031143425.1). Lineage (NCBI taxonomy): Eukaryota > Metazoa > Chordata > Amphibia > Caudata > Salamandridae > Pleurodeles > Pleurodeles waltl. The sequence continues at coordinate 719,162,534 of NC_090445.1, read as the reverse complement.
GAAACAAAGCTCTCATGATGAAACGATAATAAACTATGTTTATTATCTCTTCAATGTGAAAGGAGTGGGGCCATGGGGTCACGGGTACAGAGGGGAGTGCACAAAGCACACTCTCAGAGTGAGTGTGTTTGGCTGGCCGTCTTGGGCCAGCTAAACACACATGCACAGTAGACTGTCTCAAGCCCGCCACTGTGTCGTCAGTCTGGAGAGAGCATGCACAGGCTCCCAGTCTGCCTGGGAGCGTCTAGCCAGTGCGCTCCCTGCCAATCATCAGGATTGGCCGCAGGGCAGGCTGGGAGCCTGTACCTGTCTGCTGCGACGGGAGCAAGTGAAGCAGCGTGGGAGAAGCGGAGTGGAGATAAGTTTATTTTTTATTTTTTAACTTTAACTTTGCTCATAGGTCATTGACAGGCAGACTGACAGTCTGGCTGATAATTGTGCCAAGAGAAGTTGATGTGCCTTTTTCTTCACGTAGATGGAACCTTCTTGTCATTATTCTGGAAGTCTCAACAGGACAAAGCTCCTTATGCTGAGGTGAGGTACTGGTTCCTACTGGCCAACAGTACTGCAGGACTTTATGTAAAGGCTAGTGATTTGTTTTTCCACATTTCTGGCCAGTCATTTGAATTTTCAATCGCGTCTTTCCTGGCATACTGAAAGAAGCCGGCGTAGGGGTGAGTTTTGTCTATTCCAGTTTCAGAAGCATTTCTAAGTGAAAAAACACTCCTCCTTTCATGGCTATTGTCACCCGCAGCAGTGGCTCAGGAGGAAAGGATGGTGTACAAATGATCCAAACCCATTCACGTGAAGTACTGAATTTAGGCTTTTACTTGTGCAAGCACATACAATATACCACACAATCCTATGGATAGTTCCTGGTCCAGCTCTAGAGTATTAACCCAGGGAGTCTGTCGGCATTGCCTATTGCCTACAGCAGATGCCAAACCCTGTATGATATGATAGACTGCCACCAACCAGTCAGTCAGAGGCAGGTTACTCCATGACAAAATAAAAAGGGGTTTTTGTTTATCTCTCTGTTTGGCCTGAGGAAGCTTAAAGCTCTACTGATGCACACCAGAGTTTTCATGCCGGCCGCCAATGAGAGCCAGGTGCTTCAGGGTGGCAAACCGAATGGAAGACTCACAGGGAAAATGAAGGCCAAGAATTCTGCTGAATGTAGAATAGGACTTTTGGTCACGCAAGCAGTCTCAGGCAAGATCTTGTTTTTTGTGGTTTTGTCTGGTGTCTGAACTGCTGATCTTGAACATAGTAAATCAGGTGCAGCTGGAGATAAAAATAAGCTTTATGATATAATCGCAATTTAAAATCTTTCTTATTATTCACCCTCTCGATAAGTATTAAAACCATGAATCTTGATTGGATCATTAAGACTGCATGAAACCCAGCTACAGTACTCGATTTACTAAATGTTGGGCAGCACAATGATGTGTGAAACTCTGCGGTACGTCATTGCATGAATAGCAAAATAATGTGCAGCTATTCAAAAAGCGTTCCTCCAGGTCAAGGGGACGTCCCCCAAATGCACTCAAGACGTGTGCTGGTATCAGCCTTTTATCAGTGTAGGAATTAATCTACCATGTAAATCCAAAAACATCACTGGTTTATCATGGTTCATTTTATTTCTATGTTCTTCATAAATGATTCAAAATCAATTCCAACATCGATTCCAAACTGGAGTCCAAAAGAAACGGTCTCAAAACTTAATGCAAAAGTTCATAATGCAACACAATGCATTTTGGGCCATGCCCTTCACCAGGGGAAATATTTCCTAAAAATGCAGAGATGGGAATTATGAGAAAACGCGAAAGGGACAGTACCATGAATGTATAATGGCATAAGCCCATGCTTCCAGTGGAAAACCAAAATAAATACGTAAACAAACTTCTGCACTGTGTTCCAACGCGTAAATTTGAACATGCTCTATGGGCGCACCAGTGAAAATAAAGTAAGAAGGATAATCCCATTGCAGTGTTGATATCATAAGTGAGAACGGGCAAAATTATAATAACATCATCCACAAAAAGATGAGCATGTCCACTATTAACCACAACTGAAAAAGTGTGAGATAAAGGAGGTATACCACCACGTGCACCCAAAAAAGTGCTCATGTAACCAAATCGACATAGGAGGTGCTTCTCCAATACTTGTAAGCGAGTAACTGTGCCAGTGTGGAAAAACAACAAAAGCTACAACCAAGAAAAAACGAACGTGCAACCGGGTTCCAGTAATTGATGAGGTGTTGGAAAACAACAAGCGGGTGAAACCAACAAATTACTTACAGGCAACTAAGTTGCAGAACCTCACCGGGTGTCCAATATTAATGTGCGTGTTATCCCAAGTGATGAGACACTTAAAACACAGCGTTCATCAAAGTCGTCGTAAGAACAAACCAAGGGTGAACAAAAAAATAACAAAGGAACAACAGACTTCACTGTGGCCTCCATATTTGAAGAGGAACCCAATCAATAACAAACTCCACTGTGAGTGCCATGCTTCAAAGGAAGCAAGTGAGTAGGTGCAAGCCTAAAGGTGCCGCTATGGGGGGCCCCGTGGAGAGCAGACGCAGACTAGTCTCTCCACAGGGACTTTCGAGAGGGAAGTGACGAGGGGTGGGCAGGATTGGCCAAGAGATAAGTGGGGGTGGGATATTTAAGCTATGGGGGCGTGGCCACCCTTCCAGGGGGAAAGATGAAGGATGATAAAGTGGGGGATGCCTGAAGCAGGCAGGAGATGGATGAAAAAGGAGGATGTGTGGGTTAAATTGAAGTGAAAGATGGATGAACTGAAGCTATTGGAGGGATGAGTGAAAAGAAGACTGGAGAGGTTTTATAAGATGGGGGGCTCGAGGGTTTTCGAATTTGGTTAAAAGTTTAATGATAATGTTATTGTATAGAAGGCAATCCTGTCCTAAATTAATGGCATTTGACACTTTAAAAACTCGTGCCACTGACTATGTCCCGAAGCACCACACAGGGTGGTAACAAAAGGAATAAAGTGAACAAAATCCAAACTGAATAAAAAACTGGTGTAGGAAACTGGCCCCTTGTTTGCAGTACACCTCCACTTTTTGCCTGATATCTGATGCTAACTTGACTCCATGTGTGCTGGGACCCTGCTAGCCAGGCCCCAGCACCTGTGTTCTTTTCCTAAAACTGTACCATTGTTCCACAATTGGCCCACCCCGTCCCACAGCTAAGCCCCTTTTAAAAGGTACCAGGGGTAGCAATGGCCATGTGACCAGGGAGGGTCCCTAAGGGCTGCAGCTTAGATTGTGCCACCCTAAGACACCCCTCATCAAACATATGCACACTGTCAATGCAGCTTGTGTGTGCTGGTGGGGAGAAAAATTAAAGTCAACATGGCATCCCCCTAGGGGGGGCCATGCCCACAAACCACTGCCTGTGGCACAGGTAAGTCACCCCTCTAGCAGGCCTTACTTTCCTAAGGCAGTACACTAGCCCGTAGGGGAGGGCATAGTTGCATGAGCAATGTGCCCCAACAGTGTCTAAGTCCATTCTTAGACACTGTAAGTGCAGTGTACTGAGATTTTGGGCTGGGAGTATGCCATTACGAACTCCACAGCTCCATAATGGCTTCACTTAAGTCTGAAAAGTTTGGTATCAAACTTCTCAGCACAATAAGCCCACACTGATGCAAGTGTTAGATTTTTTTTTTTAAGCACCCAGAGGGCATCTTAGAGATGCCCCCTGTATTGTACCCAGACCTTTAGTGCGGGACTGACTGGTCTGTGCCAGCCTGCCACTAATAGACACATTTCTGTTCCCATGGGGTGAAAGTCTTTGAACTCTCTGAGGCCAGAAACAAAGCATGCACTGGGTGGAGGTGCTTCAGGCCTCACCCCCCCGCAAGAACTGTAACACTTGGCGGTGAGCCTCAAAGGCCCAGACCGCCTTTTACAATGCCACAGGACACTCCAGCTAGTGGAGATGTCTGCCCCTGAAAAAAGCCCCACTTTTGGCAGCAAGTTTGCAGGAAACTTATAAAAAACAAGGAGGAGTGACCAATCCAGCTAGGACCACCCTTAATGTGTCCAGAGCTGAAGGGACCCCCCTCCTTGCAAAAGCCTTCATCTTATTTTGGAGGACAGGGACCAATAGAGGTAGGTCTGTGTCCCTCTCCCCAAAGGGAGTGGACACCAGAATGGTGTAGTCACCCACAGCCATTGGCTACTGCCCCCTGACCCCTGTATCTCTCCTAAATCTAGGATTTAAGGGACTCCCTAAACCTTGCTCACCAGATTCCTGGCGACCTCAAGAAAACAAGAAGAAGAAAGAAGAAGGACTGCTAAGTTTACCCCCAGCAGAGAAGACTGAAGACACCAACTGACTTGGCTCCAGCCCTACACGTCTGTCTCCAGCTTCTGAAGCCCTGCTACAAGAAGGCGACACATCCTGAAGGACCAGCGACCTCTTCAAAGCTTCAAGAGGAATGCCAGCACTCCAGAGGACCGAGATCTGTGGATAGCGGCCCTGTCCAAAAAGAAACTTCAACAAAGGACTACAGAACCGCCCCGTATCTGGGAGTCCTGCCCACTCTTCACCCGATGTCCACGGCCCGTGTCCAGGTGGCCCAACTGACTAAAGCTGGTCCCAAGGCGATTCTGACCTAGGGTCCACCCTGGGTTGACCCCTCCTGTCCAACACAACGATGCCTGCAGCCTAAATCCGGAAGACTGCAAGAGAACCGGATGAAGATTCCAGACGCCAAAAGGTACCTCTGCATCTACAGCTCCCTGACCTTGGGGAATCCGACCTTCAGTGCAGTAACATCCAGCAGGTGGCCCTCCTCCTTGTCTAGCCTTTGGTTTTCCAGATCCAACCCCCCTCGGACTTAGCTTGCAGCATCTCTGTGACCCCTGGGGTCACCCTATTGGAAAGCATTGGGAGCCTGGCACTGTGTTTGCACCCTGCATCTGGCTGCCCCTGCGCTGCTGAGAATGGGTGTTTGGTGCTGACCTGTACCCCACCCTCCCCCCAGTGCTCTTCTAAGCCCCCCAGGTCTGCCCTCCAAAGACGTGGGTACCTATTTGCAAGCAAGCCTGATTCCGTGTGCCCCCAGTCTCCATAGGATCCCATTTTAAATCTGACAGCAACTTTGACCTCTGCACCCGGCCCACCCGGTGTTGCTGGTGGTGGGTGTTTGGGGTAACCTGAACCCCAACCTGTGGACATTCTATCCCTGAAAGACTGGAACTATAAGTCTTGTACTTACCTTGAAACTGTGCTAAATTGTCTTCCCCCCCAGAACTGAGTTTGAAAAATTGCAGTGTCAACTTTTAAAACAGATATTTGCTATTTTCCTGAAAACTGTTTAACTTGCCAAATTGAAACAAAGTGGTGTTGGTACATATGTCTGATACTTACTTATGAATGTACTTACCTGCAAACTGAATCTTGTGGTTCAAGAAATAAAGTAACAAAAGATATTTTTTTCTATATAAAAACAATTAGCCTGGAGTTAGTCATTGAGTGTGTGCTTCATTTATTGCCTATGTGTGTGTACAACAAATGCTTTGCACTACCCTCTGAAAAGCCTAACTGCTTGGCCATACTACCACAATAGAGAGCATTAGTATTATCCACTTTAGACTCTGTTAAGCCCCTGGACTGTGTGCACACTACATCTCATTTTGATACAGTATATACAGATACAGTTTCATGCAATTGTGTAAAAACTATAAGATCCCTAAATAAATTGTGCGAATAAAATGCAAGGTAATATACCAATGAAAATTAACATAAAAAAGCGGGCAGAAAGCAGGAAAAAGAACTAAACGGAATGGCAAAAGGAAAACAGTACATCTTAGGTCATGCAAACATTCACAAAACTAGAACAATCATTTAAAAAACAACTTATTAAAAACAGCTAAACTCAATGCAATCATTCAACCCTCTAGGATGTACTGTATCCATTTCCCTTCTGAGCAATTTTTTTCTATTGTCAACATCTTCTCTGGTGGGTATGATTTCTAACACCAAAAATCTTACTTGGCTAACATTATTAATAAAATTATTGAAACAAACTGACACTATGAACTTTTTATTTTTGTTTCTGATATTGCTTTTGTGTTCACTTAATCTACTCTTGATATTGTGTTCTGTTTTACACACATAAGCAGAACAACATGGGTATTTTAACAGGTAAACAATGTTCTTAGAGTCACAGGTGGCCGTGGTGAGTAATTTGATTTTCGGTGCCTTGGGTAGGATGCCTTATTGTTTTGCCCTTAATGATATTATTACAGCAACTGCAATTCAAACAAGCTGTGGTACCTTTGCATCCACCATGGTGTTTGGGAATGACTTTCCTGACCAACAATTGTTAAAGGTTCGACATGCGCTGGTAAGCGAACAAAGGTGGAGATTTGAAGATTCCTCGAAAATCGTTTTCTGTCTGTAACATGGGCCAATATTTCAATATTACTTTCCTGAATGTAGGACTTTTTGTGGAAACCTTTGACACAAATACCATTCTATAAGGATTTTTTTCCTCAGGTGAAGGCTTCAACAAAAGATGCTCTATCCTTTTCCTTAGCTCGATTCATGGCAGTTAAAATTACCGAATCAGGGTATCTTTGCTGCTTAAACTTGTTAACCATCATATTCATACCTTGGTCACAATCAGCCTGGTCAGAAGAAATTATTTTGACCCTTAGTAATTGAGAATACGGCAAGTGACTTTTAAGAGAATTTTGATGAAAACTTTGAAAATGTAACAAGTTATTTTGATCTGTGGATTTAACATGTAAATTAGTGCCTAAGCGGTGACCTCTTTTGATGATGTTGATTTCTAGGAATGTGATCTGATGATAATTAGTTGTTTCTGTAAAACCAATGCGATTATCCACCAAAGTAATTTGGTTAATAGCAACCATTAGCTGACCTTCAGTCTCTACCCATATAAAAATGTCATCAATATATCACCAGTAAGTGTGCAGGTGACGTTACCTCGTGGAATTGTAAAAAACATTGTCAAGTTCAAATCTATGCATAAAAATGTGCTGCATCATATTTACAAAGAGCATTGTGCTGATATTTCTTCAGGTGCATCCAAACAAACAATGATGTACCTCAAAACTAAGCCCTAAGCTAAGTGCCGCGTAAAGGTGTGATTGGGGCGGTGGCGAGGGGGTAGGGGGGGGGGCATTGCATGGTATTTAATCTCTAGGCATCTTTCCTGTACAAATTTCTGTGCAATGATAACCACACAATGTTTAACAGCATCAGATGTGTAATTTTACAGAAATTACATATTACACATCAAAATATCATGCGATATACATTTTACCCATTGTTGACACCTGGTTTCATTTGATACTTATATTTCATGCAAATCCAAATCAAGATAGTTTAGTAGATATGGCTTCTCCTGAAATATTAAGGGTGGTTGCTGCAACATTGTGTCTTCTTTTGAAAGGGGACTAGCGACATAAAGCCATTTGGTATAACTGCATAAATTGTTTTGGCCCCAAATATATTTTGCTTAACAAAGTAGATTTAACATTGCCGAGTGACACAAAAAGCAGCATTGTATGAGGACCTAGGCTCAGCTCTCTACCTACCTCTGTTGGCCACGACCAGCTACTAGGATTAATGTTCTTCCAGGCCCTCTCTCCTCTGCTGGAATGTTCTTCCTCTTCCTGCTCCTGTGCACTCTCTTCTTGAGCCTCTTCCTACTCTCTTCCCCACTCTTTTTGACCCTGCTCACCCATTTCCTACCCGTTTTTCTTACACTCCACTTCAAGTTTTTTTCTGATTACTTCAATCTCACCTTATTCCTTCTTTTTTTTCTCTTTTTGCTTTTTTCTGCCCTTTTCTCTCTTTTTAGTCCGCTTTTTTACCTTTTCCTGCTCCTTTCTTCCACCACCTCCACCTACCGTCTTCCTTCTATGCATCCTCCCCTCTCCCTCTCTCCTTGCTTACTTCTGCTTCACCTTCCTTTCTGCAAGCCCTGTCCATTGCCTCCTAGAGCCCCTCTATCCTCCCATGATCTTCTTAATGGAGGCCGCGTGCAGCAGGTGCACCTCTAGCATGCCTGTCTGTGCCCATCTGCGCCTGGATCATTCCTAGGGCCATGAACCCTGTTCCAACCGCCACCCACAGCTGCACTTCTACTGCCCTCTGCGCCCTTGACCCTGCACACTGCCACTAATACTGCCACTGTACTTCACCACACTCCACTGTAGTACCTTTAACCTACACCATCTGCCGCATCACCTGCCACAACAAGCACATGCCCACCCCTCTATTCAACACGCAGACCACTCGATGTGCAGCCCCAGCTACCCACCACCAGCTTGCATTAGCCCCCTCCTCAACACTCACTCACTCAGCAAACACACCACTGAGGTCTAGGATCTTATCAACACTCTTGCGTGTGACATCGTTTTCCTCACCGAGACCTAGCTCAACCGCACATGAGCCCCTGACATTGCCAATGCCATAGCAGTAGGATATAAAATCACCCACTGTGACTGCATCAACAAGCCAGGTGGAAAAATTGCCATCATCCACAGGGACTCCTCTCAAATGCACCACCACAATGGAGGACACCATCCCAGAAATGTAATATCTCACCTTCGCTATCCAAATGGATACCGTTTACCGGGACCGCGAACCACATTTTGCAACCTCATCACTGATTTCATCTCCCCCTCACCATCCTCTTGATGGACTACATATTCCTGGGTGACCTAAACTTCCACCTCGGCCACAATACTGATTCTGAGTATGCCAACTTTCTCGACAGACTGAACAATGTCAGCTTCACCTAACTCATATACGACCCCACATACATTTCCGGACGAAGCTCGACCCCCATCTTCACCTCCAGTGACAGCATCAAATACAGCCACACCACCAAACTCACATGGAGCAACCACTCCATCATCCACTTCATCATCACAACCCTGATACCCCTCTCAACCCACCCCAACACCACCCGTTGCAGCTGGAACAAGGTCACAGAGACCGAATGGACAAACAACCTTGCCCTCAACCCGGCCAAATGCCACAGCAACATGCATGAGTCAGGACGTCAGAAGTTCAACACCCGGATCTCTGACACTGTCGAACTCATCAAGAACAAGAAACACAGAAGATACACCAAGGAAGCCAGCTAGTACACCGATGACTTCAGGACAGCCAACCACCACTGCAAGCACCTCAAGAGAAGTTGGTACACCAACAAAGACCCAGCCGACAGAACTGCCTACTAATCAGCACTCAGCCTATACCACTGCCAACTATGTGAGATGAAGAAAAAAGCCCTGGCATCGAAGCTAACCCCATCAGTAAGGAGACCTTCTGTATCATCAAGGAATTCACCAACCCCTCAACAGCAACAAGCAACATCTCCCCTCTCAGGACATATGCAATGGCCTCACAGATTTTTCTCACAACAAAATTGCCAAAATCTACAGAAAGTTCAACCACCATCTCAAGCCTGAACACTTTTTCAATGGCCATACCCCTACACACATGAATATCCCAAGGCTAACCACTCAGGACACCAACACCATCATGAAATCCATCCACTTAGGAGCCCCATCTGACCCATGCCCCAACACATCTTCAACCTAGGAGCATCCAGGATTGTCCTCGAACTATTCACCCTACTCAACAACTCACTGAATTCTGCCACAATCCCAGAAGACTGGAAGCACACAGAAGTCAAACACCTGCTGAAGAAACCAGGTGGTTGAAGGCTTTGGGCATTATACTACTGTGCCCACAAATCCTAGACGGAGCTATTGATGAGTGGATGATTCTTTCAGGCCTGTTGAACCTGGTGAGGGGACCGTAGTGTCCACCTGCTGGTCGGACCGGAAACACAGAGACGAGACGAGAGAGGAGGAGAGAGGAGTTCGACACACGACGCTGGTCGACGCTGGTGCCGGGTGGCTCGCGTCGCGGCTGCTCACCACGAGTGCGAGGTGCGCGTCCGGCACACGGTTTGCTGCCGCCGCCGCTAGCCGGTGTCTGCCGCTGCTAGCAGGGGGAAAAACAGCCGCGGAAAACAGCTCGGGAAGCCGGAAAAGCCGGGTGAGCTGCTTCTGTGGCGGGCGCAGTCGGGGGCTGCTGCTCCGCTCCGAGGTGCATGGTCCGGGGGCTGTAGCTGCTGGCTCGGGGAGAGCAGTTTCCGTGAGCTTCCGTGAGCAGGCAGGCGTGACCAGGACTGCTGCCTGTTTCTTCACCAGCGCCTCTGGGGGCCCTCAGTTGCGCCGGTTCGCTGTAACGGTGCGGACTACGGCGTGGTCTGGGCACAAGGAAAAGCCAGAAGCCAGAAGCCAGAAAGAGCACCAGAGGAATACCGGAGTCCCAGAGCACCAGAGCACCAGAGCACCAGAGGAGCACCAGAGGAGTACCAGAGGGGCACCAGAGGGGCACCAGAGGAGAGTTTGGGGTTGCCGCCCTACCCTGCTACCATATGGACTAGGTGAGCCAAGGAGGTGAGCCAAGGAGGTGAGCCAAGGAGGGTATCCGTTGTTTTCAGCCACCGTAGCCACCACAGCGGCACCTAGCCATATTTAGTTTCTCTGACCTGACCTGACCTAAGGAAAATTACCTGACCTAAGTGACTTAAGCGACCTAAGTGACCTAAGTGGCTCCTGTGGCCAGTGTCGTGGCCGTGAGTGGATCGAGAGTGGGCCACATAAAGTAGCGCATAAAGTAATGCAGTGCATAAGCAACGCATAAGTAGCGCAAGTAGGCGTAAGTAGACGCCTTTACAACAGAGACAGAGAGGATCAGAAGGGGCCAGATAGAGAGAACCAGAGAACCAGAGGAGGCCATTAATTGACATATTAAACTGCGCTAGAGGGATAGATATCATTCGAACATCACGCTTTTTGTACGGCATACTGTGCATACTGTGCGTCACCACACAGCAAAGCAAGCGAAGTCAAGCTCTACATTCTAGAGAAACGTCCTACAGATCCCGGAAATTGTTGAAGTTGCTGATCCATTCAAACAGTAAGACTTCAAAAATGGTTGGAACAAGAGGGAAAACAAAGAAAGCCAGAGAGGCCAACGAGGCACTCAGTTATCCAGTAAAATCCCAAAGACCAGAGCAGGAACCCAACAGCTTACAAGATCTGGGGCAAGACCTGGGCCCTAGAGCCACTAAATTATCCCAGGGGGAATTTATAACCCAAGGAGTGGTCACAGCAGAGGCCGCAGCAGCAGAGGACGCCCATAATGGGATTCCCAATGATGAAAGCAAACCAGGAGGGACACCCGAAACGGCACCAGGGTCTATGCTGTCTATACGTCTAGTCCATACCGACTCTGATGATATGGGGCATGTATCACTGAATGCAGGTGAAACGGTGGGGGGCCTTGTTAGTCCTCTGCATAGGAAACAGCAGTATATACCGGCGCACCTGGGCTCAGGTGGGGCCAGGGGAGCAAGGGAAATTAAATCAAAGATAAATACTATTACCAACTATTACAACCATATAAATCTAAATTCTGATTGGCTGCAGAAGCAAACCTTTAAAGCTTGCGACCTCCCATCACAGCCATCAGGGGAAAAAGGTGACAATAATGTGGAGGGCGAGCTGGAGCTCTTAGAGACTGGGCATCAGGATTCCTGTTCATCCCAGCAGCGATCTGCCCGATCATCACGACTACCCTGTGGAACGAACAACTCTTTTGTGGGTAGCAAAGTGGGGTCAATTAGTTCCCCAGAAAGGGGCAGTTTCTCGGAAGAACAAAGACAAAGAAAAAGAAAAAGTAATGAATCACCTCATCCGGAAGCCCAAATGGGACCACTACATTCTGGGAGCTCTCCACTGATATTCCCTTTACTTCATCTAAAACTAGAACCTACAGTCCTTCAAAATGCAAAGGGGCCTGAAACAGAACAATCATTGCAGAAATATTCACATAAGCTCTCAACACCACAGCTTCACCATGGGAGCCAAACTGTAAAAACGAACCTAACGTTGAGCAGATTTGATCATAGTTCTTTTAGTCTGGAGCTCTCCTCGCCTGACAACTTCGTAATTGGTAGTATAGAGCCCCAATTAAACAGTATAACATTGGAAGATTTAAACCTCTTGGAAGGCAGCATAATGCTAGGTCATAGAGGAGAGGACGATAAGAACTCAGAAGGCCAGACAAATAATGAGCAAAGTGAGCAAACCTGGGGAAATAGAGACGATACCTCATTAGATCAACCAATTTTAAGCATCATGAAAGTTATATGCACAACATTGGACTCAATTGCAACAACGATCATGGTCCAGTCTCAAAAATTTGATGATCAACTTGAGCTAACTAAACAATTTACTAACTCATTACAGACCATAGATCATAGGATGGCCTTAGTAGAGGGTGTAATAAGGGAACATCTGTTGCACCAGGCAGTGGCTGAAAAAATGGACATGATGGACAGGCAAGTTTGTGGCCCACTGCTGGAAAAATTACTGGAAGTTCCGAAAGTAATCAAAGACATAATCGAAGATTGCAAATCTAGTCTCAATAACACACAGGCGTGTAATCACGAGTCAGCAAAAACAGAATCTAGAGTAACTGAAAGACCAATAGATAGTGAAGACAAAGAAGGGCCCTTTGGCACGGGACGAGACGAGTGCCCAGACGCAAAAACCCACATAGACAAGACGGAGAGAATCAACAAAAGTCCTGTATCTGCAATCGAAATCTCAAATACAGTAGAAAAAAGGACTCTGAGTAAAGGGCATCAACAAACAGGTAGACGGAAATACACATGGAAAAAAGCTAGAGGAAACAACAAAGTATCAGCAAAAAAGGCTTTAAATATGCCGAAACAGGCAAGCCCAACAGGGCAGATCAGGAACACAGGCGATGAGTTTACTCAACAGCAGCCTAAAGATCAGTGCATCAAGCCAGAGAGTCTCGAGAAACCAACTGACAAAGATATTAGTTTTATAAATAAAAATCCTGGATTATTGTGCGATAAAAGCTGCACCCACCATTCTCATATAAACCGAATCCCCATTGGCCCTAGGGGCTACCAAGCATCTGGGTACGACTTAGACAAAGGAAATAGACCAGAAAAAGACTCAGGTTCAAATCACGGGATCAATGAGGCAAACGATCCCTTAGTCAATGGACAACATAAATGGAGCCCAGAGACAACAAAATCAAGTACCGGCATTGATAAGCACCTCCCAGCCATAAAAAGAGATCACTCAATTCAGGCGCATTATCCAAATACAGTAGGAGTCCATAATGGAAAACGTCAGCAGTCTCTGAACTTTATCATCGAGGGGGTAGAACAAGAAAATAGCAAAAGTGAAAACGGAAGGGCAGAGAGCCCAGAATGCACAAGAAGCGAACAAAGTACAAGAAAAACCATGTGCGTGGATAATACAATAGCCCCGGTTCCCGCACCTCGGTCAAAAGTAAAATACTGCTCTCAGGCTAGCTCTGGAAACCACAACTTTAGTAGCCAGCCAGGGTGGGTTACTGATCCACCTGCTCCACCGCGTCCAGTGGTTGACTTGGAAACTAAAGGAAAAAAGGATAATTGGCCTCCACAAAGGCAACCTTACGATGAACTTAGGAACAAAGAGTTGCAACTCGGGAGGGAAAAAGGCCAGGTAGAACGAACATTGACTAGTTGGGCAGCTACTATTTACAATAAAGCAAAGGAAGATAATCAACCTCAAGGAAGATGGTCACAGGGAGGTGTCGGGCAAACCAAGATTCGCACTGAAATAATTAAAGAGCCTGACGCCACAATTACATTTATTCCCGAGTACTCCTCAAGAGGAAGTCACGACATTCTAAATAGGACTAACATCCTACATTTGGTCAATTCTTTGCCAGCTCTGCAGAACGTAACAACTAAAGACCTCCTCTCAGTAAGATTTATGCAAAGGAAAGAATCGGAGAACGGGGAATCAACAGAAACAGTCTGGGCTTCACCTTGGATAGTAGAACAGATTCTAAAATGTTCTAACATGATGAAGACATGGGGAATATCTACTGCCATTCCACAAAAGGAACCATATCCAACAATATTTCTTGAAAAAGCTCCAAAGCAAAATGTGTCGGGCAGGCAAGAGGCAGAAGGCAATTCTGGTTCGATACTACAGGGAGCAATTAGTTCCAAACAACAACTCCCTGAACGAATAAACCTGAGTAATATGAGGTTCTGCCTGTCTGTTAACTCCCCTAGAAACAGCAGGGGCAATCCCCCACAGTTGCAGAATGATGAAGAGCAACCATCTAGAAATTTGTAGCAACAAATGGGTAGCTCAAATATAAAAAATAGAACTAGTCCCACATTAAAAATCTTAAGCTGGAACATTGCAGGCCTAAAAAGCAAAATGGAAGATAAGGATTGGGTTGAATTTATTAAACAGCAAGACATCAGCTGCTTCCAAGAAACTTGGTCTACCAACGTCATTGACCTAGACGGGTTTTCCACTTTTTACATACCTGCTATCAAACAAAAAAAAGGAAGACCATCGGGAGGTCTGACCATTTGGATCAGAACTTCACTATTGGGAAACTCAGCTGTAACCCATGCCATATTAAGCAAGGAAATCCAGACGCTTGCAGTAAAACATGAGGAGTGGTCACTTGAAATAGTAAACGTGTACCTCCCTCCCGTTAGCCGGGCCCAAGTCATGCCTGGTGTGCGGCTCCTCGAAGATCATATCTCAAATAAAAGATCTAAGGGTTGGAGGAACCCAACACTAGGTCATGCGAATAACCGTCCCCCTCAGTTTTGTAAAACCCTTCTTCTAATATGCGGCGATTTTAACACTAAACCCCATTCTATTCTTTGGGATGAACAAGTAGTAGAGGAAGATCACGCTTGGAATATTCCAACGCCCCTCATCCAACATTGCCAAGATTCCAAAAAAGGGGAACTAATCTTTGAAGTACTAATAGAAGGCGGAATTCGCACAGTAAACGGAAGAACCAACTCAGACAGAACTTTTAAATCTACCTTTCGAACTGGAAAAAGACACAGTATAATTGACTATATGGCAATAAACATCGAAGCCTGGCATTATGTTATCGATATGGAAATAAGGGACAGGATCGAGAGTGACCACGACCCATTGCTAATGGAGATAATCCATCCGGACGCAAGCCTGGGGAAGGTTGAGTTTCCACTTAACGGAAATTGCTTAGCAATAACCATGAGACCAAATAGGAAAAACATACTAAGGTCGAACGTGGACGAACCCTATTTGAGTGTACCTAGTCAAACCTGGTTCCTATCACTTAGTACATTATTAAACCTACCAGTTAATGAAGCTTTACCCCTACTGGATAATTTTAACAACTTGCTACTACAAACAACAAAGGAAAGAACTAAGCATCCCCAAACTAACCCTAATACGATGGAGGGCTGGTTCGATGAAGAGTGTTTGAAACTAAAAAAGACACTATCGCAAGCACTAAAGAATCGCCATCTGAACAACCATAATGAGCAATACTTTTATGAATGCAGGCAACAGTACAAAAAATTACTAAGATATAAAAGGAAGACATTTCCACATAAGCTCTGGAAATCCCTCCTGCAGGCAATATCGGCAGGAAACTGCAAAAAGTTTTGGGAGATAGTCAGATGGGGATGCGAAGGCCCTTCGAAGAACCTAGAATTGAATATCAACCCACAACTCTGGGTAGAGCATTTTACCGCCTTGTACCAGGAAGAGGCCAAGACGGCATCCCGGAGTATGAATAACTCAACCAGCCTCATCCAAGGACTGGAAGGTAGTAACCAAAGATCAAACAAGGGAGTTCCACTTCAAACGACCTATGTAGCATCATCAAAAAGTTTTATTAGATCGTCAAGTGGAACCCAGAATGAATTAGTCCCAAACGAACTCCTTGGCACAAATGCCACGCAAGCAACCCATTCTATCCCTCGTGCAATGGAGCTGACACCGGAATTCAGCGAGAAAGAGATTAAACAAGTTATTCTCCTTCAAAAACCGTATAAGGCTGCAGGCCCAGACGGCATACCTTCAGACGTTTATCGTAATCAGTTAACGTTATGGCTGCCTGCTCTAACACGCATATTCAACAGTATTTGGCACCACGAGGTAATTCCGACCTCTTGGAAGAAATCAATAATTGTCCCAATTCACAAAAAAGGACCTCGGGACTTGGTGTGCAACTATAGGCCTATCTCCCTGCTTGACAGTGTTGGAAAAATCTTCGCCAAATTGATCCAGCTGCGTTTAGATCAATGGCTGGAGGATGGAGATTTAATATCGACACACCAAGCTGGTTTTAGGAGAGGCCAAAGCACAATAGATCAACTTTTTAAGCTGAATATGATCTGCGCGAAATACGCCACCCTAAAAGATTGTGCATTATATCTGGTCTTTGTGGATCTTCAAACAGCTTTTGACAGCGTCAATCGCCAAATATTATGGCAGTTATTGTCAGAAATGGGCATACAGGGGAAAATTCTAAGGCTGTTAATTCTACTGCACACAGGGAATACTGCTAGGGTTAGATATTCCACGAGAAATGATTATACAGCAGAAATTCCAATCCAGCGTGGCGTAAAACAAGGATGTGTTTTGGCCCCAACCTTGTTTAACTGTTATATAAATAAAGTAAGCCAAGATCTGAGGGAATTAAATCTGGATGTGCCAAAACTAGCCAATGAAAGTATACCTATCCTGCTTTTTGCTGATGACGCTGTATTACTGGCAAGAACAGAGATAGCAATGCATCGTCTACTTAGGGGTTTCGAATCATTTTGCACCTCAAGGAGCATGGTAATTAATGAGGAGAAAACAAAGTTTATGATTCTCAACCCAAAACAAACGATGCATTCGACCTTCAGGGTAAACAACAAGCCCTTGGCTCGAGTGACCACCTATGACTACCTGGGTTGCAGACTGGACGAAAAACAGACATGGAAATCACAAATCTACAAAAGTAACATCTCCTTGGCCCAGCACGCCGGAGCGGTACTTAGATTTGCTAAAGCCACAGGCAACCATTCTGTGAGTTCTGCACTGCTTGCTTATAAAACCAAAGCAAGGACGGCAGCACTTTACAGCGCAGAGATTTGGGGATTTAGAAAGACCCCATTAATACAAGTAACTGAGAATAATTTCCTACGCCGATTACTTTGTTTAGGCACTGCCGCACCAATGAATGCGTTGAGAACTGATTTACAAATGAGAAAGGTCGAGGATTACATTGCACTGGCCCCGATAAGATATTGGATCCGTATCTGGGCAAAAGAGGAACTCAAACCATACAGAGAAACACTCATGGACATCATGAAGCTACAAAACTACCGAAAATTGCCTTGGTTTAAACACATCTCAACTACCCTGGTTGCTATTGGCCAAGAAGACCTCTGGCTTCATCCAGGGAAAATCAGAAAGCCCAGTTTATCTGTCATTAAAAAGGCATACTGGGACCAAAAGACTCAGAGTATGTGTGAGACACTTAGCCCTTTACTCAAGAGGTACATTTTGCTCAACCAAGAGCTTAAACCAGCAATTTTCATAGACTGCATCTATCCGGAAGAAAAAAGGGCTCTCTATTTTAAATTTCGTATGGGTACATTACCAGTGATGGCGGTGACTAACAGATGGCAAGCCGTCTCACAGTGCGGATCAGAATGCTGTCCTTGCCTTCATGGTGGCCAAGAAACATTATCCCACTTCCTTTTATTATGTCATTTTACGCTTAAACTCCGCAAATTGTACTTACGTCCGCTTTTTAGATCATACGGGATCAGGAAATGTAATGAGGCGGAAGTGCTTTGTATGCGATCAGATGAGAAACATATTGTGGCGAAGGTTTCAACTTATATATTGGAAGCGTGGAAGTTACGTTCATCAATGTACTCACAGTTGGCCTAAGTATAATTACTTGTGTTATCCTAGCTATCATTAGTATGAGACATCGCTGAAGGTTGCTGATTAAACCAGGCAAGGTCCTGGGTTATTATTATACTGCTGGCAGGTATCGCAAGAACCCAAATGATTAGTGCAAGAATAGGATATTTAAATTTTAGATCTATAATGTTTTTAGAATAAGTAAAGAGTCTTATGCCAATTATGGCTAATAATCAAGTTTTATGATATTGCAGGGCATATTGGATTCACCTAGGGCCACGTAAAATCAAAAACTCAAGTATAGTTTTTCTTTTTTACAATGTTTTATTTAATGTGATTTTATTGCGTGTGATGGATTGATACTTATTGTGTATTATTGTTATGGCCGGATAGGCTGACAACAATTAAATAAATGGTAAATGGAAACCTTCGGCTGACCCCAACAAACTCAGCAACTACAGACCCATGTCCGTGCTCCCTTTCCTGGCCAAAGTCATTGAAAAAGCTGTCATCCATCAACTCACCGTCTACCTGGAACAAAATCACTTCCTGGATGACTCCCAATCCGGATTCCGCAGCAACCACGGCACCTAGCCAGCCCTGTTGTGGCCACAGACGACATCCAAGCCCTCCTCGACAAAGGACAGACAGCTGCCCCTATCCTCCTCGATCTCTCAGCAGCCTTCAACACCATCTTTCACCACATGCTCATCGCCAGAGTTCATGACAGGCAGCCAAGGAGCCACGCTCAGATGGATTGCCTCCTTCCTCACCAACAGAAAACAATGAATCCACCTTCCATCCTATACTTCCAAACCCAAACCAATTCTCTGTGGAATTCCTCAGTTCTCATCACTCAGTCTCAACCTCTTCAACATTCGCAAGTCCTACCTTGACAACATAGTCAGATCGCACAGACTCAACATTACATCCTACGCTAACCATACACAACTCATCCCCTCTGAAAACTCCACCACCATCAGAACTAATTTCCACCAATGCATGACTAGCGTCGCCAATTGGATGAGAGATATCTGCCTCAAGTTCAACACAAACACAAAAGAAGTCTTGACAACTCCCCTTGGGACTTCTCCTGGTGGCCCACAGAACCAGGGCTCACTCCAACCCCAGCTGAGCACGACAGGAACCTAGGTATCATCCTGGACAGCAAGCACACCCTGTGGTCCCAAGTCAATGCAGTGTCATCCTCCTTCTTCTTCATACTGTGCATGTTACAGAAGATTTTCAAGTGCCTTGCCCAAAATGCGAGATGCACCGTCACCCAGTCAACTGGATTACAGGCCATCCAGAACGCCGCAAGAAGACTCCTCCTGGATCACCCTTGTCACACCCACATCACCCCTACATCAAAAAACCTCCACTGGCTCACAGTTCAGGAGAGATGCTAGTTCAGGCTCCTCACCCATGTGTTCAAGGCCCTGCATGACTGCGGACCCACCTACATCCACCACCACGTGAAATTCTGCAAACCCTCCAGATACCTCTGCTGTGCCTCCCTCACACTGGACCATACCCCCACCATACAACACAGCAGATCAGGAGAACTCTCCTTCACCTACTTTGCAGCCAAAGCCTGGAAGACCTCCTCCTGCACTTCAGGGCCTCCGCTACTCTACAGGAGTTCGGTAGGACGCTGAAAATCTGTCTCTTCGACAGAGACCCTGGTCTCTGCCAGCACCTGGATAGCATCACAGGTGACAAGTTGCGCTTTATAAGTGTACTGATTGATTGTTTGGGCCAGAGGGGGTCATTACGAACTTGGCGGGCGGCCGTGTGGACCCCATTACGACATCCCCGCTGGGCCGGCGGCCGCAAACCAAGTTTACGCCCGCCGGCCCAGCGGGGATGAGGCCGCAACATAGGAGCCGGCTCCTAATGGAGCCGGCGGTGTTGCGGCCGTGCGACGGGTGCAGTAGCAGCCGTCGTGCTTTTCAGCAGACAGTGAAAAGCAGGCCGGGCCGTGTTAGGGGGCCCCAGGACACCCCTTACCGCCAGCCTCTTCCTGGCGGTGCAAACCGCCAGAAACAGGCTGGCGGTAGGGGGGTCATAATCCCAAGGGCAGCGCTGCCCTGGTGGATTATCACCGCCAGGGCTAAAACGGCGGGAAACCGCCGGCCCCGGCGGTGCGACCGCGATGCTACCGCCGCGGTCGTAATACTGGTCTCAGTACCGCCAGCCTGTTGGCGGTACGGACGCCACATTACCCCTGGCGGTGTCGTAATGTCCACCAGAGTGTCTTTAGATATAATATGGCTAAGGCAAAATAAGTTGCATCAGAGAAGGAAAGAAGAGAAGGAAGAAAATCAAATATGGAAACTAAATAAAGATAATACAAAAGAAGAGGATGGAAAAAAGTCCCAACAAATAACTGTGAAAGGAAAGAAATAATGGCAGAGGAAGGAGTAAAAAAAGAGCAGAAGAAAACAAGTAAGAAGGACTGAAACGGAAAAAACGATAGAACTAGGAAAAAGGGACAATTGTGAAAGAAAATGAAATACAAAAAAGCGAAAGAAAGAGAAAGGGAGGTTTTGTTGAAATAAGGAAAGACAAAGAGGAAACGTACATATGATAGACTGAAATTACGACTAAAATAAATAAGTAAAATAGAAAGAAGAAGCAAAGGGATGCAGGAAAGACAATTAACTATATCGAGGTACAAGGTGAAGTTTATAAAACGGTCAGGTAAGATGCGGGAATGAAAGAAAGCATGGAAAGCGCGAGACGAGCCACCGCTCAATAGGTGAAAACTAAATGAAAATAATTTCCTGGTGACAAGACTTCCATAAGGTGTAATAGTCTTCGAGGTTCCGCAGCCCTTAGGGCTTAGTTTGTGCAATATTAGAATTCCACCAGTTTCAATCTATACTGTTATTAATATTTTCAAAGCCATTTCTGGAACCTGTTAAGTGGATCGCACCTGTTCCAATCCCAGTGCCTCGCGGCGCACCATAAATCAGAAAGATGAAATATATGAGCCCCTGAAAGCCCAGACACAGGGACACAGGCTAATGAGAGAGACAGCCAAGGCGCGCGCGCTGTTCGAATCCGGGGCAGTGGCGCAAACCTGGAGGCGGGATGATGTGTGGATGAGTGAACAGAGGAGCAGCGGTTAGAGCTAGTTACCCAGTGTAGCGCTTCACCATTTCTTTTCATTTTTTAATCCGAGACATTGATTTTTTTCACTTCATCGTGGGATTCTTATCTATGCTCCTATGCTGCAGAGCCCCCTCCCGCCGATGTTCAGTTCTGGGCCAGAGTCCGTTTAATTATAAATTGTAATAAATTGTAATAATAACGTTGAAGTTACAGTAATCTGAAATAGTTCGGTTTTATATCTCGTGGCACTAGGGTATCCATTCTACAAGAGACAGGTGCTCCTTCCTCCATTATCTATGTTGTGCTGAATTGTAAGTGTGAAGAGTGATATTGACAGTGTCACACCTCCGTGGCCGTTGGTGTTCTTTTGTTCTCTTTTGTTGCAATAGTGACGTCGTTGAACACAGAGCTTCGTACCCCCTTCTGCCGTTTCTAAGAGCTGCATATACCAAGTGTTACAACTGCTTATTATAAAGGCACCCAGCTTATCGACATCGAAAGAATGGAATGCTGGGTTGTTCTGAATTTGACCTTGTGACCTGTAGATCACAGCACGTCAGCGTTAACTCACTGAACCCTGTTTAACTGGCTGGGCCCTACTGCAAAGCTGAGGATAAGTCATTCCCAATTCACGTGGCTGTCAATGGAGACGCCAGTCAATAACTTCATTGTAGAGAAGGGCACAACCGTGTGATGGCCAGCCCTCCCTCCCACCACCTCCTTGTGTGGAAGAGGCAACTACAAACCTTCGACAGTGTCTGAAGAACCGAGGCTTTAGTCTGACTATGCAATACTTTACTACAGTGATGCTGCTTTGGACCATTATTCAACATCTGTATTTGGGGATCGGTTTTAGAGGGTCAAACTCAGGCCCTCTGAAGAACCCAAATCAGGTGCTTGAAATCCCAATATTCAGAAATCCCAACACTCTGCATGAGTCATTCTTGGGGCAGTACCAAAGATCTGGAATGACATTTCCCCTGACCTGCGCAAGGATATATATTGCGCTCAAGAGAGAAATGAAAGAGCTGCCATCCCAATGCTAAAATATCTTTGTACCCCTACCCGTTCCCTGGGCTTGCCAGCTTCCCGAATCAGAGATCTTATGATTCATTTCGTCGTTTCTCCTAATTCGTTGTCAGCCTCCTGAAGACCTTGTATCTGTTTTGAACATGAACATTTTTGTATACAGGAATTTTTGCTGCACTGAGGTTGAGCCGATTCTCTGTGACAAAGATTACTTTCCGATCAGTGTCAACATGAAGCACTACATTTTGCCACTTTTTCTTATGTTTTTGCTAAAATTGTCTGTTTGTTCACATTGTGCTGCTTTACTCCAATTAGTCTGTCGGCGTCCTGATGTGGACAATACTATACAGTACTTCAAATAAATATATGAGATCGTTTCTAACATTCCCTATCTATGGGAAATCCTGTTCTGTGATCAGCAGTGAATCAGTTCAGGTCATAATCTTTATTCGGCTATACTAAGCCGTAAAAGTACATAAGCAATACAATACAATAAAATAATGGGACAATAAATCAATAAGACTTATACATATTTAAGGTCATAAACTAAATAAATTATCAGGCTGCATTCTGTCACCATTTACAAAAATACAATAGATACTACAAACAAATTTTTAAAGTGCAATAAGGCTTTTCCTAACATGAATTGCTTTTAAAATGTAATTTGCCATCCTACAGCCCACATTCAGGGAGTCTAAGGCTAACAAGAATTCCAATATCTCTTGGTACATTCTTATATTAAGTTAATTAAAAAGCCGTTTGAGGTAGAAGATTCTAGGATGTTCATAGAATTTACAGAATAAGACAAAATGCAATGTGCATTGTTTATTAACTGCATCACAAGGGCATCTAACAGACTGTTGTGGACAATGCCTAGTTTGAGTAAATGCTACTAAGTCATGTGCAATACCCAATCTTAGTCTAGTTAAAATAAACCAATGCTGGATGTTGGTGACTATGGGAAGATAGCCAAACCTACTTGCATCTAATGAGTAAGACAAGTAAAGGCCAACAATGGTTTTAGTAGATTCCATTAGCTTCCTATCGTCCACCTTCTATTGCATAAAAGTGTCCTTTATACATTTTCTAGATAGTGACAGCACGTCCTCTGGTTTAGGTTTTATAGATCTATTAAACACAGATTTAAGAAGAGTCAATAAAAGCCAGCCATAGTATACACATGGCAATATCCAATTTCATACAGTTTAATATGAGATCTTTTGTAAAACCAGTGGCTTTCTTAGACCATATGCTGTGCCATAAGAGCAGAGGCTTCATCTGTAGCACATCTTCCAAATACTGTTTGCCCATTTCTTGATGTGTGATCTAGTTAGAGGCTGAGGTGGGTGAACATAGCATCCATTTTAGAAAACAGTACCCCTCTATTTGCAGGGGAGTGCTCTTAGTGTAACCCCACACCCCTGCCTCAAATGCAACCGCAGATATAACTCTAGCCCTGTAAATGTTCAACATAGTGCCTATGGGGCGACTCCCTAGTTTTCTAGCAAATATGAATACAGCACCTGAATTTCTTCTTAGCTTGTTCCTGCTTAAACAGACCAGCTGGTCCCAATGCCCATTACTAGAGAACAAAACCCCCAGATAATTAAAGCAATTTACAGTACTGATTTTAATGTTCTCAATGTAGAAACTTCTGCATTTCTTTACTTTCTTGCCACAAGCCATAGTAAATGTTTTGGATTTGTTAATCATCATACCTCTTGATGACATAAACTGTTCAAATCTGCACATTAGCTTGGGTGTTCTCGAGATCAGGACAACGTCATCTGCATAAAGTAGGACAGGCACAGGGCATCTGGCCACATATGGGGAATCAGCCTGTAGTCCCTGCAAATGTTTATCTACCCCATTAATAAATAGGGAGAACAATAACGGGGCAAGGTGGCAACCTTGGCGGATACCTCTCCCTATCTTGAAAGAGGTGGTGCATTCTCCTAGTTGGCCGAAACAA
Source organism: Pleurodeles waltl (assembly GCF_031143425.1). Classification (NCBI taxonomy): domain Eukaryota; kingdom Metazoa; phylum Chordata; class Amphibia; order Caudata; family Salamandridae; genus Pleurodeles; species Pleurodeles waltl. The sequence goes on along the minus strand of NC_090445.1, from coordinate 719,138,550 downwards.
ACTTTGCATGTCAAATCTCTATATAGGAGAGCCAAAAAAATTATGATATACCTTGGGGCACCCATCTCTGATAGTATAGGCCATAGGAGGGCATTTTCCACAAGATCGAAAGCGCTACTGAGGTCTACAAGACATAAATATAAAGCACCTTTTTTGGCCTTGGTGTACTTCCCTATAATTAGGTCTAGATTAACACATTGCTCTATGGTACCTAATCCTTTCCTAAAACCAAACTGTACAGGGGATAGGATGTTGTTTTCCAAGACCCTATCATTTAATCTTTCCAGAATGATTCTGCTAAATGTTTTCAGAGAAGAATCCAACAATGATACCAGTCGATAGTTTTCAGGGTCGGCCTTATCTCCCTTCTTATAAATTGGTCTGATAATGGCGGTGTACCAGGATAATGGTATGTCACCAGATATGGCCAAATTGAATAGTCTAGCCAAAATTGGTACCCAAAAATTGGTATTATGTTTAAAGACATCCACTGGTACCCCATCAGGCCCTGGGGCCTTACCTTCAGCGCTAGCTAAAATGGGGGAATAAACCTCATCCATAGTAATCTGTGGATAATTGGGTTGTCCCAGCACAATCTTCCCAATTAGATCTAACAACCCAGTCCCTTCCTTAAAGACCTCTGAGTAGTGGGCCACTCATGTTGCACAGTCTACACTTGAACCCAAATCTGATGGCACCCATTCTGATAGGAAGGGGGCATTGTTTCCCAAAATAATTTAACATAGTTAGTATCTGTTGCCAGGGCTAGTTTAAACCATGCCTCTTCCATTAGTTCTTTTTTCCTTTGTTCCTGTGCCTTCTTATATTCTGCTCAGAGTGACTTAATTACTATTGAGTCTCTAGGAGTTGTCTGCAGGGCTAATTTAAGATTCTCTCTGGCTTTAGTACAGGCATGGTTGAACCACCCCTTATTATACATAGGCCGTTTACGTTGTGGGTTATAGGTCAGGAGCCTCTGTATACAAGCAGCAATTATACTAAAGCATCTTAGTAGCATAGGTGCTTTGATATCCTCCTGTAAGCAAGAACCAATTTCTTGCGGGCAGCTACATATGACATTCCACAGAAAATCAACAAGCTTGATATCTTCCCATTTCCGTCTTACCCCAATGGTTCAATGTGCTTCACCCTGATTGGGGGTGGTATAAAACACATCCCTTGGCCACCAAAAAAGCGTTGGAACAATGATGAGATCATGATCGTTGAACAGAGTCAGCTTCGTATGGGGTGTAACACAGCCATTTAGTGCAAACGATGATAAAATAATATGGTCTATGACAGAGGATGAGTTGGGACCCCTGTGAGTTGGGATTAACTCGCCGTTATCTCCATGCTTACATTCCATAAGCGTTAAATCAAATGTAGACAGCATCAAATTAAGGGCCTCTCCATACTCATTGTGGCGGAAATGGTCAAACCCTGTCCCATCAGGGGTGGTGAGCCCACAGGACCGTGAGGAGGTGCGGGGACAGGGCTGGATATTAAATTCCCCGGCCCAAAAAATAATGGGATTAGAGCTGTTAGGTTGTAAAAACGTATTAAAACTTTGTTCCAGGGTATGGGCGGCCCTACAACGAGTGGCATCAGAAATGTTGTTAGAGTAATTCATTATGACCACATCTGCATATTCTTATACTTAAGCCACAGCAATTGGAAGTGTGCGGTCTCCATATAGGATTTTTTAACCACTACTAGGAGTTTTATTAGAAATAAGCCCCAGGAGCCCCCCTTGGCCCTCCCAGATTGTGATGGTGTAGCAGGCAAGGGGTGTGAGGTAAATCCATGTACGTAGACAGGTGAAGTACACCAAGTTTCTTGGATGCAAATCACATCTAACTTGCTAATTATTGAACCCCACTCTTCAGTCTCAGTTTTACCACATAAGCCCTGCACATTCCATGTTGCAAAGTGGTGGCGCCCATTAGTGTTGTCGACAAGCACCTGCATCTGTGATTCTTCCATACCGAAGGTGGCTGCTTTTGGAACTACTTCAGTCAGTTCCGCATCCCCATTGTAAATAGAATCCCCAGTGACCATACCATGTATGCTCTGGTGGACTATGAATAACTTGATGGGGCAAGTGACCATCTTAGAGGGGCATGTTTCTGTTTCTTCTGTCCTTAACCTCATCCTTTCACTGTCTACAGAACTCTTGTATAGCAGTCACTCAATATCTGTCAGTGAACTTAATGCCTGGTATTTATCACTTAGTGGTAACGGGGACATAGAGTGTAAATTATCAGTATGTTTGGGGCCTGGGTGTGCCGTTGAAAACCATGGCTGCATATGGGGGGTGTGTCTGTGTCCTGGCTGACCAGTTTGTAAATGTCTATAGAATACACCTAGCAAGAGAAATTCTGAGGTGTTTCTAGCGTGGGGGCGAAAAGAGGCCCTGGGCAGGATATCCCTCACCAGCCAAGGGTTTCTAAAATTGATAATTATGCAATCACCCCCAGGTCTTTCCATAACGGGCCCACGGGTGGGTCACCCACCCTACTCTCCGAGTTAGTATTTTATGGTGGGCATGGTCCATTGAGAATGGATTGTTCTGCACCAGCCAATGCATAACCTTGTTCTTCAGGTCCCCCGTTGCTCACTCTGATCCCGCCGTAAAGGGGGGACAATGGCCATAATAATAACATAAGGGCAAGACTCTGGGAGTAGATTGACAGTGGGCAGTTCTTCTCTCAGATGTAGACGGGCAGACCCGCTCTTCTGGGGGTTCAAGGGAAATCATTCAGATGCTTCAGGATTTTGTATAGGTCGTAAGCCATCTGGAATGAGACCTGGTGGTCTCTTCTTAGAGGCTATATGCCACCCAGTGGGTTGATCTATATTTTGGGCCTCCCTTACTTGCCTGGGATGGTCTATATTTTGGGCCTCCCTTACTTGCCCTTGTGCAGGGGACTTCAATCCAGTGCTCAGTGCAGTTCCTGGCAGATCTAGGGTGTCTGTGCCCTGCGATATATGTGAATGACCTGACTCATTAGGAGTAGTATTCTGCGCCACAGGATTCTGGGGGTTGGGGGGCACCATTGACAGAGGGAGTTTCTGGCAAATTTCCAGTATTTTTTCCACCTCCCCCTCCAATTTGTCCAATTTTGCATTGATAGGTTTAAGCAAGTTATCAAGAAAGGATGTGAAATCATTTCAATCTGTGGATACCATATTTTCAAACATGGTGGGACCCAGGTTACTATCAGCCCTCCTACTACACCGTTTTTTCCTTTTTGTGATGGGTGACAGGCTTACTAGTGTAGGGTTTATGCTGGGTGGAGTTCTAGGCTCTATCTGGGCGTCCCTATTCCTCATGACCACTGTATCAGTTGTGGGATGAAAATCGGGTACATATTCAGGGGATATGGGGGTTCCTTCTAATCCTTCTCCCAATCCTGTGCCTTTGAAATTACCCCTACCACTCTAACTAAAAAGGAGTCAATCGTGGTACGGCATGGTTCCATTTCTAACTTCTGTCCCCCCACCTTCCTCTTACCCATAATTAGGATTTAGAGTTACCACCTCTTTCAGTAGGCAACGTCTATCTGGGGGCGGGATTACCCAATAGCCTTCACCTATATTACTGGGAAGTTTTCAGAAAGCCAAAGGAGTATAATGCATAGAAAAGGTCAAAAAGCCAAGAGGGCAGGCCCAGCCCAGCCTCTGTCGGTTGCTGACGGGTGCAGATGGGCCCGCTCTTGGCCCAGTCTTCGCCCGGGCACACGCCCGGGTGCGTCCCGCACGTGTTCCACCAACGGAAGCGCGAGTCTCAATTAAGGCACCTCAGAGAATTGTAGGCGGCCTCCTCCCTCTGGTCTCCTGGGACGTGTGGCTCAGCCCCGCCTTCCACCCATGTCACTGAGCAGAGCGATGCGCGAAGCAGAAGCGTGAGTCTCAATTAAGGCGACTTGGGCGTGTCAGAGCGTAGTGGGTGACCTCCTCCCTCTGGTCTCCTGGGAGGTGTGGTTCAGCCCAGCCTTCCGCCCCTGTGTCACTGAGCAGTGAATCTATCTGTAGGTCAACTAAGGAGACCTTCATCACACCTGTCTACTACAGATGGACGAGACAGGTAAACTCAATACAGCCTCAGGCCAAAGATCTGGCTCTAGCCCAGCTCTAGTCTCCAAATAAAGCATGAGCCACAGACAAGCTGGGCTACTGCCTTCAGCACCCCTCCTCATGAAGTTGTGTGACAGAAAAATAAGCAAGCAGCATCTTGTAAACTGAAGGCGATCTCCTGGAACACAGTGCTAGGTTGAGTATAATACACGCATGTATATTTCTTCTCTCACTGAACCTGCAGGTTTTTTTTTGTTTACAGGTCTTCTTTAAATCACAGGATTTGCAAAGCTTAAACCCTTTTTCAAATGTACTGAGCCCATTAGCAATTTGGAAAACATCACCGCAGTCACTAAATGGGCTTATGAAACCATCCCTAGTCGATTTTTGGAAGGGGCGTCCCTTCAAAATGCCAGTTTCCAATGGCTTGTAATGATGTTTTGTGACTGAAATCCTGTCACAACAGGACTTTGATATCTTATGACACAAAGTTAGTGGTAACCTATTAGCAAATGAGAAGGGGTGTCCAAGGAACCACTGCCTAAAAAGTTTGCAAAACCTTTCATTGTTTTCAGTAGATCCTGTTTCCCTTTCAGGAAAATAGGCTGCATTTAAAAGAAAAAGGTTGTTTTATAGTGAATTCATGTTAGCTTTTATTGGGACTCAGGGGGTTAGTTTAGCCCTTTGGCTTGCAGGCCCGTGACCCGTCACTTAATGACTTTTAACGTACTTAGCATGCTCTGTTTTAGTCCATTTATTTTATTATTTATTTTAAGATGGCTGCCATTATTTATAGTTAGAGAAATGTTTTGATTTGCATTGTCAGTGCCACTCTGTGAAGGCGTCGCTATCAGCATCATAATCAAGTGATATAGGTAGGTATTCACATAATGTCCCTTTCTCACTTACGTGTGACGGGAACATAATGTACACATGTTGGGAATTGTTTACATAACTGCCACCACAAGTATGCCTCCTTATCAATTGTTTGGGAACACACCTGCGTCAGGGGTTCTACATGATCTGTATAAATGCATCTCGCACAGACAAGGTTATCAGAGGGATGCCTATCAGATGCCATCTACGCCAACATTGCTGCATGTCACCCTGCTGCAGAAATCAGCCTTTGTGTCACAGCAGAGTTTGACCTAGACACCTCATTCCAAGGTAACAAGGGCTTGGGGTGCTTCTCATGGACATGGTACTGGCAGATTAGGTCTACCACACCTAGCTCTCATTAGATTACGGATTAGGTTCTCTATGCTAGGGATTTCACATTTCGTGTTTATTGCAAGATGGTCGGGGTCTTTGTATTTATAACTCTCATCTTCACAGTTATGCTTCTTTTATTGTTTGTTATCCTAATCATTGCAGCTCATGCATTTTACCATAGATTGCAGTCTTTTCAATACATTTATTGAAAACTCTCCTGCATGTCGTTCATTGCCAGTCTGTGACTGAGACTTATTACTAACAGGAGAAAAGGGTTGCTTCCATTCCACCACAACTCCTCTGAGATGTCACACTCTAAAGTCCATGCGTAAGACTGCCAGAAATCACCTTTTACTTTATGGGTTTTTGGTGATGTACTGCTTGTGAGTTGGGAGGGTTGGGCCGACAGTTGAAACGTGTTGTAGAAGTGACTTAGTCACCTACAAACAAAAGTGTTGTCACCTCTAAACCAGCACTACGACACTAATTTATGGATATCCTGAGTATCTCTCACACACAGCAGGTACCCTAAGTACCATTATACGGAGATGTCCGTGGTCTTAAGGATAATCCTCAGTTTAATAGGAAGTAACTAACTAGGCTGTAGGTTATCCAAGCTTGAACTCTTAAAAGGGCTTTCTCTTCATTTGGTGTTCCATCTCTGCACCCATGATTCAACATGGCTAACCCCACAGATATTTCAGAAAAGGTCAGACACACATTAACACAACATTTAGTAGCCCATGGCTTAGCAGATGAGGGTGGGGATGTCACATTTCTAGTAGAAGCTCATGAAGCTTACCAAACAAAAACATTCTAGTCCTGGGTCACCTTTCTGGAAGAGGACTCTACAACACACACATTTCACACATACCAAATTGCAAATGTACTGCAGTGGTAACAAGCATATCAGTATCTAGAAATACCCCTTTTCTATCAAGAACATCAAAATTGGTTCAATGGTGTCCTACCACGTTATACAACCCATTAGTTCAATGTTGCCCTAGGACATTATACAACCCATGAGATAAGGTCCCTTAAGTAATGATGGACCAACGTGGCCCATGTGTGCCACATATACACAACATCCTGGCATTCAGGCACTGCAGGTAGCTGATGTACGTGCACTTTACAATGACCTAGTACAACTATACAGACGATTAGTACAATTCACCATGCAGACCTTGAATACTGTCCCAGCACAGGCTGCACCAGTTGGTCACCAATTGCCCGCTACTGGGATTAATCCACAAACCATGCATTCTATCATGGGCAAAGCGCCTACAGAACATGTGAAGATTCTGTTTTGGAAGGCACAAAAAAACAAAAATACAGCTGGAAGCAGTGTTTTCCCATATGGGAGCCCAAGATAAACATAGAATTCTCACAATGTGATTGCCATTCACAGTAGTTCCCTCAGTGGATGACTGCACCACACGGGGTACAGTCTTCACTGCAATTTACAATGCCACACATAGTACCCTGACACTTGCCACTTTACCGGAAGTGTTAAAACAAATTCAAAATGAGCAAGGGGCTACTCCTTCCCTAGATTTGGGGATGAAACTGAGGCACAACTTCGACACAGTCTCCTCAACATCACTCAGTACATTAAAGGGGAAGTGGTAGCATTGGCTATACACAAATGGCTCAGGGAGATACCATAGCTAGAACAGGAGCGTCAACAAATTACATTTATTTCTGACATCTATAGTGGTATAGGACAAGATAGTTTGGGAGACAAGCCGAAGCCTGAATTTCAGACTACCACCCCTAAGGAAGGTACTAAACAAGGACAAGACGTTTCTAAAAAAAGGTGGGATAAACAAAAACAAAATAAAGACAGAAGAAGTTAGAGAACAGACTCGCCGCATCCGGAGAACTCCGAAAGGAGATATAATCTCAGAAATAGAGAAAATTGAAAGGTTCTTGACAGATATATTGATTCACGTCCCTTTTGTTTCTTTCAGGACACACCGGACAGATTTAGTGAGAGAGTGGGCCAGTCAGAGCAATGTCCTGACTACTTGAAACAGAAGAAAGACTTACATCGGTCTTCAGACAAGAAAGAAGACAAAACCCAAAACAAAAACCACAATTCAAAAATAAAAAGCATATGCTGTCGACTGGGCTTTGGCGCAATAACCCGTTATTCCCTGTTGCTAAACCAGACCATTCATACAGAATAGTCTTAGACTACAGACACTTGAACAATATACACACACATACGCAAAACAAAATGCACACAGCACCGCACTAATTAACAACACAGTGCATAAGAAATACAAAACAACCTTGGATATTTCCAATGTTTTTTTCTGCCAAAAAGTAGCACATGAAAGTCAGGACCTGAGTGCATTCTCATTTGGATCGCAAAAATGCTTCTGCCATTTGCCCCAGGGCTATAAGAACAGCCCAGCATTGTTCTTAGCCTGTGTAACATATATATTGCATGATATTGATCCTGAGGCATTGTCCTATGTGGATGATATGTATCTCATAGATGACGACCTCAACTCCCATCTTGCCAGGGACGATCGGATCATTTTAGGTTTTGCAGTCCTTGGCTACAAATTCAATTTCAAGAAAACTAAAATAGCCTTTCTCAGTGTATTGTTCCTGGGATACAAGCTATCAAACAAGAGCAATAGCCTGGCCCCCACTTTTTAGAAAAGTGTGCTCAACTCCAGCCACCAAACACTATCAAGAAACTACAGTCTTTACTTGGTTTCTTTAACTTTACCAGAACTTACATTCCAGATTATGCACAATGCATCAAACCACTTTATGATTTAATTCACCCAGATTTCTCAAGCAGACACTGCACAGTTGAACACATGCGCATTCTTAGAGAATTGTAGCAAGACATGCTAAAAGCAAAACACTTACACAGCCGTGACAACAAAACAAATTTGGTCATCAGAATAATTGCTGGTGCCATTGGGTTCAACCTATGTCACCTTTAATGAGGGTGACAGAGTGCCCAAAATCAGATAAATCACATTTACATTCCAGTGCAGAACAATGTTTTGCCTGCTGTACAGATGGCTATCATAAAGGAGATGCCACTTGCCAAATGGAAACGCATTATTTTTGTTACCTTGGTGCCAGCCTTAGAGGCTGTCACCAAAGCAAGCGTTCCGACGATAAAGCATTACATCCACACTGGATTCAATGGGCAACCTCCCTGACTGCCACTGAGGTTGATTACATCTTTGATACAAAACTTCAAACACAAGAATTTCTCCAATACAAGCAGGAGTGTCCTGCACCTCTTAATATCTTGCCACTTGACAGATACCAAACTGTCATTTACACTGATGGTGCAGCACAACCAGCTGTAGGTGTAAAATATCAGTACCCAACCACTTGTGCAGCTGTGAGCAGAGTGATGAAGGATGGTGTATTCTACCCTCAGAATACCTACACACAGACCCTGGGGGACTGCACAGCACAGTTGGCTGAACTCAAAGCTCTTATCTTGGCACTGGGCCATATGGAACCAGGATACTTCACATGGATTGTGTGCGATTCATATTATTGTGCCCAGTCCTACAATGATTATCTTAATCATTGGCGGTTGAACAGGTTCAGGGGCACACCATCAAACACAGAACTCTGTGGGGAGGGTGGTTGATCTTGGCGATAAGTTACCAGATGCTGATGTACTACATACACTGGGCCACCAACATATAGGAGTACACATTATTGGAAACACCTTGGCTGGTGAATCAGCCAAGTCCACAGTAGTTACGGCTTCTGTTGCTACAGTGACCCATTCTCACATGAGATTGGATAGTGAAATTCAGGCTGCTGTGGAAACATCTGCTGAGGGAAAGGCTCTACCAAAAGCATACCCTACTGAAAATTCCTATCATATTAGTGCAAAGAATGTTGCCTTTGTAACAATTCTTGGGGTTGGAGATAGAGTGATCCCCATGTGGATGAGGGTGTCGCATCTCTCAAACTGGCGTCACTGCCACAATATCACTCTTGCAGAAGCGCTTCTGGTGGCTGGGTGTATACAAACAGACTAAGCAATACATCCTTTGTTGTAACATTTGCCAGAAAATTAAGGGCTCAAACATCAAAAGCCCATCGCAGACATCCTTCTTAGTATCCAACAGGCCACTACAATGTGTGTACCTGGACTATTGTGGTCCCTTACAACTTGAAGGTGCATACAAATACATCTGTCAGAACTCCAGCTGCGCGTGGGTTCCACCGCTCATTTGTGCGTGGGCGCAACCGCTCATTTATTGCAGCCACCATGTTTGTTAGGCCACAATCCCTTTGTGGCAAAAGTCACCTGCCCTGGCGATCGGGCCATTGGTGGTTTCATTGCTCCCAACATTATCCTTGAACACTACTGAAAGCTGTCAGGAAGCTGAGAGGGACTTCATTTCCCAGCTTTCCTTATGACAGCCATTTTGGGTGTGGTCAGGCTATAAATAGCTGCCACACCCTTTAACCGTTGCTTCCTATTCTGGATTCCTGCAGTGAGCTGTTGTCTTCCGTGCTGCTGCCTGAACCCGTACAGACTTGCCTATTTTATTGCTCGCGGCTGGCTCGCGGTGGTGAGAACATTCCTTTTCCGGGCTTCCTTGCCGTGAACTCCGTATTCGGAGTCTTTAAATAATTGGAACGCTTTGTTGATGTTGTTTCGCAACATCGTTTCACTCAATTGTTTCATTGTTTCAGAGTAGCGATTTCTCCGTGTTAAAGAAAGCTCGCTACATGAATGTTTGGATTTCAACGCTGTTCAATGAAATGTGTTGTTTACCTCGCATGTTGTCACGCTGATGCAAGCTGTGAGGTTGGGAAAACCAGTGATAATGTATCTTGGGCCTCATATTGGTTTATTAATATTTATTAACATCTTGTTGTGTAATTTTCAGCCAGAAAACAAAAGGACCATTTATCAATTTTACACAGTACGAGAGACATTGAACAAAACTCTAGTTTTCAGATTGTTTTTAGTAATTCATAAAGAAAAAAACAATAGGTTTTATTGAGAAGGATTCTCATTTGGGTTTAAAGTCCTTGTTTTGCGAGACACATTGTTCTGTGACTTTTCCTGGATTTCTAGTGTAAGAATAGTGCAAGTCTGCATGCCACAATTCCCTTAGAAGGAATTAGCTTCTTTTTTGACATTTTGAAACTAGCGAGATTATTGTGAGGAAGTGATTTATTGTTGCATAATTGTTTGTTGTATTCTTGTATATTCTGTATTAACCTTTTCTCTTTCAGATCTCCCTCCAAGCTGATCCTTCCCAACTACCCCTTCCCCCAGCCATGCCCCTCCAAAGTTCAGCGCCATAACGGCATCTGACTTGGTGTTGCCTGGAGGTGGGCTCTTTTATCAGCATCGTGCAGATCCCGAGAATTTGGGCCACCTGACAACATCTTAGTCGCTGTTAATTCTTGTTCCAGATTCCAGTGGGTATGGCCACAGCAGTCATCTGACACTCGAAATGTTATAAAAGACTTGCTGGTCTTTATCGGTACATGTGCGGTTACAGCATTCCACTCAGACCAGGGCCCTGCTTTTGCCTCTAAGGCATTCAGGGACACCATAAGCATAATGGCTGTTGAACTACATTACTCTCCTCCATATCATCCAGAGGGTAATTCTGTTGTGGAGAGGAGGAATTGTGACCTAAAGCAGTCCTTAACAGCTAGAGTATTAGGTTCAGGCCGCAGTTGGCTTCATCAAAGATATGGGTTCCATAGAGCACTGAATAATCTGCCAAAACGGTCCTTGGGAGGACGCATTCCTTATGAGGTCCTCTTTGGCATACCTATATATGTCCCAGATCTAGATGGCCCTGGTATGGTGGCAGCAGACACAACTTTTGATATAAATTAACTTCTCACTGTCTTTCAGGAGCTTCAATAATTTTGTGATGATAATTCATCCAGCAGTGCTGCCACTTTAGGAATAAGGGATTTGCCAACAACTTCTATGGGCTGGATTCCTAAAGTTGGAGTTCTGGTTTGTGAGAAGATTGCTGTGAAGAAGGAATTCGGCCCATCCGGCCCATCCTACAGAGCACCAATTCCAGTCCTGGGAATAAAAGGCACCAGAACTGTCATCCTACTACCACTGCCAGCTTCCAAAGGAAACAGATTTTGGTGGTCATTATAAACCTGGCGATGTGGCCCGCCATGCCGGGAAAACCCGCCAGCCCGCATGGCGGATCACACCGCCACATAATGAACCCTATGAGGCCGCCTACTCACCGCCAGGTTGCCTCCGTCAGGCATCCTGGCGGCGGTCGGAATCATTATCCGACAGGGCAACGGTGCTGCCCCTCGGATAATGATCCCTAAGCCTCCAGCCTTTCCCTGGCAGTTTTCCCTGCCAGGGAAAGGCTGGAGGAAGGGGTGCACCAGGGCACCCCTGGGGGGCCCCTGCACTGCCCATGCACTTGGCATGGGCAGTGCAGGGGCCCCTGTGCAGTGCCCCATCATGCAGGTCACTGCCCAATTTTCAGGCAGTGATCTGCGCCACGGGTGCAGCTGCACCCACCGCACAGAGGCATTGGCGGAGGCTCCATGTGTGCCGTCAATTTCCCGGCCAGGCATTCCTGTGGGCCGGCGGGCGGAAAAAATGTTTCCGCCCGCCGGGCCACAGGAATGTTCATTATACGGCCGGCGGGGGTCTGGGGGCGCTGGCGGTCAGTAGTTTGACCACCAGCATGAACACAGCGGTTTCGACCGCCGTGTTCATAATGAGGGCCTTTGTCTCCATCGACAACATCAAATTGAATCATCTGACCGATCCTGCACAGTAGACCCAGAGATCCCTTGGGTAGTTCCCCGTCCCCTCTCACTACCCAACAGGATATACCTCTTCAAAGAAGAAACAACAACAATTCTGAGTATACCAGCATGTACAACGATGCTACAAATGCCTCCTTGAGCAAGGGCAGGGCAGAGAATGAGGTTCTGCTGATTCCTGTTACCACTTCACCAACAAGAACTGTCCAAATGTGGCTGTTTTCTACTCCAATGCAACACCAACTGAGGACACTGTCTACCATGAATATCCACGCGATGTGGATCCACCCACCAGTAATGCACCGGCTCCTTTGTTCGCAGAGACTGTGTCTTGTTATTTCATTGTCCTTGTTGACTTTTCTACAACTTCATCTACAGCTGCAACTGAAACTGTTTCAAAGACATGTAAGCTGTACATATGGCTTAAAAATAACTATTTGGTTTATCCATGGTATTATCTGTGGATATTTCTGACATTGTTTGTCTTTCTGCTATGAATTGGTTTTGTGACTGTTTTCTTTCTCTTGATAAATGGTCATTATCTTCCTGAACGCACTTCTGTCAAGCCAGTGGGTGAAGTTCTAACACCATATCTCTCCTCACATAGGGTCGGAAGAGTCTTGCCTCTTGTGAACATTTCGGCAGTACTAATTCCAGATGGGATTGTTAGGGATTAAATTCCTTTTGATATTTATGGGCCTACTGAGGTGGTTCAAATTCCACATGTATTCAGAATTTCAGTGACTGATGTAATCACACCTGGCGTTATTTCTGATGAAAGGGATGTGCAAACAGTTGATTCTGTGTTTGCTGAGCTGCAGGATTACACTGTATTTGAAAGTGATGATGTGTACAGGAACACATCGAATTATGGGAAAATGTTCTGTTATAATCATTGAGGACATTACTATCTGCACCTAGCAACTAGACATAGATCAGTATTTAATTACACACAGTGGGAACACTGTTCTACTCCACCTGTGGGGAGCCCCAAAACATATTTAGACAAATTTGCATACTTTTCTGGGCATGACACTAGAAATGCAGAATCATATTATTTTAAATTACCACCTTCCAAAATGAGGAAAATTTTGCTGATAGATAACAAATTAATCTATTCAGATTTATTTGTTTCCCGACTTGCTGTTGAAAGTTATGAATACTGGAAGAGAACCATTGATGTGAAACGTGTATGTGGAACACAATATTGGCAACTTTAGGGAAGTGAATCTTTGTTTAGAGCATGCCTTATTCCTGTACAAATTATATTTTTAAATCACACGGTTCACCAAACATCCTGCCTAGGTTTCGCAAAAATAAAGGAAATGAATGTGCCCAGTATCCCTACACTGGCCACATTTACCAATTAGCAATCATTCCTAAATGTCACTGAGGAAGAACTAAGGGGACTATTTATAATGCCCTAGTGCCACCTTGCGCCACATCAACGTCATTATTTTTGACATTATTGGGGCCCAACGAGGCCGAAATACCCACACCGTATTTAAAGAGTGGCGCAATGCCTGTAACCCTTTGCACTACATTATGCCTGTGCCAGGCATAATGTATGCAAAGGAGGTGTTCTTCCATTAGGCCAGCTGGAAAAATGGTGCAAGGAAATCTATAAGATTTCCTTGCACCATTTTTTACAACACTTTTAATGCCTTCTCAAGAGCAGGCATTAAAAGGGGGCTTCCATTATCTTAAATGGGCCCCTATGTACTCTGCAGGAGTAGCGCCAATATTTTGAGCTACTCCTGCAGAGTACATCAATAGCGTCATAAGAAAATACGCTAGTGCCCACTACCCTGCACCATGGTGCGCCTTATTTTAAATATGGCACACACATGGTGGTGGTAGGGGGGTGTCTTAGGGGTGCAGGGAAAGTGGCGCTGCACTCAGTGCAGCGCCACTTTCCATAAATGTGCCCCTAAATGCTTGGGCTGAGGATGGTACCTATAATTCCACACTTTCAATTCCCCGTGAGTGGTTATCGTGGCCAATAGACACAAATTGGTTTCAGGCACGTTTGTTAATTCCTCAGGGGGTTTCAAGATTAGCCGGCCAGACACTTCCTATTTCTTGGGTCAACACTTGGGTATAGTTATCACATACAGTGTTGGTAAACTGTGCCAACAATTGTTACGCATTAACACCTTAGCAGCAGTTTTGGAACATCTTAGTCTCCTATCAGAGTAAGTAGACTTGCAAGATTTCTTGCTAGGTCCAAGAAAGTCACGCTCTCAAAGTATGCCATATACAATGAAACATGGAAACTTTCTCAAATGCGAGCAGCTGCACGTTTAAGGCAGATAGCTAAGGAAAATATGGAAAAGGCTTTAGCTGTTGTTGATAATGGCATGAATACTCTGTCCAATAGAATATACACACTTAATAATCTCGTCTTCTGCAATTGATATCATTCAGAATGACATGTCCCTCTTACAACATGGGCAAAGTCAGCTGCGTTCCATCATGCAGTTGGGTTGGATGGTACATCAACAGTAGTGATTTATTCGCTGCTTTTAGTTTGTCCAAGAAGCGTCAGATAATGGCTAAAAAGGAAGCGAGTTACACCATGCACAACACAGAAAAGTTGGAAAAGCTGCCTTTCACAGTAGCAGAAACTCTTTCAAAAGTAGGGCTCTTACATGGTGTAATAAATCTGCCAATTTCCACCATTTGTTTCACAAAATGTATGAAACATTTTGCTGTGGGCAGATACAAGCAGCTAGAAGATAGCTACGCAAAAGAAGAGTGGGAGTTGCCTTTCGAGTTCAAATGTCTGAACGGCGAAACAGAGGTGTCACTTCACGGCTTTTGCAACGCTGGGATCGCAAACTTGGCATGCTTTCTGAAGGGTACTCCCGTCCCTTTGATTCGTCCAGCATTTCATATACTGTCAAATGGAAGTTATGTGGTCCTGAATGATCAGAGCTGCTTCGGAATGAGACCAGGAATTCCCTACGCAATTTCAGTCTCTCAAATTGTAACTTGTTGAGGACATGTTTTATTCCCCCACCATACAAGCGATAAGAGTAGCAGAAATGTAGCCTCACATTGACACTACTAATGTAAATTATGACAAGCTAAGCAGACTAAAGGCGCTACTGTTTCAAAAACAAGTGGCATTGACATCGGCCAAAGAGACTTATGCTTTCTCGACAATAAGATCATCAGCCGAGACACAATCCCTATTAAGTACTAACTTCCCCAAGCACTTTGGAGAGCTGGTCTTCAGAATTTTCAACGTTCGAGCACTACGGAGATTGTACATTTCTTCAAGGCTGTCAGGTCTGGATTCATTTCCATCTTCCAGACTGTCTTCGGAGTCATTCCATTGGCTATCCATTCACTCTTTTCAAGTGTGTTTGGTGGCCTTCCTGTGACTTTGGCAATGATTGACGAGATACTGCTGCTGCTATTCCTAATACTTAGTGGTTGTGCCTTCTCAACTAAGTGGGGTGATAGAGCTACTACCACCAGCCCGGCTGTGCTGTGATGGATGGTAGAGTTCTTTGGTGCTCCGTTGCTGGAGGAATTGGAGCATGATTGGTCACTGTCATTCCATCCATTCCTATGGTGCGTGCTATCTGTCTTTCATTTCACGTGGTGCCTCTTCGAGTGTCTACCATCGGTGTGTCTTGTTGTTCCGCCTGTGCCTCCTACGGACAAGGAACTGCTGATGTTCCCAATGAGGGTTCATTCTCTGTAGTGACCCACGAGATTGAGGCTGATTCGCGAGGCCACTTATGAGCCACCTCTTGTGAACTATTTGGCTCCACCAAGCACTATGGATGAAGATGTCTACGTGGGTGATCCTGCACTTGAGGCTTCTGTGCACCTCTGCTCTGCAGATCCGTCTTCCAATCCTGTCATCGATCTGACGATGTGGAGTCATTCCTGGATGCACTTCCATTCAATTACTTTTGAGACATTCTTCAAGATCACGACTATTGTTAATAATTTGACTATTGGCCTTATTCTAAAGTTTAAAAGTTCATACCAAATTGCCTTTTTAATTCGATTTGCATTTGGCCTGCTGTACTTGTTATGGTTGACATTTCATCTCTTTGTCTGTTTTTAGCCTAGTTTTAATTAGATTTTAGTGTTATTTTAGCCCAAAGCATTTTAGGTTGGACTCAGCGCCCTTTATAGCATAATAGCATCCTTGTTCCAGCAATGGGGAGGGTTTAGGGAATCCTTATTAGCTTTCATTGGGACTCAGGAGTTTACCTTAGCTCTTTGGCTTGCAGGCCTGTGCTCCCGTCACATAGTGACTTTTAACCTTCTTAGTTTGCTCTGTTTTAGTCTATTTATTTTGTTACTTCTTTTAAGATGGCTGCCATTGTTTATAGTTAGAGAAATGTTTTGATTTGCATTATCAGTGACACTCTATGAAAGTGTCACTATCAGCGTCATAATAAAGTGATGTATGTAGGTATTCACATCATGTCCCTTTCTCACTTTCATGTGACAGGAACATAATCTACACTTGTTGGGAATTGTTTACACAAGTATGCCTCCTTATCAATTGTTTGGGAACACACCTGCATCAGGTTTTTTTTCATAATCTATATAAATGCATCTTGCACTGACAAGGTTATCAGAGGGATTCCTATCAGATGCCATCTACGTGATCTCTGTTACACGTCACTCTGCAGTCTGACCTAGAGACATCATTCCAAGGTAATGAGGGTTAGGGGGAGCTTCTCATGGACATAGTACTGGCAGATTAGATTTATCACACCTAGCTCTCATTAGATTAGGGATTAAGGGCCTGATGTACCAATGTCCTGAATTGCAACTCGCAAATTGCGACACCATATGCGACTCGCAAGGGGGTCGCAAAGGCCCACCTCATTAATATTAATGAGGTGGGTCGTAATTTGCGACCCCCTTGTGACTCGCAGCTCTCACAGGGATGGTGGCCTGCTGGAGAGAGCAGACCACCATGTCTGTGACTGCTTTTAAATAAAGCAGTATTTTTTTGGAATGCAGCCCTTTTCCTTAAAGGAAAACGAGATGCATTACAAAATGAAAAAATGAAACGTTTCAGTTTCATTTTTTCAGAGCAGGCAGTGGTCCGCAGGACCACTGCCTGCTCTGAAAAAATGTTTTCCAGGCCATTCACAAAGGGGAAGGGGTCCCTTGTGGACCCCATCCCGTTTTGCGAATGGGTTACCACCAGTGTGACACTGGTGGTAACTGCGATTGCTTTGCGACCGCTTTCACGGTCACAAAGCAATACAGCATTGCGCTGCGACTCGCAAATAGGAAGGGGAACACCCCTTCCTATTTGCGACTCGCAGTCCCGTTTTGCGAGTCGGTAACCAGGTAACAGACTCGCAAAACGGGAATGGGCATCGAGATGTGGGTTTTGCACATCGCAAACAGCGAAATGCGCTGTTTGCGACGTGAAAAACCTTTACTACATCTGGCCCATAGTTCACTATGCTAGGGATTTTGCATTTCATGTTTATTGCAAGATGGTGGAGGTCTTTGTATTCACAACTCTTTTCTTCATAATTTTGCTTATTTTACTGTTTATTATCCTGATCATTGCAGCTCAAGCATTTTATCGTAGATTACAGTAGTTTCAATAAATATATTGAAAACTGCCCAGCATCTCCTTCAGTGCCTGTGTGTGACTGAGACTTATTACTAACATGAGATAAGGGTAACTTCTGTTCCAACACGACTCCCCTGAGATGTCACACTCTAGAGTCCATGTGTAAGACTGCCAGAAATCACCTTTTACTGTTTTGGATTTGGGTGAGGTACTGCTTGTGAGCCAGGAGGGTTGTGCTGACAATTGCAACTTGTTGCAGGAGTGACTTAGTTACCTACAAACAAAAGCGCTGTCATCCCTAAACCAGCGGTCTCACCTAGGAGCGAGAGTCCAACTACGACATTTTTATATAAAAGCAACCACAGACATGGTGGTCTGCTGTCAACAGCAGGCCATCACCATTCTGATAGCAGAGATTCTTAGTGGGCTGCAATTTGAGACCTACCACATTAACATTAATGAGGTAGGTTGAATTGTGACCCACTATGATACAGCATTTTGTTAACTGACCTATCAGTGTATGGGTTGGTTGGTAAAATGCCAATGCATTTGTTAATAGTCGGTACACAAATTGTGAACACTTTTACCAAATGCATTCTTAGTACATGAGGTTCCAAGTCTCTTGTCTGTGACCCTGCACAACATCTACACTCATATATGTACCATCAGAGGCCAGTCAAGGCAGGTAATTTCACCTTTTTTCAGTACAACTTTGGATGAACAGGTTATAACATGGCAAGTACGACTAGCTAAACAATTAGGATTGAATTAAAGTGATACCCTTAAATGGCCACTTGGCATCTATGCTGTGTGTGCTGTCATTTAGGTAGCATATGGCTTTTTCAGCTTGTCAAGGACGTTCTATTTAGGGGTGTGCAAAATTCACATAATATGGTTTTGTGTAAATTAGTGCAATTTCGAAAAATTAAGAAAAAGTATGTATAACTACTCAAAATGCTAATCCGTTATTTACCACTATATGTTTGCACAAAATTCATCCTTGCAGCAAATTGTGATGCTGGAATGCATTTCAAGCTAATGCAAATAGCATGAAAAACACAACTGCTGTGATCAACTACTGCTCGAGTTCTGAGTGTCAGCACTGTTCCCTTGCTATAATTTTGTCACTTAGGGCCTGATTACAACTTTGGCGGAGGGGGTTAATCCGTCCCAAATGTGACGGATATCCCGCCCGCTGTATTACGAGTTCCATAGGATGTAATGGACTCGTAACACGGCAGGCGGGATATCTGTCACATTTGGGACGGATTAACTCCCTCCGCCAAAGTTGTAATCAGGCCCTTAATGTTATAACATTGTGTTTCACCTGGGCCTAGTTCTAATCCAGTGCTGGAAAACCAAATGGTAACATACATTTGTCTATATCTATATCAGTATATATCTTTATATCCATTGAGCTAGCCCTATCTTTCTCTTTGTTATAATATATATATATATATATATATATATATATATATATATATATATATATATATATAAAAATAAACCACCAAATATGATGTCACAACATAGTTATAATTGTTCACTTGTAACATGAACACCACCTACACCTCCTGCAGAAGATACTTCATCTCAAAACATCATTCACAGCATTAAAAACACTCAGAGCCACTTCTCTTTCAAACAACACTGTTGACCTAAAGTACATTTTACAACCACCCACAAAATATTCCACCCCGCAGCCCTCATTTCAACAACTTACAGCCAGAGACAGCTCATCACCTACAGCCAGCCACAGTATGGCTAATTCATTCTTACATGTGTGTGCTCGAGAAGAGTTAGACAGGAAAGTTGTCATCGACATATGTTGGCCTAACCGGACTGGAGACAGTGTGATGCTTTGGTAAATAAATCAGCAAGTGTCACTTTAATTAAAAGTAATTGCTCCTGACCTTTGTGCACTTCCACGTGCATACTAGAGAGTGGACGTGTATGTGAAGCATGGAGTCCAGGTGGTTGGGGGCAGGAAGGGACTGGAGCCTCAAGTAGTTTTTTGGTGTTAAAATAACATCCTTCTATGCTGGGACTCAGTATATTTTTATATGTTAATGCACCCTCCAACAGATTTCAATGTGATAGTGACAAACTTTCAAAAGATCTCAGTTCTGCTAAAGACAGTGTTTACATTGTGTTCTTCTTTTACAAATATTAGCAAAGTCGTAGGGTGGGTATTGAAGTCATTAATTACCGGTAATCTTCATTGCTCCGAATCATGAGCTCCTTGTCCCACTCAAAAAGCTTGAGGCATTTCTTCCCTGCCAGCTCCTTCACAAGAACAGTCCCTTGCTTATTTTTAGTACCTTGCCAAAAACCATGCCCTTCAACACTTCCCGTTTTCACAAGCCAGTTCCAGTTTATCGGTGCCATGCTAGGGAGGGAGGGCTGGAAACCTGACTGGGATAAGAAGCTGCTGATTTGGAGTTATGAAGATTACTGGTGAGTAATGGATTCATTACCGCTTATCATTACTCCTTGTCCTAGTCCCAATGTTTGAGGATAAACAAAAAACACCAAACACAGATAATCTTTCTCAAAATATTTATTATACCCACCATAATAACCTAGAAAGAAATATGTCACAATTACTTCATTACAGCTTTAAACACCCTCTAGGAAAATTCAAGAAGTTGTCATCCCCTACATCCAATCTATAATGCGTGGCAAACTTATTAGGTGTAGCACAAGTAGCGGTCCTACATATCTCCTGTAGTGACCGCCCCACAAGCTGTGCCCAAGAATTAACTACTGCCCTTGTGGACCTCCCTTGGAGACCCTCCAGAACATCACGCCCAGCAAACATAAGCCTGAGTAATGACCCATTTCACCCACCTGCTCAACATAAGTGTAGTCACCTTTCTACCTTTGTTTGCTGCTCCACGAGTCCCAAACAATGCATTTGATTAGCAAAACTCCTTCATCCTGTCTAGAGAAGCAACAATTCTTTATTCATATCCAAAGATTCTGGAAGGACTGATTCCTTACGTTCCAAAACCACTAGCAAATCAATTTCTTGAAAACAACAAAACTGTCTCTGTACCTGTCTCTGTACCTTGGCATTGAACTTTGGATCCAGTCTTAATGTCGTCCTATCAGCTAGGAACCTGAGGTATGGAATAAGGATTACTAGAGCATCAAGTTCGCCCAACCTTCGGGCTGAAATAATAGCCAGCAAAAATACTATCTTGGCACATACATACCCATATCCACTTCCTCCAAAGGTTCCAATGGACTTTCTTATAAGCCATTAAGCACTACCAACATGTCCCATGTAGCAGCAGGAGAATGAACCACTGGCTTTTTCAACCAAAAACTTTTCAACATTTTGCCAATCAAAGATAATGGGCCTCATTACGACCTTGGGAAGGTGATTACTCTGTCCCATACGTGACAGATATCCCACCCACCATTTTACAAGTTCCATTATATCATATGGAACTTGTTAAACGGAGAACGGGACATCCATCACTTTTGGGATGGAGTAATCCTCTCCGCTAAGGTCGTAATCAGGCCCAATATCTTTTCAATTGAACCCTTTGGCTCTCTGATGCCTTTGATTGCTGCCCATTGTGCAGTCAGTATTGATGAGAATAACCCCATCACAAAACCATCACAGAAACATTCATGGGATCCACCCCCATCTGGCCCACTTGTCAAAATGTTTCCAATGCCTAGCATACAGTGCCAGTGTAATCTTGTGCGATTAATGCACGCCACACAACCCTGGACTCTTGTGGGTGTCTTGGTTTCAGAAATGCCTGGGTTTGGTAGGTTTTTCTGGATGGCAGCTGAGCCCAAGCTTAAAATCCACATCTACCTATATTGCAAAAGAAGGGTCTGTTTTAAGTGGAAACATTTGATACGTCCATGTTCTGTTTTGGTGCTTCTCTTGCATAGGCTCTTGGCCCACCCAAACAAGTGGGGCACAGTTTTTTTGGGGGGAGACATGTAGGAATGCTGAGTGGTAGGATATGTGTGGATCCCAACAGATTCCAGAACTTCCCTTCACAGAAATAACATGAAAACATGTGTTGCTGGGCAAAGTTTGAGGTTTGCTAGGGCTTTGAGGCAAAAAAACCTTGTGAGATCAGTTAAGTCACACCACCTTGGACTTTTGGGAGTGTCTAGTTTTCAGAAATGTGTGGCTTTGGCAGGTTTCTCTGGATGCTGGCCCAAATTCCTTAGCCATCAAAGTTTTAAAAAAAAGGGTTGGTAGAAAGATTTGATACGTCTGTGTGGCATTTTGGGCCTTTTCTTGTCTTGGGTGCCAGGCCCACCCACACAAATGGAATACTGTTTTTATCTAGAGAGGTGTGCAAATGCTGGGTGGCAGAAAATTTGTGGTTCCATGAAGATTCCAGAACTTTCTGCCACATGTGATAGAAATGTGTGTTTTTAGCCAAAGTTTGAGGTTTGCAAGGGCTTTTAAGCAAAAAACGTGGTGAGATCAGTGGAAGTCATACCACCATGGACTTACTGGAGCTTTGCTTAACGTGTACCAGTGGTTGCAGGTGGGGCCCACTGGCACTAGTTTTGAGGGACCAGCACTTATTTTAACTCATCAGTCTTTGATCTGGAGCAGGTGAGAGAAACACATGAGAGGGAGCATGAAGAAGGAAGAGGAAAAGGGAAACACAGAATGAAAGAAAGAATGTCGAGATCTAAGAGAACATGAACAGATAAAGGGCAGGGAGTGTCTGGTGACGGTTAAACGAGGTATGAGGAAGAATCAAGACTGTACAGTCTTGGTACTCATCACCCAAACATTCAATAGCACTGACTATGGGCTGATGAGCAAAGATGCAGGCACTGGCACCTATTCTTTTACAAATTAAGGGCCTGATTTAGAGTTTGGCGGATAGGTTACTCTGTCATGACAGATATTCTGTCTGCCATATTACGAGTTCTATAGAATAAAATGTAATCATAATAGGGTGGACAGGAAAGCTGCCACCCCTCCACCAAACTCTAATTCAGGCCTTAAGTACTGGGCATCTTAGTAAAAAAAAACTCTTGGGAACCACACAAGTCACACTAACTGGAGTACCTCAGGTGTCTAGTTCTCAGAATATCTGGGTATGGTAGGTTTTCCTGTGTGTGGCAGAGCTACTGCTCCAATTCTGCAGCTACCCACATTGTGAAAAAAACGTTGATTTTGTTGGGTGAAATAAGGTGCCTCCAGCTCATGTTTTAGGGCATTTTGTGTTGCAGGTACAACGGGAGACATGAGGATACACAGAATAGTAGAACACATGTTATTACCAATGGGATTTATCTGCTTTTGTGACTTCCAAAAGTAAGCCAGTGTGAAAAAAAAGAAGACATTTTGTAAAATGTCAGCTAAATCACATGGTAGTATGGGTGACCAAGAATTCAGAGGTGTGCAAATAACCTCTGTTCCTAAACACAGCATTTGAGTATATTCAGTATGTACATTTAAGAAATACATACCCATTTTTCTTCCCTTATATTTTACCTTGTGAATTGCTGTTTTGTCAATACACAATGCAAAGTCATTGTAAGGTGCAGTGCAGCTGTTGGCTCTGGCTATAGCGTGTTTTTGGAGAATCTACAAACCCTATATATCTTCACACTAGTGGTAGGTAGAACTCATGAAGTTTCACTTTGCGGAATTCCGCAGAGTTACATAAAAACTGCGAAATTCCTTGGAAATCCATGAGCAGGCAGAAATCAGTATGTTGTACTGATTTTTAGCTCCATGAGCGTTTTCCACACTGAGAAATCAGTGGCAACTGCACCATGTGGCGCTGCTGCTCAAGTTGGTTTTGCTGCTGCTTGAGTAGATTTTCTACTCGAGCTGAAGCTTTTCCAATGCGAACGGTGCTGCAACCTCAAGCATTGGGAACATTTTGCTAGGTTCCCTCCTAGCACCTGAAAATCATGCTGGGGGATGCTAATTCTCACTGCAGTGGTGAGCCGCACACATGAAAAAACCCTTCCACCCAGCAGAGTGCAGGATTTGGCCATAACTCTGCATTAAATGCATAACGCGGAGTGGCCAAAACTCAGCGGACTCCACCTGCAGAGCAGAATTTTTCACCCACCCCTACTCCACACCAGAAAGTCCTTCAGAATGTAGTGGTATATTGTTTTCATAAATTAGCTGTTGTGATAAATAAATTACAGATAAAAACCTTGTCAGAAATGTCAGCTTTTCCCTACTTACTTTCATTATTGTTGTATTTCAATTATTGTTTTGTTTGGGAAATCCTTAAGGGATCTAAACAATTTGTTGACAAATGCTTGTTTGCTGTTGCACTAAAAGTTATTAAATACTTCATAAATCTATATCTCATTACGCTCTTGGGGATTCTGATAGTCAAGGACTCTGAAAATGAATAAAAATATACTTTATTTTCATAAGTTGTTGTAGTGTTTCTTTCTTGTGTGGCTTTCTTCTTTCATTGTTTGATGCTGTCAAATACTTTACAGTAAGTGCTTTGTCTAAGCCTTGTTGCTTGAAGCCACAGCTACCAAGGGTTGAGCTTAAGGTTTTACAAAGGAGCCTGACTGGATTCAAAACACTTTTTGCAAGTGTATTCCATAGTAGGGCCTCACAGCCATGCCATATAATAAGCCCAAATCCTTACAGAGGTGCAGAAATCTATTTGAGGACAGATCTCACATTTAAAAATAATAAATGTGTGTTCCAAATGGCAGTGAAAGCCTCCAAAGGGGTTGTTGTTGGGATATTTATTTTTTCTTTGTAATTTTTCCCATTTTCTGTTTGCTAGTGATTGCATCTCCCTGCATGATGATGCACTGACTTCAAAATGTTTTTTGTTGGGAATAAATATAAGGAAACGATAAAACACATTTAAAATATATATAGGTATTGTCTATAAAATTGTTGCTCTTCATACCTATAAATGATTGCTTTTAAAATGAATTAATTGTTATTTTAAACTAAATCACATTGACTACACAGTTTTCAGACTAAGAAGCATTTTAACTATCTAATGCAAACAAATGGAAAGTAATAATTCTGGTGACTTGTTTAGTTCAGGAACTTGGAGCAGCAGAGGTAAGAAGCATTGTTGGGTCCATTTTCAGCCTTCTGCAATAGAAAGTGAATGAGTCTAAAGCTGCTTTCTCCAGCACCAGGTATTCCAGTGCAGGTCCATTCCGTGCATACAGTGAACATTTTAGCTCTTTATGAGAACTCTGTGATCTACACAGGCAGCAGTTATGGTAAGAGTGTGTTGTGATACGTGGGTTGATACAGTTATGTGGCTTGTTCCAGGTACTAGCTATGACTCTCCTGACAGTGCCATTCCCTGTTTGTAAACGGGACCTAGTTGTAGCAGCAGGGGATCAGGACTGGAAGCAATCACAGTGCAGCCCCAATATGGTACCATCCAATTACCCACAGAAACACAAATCGTTACATAGTAAATGTGAGTTATGAGAGTAAACAACCAGCACACAGGCCCTGTGGATATGTAGGTGAACCAGGAAGAATGCCAAAGTTCAAATCACACACAATCTTCACCCTCCTTCCGGACCCCCAGGTCCCTCTAGTCCTCGCCCCATTCATCACTAATTGGAGATAACTATTTCCACGACAGAAAAAAAGAACACTAGAAATGCTGGGATATCCCCTGCCTAGCCCCTCCCTCTGGTAGTGCATAGGCTGTACTTACCCAGCATTCTGCCTGTCCTTTTTTCTGTCTTCCTGCGGGACGAGAACATGAGGGTGTCGTCCCTGCTGGGCTTGGACAACTGGCTGTATCCTGGTACGCTACCTTCCAGTCTGCTGGCCTTGCTGGGGTAGCGCTACGGCTTGCCTCGATGTGGCTGCTGAGTGGTTGCTGGTGTGCCAATGCTGTCTGGCGTTTGCACTTTTCCCGATTAGCTGGGCAGCTGGGAGCTGCAGAAGCAGGAAGCTAGGACTTGCCTGACTTCCTCTTTGGACGCTATGGTTGCCGAGCATGCGCAGGAGACGCGTGTTTTCCCTCAGCTGATAGCATTTGGGCTGTTCCTCCGGTACAATGGCCCTGGGGTGAGTCCCTGGTTGTGCTGTGTGCTCTGTGAGGCCTTGGTCCAGCTATCTCCCTCTCCTCTGATGGCTCAGTTGGTGTGCTGGAGGGCTGTGGTTGCATGCGCTTAGGTCACTTGTTCGCTTCCGTCTCCGAGTATGTCATGCCTGCCTGGGCTTCCCCCTTGGGGTGCGGCGGTAGGGGTGATTGCTGGCGATCACTGGTGCTTCAGTGGTGGCTCCTGTCCTCCCCTGTCCGCTCTGGGGTATGGGGTAGGGTCAGGGGGGCCTGGTGGGGGCTTCCCCTCTATGGGGTGCTAGATGGGTCCATGACGGGCACTCGGTTCACCCTGTCACCCAGGTGCGCCTGTGCCGGGTCATGATGCCCACAAGGTTTGCCATGCCTGGTGTTTGGCTGGCTCTAACCTTTTTTGGCACATTTCCTTCAGGGCATTTTCGGTAGCAGGCCCTAATGTTGTTTTGTTTTCTGGGTCGGCTGTGTCCTTTTTCCCATTTTTGTTCCGGTGCCCCACTTTTCCTTTCCAGCATGTTTCTATGTTTTTGGTATCACGTTTGCTGGTTCTGGGGACACCTGCTTCTCTTCCTGCTTCCCTGTTGTGGTCTGACAGGGTTCCGCTTTCCCTGCTTTTTGGTGGTTCCATGGCCTGGTGGTCTGATTCTCGGGACTTCACGTGGCAGGTTGGGGATTTTTTTCCTTCGCCTTTTTGTTGCATACCCCTCTGGTTCCTTGCAGGCCGAGGTCTCTCACTTTCTGACATGTGTTGCACCTGCATTTTTTTTTTTTTTTGGTTGCAGTCTTTCCTCCGATACTGTTCTGGCCCTGGTCTGTTCGGTCTGTTCGGCCTTTACCTCTGCAGGTTTGGGGTTCTATTCAGACAGGGTCTGCTCTTATTTTTTCTTTTTTTATTGTTCCCTGCTATAGGCAGTGGTGAGCTCCTTCCTGGATTTTCCCTCCACTTCGTGATCCTTTTTCAGGCTGTTTTTTTGTTGCTCGGCCCTGGTTGGTGTGGTGCTGGGGCGCATCCTATGCCTGCCTGTGCTCTTTTTTGATGGTGTCCTCACGTTCTCTGGCCCTCATTTGTTGGTGCGTGGGTTCGGTTCCACATTTGTCCTTCACTTTTCCCCTCTTGGTCTTCGCAGGTCACTGCCTTTTTCCTTGCTGACCCATGTGGCACTGCCTGTTACCCCAGCCACCAGTATCGTTTCCTTCTTGTTGTGGTCATGGGTCGTCAGTGTCCCTTCTCCCTAGTCTGTTTTCAGTTCTCAGTACCTCACGTGGAGGTGTGGCGGTTCTTTTCTGCCCCTCTCTGCTTCTATTTTTTTGCCTCCTATTTTTCCATGGGGCTTTGGTGGTTCCCTGTACCGTGTGGCCTTGGCCACTGTTCTTCGCACATGTGCTGCTGGTTCTTTTCAGGGCTCTGTGTCTCCCCCTTCTTTTGTGTGCTTTTTGCTGGTTTGTGCACTTTCCATTGGGCCTCCCGAGTGGCGCATTTTGCAGTCTGTGCTTCACAGGTTTGGATGGTTACGCCTGGTAGATGCGGCCTTGGTTCCCTCCTGTGCATGCCTTGGGCTTTTGTTGTCCCTCGGTGTTTTGTTGGTCTTTCCTGTCACCGGTTGGTTCCTCTCCCAGGCTTTTGTGCTGGGTGTTAGTGGGTCTTCTCGGGTGTCTCTGTGGGCATTTGTGTTCTTTTGGGGGCAATACTCCTCCTTTTCTTTTGCCCATCCCTTCTGCTGCTTTTGGCTACTTCCCTGGTGGTGCTTGCTGTGTGCTATGGGGTTGTTTCCTGTTCTCGGGGTGCTGCATTGGCGCAGGAGTCCCCGTGCCCAGTACGGGGTCCTGCCCCTCTGCTGAGGTGGTTGCGGTGGATGGTGGTCCTCGGAGGTTCCCCGGTTTGGCTTTGGTCTTCCATAGCGTCTAACATGCATTTTGCTCCTTGCCTCTCCCTCGGGGTCATTGTTGGCCCTTTCTCATGGGGTTCTTCTTTTCCATGGTCTCCTACTGTGGGTCTGTTGAGCGCTTTGCTATGGGGTTGGGTGTTAGCCTCCATTCTTCTGGTGGGTCGGCCCTTCTGTGTTGTTTACTCTGGTTGCCAGCTTAGAGGTGTCCCTTTCAGGATGGGGCTCTTGCACCTGTTCTTCTCTGGTTACTGGGGGGCTGTTTCCAGGTGGGGCTGTGCATTGTTTTAGGTGTCCCGGTGTCGGTATCTGGTCCCTGCCACATTTGGTGCCGGGAGTGGTGGCTCTTCTGGTGGTGCTCTTTCTTTTTTGGTCCCTGGGCCCCTTGCAGGGTGTAGTTTCTGGGTTTGGTCCCTGTTGGTCCCTGTTCTGGCCCCACCTTTGGTTGGGGCTGGCTATCCTGTGGTACTCCGCATAGGATTGAGGCCTCCTTTATGGGCTTCAGCTCTGGGGGAGAGTTGGCCAGGGTCCCATTCTGGCTGCCGCCTTTTTTTTGCTGGTAGCGCATTTTTCCTCACCCCTTGTGGGTTCTTCGTTTGTCTCGGCCTGTGTCCGGTGCCTGGTGGTGCCTGTTCGGGTTTTCTGTTGTGCAGGGTTTCCTTGCTTCCGGTACCGTCATTGTTTCTTGCGGCAATTGTGTGTTCCTTGTTTGGGGAGGCCCATTTCCGGGTTCTTTCCTTGCGGGTCCGCTAGTCCGGTCTGCTGGTCCGTCTCTTGGATACCGTTGAACACACGGACACAGGTTTCCTAGAGTGGTGCGGCTGTGCTGGTGCGCTCGGCCTCCCAAGGGGAGGTGTCTCTTTATGGGCCTTTTTTCGGGGACCGTTCGTTTCCTGGTCCCTCTCTCCTGTTGTTTTCCTATGTTTGTTAGTGTCGATGGGGGGCTGTTCTTGTTGTTTCCTGTCCCCATGCTCCACTTCCCCTCTGGTGCCTATTGTCTGCAGGGTTTCCTGGGGGGTGGGGGCCCTGTAGGTCCCCTGGTCTTGGTGTCTGTTGGGCTTCTTTCCCCTTGTGGCATGGTTACCCTGTTTATGCCCTGCGTCTGGGACGTGCTCTGGGTGGTGGTTGCTTGTTTGTGGTTTTCCTCTGGTGGATGTGGTTTTCCGTTCCCTTGGGGTTGCCTGTAGGTGACCTGCTCCTCCAGCAGGGGTTCCTTTTTTATTCCATTGATTACGCTACATCAATTTCCTGCCTTCTGTTCTCAGGGTCTAAATGTCGCCGGTTGTTTTTTTCCTTCCAGGCTGTGCCTTCGTCTTGGTGGTTTTTGTTGGGTCCTGCCCAGGGGTTTTCGTTGGTGGGTGTTTCTTTTGGGTCACTCTCCCAAGCTGTTTGCTACGCTGGCCTTTGTGATTTCTGGTCTTCCTACTCTGGAGGGGAACTTGAGCTTGAGCTGGTATCCATGGCTTGTTGCGGTCTTCTGGGGTCGGCGCTTGTCTGTTCCCTCCTTAAACTATTCTGGGCTGCTGGCAGCGGTTTCTCTGCTCCCAGTCGCCCCTCTTCTGGTTTGCGCTCTCCTCTGTCTTGGCCTGGGACTTCGGCCTGGGGTCTGTTGGCTCTCTCTCTTTGTGGGGATTCCTGTGTTTTTTTTGTTTGGTATTTCTTCTTGAGGTGTTGTGTTGGCTCAGTCTGGTTTTCAGAAGGCTGGTCTTGTCTGCTTTGGTGTTCTCCAATTAGTGATGAATGGGATGAGGACTAGAGGGACCTGGGGGTAATGCTCTATTACTTACCGGTAATCTTCATTACTCCTGGTCTTGTTGTCCTTGTCCCATTCATCACGCCCCTCCCTCCCTCCCATGCCGCCGGCCTTCTGTTGAGGGCTTGGTAGTGCAGGCGGAATGCTGGGTAAGTACAGCTTATGTACTACCAGAGGGAGGGGCTGGGCAGGGGATATCCCAGCATTCCTCATGTCCTTTTTCTGTGGTGGAGATAGTTATCTCCAATTAGTGATGAATGGGATGAGGACAATAGGACCAGGAGTAATGAAGATTACCGGTAAGTAATAGAGCATTAGAGTAAACACCCAGCACACAGGCCCTGTGGATATGTAGGCGAACCAGGAAGAATACCAACGTTCAAATCACACACAATCTTCACCCTCCTTCCGGGCATGTGCTATACACCTCCCCGACATTCGCTCCTCTACCACACTTTATTTTTTAACTCCTCCTTACTCCTTCTAGAATCCATTTCTGCGCCCTTCTCTTTTTCCTGTGATCAATGCTGCACTCCCCGCACTCTCACTTGTTCTTGTTCCCTCCTCCCACTTTCCTCTACATCTATGACCTTTTATTTCTCTTTTCCTCGTACTTTTTCATTGTTCCCACTTTACCTTTCCCTCTTTCCTGCGTTCCTTTTCACTTTTTCTATTGACCATTTCCTTTCTTCCCATGTTTCCCAGGTACATTCCTGCTTTACATGTTTCCATTTCTCTCCTTGCTCAAATCTTTCCCTTCCTTCTAGCTTATCTTTCCCTTTTTATTAGTACTCTTCCCTCTCTCCGTTTCTGTCACTTCTTCCCAGGTTCCTCTTTTTCTCTTACCGTTGGCTCCTTCCCATGCTCTCTTTCACTGACTCTGGCTCAGAAATAGTTCTTAGGAGATCAAACAGCTTTTCAAGTATACCTCACTGGGCTCTTCACTGCCAGCTTAACTGCCTTTTGGGTGGTGCTTAATTTGTGCTGGTGGTTGCAGGTAGTGGCAGGGAGTTGTTTTTCGTATCGGGCTTGGGCCTAGAGTGAGAGGGAGGAAGGCAGTGGAGGAATGAAGTAGGCAGGAGATGAAGACGGGACATAGCGACAAAGGGAGAAAGCAGGGATGGAAAACAAGCTACACCAGTGGGATAACGAGACAGGACTGTAGAGTGGAGAAAGAAAGAAGTGTGAGGTGGAGTCATGACTAGGCAGACTGTGGTATTCTCCGGCGCTCTGGCGCGGGAGGTTGCCTTGGAGGTATTAGGGTTCTGGAACGGTAAACGGGCGGACGGAGTCGGATGGTTGAGACGCATTTATGGAGTTACGTTTTCTCCTAAAATAAACACTGTTTCCTCTGTGATTATTTCCCATTCTGGATGTATTCTTTAGATCCTACACTGGCAAAGAGGGAAATAACAATCCACGAGTGAGAGGCAGAAGATCATCAGCGTCTCAACAACGTGTCCGTGTTGTGAGTGAACCTCCCCATGGACTGCGGGACTGTTTCCTTGGTACCTGGTACGCTTGGTTTTCTTTGTTTATACAACCTTTAAAATGGAATTTGGTTGTCAATTAATTTGGAATAACTCACCTCTTCAACGTTTCCTCGCGCTGTGCTTCGCGTCGTGTGCGCGTGACTTCTTCAGCCACAGCTTGCTCTCGTGCTGTACACAAACCTTTTTTTTCATTACGATGCCACGTATTTGATGTCGTCCTTCTTCGTGGAAATAGAAGAAGGACCAACTGAAGTCTTCTTCCTGGAAATAGAACAAGGACCAACTGCACTTCTACCCTTTGTATGTTAGACTTGTTTCAGTGTAAGGCAACATGTTACTGGTTTAAGAACGCCATTTTTTTTCTGATTGCAGAAAAGAAATTAAGGTTCTATGACACTGATTTGGTCAATGTGGTTTATCTGGAAATTATAATTTAAAAAAAAGGGAAAAGGAACAAAGGAGGATAAATAAAGAACATTATTTTACAGTTTCCCAAGAACTTTTGCTTCACGTCAGGTATCTTCTCATCTTCCTATTTCATGATGCAGAATGTTACAGCTCCTCCATTCTTCTTGGCACATCTGGGTGATCCGCCTATTAAGTGGGCAAAATAGAAGAAGATATTTGAGAGATATTCTAGGGTATGTGGCACTTCTTTGAGTGCGGAAAGGAGGACTGCACTTTTACTTCACTGTCTTGGAGCGGAAGGTCAAGAAGTCTTTGATCACCTCCCAGACATACCTGACAGTGAAGCTGTGAACTTGAATGAATATGAAATATGCTTGAGGAAGTTGGACTTGCATTATTTGCCAAAAGTGAGTACCATTCTAGAAAGGTACTATTTTGGGAAGAGAGTTCAGAAATAGGATGAATCGATAGAAAGTTATATTAGTGTTTTATAACATTTAGCATCCTCTTGCAAGTTTGGTAATCTTATTGACGAGAGACTGAGGGATCAATTTATGCTTGGTTGCAATATTGAAAAGGTTTGTGATGAAACTCTGGTTGAGGGATGAACCCTCCTTGGAGGAGGTCCTGACTGTGGCTAGGAAAATTGAACATTCTTCAAAATGTGTGGAGATAATGAGCAATTCTTCTGATAAAGTGAGGAAAGAGTTCAACCAAGAAGTACTGTTGGTCAAACAAGAGAAAAAGAAAGTAGTACAGAAATCCTTCCCCGCATCGGACAAAAAAGGAGTGGCAAAAAGGTGTTACAGGTGTGATAAGGAAGGACATTTTGCCAATGACAAGAGTTGTCCCGCCTTAAAGGGGATTTGTTCATTTTGTAAAAAAAAGGGCACTTCTTGGCAGCCTGCAGGTTAAATAACACAAGACTAGCAGTGAATGAGGTCGTTGTGTGTAACGATGAGCATGAAAATCATGCTGGACTGGACTGTGGGCAAATTATATTGCAAGTTGGGACTGGCAAAGGTCCTTCTGACATTATTGAGGTGGAGGGAAAGAAAATGAATGTTCTGTTTGACTCTGACACTAAGATTACTATTATTGCGAGATCAGATCAGGTAAAGGGAAAGGTTAATCTAATGAAGCCTGATATTAGACCTTGTGCATATGGTGGGGAGCCTATTGAGCTTCATGGCTACTTCATAGGTTTAATTGAGTATGAAATTAAAATCAGATTTTCCTAAT
Organism: Pleurodeles waltl; assembly: GCF_031143425.1. Classification (NCBI taxonomy): domain Eukaryota; kingdom Metazoa; phylum Chordata; class Amphibia; order Caudata; family Salamandridae; genus Pleurodeles; species Pleurodeles waltl. The sequence goes on along the minus strand of NC_090445.1, from coordinate 719,106,076 downwards.
GTTTTCAGAAATCAACTAGGTTGTATGAAAGGTTATAAACATAGGATTCGCTTATCTCATGATGCTCAACCTTTTTGTAGCAAGGTTCGGAATATTCACTTGGCGGTTAAGCAAGAAGTGAAGCCTGAGTTGGAGAAACTTGAAGGACAAGGGATCATTGAGAAAGTGGAGGGTGCACAGTGGTTAGCTCCAGTTTTTGTTGCTAGGAAAGCGAGTGGAAGTGTAAGATTGTGTGTTGACCTCAGGAAACTTAATAAGGGTGTCATCGTTGATAAATATCCCCTACCCAGTATTTCAGAAATGTTGATGATGCTGGGTGGGGCTAAAATTTTTACTACTATTGATCTTGCCTCGGCTTACCACCAGATTGAGTTAGAGGATTCATCTAAAGATCTGACTGCCTTCGTCACCCCATTTGGCATGTTCAGATATAACAGGCTACCATTTGGTTTAGTTTCGGCAGCTTCAGTCTTTCAGCATGTCATGGAACACCTGCTTGGTGGATTGCTTGGGGTAGGAGTGTATCAGGATGATATTCTGGTGTATGGTAAAGATGAAGTGGAGCACTTGGAGGGGGTAAGAATGGTTCTTGGAAGGTTGGAGGAACACAATCTTACTGTCAAGATTGATAAATGCAAATTTGGTAGTCAAGCTATTGATTATTTGGGTCACACTTTGACAGGTGATGGTTTACTGCCCAAAGCAGAGTTGGTGGATACCATTCAGAATTTGTTGCCTCCTGTGAACAAGGAGGAACTTATGAGATTTTTGGGTATGACGGAGTATTACAGTAAGTTTGTTAGGAATTTTGCTGATGTTACATTGAACTTGCAACGCTTGTTGAAGAAAGGAGTTGAGTTTGTGTGGGATGCGGGGTGTGAGAAAGAATTCAAGGTTTTGAAGAGCAGATTGTCGGTGGCTCCCAAGTTGAAAGTCTTTGATTCTATGAAGTGTTCAATTCAGACCACAGATACAAGTTTAAAGGGGCTTGGCGCGGTGCTCCAGCAAGAAGATAGGAAGATGGAGAACACGATCATGTTTATTTCAAGGAGTTTGAAGGGGGCTGAGACGCGTTATTCTGTTATAGAGAGGGAAGCTTTGGCCGTTTACTGGGTCATCAGAAAACTCAAGAAATGTTTGTGGGGAAGGTCATTTATGGTCAGAACAGATCATAAACTGTTATGTTAGGTTTTTAATTCTAAAGGGATTGATGCTGTTTCTAGTAGGATTACTAGATGGGTTGTTGCTCTGCAGGAATATGATTTTGAAGTATGATACATTCCAGGAGTGCAGAACGTTTCAGCAGATGCTTTGTCTCGGTTGGTGCCTTCTGAATGTGCTGAGGAGGTTGGTGAGGAGTCTGATGGGGAGTCTGATCAGGATGAGTATGTTTGCAAGCTTGGGTTTGAGAGTATTTCTGAACAAAATGGTTGGATGAACTTAAATCTGACAAAATTTTAAGCACTGTGAGACACCTACTTCAGTCTGGGTGGAAATGTAAGGACCAGGGTAGTGTAGAGTGTAGAGACATTTGGATGATTAAAGATCAACTCGCGATTGAAAGGGACTTATTGTTCAGAGGTACAAGGCTGATTCCTCCCACTAGTTCAAGGGGAGAGTTGTTAGAACAGGCACATAAGTCTCATTTGGGAATTTCAAAGACTAAGTAAAGGCTGCGAATGTCTTATTGGTGGCCAGGGATGGATATTCAGACAGAAAGGTTGGTGAGAAACTGTGTGCAATGCTCACTGAGTGATAAGACACTGAGAGCTAGAGTTCAACCCATGGTGCTTAGGAAACGTCCTGTTGCTCCTTGGCAAGATGTTGCTCTAGACATTTTAGGGCCAATATAAGGAAACAATTATCAAGATTACATCATTGTGGTGATGGATGCCTATTCCAGGTGGCCAGAAGTACAGATTGCAGGAGATATTGGAACTAAGATTGTAGTCAAATTCTTGAAATAATTATTTTCGAGGGAAGGGATTCCTGAAACGTTATTAACAGATAACGGTGTACAACTAGTCTCAAGGGAGACGGAGGAATTTTTGGAAGATTGTGGAATTGTTCATAAAAAGTGTGCTTTGTATCATCCTGAGACTAATGGTATGGTGGAAAAGTTCAATCGAGTGTTGAAAGAAACCATTTCTCTAGTTAAAAGTGATTGCATGCCATGGAAGGAAGAGGTGTTAGGGAAAGTGTGTGAGTATAGGTTCACGCTTCACTCAGTGACTAAAGAAACACCTTTTGCCTTGTTCAGGGGTAGGCAGCCTAATACTATTTTGAAACCATCTTGGGTCAACAAATATTTGATTAATAGAGGGAAGAAGGTGGTTTCTGAGGATTGGTGTGATAAGGAGAAGGCCGTCAGAGAAGCTGGGAAGAGGTGCTTTGACAAAAGGCAGGCGATTAGGAGGACTGAGGTTGTTGTAGGTGATTGGGTCAAGATAAAACAACCAGGTTTGAGGGGAAAGGTGTGTAGGAGGTCGAGATGTATGAGAGTGATAAAAATGTTTTAAAATACTGTGAAAATGGAAGATCATCGCATCTGGAATTTGATCAGGGTGGTGAATTGCAGACGTTTGTGGGATCCAGAGGAAGATGGATTGTCGTTGGAGCGAAACATCTCTTCTGATACAGGACAGGGAGACATCAAGAAGGGCTCCAGAAGGATTTGTGGAAAACCACTTCATCTTAAAGACTATAGCCCTCATTACAATATTGGTGGTAAATCCCGCTTACCGCCGTGCAGAAGACCGCCAACACACCGCCGCGGAATTCCGCTACAGCTATTACGAACCACAGCTCGGAATCTGCAAAAATCTAGACACCCACACAAGTCTGCCACACCAAAGGTCAGTGATAAACTGGCGATAACAAAACCTCCACCATAATGCCAACAGGAATACGCCCACACTATCATGACCCACGAATCCACGCGGCGGTCTTTCAACCGCGGTAAACCATTGGCGGTACACACCGCCGCGCTCAAAATACACACACATTTACAAAACACAACCACATTGGACAATTCAAAATACACACACCTGATACACATACACACACCACTCCCACACACCCAATACAATATACAACACACACCCACAATCCCTTGCAACAAAAAATTTGGAAGAAGTAGAGAGACAGAAAAGCAAAGACCACACCAGCAGACAGAGGCACACAACACCATCACTCATACACATCCATGCACAAAACACCACACACCCCAAAACATCACCCCTCACATCACAACAGACACCACCTCACACATCACCCACACCACCCCATGGCACAGCAAAGACACCCCAGGTTTTCTGAGGAGGAGCTCAGGGTCATGGTGGAGGAAATCACCCGGGTAGAGCCACAGCTATTCAGATCACAGGTGCAGCACACCTCCATTGCTAGGAAGATGGAGCTATGGCGCAGAATCATGGACAGGGTCAACGCAGTGGGACAGCATCCAAGAACACAGGATGACATCAAGAAGAGGTGGAACGACCTATGGGGAAGGTGCGTTCTGTGGTCTCAAGACACCACATTGCAGTTCAGAGGACTGGCGGTGGACCCCCACCTCCTCCCCCACAACTAACAACATGGGAGGAGCAGGTCTTGGCTATACTGCATCCTGAGGGCCTCGCTGGAGTAGCTGGAGGAATGGACTCTGGTAAGTCACATCTTTAATTACCAAATCCCACACCCTACCTGCATGCCAACACATACCCTCCCTCGCCTTCACCCCCATCACTCCAACTCCTCACATATGTCCTATTATCACAAACCATACATCCCAACATCAAGCCCTGCATGCAACAACCAAGCATGGACACCCATCACCAAAGCATGTCCACTACACATACCCACACAGACCTCAAAACAATTATCACACAAGGTCCTACACAAGAATGTAAGAACTGGGGTACAGGGTCACCCACCCATTGCACACCATGGCACACACAGATGCAATAATCATGCCTTTACACCCCTGCAGGACCCCTACCCAATGTCACCGGACAGGAGGTTCCAGACATGTCCAGCCCCCACAGAAGAGGCCCACAGTGATGACAGCAGCTCTGTCCAACTGGATCTAGATGACCAGCCCGGCCCATCTGGGACCTTGGGACAGTCGGTTCCCCTGACACAGTCACAGGCCACCACAGAGCCTCTTCCCTCAGAAAACACCAGCACAGCACCCACCCAACTGGCCCATACCTCTGTCCCCAGGACACGTCAAGCAACAGTGTGTCCACCACTACAGAGAACCCAGGCAAACCCACAAACCCAAGCACAGCAGGGACCTGGGGGCAGTGGCAGTGAGCACACGGTTCAGGGGACAGAGGCCCACGAAAACCAGGGAACTGGGAGGTCTGCTGTGCGACAGGGGAGGACAGGCCCAGGGAACCCACTCTCCACGAGGCCCTCTCCAACATCATGGGAGCGTACCATCATTCCCAGGAGACGATGGCAACGGTACTGGCCAAGTTTCAGGAGACCCAGCGGCTGCAGGAGGAACAGTATTTGGGGTTCAGGGAGGAGCTCAAGTCCATCAATACCACTCTGGGCACCATTGTAGGGGTGCTGAAGGACCTTGTGAACACCATGATGGACACTGTGGCACAACAAGGGGCCCCTGACACTAGCCAGGACGATGAACTGCCCACCACCTCCGCCGGCGCTAGTGGACAGGAGGCACCGCCACAGGACCATGACACCAGCATCCCACCCCCTGCAGATGGAGAACCACCCCGCAAGCGGTCCCTGAGATCCAGGACAAAGACAGAGAACAATGCCAAGACCCCCGCCAAGAAATGAGACCACCCTGAATGTCATCCTTCTGTCCCGCTTTGTCACCCTGTCCATCCTTAAACTGCCCTGGCTCCACTTCCTATGCCCCTTTGGACAATGCACCTGTGAGACTAATAACTGGACTCTGCCATGGACATTCTTCCACCATCACCCCTGACCATTTTACAACCCACTCCACTTTTTAGCACTTAAACAAACACCCTTCAATCACAAAACAATCTGGAGTCAGTCTGTGCTTTCATAAATGTGTATTTGCAATAACTGAGGAAAATAGCAATGTCCATTCTATTGTCAACATACCTATGTCACACAGCTGTAGTCCATGAGGTAACATAGCAGAGGTCACACAGTGGGAGCCACATCTGTGAAATGGAAAGGCAAAGTGACAATTCAGGGTCCATACACTGGGTGAAAGTGACAGACAGATGATAGGTCTAACAATTTTATCAGATGTAGGAGGCAGTGATGTCTTCTTACCTGTGTCTCACTGGAAGTATTGCTGGATCACGTTGTTTCTGTTGTCTATGTCCTCTTCTTCTGCCTCCTCTTCTTCACTGTTCACAGGCTCCACCGCTGCCACAAGACCTCCTTCTGGACCATCCTCCTGCAGAAAAGGCACCTGTCATCGCAAAGCCAAGTTGTGCAGCATACAGCAGGCCACGATGATCTGGTACACCTTCTTTGGTGAGTAGTACAGAGAACCACCTGTCATATGGAGGCACCGGAACCTCTATAATCCTCCTAGTTCGCCCATGTGCCTCATTGTAGCGTTCCTCTGCCCTTGTCCTGGGATTTCTCACTGGGGTCAGTAGCCATGACAGGTTGGGGTGCCCAGAGTCACCTGCAAATGTCGAGGGACAACTGTTAGACACACACTAACCCTTAGGGACAACCCCAGACCCAGACAACTATTCACAGGGTACAGGGTCCTTGTCCCCACCTATTAGCCACACACGGTGCCTCTGGAGTTGTCCCATCACATAAGGGATGCTGCTATTCCTCAAAATGTAAGCGTCATGCACTGAGCCTGGAAACTTGGCGTTCACATGGGAGATGTACTGGTCGGCCAAACACACCATCTGCACATTAATTGAATGGTAGCTGTTCCTGTTTCTGTACACCTGTTCACTCATGCGGGGGTACCAAGACCACATGTGTCCCATCAATGGCACCTATAATGTTGGGGATATGTCCCAGGGCATAGAAGTCACCTTTCACTGTAGGCAAATCCTCCACCTGAGGGAACACGATGTAGCTGCGCATGTGTTTCAGCAGGGCAGACAACACTCTGGACGACACGTTAGAGAACATAGGCTGGGACATCTCTGATGCTATGGCCACTGTTGTTTGAAAAGACCCACTTGCAAGGAAATGGAGTACTGACAGGACCTGCACTAGAGGGGAGATTCCTGTGGGATGGCAGATAGCTAGCATCAGGTCTGGCTCCAACTGGGCACACAGTTCATGGATTGTGGCACGATCAAGTCTGTAGGTGACTATTACATGTCTCTCTTCCATTGTCGACAGGTCCACCAGCGGTCTGTACACCGGAGTATGCCGCCATCTCCTCACCTGCCCCAGCGGACGTGCCCTATGGATGAGAACAGCAAGCATAGAGTCAGCCAACACTGAGGTAGTAAAACAATATTTTTATTGCACACATTTGTCAATACGCTATGTGCCTGTCTCTGTGTATATGCAAGGCCTATATATGTGTGACGCATTAAAAATTTATGCCATGTGGCCCCCTGAAATGGCGGCTGCCTGACCTGCAATGTGGGACAAGGGTATATGAGGTAACTGCGCTGGAGTTGTACACCGTCGCGGTAGGCGGTCGAAGACCGCAGCGCAATCCTGCATTGGTTAACATTGGGCCCTATGGGTTCCAGGAGCCAATGACGATGTACGCCGGTGGTGACGATACGCACCGCCGCGGACGTGATCTCCATTTTCTCTCTGTTCACTCACTTGATACCTGATCTTCGACAGGAGAGGACCTACACTGCCAGTGCTGCTGTGACCTCAGTCTGGAAGCGACGATGGCTCATGAGTCTGGGGAAAGGTTCCCTGCCTTCACATCGGGAGAGTTGGATAAACTAGTGGATGGGGTCCTCCCCCAGTACACGCTACTCTACGGTCCTCCAGACAAACAGGTGAGTACACTGTGAGCATGCTGTATGGGCAATGCCTGTTTGGAGTTGTGTGGATGGAAGATACAGGCGGGGAGATGAGGCCTGCATGATTGGACGGTGAGTGTATGCGCGTCAAATATGGGAGGACCTTTGCCGCTGGAGCAAGAAGACGGCGGAGGCCCAGCTGGGGATGGCCTCCCAACGTGGGAGGGGTGCCCGTCGCACCATGACCCCCCTGATGTTCCGGATCCTGGCGGTGGCGTATCCGGAGTTGGATGGGCGCTTGAGGGCATCACAGCAGCCACAAGGGGGTGAGTACACTCTCATTCAGCTGACTGTGCGCGCATTGGAGGTGTCTGGGTGGGGGAGGTGGGCAGTGGGTTCCCCTAGGCTAGGGCGAGCTTTGTAGGCAAGGACCCTTTGTGAGGCAGGATAAGTGGCACCCCATCCCCACCAGTGGTAAGAGCCATCTACACCTAGTCAGGCTCCTGTGACTTCCATGTGTGCAGCAATCGGGCATAGACCATGTACCCCATGTCCCTGTGAATAATAAGGGAACTCTAAGTGCACGGCGTAGTGCAGAGGGCTGCTGTGCCTGTAGTGTCCGCCGACGGTAGCGGTATTGTATGCGCTGAACATGTCTTTCTGCTTTCCCCCCCCCCCTTTTTGTGGTTTCCCTGTTCTTGTGTGCATTAGCATCATCAGGCGGAGGAGCTGTGCCATGGGAGCAAGAGGGAGCTGCATTCCACATGGCCCTGGAGGGCCAGACAACGGAGTCTGAATTCACCAGTGGGAATGAGGGTGAGGGGAGGGTGAGGGGAGCTAAACGGCGGGGACAGGAGCTGAGACCTGCAACACAGACTCTTCCTCTGATGGGAGCGCCCTTGCGGTGGCGGACCCCTCTGTGCCCACCGCATCTACAGGTACAGCCTCCACCATCCCTACTAGCACCGCCCTCCCAGCAGCCCCTCAGCGTGTGTCCCATGGCCGCTCACCCAGGAGGGTGGCCATCTCCTTTGCTCCAGGCACCTCAGCCCCTGCCCCAGTCAGCCTTGCAGCCCTCAGTGAGGAGTCTATTGACCTCCTGAGATCCCTCACTGTTGGGCAGTCTACCATTCTGAATGCCATCCAGGGTGTAGAGAGGTAGTTGCAACAGACAAATGCATACCTGGAGGGCATTCATTCTGGCCAGGCAGCCCAACAGCGAGCATTTCAGGCTCTGGCCTCTGCACTGATGGCAGCCATTGTCCCTGTGTCCAGCCTCCCCCCTCCAACTTCCTCCACCCAGACCCAATCCCCAGTACCTCAGCCTATCTCAAGCACACCATCAGATCAGCAGGCACACACCTCAACACACAAGGGTGGCTCTGTAAGGGTGGCTCTGGCAAACATAAGCACCACACATCCCACAAGCACTCACACAAGCATCATACCCATGCACACATACCAACATCTACTGCCTCCACTGTGTCCCCCTCCTCCACATCTCTCTCCTCCACAAGCACCGCCGCTATTGACACCGCCACCAGCCCCGCCAGCGGACCTGCGACAACCTGAGCCAGTGGCACCACCGCAGACATGGCTGCCATCCACAGTGGTCATCCGTACGTGGCTTGTGGTCAGTTCCAGGGGCCTGGGCAGCTTCAATCAATCAATCAATCAATAATTTATAAAGCGCGCTATGTACCCGTTAGGGTTTCGAGGCGCTAGGGGTGTGGGGGGTGGTGCTGCTATCGTTCGAAGAGCCATGTCTTGAGGAGTCTTCTGAAGGTGAGGAGGTCCTGGGTCTGGCGTATTGAGGTTGGGAGTGCGTTCCAGGTCTTGGCGGCGAGGTAGGAGAAGGATCTGCCGCAAGAGGTCTTGCGCTGGATTCGGGGGACGATGGCGAGGGCAAGGTTGGCAGAGCGTAGTTGACGTGAGGGAACGTAGAAGTTGAGTCTGGTGTTCAGGTAGGTGGGTCCGGTGTCGTGTAGAGCCTTGTGTGCGTGGGTGAGGAGTTTAAAGGTGATCCTCTTGTCCACGGGGAGCCAGTGGAGGTCCCTCAGGTGAGGGGAGATGTGACATCGGCGGGGTATGTTGAGGATCAGGCGGGCGGATGCGTTCTGGATGCGTTGGAGTCGTTTGATGTCTTTTGTTGGGATGCCTGTGTAGAGTGCGTTGCCGTAGTCGAGTCTGCTACTGACGAGGGCTTGGGTTACCGTCTTTCTGGTTCCTGTTGGAATCCACTTGAAGATCCTGCGGAGCATACGGAGGGTGTTAAAACAGGAGGATGAGACTGCGTTGACCTGTTTGGACATGGTGAGGGCTTCCATGTTGCCCCACCGTCAGTGGAGTGTCACATCCACTACCTTAGTCCTTGGCAGGATGAAGCACTGTGGGCACAATGCCCCCTCCAGAACCAGTGGAGAATCTCATCCACTACCTCAGTCCTTGGCAGGATGAAGCACTCTGGGCACAAAGCCCCCTCCAGAACCAGTGGAGAAAGGCATCCACTACCTCAGTCCTTGGCAGGATGAAGCACTCTGGGCACAAAGCCCCCTCCAGAACCAGTGGAGAATCTCATCCACTACCTCAGTCCTTGGCAGGATGAAGCACTGTGGGCACAATGCCCCCTCCAGAACCAGTGGAGAATCTCATCCACTACCTCAGTCCTTGGCAGGATGAGGCACTCTGGGCACAAAGCCCCCTCCAGAACCATTGGAGAAAGGCATCCACTACCTCAGTCCTTGGAAGGATGAAGCACTCTGGGCACAATGCCCCCTCCAGAACCAGTGGAGACTGTTATCCACTTGAGAGACTGTGACTTTGCACTCCCCAGGATAAAGCAGTGGGCAAACCACCCACTGGAGAGACTTAAGAGACCGTGGCTTTGCACTCCCCAGGATGCAGCAGTGGGCAAACCACCCACTGGAGAGACTTGAGAGACTGTGGCTTTGCACTCCCCAGGATAAAGCAGTGGGCAAACCACCCACTGGAGAGACTTGAGAGACTGTGGCTTTGCACTCCCCAGGATGCAGCAGTGGGCAACCCACCCACTGGGGAGACTTGAGAGACTGTGGCTTTGCACTCCCCAGGATACATCAATGGGTATGGAGCCCCCTCGTGGAGCTGGCGTCGTGCACTCATCCGGTTGAGGTGCCCCCCCTTCCCTTCCCCCTGAGGTGCCTGTTTTATTTCCATCTGATGCCCCTGCAGTGTTCTCTCCGTTTCGATCAGGTATCTTGTGTGGGCCTCGCCCATGCATTTTGGGCCCAGTGGTCCACGGACTATAATGGTGCAGTACCTGGACTTGAATTCTTGGTGTACATATTAGTTTATAGTGTATATACATTTTGGACTAATGGATGTTTATTGATTACAACGGTTACAATCAATTCCTTTTGTCCTTGCGTTCTTCTAGGGAGGGTAGGGGGGTGTAAATGTAATGTTTCAGCATGTTTTGGTGTGTGTGTTGTTGTGGGTGAGGGTGGGGGTAGGATTGTTGCGTGTTGCGTGTGTGTGTGTCACTCTCTTTGCCCTCCCTCCTCCCCTGTTTTGAAGGTGCAGTACTCACCGTGGTCGTCGCCGCTGTTGTTCGTACTCCTGGTAGAGGAGCAGGAAGAATATCGCATGGAGGATTTGGAGTTCTGGCTCCATGGCGTCCTGGTTCCTCGTGGGTTGTTTAGAGGTGAGTGTTTCCCCTTCCAAGTCCTGTTTCCGCCGTGTTTTTGTTCTCGTTGAATTTGCCCCCGAATAGGTGGCGGATTGTGCCTGTCAGAATAGTGTGGGCGGTACATTGTCTTCCGCCTGTCTGTTGGCGGTGACCGCCATGCTGTTTGTTTGTACCGCCGTGGTGGTCGGAGTGTTAAAGTGGCTGTGTATGTTGGCGGTTTCCTCCATGGTCATAATTCCATTTTTTTTACCGCTGGCCTGTTGGCGGTCTTACCGCCGCTTTAACACCGACCGCCAGGGTTGTAATGAGGGCCTATGTGTTGATGTAGAAGTAGTATAGTCTTATAGTTCTTTATTTAACTGTCTATTTACTCTCCATGAATTTGAATTTATATGTTTTCTTTGTTTTGTGTTATGGAGGTGAGGTGTGTGGTATTCTCCGGCGCTCTGGCGCGGGAGTTTGCCATAGAGGTATGAGGGTTCTGGAACGGTAAACGGGCGGACAGAGTCGGATGGTTGAGACGCATTTATGGAGTTACGTTTTCTCCTAAAATAAACACTGTTTAGTCGGTGAATATTTCCCGTTCTGAATGCATTCTTTGGATCCTACACAGACCCACCCAAAAATCTTTAAATCTCTCTCTCTCGTTTTTTTTTTTTGTTTTTTTTTTACAAATTAAGCAGTCTGCCTTACTTAGGCCAGAGGCAGCAGGACCCTCTCTCCTGGTGGATGCCATCAGTGCAGTGGTGCAGCCAGTGAGTCATGGGCTCAGTCAGGGCAAGGAAGAGGGTGTGCCACCTGGCTGCTGATCGATTTTAAATTACAGCAATAATCGGGTTCAGTGGCCCCTCAGGTGTAAGGAGCCTGCTGCATCAGCGTGAATAATGCAAAACTGAAAAAAATTCCCCCACCTAGTGCAGCGGACTGTCAAGTCTGCAGGCGATTTCAGATAGAAACAATAGAGTGAGGAAAGTTCTGGGCCCAGTGAGTATCAATCAAGGCCGGTTCAAACATTCCTAGTTCTTAATGCCCCTTATCACCGGCAGTTCACTCATAGCAGACCCCAGCAGCTCTCTCATAGCAGATGCAAGAAGGAATCATGAAACAGTGCATGCAGCACGGAAAGCGGACTCCTTTAGTTCACCTGTGTCATAGTTTATTTTTTTATAAAGCACTTGATACTCCTAATTTTGGCATTTTATAGCGCTATAGAAGGTATTATTATCCCCGAAATACATGATTTTCATTTTTTAGACATAGGACAGAAGAAAGACCGTATTTGCCCTGCTAAGATTTGGGCTTTTAACAAGGGGACATAAACGAGCTAAAAAAGCAGTGCATAATCACTGAGCCACCGGGACAATTTTCATCTCTGTAGGATTACATGAATCGAGATCAGCGCTCTAGGAGGAGTGACAGGCGAATCCTTTAACACTGCAAGAGCCAGAGGACAGGGAGACGGGATTAAAGGAGACGTTGAACCTCAAGGGACTACACACAGCACAGGACGCATTCATGTTTCAGTGCAAGATTTAGGGCCATATTTATACTCTGGTTGCGCCGAATTTGCGTAGTTTTTTTCGACGCAAATTCGACGCAGAACTAACGCCAACTAACGCCATATTTATACTGTGGCGTTAGACGCTTCGGGCGCCAAAGTGCCCGGAGTGTGCGTCATTTTTTAGCGTGAACCCCTTCCTTGCGTTAATGATATGCAAGGGAGGCGTTCCCGTCTTAAAAAATGACTCCCAGGCCTTTACGTGGTATTTATACTCCCGGGCAAAAGAGACGCCCGGGAGTGGGCGTGGCCAAAAACGGCGCATTTGCGCCGCTTTTTAACGCCTGGGTCAGGGATGGCGTTAAGGGACAAGTGGGCTCAAAATGAGCCCAGAGTGCCCTCCCCTGCCCCCAGGGACCCCCCCTGCCACCCTTGCCCACCCCAGGAGGACACCCAAGGACGGAGGGACCCATCCCATGGACATTAAGGTAAGTTCAGGTAAGTATTTTTTTAAAAAAATTTTGTGGCATAGGGGGGCCTGATTTGTGCCCCCCTACATGCCACTATGCCCAATGACCATGCCCAGGGGACAGAAGTCCCCTGGGCATGGCCATTGGGCAAGGGGGCATGACTCCTATCTTTACAATGATAGGAGTCATGTTGATGGGGGATGGGCGTCGAAAAAAAATGGCGCAAGTCGGGTTACGACGATTTTTTCGACGTAACCTGACTTGCCCCATTTTAAGACGCCCATACGCCATTTTCCCCCTACGCCGGCGCTGTCTGGTGTACGTGGTTTTTTTCCACGCAAACCAGGCAGCGCCGGTCTGCTTGCGCCGGCTAACGCCATTCCATAAATACGGCGCCCGCATGGCGCTTCAGAATGGCGTTAGACGGCGCAAAAATTTTTGACGCTAAACTGCGTTAGCGCAGTTTAGCGTCAAAAAGTATAAATATGGGCCTTAATGTAGCCTCTGAGGCTGGCCAGGGTTGGCGGCAGAATACATATTTCACCATTAAGCAGGCAGTGAATCCATGCCTGAATGCCAGGAGGAGTAAAGGCGCCAGACATTGTCTCAGAAATTAAATAGGCCCGTGGCTTTGGGTGAAGCAGTGCACATGTACACTTGTCCACAATGTGAGGCAGGTAAGGATCTACCCGGGGAGAGATGCAAGATCTGAATCTTTTATTACATCAAATTGTAAATCACTGTTTTTAGGTCTGACTTTAACCAAAGACCTTTTGATTCCACTACATTCACATGCACTATACTTACTTATAGATGCATTCAGACACCTTTCTTCATCCATTGGTCTGTTTAATGTGTCATTCACGTTTTCTTTCACTCACTATAGCATGAGACCGTGGGTCAGCCATTGACTAGTTTCACTGTGAATGACAACGTTCTGCCCTTTCGCAGGGAGCATACCCACACTCAAAGTAGAGCACTTCAGTGTCAGGGAGTTCCTTTTGACACCAGAATTTATTTGTACTTTTATCAATGTTTTTTGTGTGATCATGGCCTGACAGCTTTTCCAGCAATAACGTTTTGCAAAAACCAAGACGAAACAAAACAAGCCTTGCCAAAGCCAAAAGGCCTGCAGCCAATGCCAGACCTATTAGCTTTGCTAATGTTTGTTGAGCATTTCTCTTTAGTGTTGAGAGAAGTGCACATTTGCTATGAAGGCAGAAAAATTGTCAAGCTGTTTTGTCCTTTCCACAGACGTGCATTTTGGAGTCAAAAAAGGTTTAGCATAAGAGAGTAGAATTCTTAGGAATGAAGCAAAGCACATAATACTCTAGGAAGGGAGAACTGTGATACTAAGGCAGCTCACAACTGACATAGTGGTCTATAAGATGTATTAAGGGAAGATTTTCTTACGCTCACTCCACAAAAGGGGAAAACCAACTCAAGGTCTGATGTGCACGCTTTACAGTGTAGCGTGCTCCCCAGCCTGGGCACCTGCCAATGAATATGCTACATACGGAGCTATGTATTACATGTTTTTATTCTTCAGAGTGTAACCGTGAGCTCAACTTTTCAAACTTCCATTCACTGCATCACAGTGTAACACTTATGTCATCATGCTACAGAGTCCTTCAGGATCCAAAATGTTACCATCATTTATACTCACAAGACACACCATCTCCCCCTTTTTTTTTAAAATAAAAATTACAATTGTTTACCATATATACATATTATAGTTCTACAATAAGTCTTCTCTGTGCTTTGAAAACTCGTCCAGCTGTCTTGGGAGACTGGGAATCAACAAACAATCAGAGTGTCTATAATCTGCTATGGTAATGTAGGAGGAATGGCTGTCTGGGATTCCCTACAGGCTTTCTCTAATCCAGTCTCTACATTGACATTAATGTTCGATGAGTGTTGTCACCTGTTTGAAGGGCAAGGAATCTTGTGTGATCGATTTTCCTGGACTTTGTGCGGTTAACATGTGCCCTTTGCTGGTTACAACTTGAAATGGCTAAGCATCAAAAGGGGCCTCAGATTTACTTTAGTGAGGTTGATGAACGAGCACCCAATCACCTCGTTTGAAAACAATGCTCTTTGCATGTCTCCTCTTGTCAGCATATGCCTTTATTTTCTGATTTCTGCTGCTTCACATTAAGCAGATTGTGGAAGTCTCTGAATTCTTTGCTATTTAATAGGTGGGCCATTGTCAATTTTCAAAATCATAGCAGTGCTCTATTTCACAAAGATGCCTTCTAATCTCTCAATTACTCTGTCCTCAGGGATAGGCAAGAGATCTTAAGCTAATGTGAAGGAAGAGTATTCATCCACATTCACCATGTTCATTAACAAGTGGACTGAAGAAGTCAAAAGAAATCCTTCTGCAGGCATGCTTGGCCATCTCTGTCATGTTCAAACGGTGTGGAGTAGTTTTCGATGATAGACTTTACATAGATGACAGGTTTTTAATTCTTTTTCAACTCATTCATCAAGAAGAGGAAACCAGACTTTATCATGGAGAGCTTGTTTAGTGGCAGTGATTCCACATTTTCCTTCATGAGACACTTCAATCACTTGTTATCGTAGACTCTCCGGAATGACAACTTGTGAACCCCTATGGATAATTCCTTCTTGTGTTACTGATAGGTCATCTTTGACATTTTTGTATTTCTGATACTCACTGTCACAAGTAAGAGGTCGAGTATGTCAATTCCATGATTGATATGTAATAATGTCCTTCATCTTTTTGACTCATGGCAATGACAATTTGTTCCAATGAAATGGCAGCTGGTGTGTTCAATTTCACAATGAAATTTATGCATGCTTTAGCAGTCTTAAATGCTGTATGGGCACTCTTGAGACATAGTCTGCAGGGTTTTGCTATTTCCCTGGGCGATGAGCAATTGTGTAGTTGTACTCTTGCAATCACATGACCCCATTGTTCAATTCGTGGAGGCATCTTGGCTTTTGGGTTGCTAAATATAGTCAGTAATGCTCGATGACCTGTCACAAGCATGAACATTTTTCCATACAGGAATACATGGATATGTTCACAAGTCCACACTTCTGCTAAACTTTATTTTTCTAGATGTGAATAAGCAAATTAAATCTGAGACAAACATACTTGCATAAGCCACAATTTGTCATTGAGCATTTGGCTGACAGCTGTGTTGAGCAAGGATAGCGCCTAATCCGACTGGGCTAGCATCAACAACAACTTCAGTATGTAGCTTTGGCTCAAACTATACCATTTCAGTAGTATCTTCAATAGCTTGTATAATTCTCTTAAAACTCTACTTGCATTCATGTGACCAGTGAAATGAAACATTCTTTTTCATCAACTCTTTCAGTGAGGCATCGTCAATAATTTGTAATTGTACTTTGATAGTCTCACGTTTTCCTAACCCATGAAATAAAGACGGAAAGTGACTTGCTATTTTGTGATGAGTATTCATATTGTAATTCGCCGATATCAGTCCCTGCAGCTGTGCTGAAACTGAGTAAACAGGTACATGATGCCCTACCTTGAAGTACTTGAATAGGCACTTGCACTTTTGTCTTCTTGTGTTTCATTGTTGTACAAATGAGCCTTTACTTTTCAGAGGTGTCTATGCATCCCATGTGTACTCTTTTGTTTTCGATGGCATCAGTCATGGTAAAGGAGACAGTTCCTTGTAGATCTCCTCAGGCACAATATCTATCGACACATCACTGTCGATGATAAAAGGTATTGCACGACCATTTATTTTCAGTGTAATCTTTGGACAATTGTTGAATGACTTGGGTGCTTTCTCAGGTCAACTTTTTTTTGCGTGGTATTTTTCTTAACATGCAGCCAGTCCAACTTGTGCGTATTTCTCTGAGGTAAACGTTTACATCGTACAATCACCTTCTTCACTTTCACTCAGTACTGATACTGCCAAACTTCTCGACGATGATTTAGATGGGGATTGACTTTGTTTGGTGTCGATTTGTCTTAACTGATGAGGTTACTTGGCTTTGTGGGCGCATGTCGAATGCCTCTTTTGAAATGTTAAGTCAACCATTTTGTCTTCTCGCCGTGATACAGTAACTTTTTACTTCTCCTTATAGACTGTTAAAAAATGAATCTCTTTACTACAGCCTTTGCATATCTGTCAAATGGCATGACATTTACCTTCACGTGCAAACAATTCACATGTTTACTTTTCATGTTCATGTCTGATTCAGTTGGGCACCTCCAGCCTCCACGTCAGCAGCTTGTCGATCAGCATGCTCTTCAACACTGGCAGCCATGAGAACTCACTCCAGACCAAGAGCTTCTCTCAGCATTCATTGTGTGAATGAATCTAATAGGCATCCGTCAATAACCGTGAGACGTATTGTTTCTTCTTTATTTATTTCACCAAATCTACATTGGTTTATGAGCATATCCAGTTTCTCAACAAATTCATCTATGGTTTCACCAACTCTCTGTTGTTTTTGACAGAAAATATACTGTTTGTAATCTACATTAGGCACTGGATTGAACTTGAGGATCAAAGCCTATTTGATTTGACAGTACGTAACTTCATCAGCTCACTGCATTTTCTTTATGACTTCTTTTACACCATCACCAGAAAGGTTTTTGAGGTACTTGTAATCTTTTTGTTATCTGTTTCTTCCAGCACATCAATGAAATCATCAAATGTCTCTGTCTAAGCAGTCCATCTATCACCAATGTTTTGCTTTTTGGAGCTATCAAAAGGTGGTTGTGGTTTCATGAAGGTGGCAGCATTTTAACTATTCACAGGATTAGCTGACACTGCCACTGGAGTTCTCTCTGGCTCCCCTTGCCAGAAATCACAATCTGCTCCATTCATGTCTCTACCCTGGCCCTGCGATGTGCCACCTTCGGGGTCATTTTTTACAGGCTCTATCAGCAGAATGGCTTTCTGCTGAGCCTCTCATTGCTGCAAGTATGGACAGCTCCATAAGCACCACCACAGGCACTTCTTTTGGAGCCACCCTTAGCAGCAGTATGGTGACTCTCTTGAATAAGTTCTGATAAGTAGATTACCCTTTCATGTACTTGAGGTGTTGTGCTTTCAGTCTTTCTTTTCACTCTTTTAACAATAGGTTGAGCTCTGCCTTGCAGCGCTTTTGATTCCAGCGTTATTACATGTTCGACCGCTGCTAATTGCTTCACTTTCAAAACCTGGTTGTATCTGCCTTCAGCAGTAGCATTCTGCGTGCTGTATAGCACTTTATTGTGTAGTAACGCAGTACCTTTATGTATGACCTTCTTCATTGTTTCTTGACCACTGACACATAGACATCTCAGAAAAGCTCTCTTTACCTTCAAATGTTTTATATCAGCTGGAGTTGCACTTTGAATCTACATGCGCCACCCGTCAGTTCGGTACTTCGATGAAGGCACACTGGCATACACAGCACTTTGCTTGGATTACGGCAAACTCTCCAAGAGAGCACAGTCAATCTTTGGGTTGCTTATCCCCTCTCTAATTGCCAGTTGTCGCATCCTCCCCAGCCTGGGTATCCACCAATAAATACGCCACAAACTGAGCTACGTATTACACGTCTTTATTCTTCAGTGTGTAACCACAAACTCAACATTCTAAACTTGCATTCAGTGCACCATGTTCTAACATTTATGTCATCATGCTACAGAGTCCCTCAGGCTCCAATAAGGTTCCATCATCCATACACCCAAGGCACGACATACAGCAGCAGCCTCCTGGCAGCTCGATGAGAAAGTACAGACAGGCAAGCTGAAAGGCAATAGCCTCCCAGGAGTTGGATAAGAAGGAATCATTTAGATGGCTGCAGCAGAATCAGCCATAATTCAACAGTTGGTAAAGATTGGATTTCTTGATCTCAGGGAGGCTGGCCAAAGCCTCACAAAATTGTGCCATTATCTAGAGGGTTTGAGGCCAGGCTGTCCACGACTTCAAAGGGACATGTCATTGAGGCAACCATAATAAGAACTGGTGCTGACAAAACTATTTAAAAATGGCTACTCCAATGAAAAGTTAATTGCTTTAACTATAAAATGCATGTGTGATTAAAAGATTTGGTGTGACAAAAATGGTGTTGATTTAGTGTTCTTTTGAGATGTACAGTAGTCCCTCATGCATTCCAATTAAAGAACTTAAAACTGGATGCACCCAAACAGACTATAGCAGTGGTTTTCAAACTTTTTAATGTTGCACCCCACAAGTGGAAATAGAAATCATAGGGTCTCCCTCAGAATTTGTTACAATTATTGCAATTAGTTGGCGTAGCATTCCCCTCCCCATCCCCGGGATCACTTGAGATGCCCCTGGGGTGGCCACCCCCAAGTTTGAAGGCCCTGGCCTACAGTATCACAGTGAGACTAAAATACCTCTCTGTGATGATCGAAGGTGTGCTTGACAATTCCTCAAGCCAGTGGCTGGAGGGGGCTGAAATAAGTAAACCGATGGTCTAAAGGGGCTGACTCTAAGACTACTCTCTGTGTTTTGAACATAGTGGTTTAGCAATGTATTCACCAAACCTATAAATAACCAGAAAATAAATTAAGAGAAGCTGCAGGAACAGGAGCTAAGAGACATTAGGGGGTAAAAATCAGACAAATGAGAAAATTACATGGAAAGGAGCAAAATGGCAGAAAACGTACAAAGATTGGGAAATGAAAAGAGGAATGGAATGCAATGCAAAATAAAGGGAATAGAGCTAACTTTGGAACAAAAGTAACAAAGAGGTAATAAACAGAACAGAAAAAAACTGAGAATACAGCAAAACTAGAAACAAATTGGAAAATGTATATAACTTATTAAAATTCATGTAATTATATTTTAATAGGAAAATGGTGTTACATTAGTTTTTACATTCAAAATAGGATATTCAAATATTTTATAATTAAGTAATAAATATGCACTAGTTTTATATTTAAAAAAAAATAATAATATTTATTCATATTTTAACTATTCTAAAAAATGTAATTAAATGTAACACTATTTCATATGGGGTTTTACTTTAAATCCCTTCCTCCATTATTTTGGGAGAGTGTTGGAGTACCAGTGGTTGGCCATGTGCAGTGCTTGCTACAAAAGTATAATGGCCTAATTCACAAAGGTTAACTTGCACTCTATGTAAGTTTACGTTTGCTTTGGTATTCAGAAACAAGGAGTGAATAATACGTTTACAACTTCAGAGACTACGCAGTTGGGGAGGTGAACACATAAAAAGATAGGATATGTCAATTTTTATATGTGCGGAGTTCTCCACCCCGACTGTAGCCAGACACAACACAGATACAATAAAGTATTATCCAGCGCTGTGCTTATCTTTTACTTAAAATAAAGTACTTTAATTTCACAACAAAACTAAATACTATACAGTTATATAGGGCTCATGTAGGGGTTGGTTATCTCAGTTGTAATCTTTAGAAAGGTGCTACATTCCCATCTTCTGATATTCTCTCTCCTCACCATAGGAAATATCTTGTGATTACAGTCCTTGTCATACTGTGGGCATATGCATTAATTAGGCACAGGTGCAGACTACGTTAAATACCCCATGATAAAATGTGTAACTCAGTTATTGTCTTTTTATCCCTTATGTGTACTTGGCAAAAAAGTGTAAGCCTGCAACGCAGAGTCATCTTCACATTCAAGTCCCTCGTTCCAGTTTCAGGCTAAGCCAGATTTTTATCTGTTGGGTGGTGTTAGACTTTTTGCCTTACGCAGGGTCATCCATAGTCTTTTTGCCTCCTTCCGCCTGGTTTTTCTGACCTCTCGCTGTTGGCTCTAGGACTCTGAGCACTTTATCACTGCTGACCAGTGCTAAAGTGCAGGTGCTCTCCCATCTAAAATTGGTATGACTGGCTTATACCTAATTGGCATATTTAATTTACCTATAAGTCCCTTGTACAGTGGTATCTCTACACCCAGGGCCTGTAAATTAAATACTACTAGTGGGCCTGCAGCACTGCTTGCGCCACCCACTGAAGTAGACTTTCAAACCTGTCTCAGGCCTGCTAGCGCAGGGCCTGTGTGTGCAGTTTTCTGCCACAGGGACCTGGCATCTAAACTTACTTGCCAGGCCCAGAACTTTTACTATATGTAAGTCACCCCTAAGGTACGCCCTAGCTAGCCCTATGGGCAGGGTGCCATGTATGTAGAAAGGCAGGACATGTGCCATATTGCATGGCCTGTCCTGGTAGTGACAAACAGCCTAACTTGGTGTCTCACTGCTGTGAGTGCTGCCTTCTCATAGGAGTGCATTAGAAATGCCCTGCCTTATGTGTAAAGGGTATTGTCTGATTTATGAGGGGTAGCGTAGGCGTGTTTGGTATGGTTGTGATGGTGATGATAAATACTGCTTACTGGTGTGGGTGTATTTTTTATTACTATCACAGAAATGCCACTTGTAGAAAGTGCGCATTTATCTGTACTTATGACTCTGGTGTTTTGCAGCTTGACTCCAATCCACGTCTGGGCAGAGTGACAGTTGGGGCTTTGTGCATACTTTTCAGACAGCCTGTACACAGGGAGGGTGGAGGTGTCACAGAGGTGCATCTGCATACTGAATAGTCTTCCTGGGCTGAGAGAAGGGAGCGGCGGGGCACACCTACATTTGTAAAGGCTGTGCCCTGGCCTCACACAATAGGGTTGTTAATCCCCCACTGATGTTTGGAGCCTGTGCTGAAAGGAGAGAGGGGGCACTCCCAGAACCAGTTGTAACTGGCTGGAACCTCCTCTCCCTACCATGGTAAAACACTGTAAGAACTGACTATAAGTACAGGGGAATTTTCCCCACAATTTGGAGACTCTTGGAATCATCTTGGAACTGGACACCAAAGGCTGAAAGGACTCACCAGGAACCGCCATGGACTGCTGCTGCTGTGCTGACCTGTGACCTGCCTGGTCACTGTGAAGGACTTGCCACTTGCTGCCTTTCCCTTGTGCTGGCCTGTAGCTGGGCCCTCCACCTGAGGACCTTGTCTTAAGATTCTGCTCCCCAGGGGCAGGGTGCTGTGGCCCCTGACCCCTGCATCCATTTCTTCACGAGGGGTGCTTCTCCGTGGTTTGCAACGTGCTTATGGAGCCTTGGGAGCTCGTAGGCTCCTGGCTGCATTGTGCCCCTTTAAATAAGATCACCGCAGCGGCCCGGGAAGCTGGAAGAACACTTGCGCACCACATCGGGTGCAGGCGAGTGTCTGCTCGGGCCCCAGGAGGGGTCCGATCTTCTTGTGGCTTCACGGCAGGACCAGGGGAAGGCGCAGGGAGTGCCCCCTTCCTCCTGGCCTCTGCGGTAGGAGCAGGACGCTCCTTTTCTGCTGTTAGGTAAAACGGGCATTATTGTGCCCCCCCCTTGGTGGAAGGGCCAGTGGAGTCCCGGGGGGGCCCCCAGAGATCGCGGGTCCCGGGAGGGGCCTGTCAATAAACCGTAGGGGGTTCGTGGTGCCCCCCTCCTGCCCTAAGTTGTTTTTGCTGGCTTTGGCCCCCCTCGTGAGGGGGGGCCTGTCTATAAAAGGGAGGAGGTGCATGTCGCCCCCCTCTGACTCCAGAGTATAAGGGAGGCCCCCGTTTTGCGCATAGGAGCGCCGGGGGCCCCATTGTTCGCCTTCTAGGCACTGGAGGTGCCTTCATCCAACCAGGTACTGTTTAAAGGACCAATATAGTTGCAATCCAAAGTCCTATCTACAGACTTTTGTTTGATTCATACATTACCTACCTGCGTTTGATGTTTTTACATATGTGTATGCAAATGTTACTTTTATGGACATGCTTGCTAATATGTTTTAACTTGCCATATGTTTTCTAATGTTCCTACTATGGGCATTTTATGATATTCTTCTGACAGTGCTATAATAACGTGTTTTCCTGACTACTGCTTATGTTGCAGAATACTGAGTAACATGTGTGTTATGTGTGACTACTGCTAGGTTGCAGAGTAACTAATGTGTAAAGTTCTGACAACTGCTAAGGTAGCAGGATAGTACTGATATGTGATGTTTGGTCTGATAATTGCCTTGTGTACAATACAGTATATTTTCATATAATCTGGTGTTGTGTTTCCTTTGTGGTGGGGATATTGCGTCACGTGTGCTGTGTGTGTTGTGCAAACGCTTTACACATTGCCTCTGGGTTAAGCCTGACTGCTCGTGCCAAGCTCCCAAGGGGGTGAGCAGGGGTTATCTTGGACGTGTAACTCCCTTGCCCTGACTAGAGTGGGTAAGTTCTGCCTGGCTGAGGTGCATACCCTAGCCAACCAGAAACCCCATTTCTAACAGGTGGCGTTGCAGTTCTGGTGATGCAATGAGTTCTGTGGGGCAGCGGTGGTGAGCTCACATTGGAAGTATGGTTGGGGATGAAGTTGGTGTGGTACGCCTGCGCAACACTACTCATCTGTGGTGCAGATAGGTGCTCAGGTTTGACAGTAGAAGCCTCCAGGGCTAATTGTTCAGGTATGTAGTGTCTTCAGCATTTGGCACCTCTGGGCTGGTCATGGCTTTTCTGCTTTGGCCGTGACACTGCTCCCCTCCCTAAGGTCAGCTAGTTGTCACATCAATCACTAGAGTTCACAGTGGATTGCCAGTTGACACAGTGATGCTTGTTCTTGCAAACCTGCTAGTGCAGTTCACACAGGACCCTCAAAATGTCCACATCTTCAACAATAGAAACCGCAGTCCAGCCATCAGACCCAAGTGAATTTGTAAGAGAAGCCCTGTCTCCATGTTTCTTCTCTTCAGTCCTCAACCTCTGTCCTTGCACCATGTTTAACAACTGGTATCCAAAATGGACCCACTGGCCCAAGCACTCAGACCCTTATCACACAAAAAGTCCTATTGCCATACATGTAGTGCACATTCACTGAATACACATACACTTGATATTCACACATGTTGTCAGTGTAAGGTTGTGCAGCGTCACAATGTTGCCTTGGTCTTGACCTCTGACTAACCACTCAATTGGCAAGAATGGCAGGCATCTGTGGCCAAAAGACTAAAGGGTCCAACCTTTCCTTTTTATACCAACGTGTCCTGCTAATGGTACCTCGTGGACCAGTAAAATCAGGACATTTCTGTGCACCAGGAGAACCACTAGCTTCCTGCTAGCACCTGGCTCAGAGTAATGAGCTCACTATATAGCCAATCTCTCCTCCCAGCCAACATAATGACTTTCAACCACTCCCTATTAAACCTGTTCCTGGAATTCCTTTTAAATAAGCACAAGTGCATGGCACTCAACTTGTAATTGTGGAATTCCTTCTAGGTAGGTCCTATCAAACCCTACTGCTACGGCAGTGACACCCAGACACCAACACTGGTCCTCTTCAGTTGTTTCTTCCTCTTCTCCTTCAGAAACAGGGGTGATGGATGCCATGGCCTGTGCCTTCTTAGAGTTTGTCTCGATCTGCTCATTATCTTTCTCTGAGACAGCCTGACACTACAGCACACCTCCCCTGGGTTCCTAACTTGGTACCCTCCCTCGAGTCCATCACGTTTTTCCTATCGCCCAATTTCTCTAACTGGTCCTAACAAAACCTACAAGGATTTCCATGGAATTGTTTCTGGGAACCCTCTAACCCCTTTCCAAAAACAAATTCCTTAACTGATATAAGAACAAGGTGTCACTGGTATTTGCAATTTTACCGTGCAGGTAATGCTGTATTTAAGCTTAACTTATTGTTCTGTTCAAGATAGTTGGAACAGAACTGTATAGATCCTACAACACTTTCTGCCAATTGCCAGGCCCTGTTTCGGGGCCACAGTGCAGACAGACTATAAGGCCCCAATCGTGGTAGTTCAGGTGATTTGCAAATAGTGTCCTGGAGTTAATTATGCAATAGCTCTGTGAGCCCAGCCAAATACAATTCTTTCCACACTTGACTCACTCTGAGGTAATGAGCAGGGAGGTTGTGGGGGGACAGAACTCAAGTCATTCAAAAGACACAATAATGTTTTATGTAGGCTAGGGTTAATCTCATAACAAAACATAATATTACACAGTTAAATGGA
The DNA here is from genome assembly GCF_031143425.1 of Pleurodeles waltl. Taxonomy (NCBI): domain Eukaryota; kingdom Metazoa; phylum Chordata; class Amphibia; order Caudata; family Salamandridae; genus Pleurodeles; species Pleurodeles waltl. The sequence continues at coordinate 719,081,535 of NC_090445.1, read as the reverse complement.
AATGCATGTGCAAGGTTGTTATCTCAGTTATGACCTTCAGGAAGGCACCATATCCCCCTTCTGGTATTCTATTTTGTTACAATAGGGACTATTTGTGACTACAGTCATAAGTATTCTGTGGGCATCTACTCTAATTAGACACAGGTGCAGGTTACTTCAAATATCCCACTGATCAAATGTGTAACTCATTTTAACACCTTTTGTGTTTACTTGGCAAAAAGCCTTAAGCCCATGTGGAAGACATATCTGTACATTATAGGCTAAGCCCTACGTTTATGTACTGGCTGGTGCTGTAGTTCTAGTGTTGTGGTGGGTGTGGTTCATGTACACAAACTTGCAGCAGAAATTTCACTTCTGCGGGGGCTAAAGCCATGAACTCAAGTTGGAAGAATGGCCATGGGATGAAGTTAGTGCTGCAGACCTACACATCAGCATTTGTCTTCAGTAGTGGCAACCTTTGGCAGATGCAAACAGGTGCTGGGGTAAAGCAATGCAGCTCATCTACCCATTGTCATCAATGGTACCACCAGTCTCATGGTAGATTTGACGGTTGACACTGTGATTCATGCTCTTTGAAAAGGCTTGGTGCAGTTCACAAAGAAACGCTTAGAGAGACCCCTTCATAGCATGTGTTGCTTCTGGCTTCACTGCCTGTGGTATTACGTTTCTCTGGGTTCTCCCCCATGGCGGGAACACACTAGGTTTCTCTTTATGAGCAGTCCTTCCTTATGTAGGGCTAGGCACACTCCATCCCTCTCTTAGTAGGCAGACTTCTAGGCACTTTAGGCAGATACTCGGTTTTCCCCTCCTTCACTTTAGTGTCTGGGTCCTTCTTCCAGTCACAGAAATGCAGGCAATGCCCTTTCATTGTCTCAGGAAGCTGTCCTCATCCTCCATCTTGCGCTATGCTAAACCGGGGCACCCAACATGGATCGAACAGGACCCAGTAATCAAACTTGCACTACACACATAGGCCCTCATTCTGACCTTGGCGGTCTTTTCGCGAGACCGCCGAGTTACCGCCGCGGTGAAGACCGCCGACCGCGGCGGTATGCCGCTGTGCGCATTCTGACCGCTGGGAGCGTTCCGCCGGAAAACCGCCAGCAGCCACACTGGCGGTCAGCGGGAAAGTGGAGACTGGTCAACCTCCACCGCCACGCCAGCAGAACACCGCCCACAGAATTACGACCCACATTTCTGTGTGGCGGTCTTCTGTTGGCGGTCTTCTGTTGGCGGTCACCTCCCCATGGCTCCTGTCACCTCCCGGAGGACCAACGCACAAGGTAAGTTGATCGTCCGTGAGGGGAGGGGGTGGGGGGGTGTTGTGTGATGTGTGCGTGCATGGGGGTGTGCGTGTGAGTGTGTAGAGGGGGTGTGTGAGTGCGTGCATGCGGGCGGGGAGTGCTGCTGTGCCTATGGGCAATGTGTGTAGTTCGGCGGGTGCGCATGTCGGCATGTATGTGTGCGGGTATGTGTCCCCGTTGTGTATGTGTGTGTGTAGGGGGTGTGTATATGTGCATGTTGGGGGTGTGTGCATGTCGGGGTGCGTGTATGTGCATGTCGGGGTGGGGTGGGGAGGGGGTTCGTACCACCTCTGGGGGATGGCAGGGGGGTGGAGGGTGTGGGGGGAGGACTCGGGGGGGCAGTGGGGGGTGGGGGAGACCCCTATCAGTGCCAGGGAAGGAATTCCCTGGCCCCGATAGTGCCTACCGCCATGGTTCGCATGGCGGTTCCCGAACGCCAGAAACCGCGGCGGTAAGCAGGGTCATGATACCGTTGGCGGTCTTGGGTCGACCGCCGGACCGGAGTGCGCAGACTCCAGCCCCTCGGTCATGACCGCCGTGGCTGTCGGAGTGGGGAAGTGGCGGTCGGTCGCGGCGGTGACCGCCGCGGTCAGAATGCCATTTTTAATACCGCCGATCTGTTCGCGGTCCGACCGCCGCCTCTCCGCCGACCGCCAAGGTCAGAATGAGGGCCATAGTCCTACTGCCATACATGTGTTACACATTAATTACCATATATGTGTTACACATGCATACTGGATGTCGGCGCATTGTTCTGAGGGTTAACTTAACAGCAGAACTGTACACAAGAGGGGTCAGTAGCTCACACTCTTTCTGACACAGATAAAAAGGTCTGGTCACACTAAAGATTAACTAGACATAGTACGCTGCACCATCACTTTATGTGTCTCATCACAGGCATTGACTCTTGTCTGTGCCTAGGACACATATGGTGTGCCGTCCCAGATCACAGAAGAGGTTCTGGAACCACGCACATGCTTTGGCCTCTGTGCACGTTATATTGTGGTGTCACTATGGACAAATAAATATGACAAAAATATCAGTTTTAGTGATTTCTCTGGTACACTGGCTTGATCTCAGCCTTAAGGGAAGTGTGATAGCATTCTGGGACAACATCTATTCTCATCTAGTACTGAAGGGTTTCCTCTGGAAGTTAGAACAAGTACAAGGTATTAGTTCCAGAGGCTCAGTATGTGTCTGGAACTGAAGGCATTAGCAAGAAGCCAGTGTCCAACCAGAATATGTTTCACCTTCAGGTTTGAACTTCCAACCAACTACAGTAAGCAACATTTTACAGCACTGTCTGAGAGAGAGCAGAATTGGGAAGTGGAGTAAGCATTCAACATCAAAAAAATATGTTTCACAAGCAGCTTCTGATGGGCCAGAAATGGAAGAAATGTGTATTCCAGCCCAGCTTCTGAAAAAGGAAACAAACAACCAGGGTCTCTGCAGTACAGGTATCATGAGTGTCTACTGGCAGGCAGTCTCATCCACAAGGATAAAAGTGACCTTAAGGGACCCTCCATCTTTATTCACAATCTCTGTGTCCCTTTGGGCAGTACCTTTCATGCAGCACATGGACTCCACACACACCACATATAACTGATAAACACAGTTTCCACTTAGGAGGAGGCCAAATGGCATGTAAAGGGGGTCTGGACTGATTATATTGGATGGGCCACTAGGGTCCTTACTAAAAGGTAAAGGCAAAAAGGCCTTTGTCTCTTGCATATTAAATACTGTTGACAAACACTAGTCTCCTTATAGCCAGGGCAGTTTTGCAAGTGTGCTGCAGTGATGTTTTGGATTTGCTGAGTTTGTCACATAATCCATCATCTACTGCATAATTTGTAGATTTCACCCAAAAACTTTTTTCATAAAGGTAATTTTACAGGTGTAGATTTACACGGAGTAAATTTACTCTTAAGCTTTTGAGTAGCCTTACAGTTTTGGGCTATTCACAAAATCTGAATGTGAAGCTACTCAAAAGTGTACACTTACATGTCCTAACCACCTAAAACAGGGGGTGGAGTCAGTAAAACACCATAAATGAATGCACATTTCCTACTAGTGGTGAATACACAACCATATTTGATGTTCTTCTCACTTGGCGTGACACTCCAGAATCGGGATGGAGATCTTGCTATGAAAAGATATAGGAAAAAGTTTAAAAGTTTATTACAATTTATATAAAATGTTTGAAAAAAGTTTATGTTAAATAAGTTTATACATTTAATTAAAATGTCGAACAAGTAGAACTGCTAATGCACTTTTAACTTACATGATAATTAATTATTACAATATATTTAATTTATTACCTTAAAATGAATGTTATTTATAAATTTGAATAAATAAAACATTACCTAAAATATACATTTTATATTCATTCATTATGCACTGAAAATACTAGCATCCTTGTTTAAAATTATTTTAAAATAATTTAAATATTTTTATTACAAATATATACAAAAGGGAACATATTCATCAGCATATTAATAATTACTTTTTATTGAATTATAATTATTTAAACATTAAATTATATTTTTATGTATCTGAAAAAATAACGTTCACATGTAGCCTGGGTCCTACGGAGTGGAGAATTCCCTACAGTAAACTACAAAAAAAGTTTAAACCTTTATAAAACTTGAAAAAATTACTAAAAAATTGTTCAAGTTAAAGAATAATGTAAGTTCATTGTGTATATTTATCTTAAATGTAAAAAAAAGTTCAAAAGGTACAGCACTGTTAACTTTTTTCCAATTAAATAATAATTGTAATACTTATATTAAATTATTAGGATCACACACACCTTTATTCGGCTATCAGCCATAAAAGGATAAAACATCAAAATAGTCATCATCATAAGATATTAAATAATTGTACAAATACTATAAAAAAGAAAATAAAAAAAAATATTTACATGAGTAATAAATAGTACTTCTAAAAAACCTTAAAATACATCAATTAACAACAGTCCTAGCACTAAGAAGCCAAATGTTTCTATAGTTCGTGTCCTGCCCAAGCATTATCAATATCCCATGGGCTATCCGTAGAGACTAGATAACCATTTTATAACAGTTAACGACTGTAAAAAAAGGGAATGAAAAACTCCGTGAGTGAAAAAAAAAAAGGTAATTTAAGCTCTCACTAGTGTATATCCGGAGTCCATTAACTTGCAAGAGAGAGCTCCCATTTGCCATTTCAGGCACCATAAATTTAACTTTAGGGGTTTATCTGGATTAGAACACCTAGAGCCTCAGGCCCGCCTTGTCTCTGATAAATGAAATTGCTAAAAGAAACCGGCTTATACCAAAAACAACAAATGGAATAGTACTAGATCTCAAGAATCTAGCCGCTTCGTTATAGTTTCTGATTCCTACATTCCTGCAAATAGGTTGAATCCATTTTCTCCTTAGTTTGTCATAAGCTTTGCAGGCTAAGAGAACATGATCCGCCGTTTCAGAGGTCTCCATATTACACAACCCACATGTCGCCTCGTGTCTTCTCCCACTCTGGGGGCCCCATTTTGAAGTAAAAGCCCTGACCTGGAGAATCCCATATCGAAACTTCAAAAATAGTACTTTTGCTCGCCTGGGTTGGATAGTATCTATCCATTCCTCAGCTCTTGGTATTGGTTTAATATCCAGGAAACTTGAGGTTAGTCTACCAAGGTCCTTGCTGTGGAGGGGGCTGAATAGAGAGAAGTCCCAATATACTTGCTTTAATCGAATCTTAGATTGTGTTGTGAGTGTATGCGGTTCTTCCCAATAGGATTACAGCCCTAAATTGTAGAACCAATACCTTATGTAGTGGAGCCACGGAAGGGAGATGGTCTTGTCCAGGTCCATGATCTCGATTAGTACTTGCCTATATTGGATCAGTTCAGGAGTTGTCCAAAGTCTACACCAGTAAAGCAATGGCATCAGGGCTGCCAATTTACCTATTTGTTTCATATTAATATCATAGGTTAGAGGAATCAGAGTAGATGGAGGCAATCCCAATACCCCCCTCATGAAATTGTTTTCATGGGTTACCAGCGGGGTTAAGTTTGTGGTTCCCCAGAGCTTGGCACCATATAAGGCAGCAGCCTGTGCTTTGTACCTATAGATCTCAAATACTGGTGAAACTATCCTGGATCTTGAGCTTTTATAATTTTTGCTAATCGCCATGGAACTGTGGACTAAGGAGATTGCAGCTTTATTGACGTGCGGTGCCCATGACAGCTTGGCGTCCAACAGTATCCCTAGATAGTTAAAGTTTTTTACACGTTCCAATTCCTGCCCTCTAATCAGAATGTTTCTCTTGAGTGCTTTATGGTGGTTGACAGTCAGATATTTAGTCTTATTTGTGTTTATTTCTAGTCCCTTCGAGCTACAGTACTCACTAAATTTCCCTAGTAGGGTTTGCAAGCCCATGGGATTTTGAGATATTAAGATGGTATTGTCTGCAAAAAGGAGGGCAGGAACTGGATCTCCATTCAGTCTTGGTGAGTCATGGTTACTCTGTTTTAGGTACTCAACCAGATCATTAATATAGAATGAAAAGAGAGTTGGGGCAAGCACACAACCCTGCCTCACCGCCCTCTTGATGGGTATTGGGTCTGTCAACTCTACCCTTGTACCCCACCGAACCTTTGCAAATGTGTTTTCGTGCAACCTCTCCAACTGGCACAGGAGACTCCCTGGCATGCCCTGTTTCCCTAATGCAGCCCATAAAGAGTCTCTTGGCACCAAATCAAAGGCCGCACGCAAATCCACGAAAGCAATATAGAGGTGGCCCTTCATTAATTTAGTGTATTTCCACATTATTGCCAGTAGCCTAAAGGCTTGATCGATTGTACTTGTCTGCTGTCTAAATCCTGCTTGATATATAGTCAATATGCTGTTTTCTTCTATCCAGCAGCTAATTCTAATCAGCAACTGCCTAGCATAGATGTTTTGCATAACATCAATGAGGCTGATTGGCCTATAACTCCCAGGATCTTCCCTAGATACTTTTTTATAGACTGGGATTATTTCTGCCCCTTTCCATGTCTCTGGCACTGGACCTCCTCTTGCTATAGCGTTGCTTAGTAGATTTATATAGGGTGCCCAAGTTTCTATACTATGTTTGAACATATCCCCAGGGATCTTATCCAAACCGGGGGCTTTTCCTGGCTTGATCGCTTTAATGGCAGTCACCGTCTCCTCCAGGCTGAATTGTATATCAGGTAAAATGCCCCAAGCAGCTAGAATTTTGTGCTTGGAGGAATAAAAGTCAAGGTTGGGGGGATCAGAGTAAAGGTATGTAAATGGTTAACCCACGCTTTAGAGTCTATATGATGTTCTGTATTGAATATCCCCACTTTACTGCTGTGAGTAACTATTTTCCAGAAGGTCACTGCGTCATTACGTTTGGCTGCTTCCAGCAGATCTTGCCATTTTTTGTCCTCCCAATTACTTTGGGCTGTAGCCAGTATTTTCTTATAGCTAGCCCTTGCCTGTTGTACAGCTAGTGGATTTTTTTGTTTTAGGGCCTCTATCAACATTGTTTTCCCCTCCCTGCATTTGGTGGTATACCATGGACTGGATAGGGTGGTTTGCACCTTCTCCTTTTTATGCTTTTGCTGTAACTGTTTGGTTAGATAAGGTCTTAGTGCAGTGCTCATTGACTGATGGATGGCCATGATGGGGATATCAATACAATTTTTATGAGCATGAGGCTCCAAATGATCAGCATATATATTATAAATATTTGTCATAACGCCCAAGTTGCCTAATATTGCTGGCCATTTTACAACCCTTCTATTATTGCTAAGAGTGGGTTGTAACTCCACCTTATCATGTTCTATATGTTCTAGATCCAGGAGGTGGCCCCTGGGTTCGATTATTAGCGGAAAATTATCACTTTCCCTCCTTTTGTCTATTTTAAAAGTCACTAGTCTTTCCCATGTACTTATGCTATGCATAATATAGTCTATTTTCGAGGTTGAATTGCCTCTCTGGAAAGTAACCATATTAAGGCCTCCTTCACCCATTCTGCCATTACACGCCCTCAGTCCATGTTTTAGTGTGAGGCCCATAAGTTGCAGGGCGGCCACAGTACCAGGGACAGTTTTTTCTATTGTTAGATGGGGGATTGCTCTTGTTCGATCTTCGTCTTCTGCTAAATGTTCAAGTCCAATTATAGGTTCATAGTTACAATTAAAATCGCCCCCTATCATATTTGTCTCTCCTACTGGAATCTTTTTGAGCAAGCCATCTAATAATTCTACTCAGGTGACTCCAGATTTGTCCTTCTAGGCCTTATATACACATTGAACAAGTTGGATATCACCTTATTTTTATTTCCCAATACCAACCACAAAATATCCTCTGACTCTGTGACTTGTGTACGTATCTCGATATTTAGTGAAATTTTCACCCATGCAACCAACCCTCCAGACGGCCTCCCTCTGGCTGCTGAAGTTGCACTAATAAAAAAGGTTTTATATCCCAATTTGTGCGGTGGGTCCTTAAGCCAGGTCTCTTGGAAGAGACAGACATGATAATGATTGATGTAGTCCTGCCATTCAGGATCTATGAGCTTACTTTTTAGACCCGCTACATTCCAGGAGATCATAGTGACTATTCCCCTTTCATTTAAGGATGTGGTCAGTGCCTTCCTACGGGGCAAATACTCCCCTATACTCCCTACCCCTCTAGCATGATATTTATTTCCTTCATGGGGCTCAGCTACTGTTGAGTCCCCAATTGGTCCCACGTGTGCCTGATCTAACTGGGTTAGTCAATCTACTGTTTCAAGATTGGAATCTCCATTTGTCATTTGCATTCCCCCATTATTATGCTTGACCCTCTGGACTATGGGTTTGGTAATGAATGGGTCCGGGCTAAATCTCATAGCATTAATTTTGGGGGCAGTGGTTCTCTGTTCCATATCAATCAGACCTTCAGTTAATCTTCCATCCTTGAATGTCAGTGCAACAACGTCCTGCTTCCCCGTCTCTCCTGGCATTCTTTCTGCCCTCGTAATATCTGAGCGGATTATTGATAGGCAGTGTCTTTTGGACCTGATCCAGTGTATAAGCTTATTCTTTAAGGAATCCTCATCTTCTATGCTATTCTGGGCCAATTTCGGAACATTTAACAGATAAACAACATTGGTCCTAGTAGGACTCTTTCCCCCTCAAAGTAACGGCTCCATGTGGTGGGAGGAATACAATCATTGTATGCTAGGGAATAGGGCTTCGAGGTAGGTACCACCTTTTCTTTTTGTAGCCCTGTTTCCAGGCGGGGTTCTCTTCGAAAGTTCCCTGTTTCTTGGCGTAGAACTCCAGCCTTGCTTATAGGATAATTACGTAATCCAGTATTTCGCTCATTTACCCCTCTCATACATCCCTGTGATCGATGTAAAATCTTGGCTATAGCTGGGATAGGGTTGGGGTGGGCATTCAAACTTTGAGGACGTGTAGATCTACCTTGTGCATGTAGTGGTGCTAAGGGGTTCTCCTTTTCACTCTGAGCTCTGCGGGTTCCCCTGTCCCCCCCCTTTTCCACAATATCTGATAAGGTTCTTACTTTGTGTTTTAACTTCCTAACTTCCAGGATTAAGCCAGAAAGTAGATCATAAAGATCTACTATAGTTCTTGTTTTGTGTTTTAAATAATTCTCTAGTTCTTGATTGGGTAATGATATCTTCTCTCTAGCTGACTGTACTATTGGGATGATTTTATCTAGCTCATCCGCAAAATCCCCCTCCTGTGCATTCTGTACTTTATTAGTAACGAGTTCTGCCAAGACTGCGTACTTGTTGGAGCACACAACATCACTCTTCTGCATGTGGCCCTTCTTCCTGGTACTATCTATGGTGCTTGGGTGTATGGCTCGAGTTATGGCATCTTTGGGGCTACCTGTCCTAATATCGGGCGATACCTTCCCCTCTTGCTGACTAACACTCTCAGTTAGTTTATCTTTCTCTATTTCAGCTTTCTTTGTGTAGTAGGAGGTAATCTTTTTATCAGGACCTTCCCGGGGGGTAGCCTTATTGCTTAATAATGACTCTACCTCCTCAATGAGATCATCAATTTCAGCTATAGTACAGTTCTTGTCTGCATTCCTAAGTTTTTTTGTGGATTTCTCCTTCCCCCTTGGGGGTTCTGATACCTTGCGTTTTCCCATGTCTTTAGTCACCTATTTAATGCTTTGGCTCTACTGGAAGCAGTTCCAGGCCTCCGGATTCTTGCCCTGATGGTGTTGGTTGGAATGGCCTAAAGTGCCAGGCACGGATTACTTAATCCCTGAGGAGACTAGGAGGTAAAGTCCTTTTGAGTACAGGTAGGTACTTTTATTATTTTTTTATTAAAGGGCCCGCCACGAGAATGTCTGGTCCTGCTTGTCAATCTCCGCTGTGGGGTGGGAGTATCCCACACGCTGGCTATAAACTTATTGAGTGAAGCCCTCTAAGTTATATCCAATTAACATTTATGATAAAAGAATTTGGAGGAAGGTCTAGTGAAGGTAGGGCTGAATAACGAGTATTGGCTTCTCAGATTAAACGTGACAAATGTTAAGATTTAAGCTTTACTCTCTTAAATACAAGCAGATCTCTTACTGGAAATGAGAAGGGGGAGGCCCAGCCCAGCCTCCTCCAGACTCTGGCGGGCAATATCGAGCACACTGCCCTATTAAAAGAGGGACTATGCCCCCACCCCGTCAGTATGGCTGGAATCCTCAGTAAAATCCTTTTTTAGAAATAAGCGCCAATACAGTACCTTCAGGCAGCCATGGATTTATGAGCTGCCTAATCCAGACGTCTTTGGATGGATGTCAGGGGGGTGGCCCTGCCCTGCCTCTTCCTGGCAATGACGGGCCCGCCCTTGGCCGGGGCTTCGCCCGGACGCCGCCCGCACGCGACAGCGGGAGCGCGATTTGATTTAAAGGGCTCCTGCCCAAGAATGCAGCTCCCCCGGCACCTTCAACGCGCTTCTCGCGACGGCGGGAGCGCGATTTGATTTAAAGGGCTCCTGCCCAAAAATGCAGCTCCCCCGGCACCTTCAACGCGCTTCCTGCGACGGCGGGAGCGCGATTTGATTTAAAGGGCTCCTGCCCAAGAATGCAGCTCCCCCGGCACCTTCAACGCGCTTCCCTAAATTATTAATATTCTAAAAGATTTATTATAAAGAAATGATGCAGTATTCATGGCTGGCCATGTGTGGTGCTGGACTTACTCCAGCCCTGAGCTGAGTTAAATTTACAACAGTTTAGGTGTTACTTGGCTGTAGCAACTCTACAAGTGCTGTTTGTGAATTGGATTGGGCTTACTCTTTTGTGGATGGGTGCCTCTCCCTTCCTAAACCTCTCCTTAACTCTCTCTCCATTTCCACTGCTTTACTCATCCTTTAAACCCTCCCCATTAGTTCTAAGTATTTCCCATTTTGCATTCCTTTTTCCCTGTCCTCCCACATTTAGAACTAAAATGCATATTTAATGTACGGAGACTCCACAGTGTGGAAATCTCCGCACAGAAAAAAATAGGAGAGGCAGAATCTCCGTGTATAGGTTGGTTGATGACATCTCTAATTAGCAGTCCTACTGTAGTACTACTAATGTTTGTAAATAGACCCCTTTGTTTCAAACTCAAACATATCAACATTTTCCAATAAAAGCCCCAAAACCTGGGGCTGTATTTATAGGCCCCTTAGGGCTCCTTAGGTCACTTTTTGTGACGCTCCTCTGGAGCTAAGCACAGCGCTGATTAATAAGGTGGAGTTAAGCCACTTTTTGTGGCTTAACGTCACCCTGTAAATATAGCCCCTTCCCACGCAGCACTGTGCGTGGAAGGGGCATGCAATGAATGTTGCTGTGGGCATGCCATAGCAACACCCATTGCATTTTGACGCTGCCTCAGATTGATGACATTTCGTAAACCTGAGGCAGCGCCAAAACCTAATGCCACCCGCAACGAGGATGAATACTTTAATTCCTCCTAGTTTTTTGGATTTTCTATGCGTGCTGCATTCTGCTGCATGCATAGAAAAAGCAAAATGGCAGAAATTATTGTTTATGTCCGGGAAGGTGCCCCTTCCTAAAGTGACGCAGCGCGACACTACCAATTTTGGCACAGCACCGTGCTGTGCCACTTTTCTTTAAATCTGGACCCCGGTTTCGTGGGCACCCTTTGCAAATGTTCACAGGTGACTTTCAGTTGCTGGTACTGATAATGATGAGATGCAACTTTACCCTTATAGTATTAATAGGAGCTGAAATGACAAAATTATTCTGTCACAGATTGTGCTGTATTGTGCCACATAATTTGGCCAATCTTGGTGCGGTATTTTGTCAACCCTGCTGCATAATATGGCTAGCCACTGCTGTATAAATCCATGGCCCTGCCTAAAGCCTTCAGTAGTCCTCTTGAACTATGGGCGGCACACCCTTTGCACACACATCTAAGCGGTTTTGTCCCCTGCTGGGGAGCTACAACATACACTGGACCTCATGTGGCTGAGACCACTGGCCACAACAGAAGGATAATAGAAAAGTGCAGGATGGTACCTCAGTACCGACAGTGTGTGGGCCCATCCTTACTCATCCTTGATGTCCATAAGAGCAAGTGGCTTTAGGAAGCGTTTGACCTTGGCAGTGAAGTGACTGACCGACTGCATGCAGAAATAAGCGACACTGTGCAATGTATTACTCGGAAATACCGCTCAGTCATAACACCCCATGTTTGAATCGGGGCCTTCACAGGCTGTTTCGGCGGCACAAATAACCTTCAAAATAATACCTGTGACGAGGAACCGTGCCCTGTGGCTGACTTGAGCTCTGACCGGACCATCTGAGACACCGCGGCGTCTTTCACAGCTGCCTCCTCTGATTACTCACTTCTCTCTGCGCGTGCACGTCCTCCACTGTGTGTCCTACAAGATCACACAGCCTGACTGCAGTGGCTTTGGGAATTGGTGCTGCGTAGGTCAGGACTCAACAACAATCTTATCCTGAAACATTGGAAGGCGGGGCGCACTGGAAATTCACAAAAATAGCTTCCTATCAGCAAAATAACAAATTACAAGTACGAAATATTGTGCCACCTGCATGCGCCATGACGTATGTTGTATGTGTTTGACCAGGCAAGGGGATGTGAGGGGCTCACTCCACCAAAGCCATCTCTAAAGCTGCATTTATCGGCATAGGACCTCACACAGGTCTATTTTGGTACAAGTACATTTGCTTATCATCAGGTGGTTGTCACTAGTGCTGATCGCAGGTAAGTTTTCAAAGTAGCTTTTTAGTGTGAAATGCGCAGGGTAGTGCTTAATTTGAGCCGGTGGGTGCAGTTGAAGCCCACTTGCACTCTTTTTTTGGGGACCGGAAAGATTTTTTAATAATCAGATTTTAACCCAGGAACCGAAAGAGTAAGGCAGCAATAGGGGAAAGAAGGAGGAAGAGAAACACGAAAAAACGGCGACAAGCGAGGATGAGAAGGAACATACAAGTGTCAGATTCAGGGGTAGGGACAGTATATTGGTGTACGGAAGAGGTGAAATAAATTCTAGACAGAGTTGTTATCCAGCAACATTCGGCAACACCTCAGTGGGCTTCTGAGGAAAATTGGGCCTAACCAGTTGTTATATCACCAATTAATCAGTGACTCTGAGTTATGCAGAGTGTGTACACTGGGATGAAAGGAGGTGTTCGTGTTTTTTTTTAGCATTCAGAGGATTGCCAGAGTTAATGGTCCAGAAAGGAGAACATTTGGAAGTCAGAATAGGTACTGGTGTTTCAAAGTCCTCCACACAACATAGTTATTTGCTAACCTAAACTCACGGAGTATAGACAAGGAATCTTCTTTACTCACACCAGGATCATTTTTAAGGTGCGTCCAGGATGCCCCACCAGGAGCACTGCCCCCTGCACAGCCTCCGACCCCACCCATCTGCTGGCTCAACATTCAGCTTTCCTCCGCAGCGTCACACCCACGGCTAAACAGGGACCCCGACGAAAGCAAAATCCAATACACCCACTTCATTTAGAAACACACGAAAGAACAAGTGACAAGCCCATCGACCAAGAGGAGGAGGCAAGTATTAGACATGTGATGCCTATTGGGCATACCCAAGGACTTTATGTTCGAATGATGGATAGCCTAGATAGGCACCATTTTGCTACACTGCAATTACTTTCAGTTGACAATTATCAAGCAGTAGGAGTGCTTTGGAAATTTGTTCAAAGTTGTATTAGCGACACTTGAATCTAGGGCTCTCGCAGACGCATGACAGGAGAAGAGCTGAGGTTAGAAAGATGGAAGTCAGACAGGACTGAGAGCTGCGTACAGCATTCAGGGGTAATAGCGCACAGGCAATAGCACCAAGTCTTCTGTGCACACTTTAGACACTAGTGACGGCTTGAATGACCTTCTAACTGACTGCCGGTTATCCCTTCATTCTGACATATCCAACTGATTTGCCACCTTTATCAGGAAGTTTAGCTCAGGCTCCAGAGGTGGATGGTGCTCAAGAGCTTTGGGGCTACACCACTCTACTTTAGTGGCCTCTTTATTCAAACATTTATCTAACTTACAAAAAATAAACCTGTTGACAACCTTCTGCTGATGCTTGCTCCAAATAAAAGTCATAATACATAATTACAATGGTCCAAACGGAATATGTTTTTTCTTTTTCAGAAACAAAATGAATTTTGTTACCATATGAATTACATCACATACATGCAGCACAAAACAACATTCATCATCTCAAATAACATTCATAATCAATTTGTATAAAAATATACAATTTATTTCTTATACCATGTTATGAATCATAAATTAAAAATTGTTGCCCCATAACAAAAAAAGCAAAAAAGAATGTGTACGAGAAAAAGTGCTCATGAAAAAAGAAAAAGAAAGAGAAGTGAAGAAATCAATCTTAACTATTATACAAAGAATATGTACACAAGTGCCTGTCAGTTGACCATTCTACAATCAACAGAATATATTTCACATTCCCTAAGGGTAAAGTGTCCTAATTGCAATTGCCCTTTGGTGGTCACCATAAACCAATCCAGGCTCAATATAATCGTTGACGTTTCGACCCGGTGAATTGAATAGGGCCAAATCTTGCCTCAAAAACAGGTCTTCATCAGGACTCAAAAAATAGGAGCAACCTGTCAAGAAAAAGGACACAAAATGTTCAGCCTTAATCCACCATTCCTTAAAATATCATTTGTGCTGCATGATACAGATAATTGCTTTCCCGCTCACCTAAAATATTTCATCATATGGTGAGACAATGATAACGCTCATAGAACTGGTGTATATTAATCACCTCATCCAAAAATCCATATTCACCATACCTGAGGAAACAAAAGAGCAAATCAGAAAATCCGCATTAGATTCAATCCAACACTCTGCAGAGTAAGGAAAACCTTATCAAATCACTCACCTCCGTATTGAGGAAGAGATATCACATACACTCCTCTCTTATCCCAAACAGATTGCCACAATCAGTTTAGAAATATTCACTTCATCCATCAAGCCACAAAAAATTCCAAAACTGTTGTTTACTGGAAAACAAAATAAACCAAATCACTCAATAATTCAATTTTAATCACTCAGGTCAGAAAAAACAAAGAATGAAAGAACCCCAAACTGCTAATATTCGGAGGAGGTATTGTTATTCCACTCTCCTTCAGACGCAGAGTGAAAACTCCCGCCTAAATAACTTGTTGGTGAGAGTATGCAAAGGAAGGGGAAATTACGGAACTACATTTGCCCAGTGGATTATCAACCCTCTCTTAGCCAAAAGAGGACCCAACATACAAAAAAACAATTCATCATGCACAAAGATAGATATGACTTAATCCAGATAAAGGTAAAGAAACCGAAAACCACAAATACAACAAAGAACTCAGAAAATCTTTGAAAAACCTTTAACAAAGACTACAGCCATATGGGCAAAGCATAAAACAAAAAACCCCTTTCATATCCTTAGCATAAAAATGAAAGGAATTTTCTCCCACCCGTATCAAACACTGAACAATATACTGACATATTCAAAATAAAAATCCATATCATCCACTGGTCAGGCATGCCACCTGCCTAGCTATCTCCTCATATTCATTCTAATCATGGGATACTGCATCGAGGAGATGAATCCATTTACATTCACTTAAATTGAGAACATTTGCTATATCCCCACCCTGTGGCTTCATAATAACCTTCTCAATCACAAACCATCTCATACTTTCAACCAGATTATTCTGATTTGTAAAAATATCAACCAAGGGCGCCCCCTGTGCTTTACATATAATGCGGCTACACTGTTGTAAAATGCGCACCTTAATCTTTTGTCTTGTTTGCCCCACATACAGTAGACCACAGGGACATTTAATCACATAAATGACATAAGTACTGTTGCAGTTGTATGCTCTTTTAATTTGAAAGTTTGATCTTTGTATTCAAAGATTTTAGTCTCCAAATTCAAAGTACATGCCTTGCAGTTGCCATACTTATAATGCCCAACACTCTGCAGTAAATACCACAGTGACAATAAAGAAGATTTAGGTGGTTCATCTAAAATAGAACTAACCACAAAGTCTTTGATATTCTTTCCCCTCTTGAATGCATATACATGGGAGGATCGCGTAACTCTATTTCATCAGAAATCAGTGTCCAGTAACGGTTGATAATTTTCTTTATTTCCTTACTACAGGTACAAAATGTTGTGACATGCCATTCTACTGTTGGCCATATCCAGATGTGTCTTTGGATAAAGTAAGTTTTCCCTCGGAAAAGAATGCCCTCTTCTGCCCCTTTCTTACTAGACTCCTGGGATAACCCCTCTCATTCATCCATTTCATTAAATCCTCTGATTCCTCAAAATATTCTGACTTCCGTGCACAGTTTCTTCTAAAACGGAGAAATGGTCCATAAGGTAGATTGTCTCTAAGATTCCTAGGATGGTGGCTGGTGTATTGTAATAGCGAATTTTTCTCACTGTTTTTCCTAAACAAAGTAGTGTACAAACAATTCCCTTCTACCTTGATCGTAATGTCCAAAAAATCTATTGCATATGGACTATACTGTATGGTGAACTGTATGTCTGAAGGCCTACCATTCAACCATTTATAGAACTCTAAGAGTGTGTTTTCAGTTCCCGTCCATATCATCAAAACATCATTGACATAGCATTTCCATAAAGAAATACGTTCAAAATATGGTAAAGTAAAAGTCAGGCACTATCACAATCCTCACTGCACTTGTGTGAGCGTCAGAGCATTTGGCTAACCCTAGGCTGCAGTGCTGAGAGGACTTATCCACTACTTTGTGCCCCACTACTATTTGCAATCACCAGGCGCAGCTGGGTTCAGCACCATAAATTGTTGGTGCACCCACCTTGCCATTCTTGCAGTATATCTTCCATATTTAAGAGCTGATCACAACTGGGATCTTGAACCAGGAATACCATGTGTAGGACACATTGCCCAATTTTACTGCCTGGAAAAACTGCCTGATAGAATTCTGCACTCCCATGGCATGGGTTGCATATACAACAACAGTCCTGCTCCCACTGGGCACCACCTAAAGGACAAGAAGCTATGCAATGCTTCCTTCACTTGGCCTGCTACCTGATCTGCTCCTTGACACCCTTCCAACCCTGCCCACACCCCTCACCAGTCCTCGCTTCCATTCACTATCTGTGTAAAGAAGGTTTTAAATGGGAGAAGAACTGTTCCCAGAATGGGGAATATGCATGCCAAATATGGGCCCAGTAATTCCAGGTCAGCTGGGTTATTACCCATGCGGAGGGTAACAACTCGAAATTGCATAGCGCAGGGGGGTAAATACTGGCCAGAATTGGTGATTCTAAAACCGGTCCCCAGAAGTGAAAGGACTTCAGGGTATCCAGCGCCACAGCCTCAGACGGAGGAAGTTCATCTCCTAACAACTTCACTGTCATGTCACAGTGACAGCTGCCCTGCTGTTTTTTATTTTCTAGGAAGGCCATGCAAGGAGCGATATTATCTGAAAGAAGAATATTCAAATATCTCAGGCAGGCAGGCAGGCAGGCAGGCTGAAAACTTCTGGTGCATCAGGTATCGGTGGTGTAACGAAACCTGAGGGGGATCCCCTTCAAAGTACATGAAGGAGGGCCGCTCTCGACCCCTGCCCCAGATAGGACCATTTAGGCCAGGGGCTAGCCGCCCGTGCACAATGCCGGCCAGTGCACGGTGCGTGACTGCGTGCTGCTGAGCCCCCCAGCCCCTGCCGAGCTTGGGCCCCCAGCTCCACAGGGGCTGCGCGGGCTATTGTTGTGCCACTGTCAGGTACACTTTTCTTGTGCTTTGCAGCAACAAAACTCACTTTGGCATCTTGTTTCCGTAAGACAAAACAAAATGCCGGGTAGGTTGCTTCAACCTGGTTGCCCGCTCTACATTTAACAATGAAAAAAGTCCATCGAAGCAAATGTCTGCACTTTCGTTCCACCGCGTGGATGGAATCTCTAAATCTGGCAGGCAGCCCTCTGCCAGGAGAATGAGACAAAGAACCTCCGCTGACCTTGCAGGCTGGCAGGTCACTCACCTAACTTTGTCGAGGGTGTCTTTTAACAATCAGACTAGATAATACACCTTTTCTTAAACATAATGCCCTATAAGAATTACACCGACCACATAGAGCCATACAATAAGGCTTAAGCTTACTTTCTATTGTTCGGTGTTTATGTTCTCCAAAATGGTTGACTGTATATTTTCTGCTCTGGCATCCAAGCTGTGGAATGATGTAGCTCTGAGCTTGCACAGCTATCATGGCCATTCAAATCTTTACACACTGTTGAAGTCGTATTTGCTTTAATTAGCTCCCAACGGTCTCATAACTCATTTAGTGCCAGGGAGCCCTCGGAGTGTCAGTGCGATGCCCATTTAATCTAGAATGACAGGCCAATGAAAGAACTTCTATGGGAGTGGGCCACCCATTGGCCGGCATGCTGCAGAAACAAGATCAGTTCACTAGATAAGCACTTTTATAGGATGGGGCCATTGTTTTCTATTTTACTGGATTAAAGATGGAGGTGGCCACTTCAAATATAATAAGGTGGGGGAGATTGTTCTTGTTCACGACCGGCTTTCACGAAGTCAGTAAAAAAGGATTTGGCTGAGGTAAGAGTACTTTGGACTGTGTTACTTTCAGACCTATAGGATTTGCTCATGCTTGTCAGTTTGTGCACGTGTAGGTTACAATTACCTGTCCAGGATCATACACACTGGTATCATCTTTTTGGATAGCATTAAACAAAGCAAGGCACACAACACGTCATCATGCACACATGCAAATGGATTTCTCTACACAAAAGACAGACCTCTTTAACCATGAACATCATAGTATCACTTACTCTTTGCCCACATACCTGTCTCCACCTGTCTTTCTCTCTTTGCTGAGCAGGCTATGAGAGTTAGAGGGCTGTCTGTCTTTGAGGTCACCTCTGGCGGCCAGTCCTACGTCAAGGTCATCTGGTCCAGGTGTGGTTCATCAAGCGCATTCACCTTTCCCCAGCGTGATCATTCTAGACACATAACATACCTCAGTCAGGTATATAATAAACCAGCTCTTCTGAGAGAGAACTTATTATTTCTATAGAAATCACCAGGCTCACAAAATGGCCACAATGCCAAGGCCAGGCTTGATGTCCATAAATATATTAATAGGGTTATGGAAGCAGAAAGGTGACACAAAGGGGCAAAACCAAGAAAAAATAATTAAATGAATGGGGGCAAGAAGGCCACAGCCATCCTGCGGGGAAGATGAAAGAAGGCGGTGAACCGGAAGAAAGACCGAATGGAGGGAGAGAGGGGAGAGTTCTTCGGCTGTCAGGGCCTTGAACAATAGGCACAGAAGTGATATTCCGAGGAGCAGCACAGGGTCCTAGCTTCCCCTCAGAAGCACGCGTCTACACTGCAAACAGTTCCACAATGGAACCATTTCACACAGTTTCACAGCATTCCTCCCTATAGAATTAAATCCTATAAAAAACATTCCCCAAATAACAACATCTTGTAGCAGATCCATCCAGTCCCTCCATGCAGAAGTAATTTAAGTTATAGGAGAGTTGCGCAATGAGACCATGTCTTCCATGTCTTTGCATCCCAAGCATCCCCCTCTGTGATAGGAACTCCTGCTTCAATAACAGTCTCTTAAAACTAACATATCCCCACATGCCCTATGTATCCTTCCCTGTGGAGGTAATTAGAGTTATTAACACATTGCTCTGATATGGACATTTCACCAAAGCCCAAGCATATACCGCTGTGAAGGTAATTACTGTTTCAAAATGTTATGTCTGATAGAGACACATTAACACAGTCAAAGCATAGCCCTCCCTGTTTAGATCATTTTTGTTAGTATGGCATCTCAGTTATAGTATATCCGACCTAAGCCCAGCATGTCTTTCCTTTCTGAGAAGGACACCCCACCGCAAATATGTCACTGCCTTTTCAGAACATTCCTAGCACAAGAACGTTTCTCTGACAAGGACATTTCATCACGACAAAAGCATGTCCTCCCCTGTGAAGGTAATTCCTGTTACCAGACTATTTCTCTGCTATTGACAGCGCGTTCTCTGTTAATGACAGATCACCAAAACCCAAGCATGCCCCACACTGTTTATGTAACTCCTGTTTCCAGAACATTTTTCTAAAAAGGAAATTCCAAATATATTTTTCTAAGAATGCCATATTAACAAAGCCCAAACATGTCCGACCCTGTAAAGGTAATTCCAGTTGCAAGAAAATGTTCTCTGTCAGGGTCATTTCACCACCGTTAAAACATGGGACACTATTTGCGGGTAATTCCTGTTACTGCATTCAAAGCTGGTGGCAAGACCAGCTACACCTTCACGGCTGTTAAGGCATCCTTGCTATGCTCCTGGGCAGATTTTTCCTGGTTCAGGGTGTGAGCATTTGTCTGCCCTGCCACCTCCCCACCCTCCATTTCTGCCTTCCGGGCACAATTTTGGCTTGAGCAATCAATCATTGGATCACAATGGTGTCCTATCATTCTGAACAGTAGGAGACCGCCTTTCAAGTGGGTGCCCATGCCACCAATGGCAGATGTCTGCACTCCCCAAGCAACGCTCGTGGGTAGATCTTTCCTGGTACAGGGTTTGATCAACCAGCTCTCCTGCATCCCCATCTCATCAGCAGGTGATCCAGATTATTTGGGTCACTGTCTTGACCTGGGCAGCTCTGCATCGGATCTCACTTCACCATTCTAGGCAGCTGGGACTGTCTCTGAAGCGGGAGGTAAATGTCCCCTCAGTTGACTTAGTTATGCTCGTCACCTAGGCATCTCAGCTCCGGGGTCTATATCTAAGGGTGACAGCAATGGTTCTTGCCTGCATGGCCCTGTTATAGATGTACTTGGGTCTGAGGCCACACTCAGCACCATCTTCTCCACCAGTTCAGGTGATTCATATAAATACCCCACCATTACCACATATTACGTGTAAGAAAGTTCTTACTAAATATCAGGCATGCAGATTAAACTTAATGATCGATTAAGACCTTGGTATTTTTGCTAAAATTGCAGCCTTAGCACCCCATCATGATGAGAAATTTGCATTACTAAAATGTGTATTGCTTTTGGCAAAATGATCAATGTCTTCTAGAATTTTCTGCTTCTTAACATACCTGTTAATTGAAATCATTAAATGGCCTACTTTAGCTTGCACTGTTTTTGGCTGATGCCTCTCTCTGATGTGATCCATGCTGACAATTTGCTCACTGCTTTCTTATACCACAACATTCCTCTGAGATATCAAAACTTTATCAGCAAAAAATGAAAGACGCTCTGCCTCATTTAGAGAATGGTGGACAGGGCACTCCGCTGAAAGTGTGATGGGAGTCTGCGTCTTCCAAACCGATGGTCCGCCTGCCCTACTGTGAGTTGGGTGGACTGTTTTAGATGGTGATACTCCTGCTGTGTCAGCTGTTGGAAACCCTACACCAACTCCCTGGCAGAGTTCCGGCTGTCAGTGTAGGCATAGCGGACCATCCTCCCTATTTAGAACAGATAGCCTTTTGCTCTTTTTTGTGTGAAAGACTGCCAGAGAAACCTTTGTGGTCCTGCATTGAAAATAAATTACCTCCCCCCACAGCCAGGGAGAAACCTCCTCGGTTTCTAGGTCATTTATCTTTAGTTTTTCACAAGCTCCCACCTTGGAAGTTTGTTGTTGAAAAATGAAAAAAGTTTGATGGAGTGGTCGCGTGAAACATGGCTGCAGCTCACCAAATTGTCAGTGCTTCTCAAGGCACAGAGTTCTCCATAGAACTGTTGGGGATTCCAAAATATGTAGGTCGATATTCTAGCCAGGGTGGCAAAGGAAATGACCATGGCTACTCTGACAGGTGCCAGTCTGACTGCTATAGTGTAAACAAGGCTCCCTGGCTACATCATTTTTGGCATTATCCCCTCTCACAGAATGCATCAAAAAGGTTTAAAAACCAGGCTTATACCTTTACCATTGAGACCCTTGCAAAAACATCAAACATCTGGTTACCAGAATCAAAAATGTGAACTTCATATTAGCATCTATAATAATAACATTACCTGCTGCAATTCTTTGCTATCAAAATGCACATCATTACCACCCTTTTTCCTGAGTTCTGAATACTTGCAACTCCCAGTCACTCACCTATCATACCTTCTTTCTCCACCTTCCAGTTCTTAATTTGTGCTTTTTGTTTCCGGTGCGGAGCACCAGCACTTATTGTTGACGGACGGCACTTATTTTTCTGTGTCAAGCATTTACTGCGAGCATAAGACACATATGGGAAAGACGGAGGAAGAGAACAATGAAAAAGAGTCACAATGGAAGAAAGCAAAAAGCTGCAAGAGTAATCTGAAGGGGCAGGGAGTGGCTGTAATTGGATTGAAGAGGCCCAAGATGGCTTCAGGATTATGCTGACTCAGTATTCCTCATTTGCACATTTAATTGTAGCAACCGTGTGTTTAAGAGGAGGGCTTTGGGGACCAGAACTTTTTTTATTTACAAATTAAGCACTGCCACCTTCCATATACTCTTGACCCCTCCACGTCTCACCCCCAACACTTTTTCCTCACCCAAAAATCCCATATATCTAACTCCATCACCAACCTACAACATGGTCTGCCGTCAAGCCTCCCCAGCTCTCTTCATCTTTCGGCAGACCTCCTCAACCTCCACAATTTTTTATCCACCCTCCTGTAATCTTCTATCTTTTCCTTCACCACCAGCACCCCCGTTACATGCTCATCTCCCTCTAGCTCTCTCTCGCTCGCTTGCTCTTTCTCTTTCAAGCAGTTTCCCTGGATAACAGGCTATTGATTTCTAAGTCACATCCCTCATCTGCTGCTCTCCTTTCCTCTTATGTGAACTGTCTCTGCACCTTTAGACAACTCCCCTGAACCATCCATTATATCACCCTTAGACAGCCTCTCTACCCCTGTTCACTCCTTCCGATTCATCCCTAGTCACAGCAAAAGCTGCAACATTACTCCAATCTAGACCACATGACTCATCCTTTGTGGCTTTACCTCCTTCTCCACCACCTCTCCTTCCAGGCCTAATGGTTTTATATGCAACACAAATTTTTTTCTTAACATCAATACAATCTTTTCCATGGTGGTACAACTCTCCATCGTCTCTCCTCCTGAGCCCTTAGGATCCCTCGTTTTTTTTTCCCACCTTTTGTCTAAACAATAAAAACAATTTCTCCTCAGAATTTTTCCTTCCCCATTTCAGAACAAATCCTTCTCTCAGCTGTGTCCAATGCAAAACATTTTTAATATTCTCCTGATGCATCCCTCAATTGCTAAACAACTTGTTAGATCTTTTTGTCCACACTGACTTGTCCTCACCAACTCTTCCTTGCAGAATCACGACTATTTAAAACTGCATGTATACTTCCTTCTAAAACAAAACTCAACCTTGACCCTTCGATTGATGAATGTTAACACCCTTTCTAAAGTCTGGCCAAAGTTATTGAGAAATATGTATATCCTCTGAACTCATAAAACATATGAAAGAGAATAACCTATTGGTTTCTTCCAATATGACTTTTGGGGAGGCCACAGGGCAGTATCTGTATAATTTATTGTGCCTGTGCGCCTGATTACATCTTCTGCACTTTTGATGAAGGCCACACCACCTTCTCAACTAACTAGATCTAACTGCAGATTTTGATGTAAATGAACATCAGTTTGTATTGGGCACTCTGAAAAACATGGAACGGCCTTCCAGAAACTGTACTTGAGTCAGTCCACTTCCATCCCTCAGAACATTCACAAATGGCCAAAACTTACAATAACTAATCTGATCCCTCATCCATTTTAAGCAGTGTTCCTTAGAAGGCCATTCTAGTGTCATTTCTTACATCTATGAAGTATCCATGAGAGATCTTGAGAGCTCCTTCACAGTATGCCTACATCACCAGGGTCATTATCAAACTGGATTACCCTGAATCCATCATGTTACAATCCTCACTTCTGAGCATCTGCAAGTATATGAAGTAAAATCATTTCACATCTAATGTGCTAAAGATAGAATTTGTTCTCCTTAAACCCAAACCTGTCCCAGGCACTGACCTTCTCTGGCCAGAAGCCTTTAAATCAGCAGATACCATCTGACAAATGGCCACTCTTGCTACATTTCTGGGTTTCCTTTTCAACTCTAATCTTAATCCTTATGCCCCATCCAAGCCATGGCTAAATCTGCCAAGTTTCACCTTCACAAACGTATGAAACACATTTCTTCTTCCGAGGTTGGAAACTGGCAATGGAGGCTTTGGTTATGTCTCATTTGGAGAATGTCTCATTCTCTGTTACAGAATCAGAGGATATCTCTTCATTCAGTACTTCAGGTAAACTCAGCATTACACAGATCCGTTTCCATCAATACCATAACAATATAAAGCTTCAAATCCCTCCTCAAGAACTTGTTACTTGAGAAATACTCCCCTTTCCAGTGTTAATTACACCTTCACATAGAACCATCATCAGTCTGCAGTCTGTTGTGCTTCATCACATGCACCTGCTAAAAATGTCCTGAATGTTTGACACCCATTGCAGTTGAGCTCACATGAAATAAATTCTTATAGCAATTTATCTCTTAAACTTTATACACGGATACTCTTCTTCCCCTTTAATTTCATGAAGTTTCCCTGCCTTTAATCACTCATATTCTGTTATCCTTCTATTTTCAAACCTGCTCACTCGGCCAGAAGAAACTCCACAGCCCCTTTTCTATATTCTCATAGTGCTAGTTGCGTCCCCAACTCCTACTATTAAGTCTGTCATTGTTTCTATCTGTCTGTCTTGCATTTGTGCTGTTAGCTAATTACTAGTTTGGGACTGACTACAATTAAAGGTAGAATTTATCACACCTCAGAAATAATGATACCCTGGGGTACAGTATTTATCGGGTGCAATAAATAGCACCTATTATACATTTTCAGGGATATAACATGCTGCTCTTGGTGTTTAACACACCAAAGTCCACATTGTACACAAAATACCATGCACATCTCCCTTGTTAAAGTTCAGCAGGATTGACCTACTGCAATTTAACGAAGGTTAAGGTATTTAAGGCATCCGATGTTTATCAAGTTATATTAAAGATATATTTAATACCTCACATTTCCTAATTCCGACCCGTGGGCAAACATGGGTTTAGACATGAGACAGAATACAGAACCCACTCACAATCAGGCCCTTAGTCTCTATTTACCCATTTAGTTTTATTGTTGCTTCTTCTTGACGCTTGATGTTCTTCCACTCCCACAGCCATTTCTAGGATCTGTGCTTTCCCACTGCCAATGACTTACCCTAAACCTTTAACTCCTGAGTCCTCTGTTGCTCTTAAGCAATAGTATACCCATTTAAACCTTATGCAAAGTCCTGCATTGTATTATCTATATATATAATTCTTTGATTTAATACTTGTACTCTGATTGATAGCAATACAGGTTATATTTCTCTCAACATTTAGATATCCTGCCTCACCTACACTGTATTCTTCCTATGCAGTCGATCCTCCAATATTGCTATTCTCTGTATATATATATATATATATATATATATATATATATATATATATATATATATTTATATGGTGTTTGTTAAGTAATGCACTGTTCCCACCTCTTTGGATAGGTTAATGTCGGTAATTAGGTAATAAATATCAAGCTGCACAAATATCACGACATAAATCTCAACTACCAAGTATCAAGAACTCAGTATAAAAAAGCAAATAAAAATTTGCCATTCTTAACTCCATTTTTACATTTTTACATACCGAAAATATATATATATAAGTTTAGTAACCATATACTAAATATATTTAAATTGTTGACATTATGGTCATCATATTTTTGCTACAATATTTTTGGAGCACAATATTTAGTACTTGATGTTCTTGTACTATACATTTTGCTCTGCAATTCCTTGCTTTTCTGTAACAAAAAAAATGTAATGTAACCAGGCCAAATCACCATTGCATATTTTATGTTTTCTTTTGTATTGGCCTATTTTATAAATCTCCAACAAGCACTCTACTGTAAATATTTTTGTTCTGTTGTGTCAGTAGTCAACACATGATTTGCCCTGTTTGGTGTTTTGACACCCTCCATCTGTGCAACATTTTAAGGTTCTGTTAGTTGATGTTGGTGCTCTATAAAACAACAAATAAATTAAAAAAACATAAGAGCATTCTATTGTAAAAGCACCTCTCTAGGGCACCATCATGTCCTTCAATATGAAAGTACTTACTCATAAAAAAATAGGCCAGGCTGGGGCGACATTTTGCTTATATTAGCATATTTTTGCATGCATATTTTCAGTAACTGCATGTGACACCTGTTATGCTATCACGCCAAATAGTATAATTATGCATAATTTTTGGCAAACATTTTGGGTGACCCCAAGGGAACTACACATACTACCAGCATGCGGGCAGCTGCTGTGTGCAGCGCTTGTCTTTTTGCACTATTATTTTAGTTTTTAGGTTGCAGTATGTCCTATTATCCAAAATGGATGTATGCATGCATTTCACAATAAAAAATAGCACCAAATGCCAGTTTTGCATTTCGCGTAATTATACATAATTCTGTGTAATTACATGAAAGCAAAATTGCGAGATTTTCATACACCCCTGTCAAAAATGCGTCCGGGACTGAGCATCTTTCACAGTCCCTGCAGAATGTCCTCGTGGCAGTAATTCCCATTGTAAGAAATCTCTTTTTCTTCTTGTGTCCCTTTCCTGTGGAAGGAATACTTGATGTTAGAGCTTTCACTACTTTCCTAAGTACTGTGTTCATGTTTAATCTGAAATTAAGTACTGATGGAGAAAGGACCTTGTAGAATTCAGTAATGTCACCAAGACCACCCACGGATAAACCTAGGCTTCGCGGTGAGCTAATGACAATAACAATACACTGATAGCACCCATTGCTAGTGCAAATCTCCCAGGGCACACTGAGGCAATCAGAAATCAATACCTCGGAGCATGGTTGGAAACTACATCAGTTGCTTGGCAACCCTCTGAGGCCAATATATGCAATCATGGCCTCAAGTGGCCTGAGTTTTAAATAGATGGGTTGAGCTACTCTTATGATAGTGGCAGACAGGGGAAATTAGTAGACTTCCCCACTGCCTGAAATTCCCCTGATTCCAGTCAGCCCGAGGCATCAGTAAAAGAACATATGTATTGTGGAGAATTAAGGAAACCGTCTGCACATGCTGGCCTCTGACTTGTGACTGACTGCCGTGGCCTGGTGGCAGTGCGAGACAGTAGGAGGTTTGCACCAGCTCCCCCTTCCGGCAGCCTTTTCTGGCCAGATGTCGGATCCTGACCACCCAGGGAAACATGCTGAATTTGTTCTGGTGTAATTTTCCAACATCGGGACACATTTCAGCACGTTCCGCACATTGTCTGCATTCTGTTCAGTCGGCTTTCTTATTTACACTTCCTGCTAAGCCCAAAATAAAGACCCGATTTAAGGTACTATCAGTCCTCTTTTTGTTTGAGTATAATACTGGATGGGGCTATCTGGAGCTTAACATCTGGAAGCCAAAGCAATGGAAGAAAACAAGGCACACAGCATGTTATCACTTCACAAGTACCTAAGAGAAACTATTATTTGGAATGAGGTTTTTACCTTTGTTCATCTCCCCATGTAAGAAATGGGCTTGCAATGTAACAATGTAAGATTTATCAGTGTAATTACACAAATATTGTTGTAAATGACATCTACTATTTTCTATTTTTTATTTTATAGTGCTACTCATCCCAATGTAGGGTGTCAGAGCACTTTACATCACCCATGGAGGCCCAATTAATCATACATGTGTTGAAATCAATATAGAGGAAATGCTACATACAACAATTAGGGTAATAACTTATAAGGTGTAGTAATCGAATATCATTCATACTTACAAATATTATGGGCCCCATTACGAGTGTGGTGGTCAGTAGACCGCCACACTCACGGTGGCGGTCAGAACTATCACTGATGCAGCGGTCCTACCGCCGCATTACACCCCTGGCGGTCAGACTGCCAGGGAACCACCGGCTCTGCCAGGATCCATGATCCCAGCGGCCTGGCGGAGGTCGTAATCTGCCAGGGAAGCGCTGCATGACCTTGTTCTCCGTCAGCCTTTTCATGGTGGCAATAACGCCATGAAAAGGCTGGCGGAGAACAGTTGCGGGGACCACAGGGGAGCTCCTGCACTGCCCATGCACTTGGCATGGACAGTGCAGGGACCCCCCTGCCCAACACCATCGCACTGTTCACTGTCTGCTTTGCAGGCAGTGAACATTGCAAGGGTGCTCTTGCACCCTGCAGGCTACAGCATTGCCGCCAGCTGGATTACGAGCCGGAGACAATGCTGTAGCCTGTTTCCCTCTAGGCCAGCGGACGAAAACTGAGGGTTACACTAGCCGACAGAGAGGGAAACTCGTAATAACTCTGGCGGGGAGGTTGCCACTGAGGTGGCGGCCACCCTATTGGGAGTTTGATGGACAGGCTTTCCCGTCCACCAAACTCAAAATGAGGCCCTAACTGTTAAGAGTGAACAGTGAGGAGAAACACAAAGTCAGGATATAAACTGTAACACAATGATTATAGTTGTCTGTACTAGCGAGACATTGTCACTTCCCCAAGGAACTCTTCACTGCAATTTCAGAATACCAACAGGTTGAGAAACAACAATAATTATCTAAACCCTTGATTCACAGTTTGCATGCAGCTGCTTTATGCATGTAAATAGAGCACTGTGCTATATTAGAAGGATTGCAATTTAGGAATTAGAAGTAAATTTACCTGTATCAAAGCTATAGCCAACTTAACTATCTAAATTAAATAAAGTAATCTGTGATCTGCATGTTACACAATGTGCTTTGTAGCAGGCACGTTAGCCATCTTTGCTACTTTATTAATCTCTCTGACTGGACATGACATAGAACTCTCCCAGAACTGTGTTAACCTCTAAAGTTATCTTACACCTATTTCATACCTCTCAAAATCGCTGGGCACACAATAATCTCTGCAACAGGTGTCTTAACCATACAAGGTATTTTTAAATGCAGCCTATTTGTGACCAATTAAGTAATCTAGAGCAGATATACTGTCATATATGTCCTTGTTGCCAATTTCTTTACAGCAGTTTAAAAAAAAAATGTATAAGTTGAATGTCAGACTCTGCTTTTCAATCGCCGCCCTTTGTGACTCCACCCCCTTTCATCTGCCACACCTTGACCTCCAACTGATGAGTTCCCAGGGTACATTTGTTCCAGTTCTATCACTGCCTAGTAGCCTTTCATTAGAACACATTTGATCACAAGACAGCTGTCGGACGCCGCCACAGCCACGCTGGTTTCAGCCTGCTCATCTGACATGATGCAATAGACTTTCCAAGCCATGGCCAGCCTTTTCAAGACGTGTGGGCACCTTCGTCACTGCATTTCTGATGGTGTTGCCAATGAGGGGTAGATCCTTGCCCCAGGCCATAATATTTCCTAAAGTCTGTACTTTCCCTGCAAAAGGAGAACGCACCTTTTATGGCGATAGAGTGATGTAGAAGTCACTTCTGGACTCGTGGATGATTAGACGAAAGGGGTCAGCTCGACGTGGGATAAGGTTGCTCCAAGCCCTTGGAGAGAGTAAATCCAGGGCAGGTTCTAGAATATGTGGGGCCCTGGGCAGAAAAGGAATATGCAAGGCCCCTTTAATTTCTGTAAGATTTAACCTCACAGGAAGTAATGTCAATTGACCATATTTTATCTAGCATTGTTGAAGCCCCTTTGCAAGAAGCTACTTACCTGGTGGGAAATCAGTAAAAGGGTTAAAATATATTTCTAATTAAATATGCACATGTATTTTTAATCTCTATTAAGTGAAAATACATTGGCCCATATTTATGAAGGCCCTAGCGCGACCTTGCGGCACACTGTGTCATTTTTTTGCGCTAATGTGGTGTTAGATTGGCAAAAACGCCACGCCATATTTACAAAGTGGTGCAATGCATGCATTGCACCACTTTGTAAACCCTTGCGCCAGGCATAATGTGTGCAAGAGGGCCGTTCCTGTGTTAGGAGGTCCAGAAAAATGCTGCAGTGAAATCTATGAGATTCCATTGCACCATTTCTAGCGTCAGTTTTAACGCCTGCCTAAGGCAGACAATAAAATGAGGCTCCCATTGTTTTCAATGGGGCTCCTTTCACTTTACAGGATTAGAGTCAACATTTTTGGTGCTAATCCTACAAAGTGCCAAACTAGCGTAAACATTTCTGACTCTAGTTCCCTAACATGAGCCAAGGCACTCCGTATCATAAGTACGGCGTACACATGGTGGTGTTAGGTGCTAGTAAGGGGGCACAGAAAAAGTGGCGCATCAGCTCTAATGCACCACTTTTTCATAAATATGGCCATTATATGAATTAAACTTAGTTATTGTTTTATGAATGGTATGAATAAAAATGATATGCTAGCCGGGCATCCAGGCACTAAGGGATTCTAAAGGAGAGGTACAGACTTTACTAAGGTGGAGAAAGGAAAGTTTTAAATGCTTTTCCAAAAGATTGGAGTTACACCATAGCTCAAGAGGGAGAGAGTTCCAGTACTGCACAACTAGAAAGGAGAAGGATCTGCCGCCAATCAGGGCCTACTGAATTTGAGGATGACACAGGAGTTTTTGTTAAGACAGAGTATAGGATTCTGGAATGAACGTGAGGAGTGCTGCAGAAAGAGAAAACCTTTTTATTATGATGCCCAAAGACAAATGGATAGTGCATGCATATAGAGATTTTGAACCAAAAACCAAGCAGAAAGCTGAGATCACATGGTGCAGAGAAGCAAAAGTTTCAGATGAGGAGCTTAGCACTGTTCTGAATGATTTGAAGGGTGCCAAACACAAAAAAGGCGGCAAGCCACCATATGGGGCGTTTGCACAATCTATTGAGAAGATAATTGACTGTACCACAGTCTGGTGGCAGTGAGGGGAGAAAAGGGATGATTTTGTGTTGCTTATGGATGTAGTAAACGCAAGTGGGTGAAACATGATTAATCTGTTCTGAAAAAGGAGGATATGATCGATCCATCCATCAATGTAGGCAACTGACCCAGCTCCACCAGCCACCAAAGAAAACACAATATTTTATGAGATCCTTTATAAATGAGGACCCTTGATTTGTCACTGTAGGGTTTTAATGAATTTGTCTTCATTCAGAAATTAAATCTTAGCATGCAAGTTCAAACATATTCTTGGACAGGGACCAGACTGCCACCGAAGGAAACGAGGATTTGGGTATCAATATGTGCAAGATATCAACAAGAAATCAAAGGACTGTTTGAGTAAGGCTAACTGGGAATGATAAAGATTGAAAAGTGGAGACCCAAGAAATTCCTCAAGTCAGTGGTTAGTACATTACAGAAATAGGTGGTGACTGGATTGTTTCAGACTTCACAAATAGGACAGAGGTAATTCACACCATGGGAATTCCTTATTTTCCAGGTTATATCAGTTGAAACAGTATTAAGACTGTTCTAACTCCTTGATCAAGAGTCAGCCACAAATCATCTGGCATAGGAAGAAATGTTACTTGTCAGGACCCAATTGAAATTTTGTCAATTGAGTAAATTACTATTTATGAAAGACATTTGGAAGATTTTTCTATAATTTTCAAGAAAAGGGCAACAAAGAGATGTCCAAAGATGAGGAACTGTTTTGAGCCTGCTAAAGATTTTTAGAACATTTTTTCCTCCCCTCCAGACTCTTACTTTTTGGCTTCAACTTTCTCTTGCTGGTTCTGGCCATCGAACTTCCAACTCTCCCCTCCTGTCTCCCTCCGCCAACCCCTTGCAAACCTTTGGTGGTTCTGCTTTCTTCCGTTCTGCTTTCTTCCATCCACCTCTCACTATTACTTTTCAGTCCACTCTGCTAATGTTCCCTTGCTGGTTCCGTGTCTCATATATCCACACATCTTTTCCATATGCTCCCCTCCAACTCTTATCTGTCCTCCAGCCTCATAACTTTTTTCCTTGTTCTACTTCATTTACATTCACCTCTCCCCTTCCATCTTCCCGAAGCATTTTATCTTTTTTTGTTGATTTTGACCCTCTTATATCCACCTCCCCTTCATGCTCTACTCTTTTTCTCATCTTTCCCTTATACATCTTGTATATTCTGTCCCTCTTACACCATCTTTCCCATTCCCTCAGGTTTGCCCCATTCCTTACCGGTTCTGTCTCTTATCACCACCACTCTCCCTATTGCTTTACACTTACTTTTCTTATGCTGGTCTGTCCCCTCTACATCCGCCTCTCCCCTTTCACCTCCAGCCTCTTATTTCGTCTTGCTGTTTCTGAGTCCTTAACATCCATCTTTCTCTTCTATGTCCTACACTTTATCTCATCCCCCCCACTGCCTCTTACTCTACTCACTGATTCTGCACCTGTTCATCCCCCTCTCTTCTCCAGGCTACACACTTCATCTCTCATCTCTCCTCAGCATCTACTCTTTTCTCAGTGGCTATGCCCCTGTAACAGCTACTTCTCCTCTGCCTCCTTACCCAGTCTCTTACCTTCTCTTGGTGATCCTTCCCTCTTACATCCACCTCTCACCCATCCCTCTTTCCGCCACTTAAGTTCTCCTGTTGATTCTGCTTCTTTTATATCTACTGCTCCCATCCATGCACTACCTTGCACCTTTTATCTTTCCCTCCAGCCTCAAAGTGTTTGCTGGTTCTGCATCCTTTAGATCCACCTCTTCCCTTCATGTTCTACTCTTCATGTTTCATCTCTCCCACACCTCTACTCTCCTTTTGCTGGTTCTGGCCCAATAACATTTACCTCTCCTCGCCATATGCTGATCTTCACCACTCTTCTGCCCAGTCTCTTTTCTTCTTTTGCTTTTACTCCTCCTTTACATCTGCATCTACCCTTCACCGTCCCACTCTCCCCAATCGTTTTACCAGAGGCAGCTGGTGCCTGAGGGCGCTACAGCATTGTTGCCCCGTATCAGCAGGCGCAAAAACAAAATGTCTTGAACAGCTTTGAATGGCAAAAAGCATAAACACCCAAACTAACAGTCAGTTTGGGTGTTTACTCTCATCAGTGCTATGCTCTTTCCTGCTGCCTTCACAGTTCACAAGCCATAGAGGAGCTGTGTCTGCCCCCTGAAACACACACCAGTGAAACATAGGAGTACCTTCGGAGCAGTGTTGCCCCAAGTCCTATGAGAAGCCATGATAGGGTAGGGCTGTAGAAGGGTCTGCCCGTTCCTACCCAGTCTTCTAATAGGGCTGTCAGCAAACTCATGTGCAGAGACACAAACACAAGGACTGAGTGCTCCAGAAGAGAAGAGCCGGTACATAGACACCAGCCTCAGTACAAGTTGGTAATTTGGACTATTTCCACTGCTTGTGGTTTCTCCTGTCCATTTTGCTCACCACTGGCCATGGTTTTTTCACACTAAGACTGTGGCATACTGTGCAGGTGGCCACACAGTGTGTCAGCTTTCTAAGCCTACAATCACAGTGTATGAAAAATCTTTGAGCCAAGAATAGGCTAGGATCAAACGGTGTCACATTCCAGGGAAGACTGTCACAACATGTTGCCTTTTTGAGTATCCAATTAAATAGCCTCATTGCATGTGTAAATAAAGATTTTAGGCCTCATGTAGAGTTTGGCAGAGGGGTTACTCCGTCACAAATGTGACGGATATCCTGTCTGCCTTATTACAAGTTCCATAGGCTATAATGGAATTGTAATACAGCGGAAGGGGATCCGTCGTGTTTGTGTCGAAGTAACCCTCTCCTCCAGACTCTAAATCAGGCCCTTATTCTCTAAGTAGTAACCATGATTGTACATTGAGTTTAGTTTAAAAGCTGGACAATGGGTCAGTTTGGTGTGCTGGCACTATTCTCCCATGTACCTCCTGTGCTGCTGTATTTCATATTTCTGAGTTTGAACATAAAAGTATTTGGGTAAAACAGTGAGAACCCGGGGTGTAAATCAGAGATATATTAATTTGACTGAACTACTTTAGACTGCCAGTGTCTGCCCTTGAGTAGGAACACATTTCAAGGAGTAGGAATGATTCAATTGCGAAGAAAAGTAATTGGAACAATAACTTTTTATATAGTGCTTAATATCACACATTTGCCAGTAAAAAGCTCTGTAAATATATTTTATTGATAGCCAATTAAAACTTGTGACCTGCTGACCATTGCAACTTAAATTTAAATATGTTTTATTTCCTATACAAACTTGCTTTCTGACATAAGTTGAAATGTCGAATTCATGGATATTTCACCTGTCTGATAAAGACAATGGGGGTCATTCTGACCTTGGCGGTCCATGACCGCCATAGCGGAGGGCGGCGGAAGCACCGCCAACAGGATGGCGGTGCTTCCTTGGCGATTCTGACGCCGCGGTCAGAAAAGGGGAGCCGGCGGTTTCCCGCTGGCCCAGGGAATCCGCCATGGCGGCGCTGCTTGCAGCACCGCCATGGGGATTCCGACCGCCTTCCCGCCAGCCTATTTCTGGCGGTGTCCACCGCCAGAACCAGGATGGCGGGAACGGGTGCTGTGGGGCCCCTGGGGGCCCCTGCACTGCCCATGCCACTGGCATGGGCAGTGCAGGGGCCCCCTAACAGGGCCCCACAAAGATTAGCAGACAGTGAAAATCACGACGGGTGCCACTGCACCCGTTGCACCCCTTCAACTCCGCCGGCTCCATTCCGAGCCGGCTTCATTGTTGAAGGGGCTGTCCCGCTGGCCCGGCCGGCGGTCTTCTGGCGGTCGCCCGCCGGCCCAGCGGGAAAGCCGGAATGGCCGCTGCGGTCTTTTGACCGCGGAGCGGTCTTTCGGCGGGAACCGCTTGGCGGCCTGCGACCGCCGTGGTCAGAATGACCGCCAATATGCTTTGAGTCCAGACGGAGGTAACTGTTAGCATCCTCTTTGGTCAGGGGATTTCAGCCCAGATATGGCAGAAATAGATGCGAAACATGTATATGGTGATTGCTCCTGTTTTTCCCACTAGACGTACAGGAGACAACACAGGTAGGGTACACATGATGTTATAATGGTGTACCAAAGAGAAAGGGGCTTAGAGAGCAGAATGTTGCACACTAGAGAACTACACATACTAGAGCGAGGTGATTACTGGTGTAGAATGTTGCATACAGGAAAGTGTGATGATTGAAAGGTTAAAATGGAACACAGGGAAAACACAAGGGTGCTGTTCTTACATGAGAATGACACAAGGGAAAGTGGTGCAGGCTGGTTAAAATGGATAAATATGTGGGTTCTTGATCAGTTTTTATGGAAGTGGGTCAAATATACTACCTTCTGCCATTTTTCAAAGTATTTTTGGGGGAGGTGAAACCCCAAAACCACTGGGAAGTGTGAGGGTTGCCTGGCACACCAGAAATGTCTGTATGCTTCATTAGGAACCTCTGTATTTCAACGTTCACCAGTCTTCCTGCTGCTTACCTTTTTGTATGGATTCTAGCCCTCTTACATCGCTGTCTTATGCATGAAATGCCCTTCACCTCATCTCCTCATCTCTCTACCAGCATGTTCTCATTGATTCTGCCCATTACATCCATCTCTACTCTTCCCCGTCTCCCTTTCCCCCAGCCCAGGGTATTAAGTGAGCTGACAAAAAATTGGCTGGGCTCTAAAAGGGCTGTGGTCTATGTGATTAAGGGAGTAACTTGAACATGGAATCCAAATTTCTGTGGTTCCCATATTGTTCCATCTGACTGGTACTTTGGTTCTTCTCTGTGCTTTCTGTGATTGAATCCAGAAACATAGCACAACTGACATATACCTAAAAACAGCCTGAAGTTTTGGTTTTGTCTTTGGCTAATAGCTGTTTAAGATGAATGAGTAACAACAACTACAACTGGAATACGTGACCTTTACTCTGTGTTCTCTGCTGAAAGGTCATAGATGAATTTTCATGTAAAATGAACACCTTTTTGACCCACAGAAGGGCACAGTTAGAAAGCCGTACTACCTTCAGCCTCAACTCCAAAGCGCTCAACTGCAGCCTGTTATAAACACCTGGAGGCAACTCATTACAAGGTGTGCACCACAGCTAACATTCTTAAGAAATGCAATGTTAAGTTTAGCATATGAAATGTAAACGGGAACTAAATGACTGCCATAGATTACCCTAACCTGCAGCGTCGGACTAGGACAGAAATGTGCCTGTGGACCCAAAATAAAAGTGGTCCCATTAGTGAATTAGGTAGCTAGAAAAGTGCCCCATGTTTGCAAATTAGGGCAGTTTTTAACAGACATGCTGTGTACGTTTTTTGCAAGGTATGGAAGACTGCATAGATTTGAGTTTGCTGTAGACAATTTTAGTTTTAATATGAAAATCAGTGAAAACGGGCTCACCTGACCATAAAGCAGACCAACAAACAGTCAAAAAAGGGCCTACATACTGACCTGACATATTAGCCTGCCTTGCACTGCCTGATTGCCCCATAGACCAGTCCAACTCGGGTAATGTGATTGTTCAGCCACTGGATCAGTGTTTTTGAAGGTACATTTAAGGTTCCGTTTGTAAGACTCGAGGGACCCAGCCCACTTAAATCTCTGGTCCAGCCACTTTTACATGCTGATCCTGCTCCTCTGCGTGCCCCTCTTGTCTCATTGCTGTACTCACACCTATCTGCTCCCCCTCTCTTTATTCCATTTGTCTTACATCTTTTATCTACCTCTCTGTTTCCTTTCCCCTCGTCCTAGATGAGCAGTTTCCATTGTGATGTCATTCTATCTTTAGGCATGCGCCCTGCAGGAAATCCTGCATTTCATTCATGAAGGGGCAGGGCGCACTTTAGAAGTAAGGCCACTTTAAGAACCTGTCTAATTGCTGTCATCATCATGCAGATGCAACAATTAGGCCCAGAGAGAGGGGCCAGCAGGGGAAGTTAAAAACTGAGAGGGGCCCCCCTGAGCTTTGAGACTCTGGACTCTTTAAAGGTGTGAACCCCCATAGCTGCAGCAGGCGTGGGGCCTGGGCAGCTGCCCACACTGCTCATGTCTAGCGCCGGCCCTGAGTAAAGCTGTCAAATTCTGCGTCTTGAATTCTAACATGTTGCACACAGGAAACATCGAGCCAGAGTTTACCCTTACTGTTGAAAAATATACATTTTTATTTATGTTCGTTTATACCTATCACTAGACATTTTATCAGTAAATGTGATTTTAAAGTGAAGTCTGTTGGATCTCTCAGAGTGATTTTCATTTGTGTTTGGGAAAGACCAGTACGAATGCTAGAGGTGGGGAAAAATAGAATATTTGTATGTCATTGTCCGATTATGGCGAGATATGAAAATTAGCAAATAAAAATGGCTTCCCAAAATGATGTTTAGCTTAGTTTATAATGTGCCTATGAAGTGTACTGTTCTGTAAGCACTGATCCCTAGAGTGGGCTGTTGCATAGCCCGCATTTAGTACAAGCAAGTGCTGTCTAGATCAGCCCACTTGCCCTGCAAACACCTTGTGTAGTAGTCTTAAATTTGGCACTCATAACTTCACATTAATCCAGCTGTGAGTTTATGAGGGTTAAGCAGTGACAGGACGGTTTAGAAAAAGAACATTTCTTTTTCCAAGATGATACATTTCTGTGATTTAGAGCCAGATGTACAAAGCATTTTTGTGTTTCAAAACAATTTGATTCAGAGAGTTGGAAAACAACAATTCTTTTGCCAATGTACAAAGCCCATTCTGTGATTCAATAGTAGATTACGGAATCACAAAATGAGGTTAGAAGGGGTAATGAATCGCTATTACGAAGAGGGTGTTTAAGACCCCCCTTCCAAATTACAATTTGTTATGGCAGATATCATTGTTTTGCAACAAAAAGATTTGGTCACAAAGCAATTTTTCCAACTGGCGGGAAGGGGAACACTGTCTACTCTCAAACAGACTTTTAAATAGTTTCAATTTATTTTCCTAAACGTAGCCCTGTTTCCATGATAAAAGACATTTTATTTGAAAAGTGATTACAGACATGGTGGTCTGCTGACTCCCATCAGGGCACCATCCCCTTGATGGCTATCATTCATAATGAATTTGCAATCAATCACATGAATATTGATGAGGTAGGTAGAATTGTGACCCACTAAGATTCATAACTTTTGTGAACCGACATGTAAGTACATAGGTCAGGTAGCAAAATTACATACCGATCACAAAAATACTTGTTGCAATTTGTGACCAGTGTTTCGTGATTAGATCTTCATACATCATACCCCTTGTTCCTCCTTGAAACAAGTGAGGTACCTATAGGTGAGTTCAGAGTGGGGCTTGGTGTCCAAGACTGTGCATGACTGAGATCTCTGGAGTGGAGGCTGAAGGCAGTTCAGTTTCTCACAGTGCCTTTTATTGGGTCATAAGAGGTGTTCTGAATATAATGCTCATCCAACCTTTGGCCTCTGCAAAGGACACAGAGCGATAGTCATATATGTGATAATTGGGTGTGTGCATTTGTGTGTGAGCGAGGAGGCAAGAGGAATGGCCCACTAATACACCTCTCTTGTCCCAATACAATCCCTAGAATAGAATAAGCTTCTTCCCATTGTACATTGTCCATACTCACAAAAAATGTAATACTCCCATGCATATCAGATTGAGAGGGCCCTAAAGCGCAAATATTATGCTCAGGGGGATTAAGCTTTATAAATCTGGTAGACTGCTGATATATTATGAATGACAAAAATATTGAGTCAAAAATATTGTCTGACATGCATACTGTGTCAAAAATATCGTCAGTACAAAAATATGGAGAAAAATAGAAGGTAAAAGTATTGTTTTTATGTATAAATTGTTTAGTTTAATATAGTTGTATTGAATATTGTTTTTAATTAATTTAATATGTCTTAGTTATATTATTTTTAAGTGTTAATAATATTGATGCCATTGTTTTACATTTCTTAAGTATAGTTTGTAATTCTTCATGCGTAGTTATTGCTGTTTACATTAAATTAGCAACTAATTTATTTAGCAGTGGGTTGATGGATTTGTAGAGGTATAAGGTGGGAAGTTATTTAAATAATAAATGATTGCTTTGTATTATAAATTAATTTTTTTGTTGATTAAATATTTAATTGGTGAATACTTAAGTCAATTGACTGATTTATTCGTATTTTAATTATGTAAGTGTATTTTGTGATTTTTAATGTATACCTTATTTAGTATAGCTAAACGAGTCATTTATATTTTAGTTGTGGGTTGTTAGATTTGTAGGGGATTATAGTGGGAAGTCATTTCAATTGTATATATGTTTTAAATATGTTGGTATGTTTATTAAATAGTTCATTGGTAATTAATTATGTATCCTTAACTGATTATTTGTTTTTTAATTAACTTTTACTTTATTATTAAGTGTATTTAATAATACAATGTGTAAAATATA
This sequence comes from Pleurodeles waltl, assembly GCF_031143425.1. Taxonomy (NCBI): domain Eukaryota; kingdom Metazoa; phylum Chordata; class Amphibia; order Caudata; family Salamandridae; genus Pleurodeles; species Pleurodeles waltl. The sequence goes on along the minus strand of NC_090445.1, from coordinate 719,042,294 downwards.
TTTTATATTTATCATTGGTTTCAATTTTATCTGTTTTATTTAGTTAATACTCGAAATATATTAATATTTTATTTATAATTTATTATGCTTTTTTAGGATGTGTGAATTGTTTTCTCAGCAGTGGGAATGGGAAGTTTATTTATTTTTTTAATTTGTTATATCATTTCATACTATTAACTTATTTATATTTAGTGTCATTTATTTTTTCTATATATTGTAAGGGAGGGAAATAAATGTATTTCATTTTTTTTATTTATTAAATTCGTTCTGTATTATTCTTTAAATTACATAAAATTTCATTTTTTTATTTACCATATAGTTTTTATTTTGAATATGTTTTAATAATTTCATATTATTGAGTATTTACACGTTTGTTTTAAAAATGTGTAGGCCCCACTCCCCAAACCACTTAAGGGCCTCAGGTACCCCATTCTGTGGGATAGTGTTTTGTTTTTTAGGAAGGGGCATGCAGGCTGCAATTGGGCTTTCTGGTGCTGGAACCAGGTTTTTTTTTATAACAGGAGGGAAATGTGTTTATTGTTTCAATTGTCAGGTTTTTTAACTGTTTTCTGAAAATTGCAAGAGAGTGTTGACAACAGATATGGGCAAAAAGTGGGGAGGCCAAAAAAGGAGAAGAGAAGTAAACCACTTAATGAACAATAGCTAAGGATTTAAAAGCAATGTGTTTCCAAATCAGTAGCTCATGAAGTCACCCCAAGGTGGGAAAGATCTGCCCCCACTTCTTTTACCTAGTGTTCAGTCTTGCAGCTGCATTGTGAATAAGCCAGAGAAAAGGGATTAGTAAATTCTACTAAGGGTCCCCAGAACAAACTACCAAACAAAGAATACATTTGGAGGGTCACACCATAAGCACGTCTCCCCAACCTACATGATGCTGAGCATCTGCCCATCCCATCTAGACCTGGCATTTTTTCCCTGAAAGCTCATGACTACGGTCACACACAACACAGCAGCCTAGCTGGAGTCCATGCCCTGGGATTGCTTATTGTGAATGAGGTTTCACTGCGAACACTCTTCCTCTCTGCTGCAAGAAACGTTGATGGTAGAGTTGTCAAGTCTGTGTATGTAGGTAGGGCTCCATGTTTCTAGACCTCACCTTTTACAAATGATCTTATCAAGTGACTGATAGGCCTATGTACCAAGCCCAAGTTGCAAACAGAGGTGGGAGCACAGCAAATTAACTATCAATCAATCAAATAAATTTCTTAAGTTCACTACTCACCCGGTAGGGTCTTAAGGCGCTGGGAGGGTGAGAGGGGGGGGAGCTGAGTTAGAGCCTAGTCATAGGTCTGACTTGGCTTTAAAAGTCCATGTTTGACCCAAGCCAATAAAACGTTTGCCACATAAATCATGCAACAAACAATGTAAAAACATGATACAGACTGTTCATTATTAAAAAAAGAGTATTTATTCAACATGCAGAAGTGTTTTATCTTAGTACTTCAGATCTGGATGGGCAGACATTTATTAAAAGTGATAGTTTTTAAAAATCAATTTAAGAAATTGTTCGCTTTCAAATTACGATACCATTTGTCAGATTAGAGGCAAGCCAGTAGTCACATACACCTTTAACGTGGTCGAGATTCTTATTATAGATAGAGCAACATCATAGTTTGTTAAATCAAACATGAGAAGTGCTTTTATGGTGCACATTCTGAAATCAAATTATTTAAAAGTACTGTCATATGTGACAATAAAGAGAACAAAGAACATTCTAACTCTGGCGGGTGGCGGAGGCCGCCCGCCAGAGTTCCCCCGACAGAACACCGCTCCGCGGTCTGAAGACCGCCGCAGTGATTCTGTGTTTCCCGCTGGGCTGGCGGGCGACCGCCAGAAGGCCGCCCGCCAGCCCAGCGGGAAACCCCTTCCCACGAGGAAGCCGGCTCCGAATGGAGCCGGCGGAGTGGGAAGGTGCGACGGGTGCAGCTGCACCCGTCGCGAATTTCAGTGTCTGCTAAGCAGACACTGAAATTCTTTGTGGGGCCCTCTTACGGGGCCCCTGCAGTGCCCATGCCATTGGCATGGGCACTGCAGGGGCCCCCAGGGCCCCACGACACCCCATACCGCCATCCTGTTCCTGGCGGGCGAACCGCCAGGAACAGGATGGCGGTATGGGGTGTCGGAATCCCCATGGCGGCGCAGCAAGCTGCGCCGCCATGGAGGATTCCTGAGGGCAGCGGAAAACCGGCGGGAGACCGCCGGTTTTCCCTTTCTGACCGCGGCCAAACCGCCGCGGTCAGAATGCCCTTGAGAGCACCGCCAGCCTGTTGGCGGTGCTCTCGTGGTCGTTGACCCTGGCGGTCAATGACCGCCAGGGTCAGAATGACCCCCTCTGTGAAATAAAACTTTTACCTTGAATGGGCAAGCAGGGAAGCCAGTTTTGATTCTTGGTAATCTGTTTTCAGATTTTGAAATTCAGCCACCAGATGTATATCTCTGTTCCTCTCCTTTTTCTGCAGTTTTTTTATATAGCACAAACTCGATCCAAAGGTATTGGAGTGATGTACATAGGCATCAGTTACTTTACACAAGGTCATATCCACGTTTTTAGGCACAGGGAGTTTGAGTGATTTGCCCAGAATCACAGGATGTTGAGCCAATGCAGTGGCTCAAACCTTGTTCCCTCCTGTTTTACAAAGGTCACTGATTTAACTTTCATTCTTGGTGCAGTATGAGAACAACTGGAACAGGAATGGCAGACCCAACTCTGGTCCTCAAATGCAACTATCAAGCCAAGAATGCATTTTTGGGAGTGTCACACCCCAACCCCTTCCCCCTGAAGCTATGCCCCTTAGTATAAGACTGACCACCTAATACTGCTCTTGTACAGTGATGTCACTCATTATGGGGGTCATTCTGACCCTGGCGGCCGGTGACCGCCAGGGTCACCGACCACGGAGCACCGCCAACAAGCTGGCGGTGCTCCCAAGGGCATTCTGACCGCGGCGGTTCAGCCGTGGTCAGAAAGGGTAAACCGGCGGTCTCCCGCCGGTTTACCGCTGCCCCATTGAATCCTCCATGGCGGCGGAACGCGCTCCGCCGCCATGGGGATTCAGACACCCCCTACCGCCATCCTGTTCATGGCGGGAAACCCGCCATGAACAGGATGGCGGTAGGGGGTGCCGCGGGGCCCCTGGGGGCCCCACAAAGTATTTCAGTGTCTGCTTTGCAGACACTGAAATACGCGACGGGTGCAACTGCACCCGTCGCACCCCTGCAACTACGCCGGCTCAATTCTGAGCCGGCGTCCACGTTGCAGGGGCATTTCCGCTGGGCCGGCGGGCGCTCTTTTGGAGAGCGCCCGCCGGCCCAGCGGAAATGTTTGAATGGCCGCCGCGGTCTTTTGACCGCGGTGCGGTCATTTGTCGGCGGTACCTTGGCGGACGGCCTCCGCCGTCCGCCAAGGTCTGAATGACCCCCTATATGTCTTACAAAGAACTTAGGCCCTCATTATGACATTGGCGGTAAGTGCCGCTTACCGCCATGCTGACTGCTGCCAACATACCGCGACCGTGGCGGTATACCGCTACGGGTATTATGACCCACACATAGAAATCCGCCACTATACAGACACACACACAAGTCCGCCAGCCCAAAGGTCAGTGATAAACTGCCGTTACCAAAACCCACACCATTACGCCAAAAGAAATACGCCCACAGCATCATGACCCACGAATCACCGTGGCAGTCATTCAACCGCTGTAAACCATTGGCGGTACAGACCGCTGCGCTCAAAATACACACACACATACAAAACAACACCACATTGGACAATTCAAACTACACACACCTGACACACATACACACACCACCCACACACCCACACCACTATAAAACACACAACCACAATACCCATAACCGTTTACAACCCAAAGAATTTGACAGCTGAGAGAGAGACAAGCCAGGAGCACTCACTGAATCAGAGCCACAGAACACCATCACCCATACCCCATCTACGCACCTCACAGCACACACCCCAGCACATCACCCCACACACCCTCACACACCCTCACACACACCACTCACACTACACCTATAGCACCACAACGACACCCCAGATTCACTGACGAGGAGCTAAGGGTCATGGTGGAGGAAATCATCCGGGTAGAGCCACAGCTATTTGGATCACCGGTGCAGCAGAAATCCATAGCTAGGAAGATGGAGCTATGGTGGAGAGTCGTGGACAGGGTCAAAGCTGTGGGACAGTACCCAAGAACCAGGGATGACATCAGGAAGAGGTGGAACAATCTACGGGGGAAGGTACGTTCTGTGGTTGCAAGACACCAGTTAGCAGTACAGAGGACTGGCGGTTGACCCCCACTTCCTCCCCCACAACTAACAACATGGGAGGAGCAAGCCTTGGCAATCATGCATCCTGAGGGCCTGGCAGGAGTAGCAGGATGCATACCTGGAGGGCATTCACTCTGGCATGGCGGCCCAACAGAGAGCATTCCAGGCTCTGGCCAACTCACTGATGGCAGCCATTGTCCCTGTCTCCAGCCTCCCCCCTCCAACTTCCTCTACCCAGTCCCAATCCCCTCAACCCCAGCCGATCCCAAGCACTCCTTTAGACCTGCATGCACCCAAATCAACACATAGAAGTGACTCAGGCAAACACAAGAACCACACTTCATCCCACAGGCACTCACACAAGCACCATCCAGATGCAGACACACCAACATCCACTGCCTCCACTGTGTCCCCCTCCTTCTCCTCGTCCACCTCCCCCCCAGTAGCGTCTCCACTCACACCTGCATGCACTACACCCTCATCCACTACCTCCATCACCAGCATGCCTATCAGTACACACCCCTCACTGGCAGTCACCACCCCCACATCCATGCACACGTCCCCTGTGTCCTATCCCACTGTGTCTGTGCCCCCTCCTCCCAAAGTACACAAACGTAAGCACTCAGACAGCCAACAGCCATTCACCTCACAATAGCATCCAGCCCATGCACTTGCACCCAAACACAGCAGACTGACACCTCCTACAACCACTCTCTCTTCCTCCACTCCCAAACCTTCACCCTCTTCCTGCCCCAGTGTCCCTAAGAAGCTTTTCATCGCCACTGTTGGCCTATTCCCTACCCCCAGTCCTTCACTTCAGGCCAGGGTGGCCAGAACCCATCCCAACACTTCAGCTACCAAGTCCACGTTCACTGTGGTTTCTGCAGCTACAGCAGGTGTGAGAGGCTCCAAGGAGGCACCTGTCAGCACAGCCAGTGTGCCAGCACCACCGCCAAGGCCAAGGAGGGGCCGTCACCTAGCAAGGGCAAGAAGGGGACACCAGCCAGCAAAGGGAAGGAGGCACCACCAGCAATCAAGGGGAATGAGGCACCACCAGCCAGCAAGGACACGAAAAGAACACCAGCTGGCAGAAGCAAGGAGGCACCACCATCTGCCAAGGGCAGGAAGGGGCACACAACACCAGCCCTGGCACTTCAGCCGTCCGAGGCTGCAGGGGAAGGGCTGGAGCCTCCCCCCACCACTGACAGCACCGCCACCTGCCCTGCCGCCAGCACCGCCACCTGCACCGGGGCCAGCAGCACCACTGCCAGCAGCAGCAGCCCCAGTGGGCAGCTGTCCGAGGCTGCAGGGGAAGGGCTGGAGCCTCCCCCCACCACTGACAGCACCGCCACCTGAACCACAGCCAGCACTGCCACCTGCACCGCGGCCAGCAGCACCACTGACAGCAGCAGCAGTCCAAGTGGGCAGCCATCCGAGGCTGCAGGGGAAGGGCTGGAGCCTTCCCCCACCACTTACAGCACCACCACCTGCAGCGCAACTGCCATCCACTGAGCAGCCATCACTGCCGGCGATCAGTGTGTAGTAGTGACTACATGGCTGCAGTGCATCCTGGCCCTGCAACACCGGTCGGCGTGACACCCAGGTGAGAGACTGTGACCTTGCACCATTCAGGATGAAGCACACTGGGCACAAAACCCCCTCCTGAACCAGTGGAAGAAGGCATCCTCTAACCCCCTCCTTGGCAGGATGAAGCACACTGGGCACAAAGCCCCCTCCATAACCAGTGGAAGAAGGCATCCACTCACCCCCACCTTGCCAGGATGAAGCACACTGGGCACAAAGCCCCCTCCAGAACCAGTGGAAGAAGGCATCCACTCACCCCCTCATTGGCAGGATGAAGCACACTGGGCACAACGCCCCCTCCAGAACCAGTGGAGAAGTCATCCACTTGAGTGACTGTGGCTTTGCACTCCCCAGGACCAAGCAGTGGACAAACCACCCACTAGAGAGACTGTGGCTGTGCTCTACCCTGGACCCTGCAGTGGGCATGGAGCCCCCTCCAGGCCAGAGGCGTTGTACCATCTTCCGGCTGAGGTGCTCCCCCACTCCCCATCCCCCTGAGGTGCGTGTTTTCAACCTGATGCCCCTGCAGTGTTCTCTCCGTATTGAGGCAGGATTCAAGTGTGGTCTTGGCCTTTGTGTTATGGCCCCATGGGCCACAGACAGTTTGGAGTGGGCATTGTCCCTCCGTATGTATATATTGTACATACTGTTTATTGATTTAAGGACGTATTTATCTAAAATTGTACTATTACATTCATTTTAATCCATTCCTTTTGTCCTTGCTTTATTCCTGAGGGTTACGGGGTGTATTTGTAATGTTGTTGCATCTGTTTGTGTGTATGGTGTTGGGGGTGAGGGTGGGGTGGGGTGCTGCGTGTGTGTGTGTCACTCGCTTTTTCCTCACCCCTCCTTTGTGTGCTAGATGCAGTACTCACGGTGGTCGTCTTCACCGGCGTTCGTGTTCCTGGTGTATGAGGAGGTACACCAGCATTGGAAAAATGTGCAGCTGTGGCTCCATGGCGTCGTGGCTCTTCCTTGAGTGTCGAGAGGTGAGTTGTTTCCCTTCAGTGTACTGTTTTTGCCGTCCTTTTGATGGCATTGGTACCGCCCCGGAAAAGGTGGCGGATAGGCCTGTTGTAATGCTGTGGGCAGTACATTGTCTTCCGTCTGGCTGTTGGCAGTTACCGCCGTGGTGTTTGTTGCTACTGCCGTGGCAGTCGGTGTGTTAAAGTGGCTGTCTGTGTTGGCGGTTTCCGCCGTGGTCATAATTCGATTTTTCTTAGCACTGGCTTGTTGTTACCACCGCTTTATCACAGACCGCCAGGTTTGTAGTGAGTGCCTTAGACTTCCTCTCATGAAAGATGACATTCTAATTATGGGTGTGCATAACTTGTTTAATTCTGTGTAACATAATCACACAGAATTACCTAAGACTTCCTTGTGATTATGCTTGAATTACTTGAGAACGGTAATTCTCCTTCGAGAGATATTCCTTAGTGCAAAATGCCCCCTTGCGTCCCAGATGGACACAAGGATGCATTTTGCTAAAGAAGCAATGCTAAATGTAGCAAAACATGAATAGCCAGTGTGAGAGGCTCATTAAATGGGCCCTTGCAGCAGGATTTTTTCACCCCAGAGTACTTTTAATTACAGGAGCAAGACTAATTGCAGAATTATCAGTAATTCTGTGTCAAAGAGTAACCTGGAATTACGGAAATTATCCGGGAAATCAAAATTATGGCCCAGCCTAATTCTAATGGACTGGCAATTGAGATGCACATGAATGATTCTTGGCGTCTTATTGAAAGGCAATAGAAAATCCTAATTTGAGATGGAAGCGACAAACCTGGTGCACACTGGCAGTATAGCGAAGGAAGATCTGCCTGCAGATTCACTTCTATATATAGCATTTTCTTCTCATTTCAGAACATTATCCATTACCAGCAAACTCTAAACCAAATCCCAAATTACATACATGACAGGATGCTCATAGCTTAAGATCCTGATGTGAAGTACTACAACACAGATTATAACATTTGTGCAGTGGTGATTGTTTGTGCATCTGGCTGCCCATACAAGCTGTGCAATGCTTACAGCCTGCCTATGTTTCTGACTGCATTGAACCCTTGACAAAACCATGGCCATATTTAAAGTCTCTGGGCCTGATTACAACTTTGGAGGACAGTGTTAATCCGTCCCAAATGTGACGGATATACCACCTACCGTATTACGAGTCCATTATATCCTATGGAACTCGTAATACGGTAGGTGGTATATCCGTCACATTTGGGACGGATTAACACCGTCCTCCAAAGTTGTAATCAGGCCCTCTGTGTCTGCCTCTGTAATGCACACAATACAAACAGTGCAGCATTTTCCGTAAATCTGTGTGCTTGACTACATTATGCAAATAGTAAAAGAAGTTCAGCTTTTGCAATCTGTGTATCTACAAACACCAGGCACATGATAACAAGGCCCAAATTTACAAATGTTTGTGCGGGTGCCTGTGAGACAGCACCATTTTGAGATATATCCATGAGCTATTCATATGTATAGTTTGTGCCACTTTGTGACTTGAGCGCCCACACAAAACCTTGACAAATTTGAACCTATAAGTGTCGGATGAGGAAGTCAGCAGTAGGATAGCTAGGAGAGAGAGAGCCTAGGTCTTACAGTGCTTTCTTTGACTTCCCATATCCTTACCCTTACATTCTCAAATAGCTTTAGAGCGAAATCCTCATTGCATGACCACTGTCTCACCCAGGTGAAAGTCAGAACGCAAGGCTTACCTCCAGCAGAGATGATGATGGAGGATGGAATCAACAATCACAAGGTAACACTGTTGAACAATAAACCACTCAAAAATCCAAACGAAATTTGATACAAAGAGACGGATACCTAAATAGTTACCCATACAGCTTCAGGACCAGCATTAGAGAAATATTAACAATATACTTAACATTTTTAGAAACATGGGTGACAATACACACAATTAAAAAGTCCCAATGTAATAGTCTAGGTGGCTTCTGTGCACGATCCATTGCAGGTTTCCCGATAATCTGGATGGCAAGGTTTCTCTTTCCTGTGACTTGCAAGGAGATTGAATTCCTGGCTGGGCATCGTGCTCCCCAAACGAAGTTGTGGAAAAGCAACAGCCAAACACTTTCAGGCACATTGGTAGATTTCTAGCAAAACAATCTACAAGCACAGCTGTATTGTTCCTTCGTTGCCTCGTGATGGCAAGGCTCTACCTGGCTGTACACCTTCAAGTTGTTGACTCAAATCATCTCACAACAAGGCAGTCTCAGGTCTGCAGTCCCACCCACAAAGAACCAATGTTTCCAAAGACTTGGAAAAAGAGTGACAGACTGGTCTTCAAAGCAACTTTCAGTGAAGCAGTGACACAAGCAAGGATGCCAGTGCCCCAGGTCAACAGGGAAGTATCCACCTAAATGATGTTCATAGGAATCTCATACTAGGTCACAAATGGGCTTTTACTTGAAAAAAGTGTCACAATTAGTGGGGATTTCTAGCTCTTGCAGTTTGATGGCTGGACTCCAACTCACCTTTTTCAATTGTGTGTCTTTAGAAAGTCTCATTGGAAATTCTTCTTGTTGAAGTTAAATCCCCAAGTCATATATTCAACTCTTTCCAAAATGTCTCCTAATCCTCCACCAGGGAAGCTGCTCACATACTCCTCAACTCACAGCCCATGTACTCGAAAGACTTCTCTCACCTGAGTGTCAAGACAGTGAAGGACTGTGCAAGGCCCTAGTGAGTTGGTGCTGATGTCTAATATTGTTCTTTAGCAATCACTTTATACAGCACCTTTCCTTCAGTATAAAATCAGAACACCTTCTTAACGTGCACATCATTTTAGTGTGGTTCAAGGGTTTTCATCAATGGTTGTGTATGGGTGTGTGGTGGTGTAGGTTAGTAAAGATTTATTAGTAATCTGGTTTAGCAATGGCTTGACTTTGAAAATGAGTTGGCTCCTGCTACAGGTCTTTGTTGTGTGTCATGCCTATGGATGGGCGTGTCGAAGGACTTTGCAGCCTTTCGTTGAGTTGGGTGGTCAGTTGCCTATAGTCCAGCAGTCTGTTTTGTAAGCCGCATTACTATCCGGGTAGGTGTGAGCCATCCTCTGGTGATGCACAGGGCTAACTACTCAAGAGGCTTCCACAAGGTGCCCTCTGTGAATACATTAGGTATTCAAGACACTCTTCAACATATTGTCACTGGAGTGGTTGGAAACAGTATGTCAAAACTCACAAAAAAGATTTCAAACCAAAACTACAATTAAAGTTTTTTTAAAGAGTACCCATTATCCTATAATGATTAAACGAATCTAAGCTGGTGTCAAGAATATTAAAAAACGCGTGTTCTCGAGAAAGGTAGAAGATGTCTCCAAGGCTTGCTTACCTCGTGGTGGGAGTGTGCAGTACGCACACAGCACAGACTGTGACACGGGAGAACGCTTTTTTTCTGCTTTCCATTATTTACGTAAAAGTTGCGATATTGTTAAATATGGCTCGCACTGTGCTACACATACAGTGTATCGTTCCATATTTCAAAAAAGCAAGCTACAGAAGAGATCTCAGGCTCTTACTCGTGATACCCGTGTGGCTACACTGCAGCGGAGATGTGCCCATGCAAGTCAGATACAGAGGCCTGAGCACACATATGTAGGCCTTAAACCTCAGCGCAGGGCCACAGCGAGGGAGCGTTCGGAAAAGAGCTCAAGCATCCCCTTCAAGCAGAGCGTCCAGACTCCTCTCCGGATGCACCAAGCGCACGAAGAACATTTACAGGCGCCGTGGCTGTCTGCTCCTGGCCCATGTTACTAGCGGTGCAAACGTTCACCCTCTGCGTGCCGTCCTGCATGAAGCACGTGGTGCACACAAACCACATTGGTACATTCTGTCTGTGTTTGTTCATACTGAACCAATGGTACACGACAGCAGTGCTTGAAGTCTGTGGATGTGCACGTGTGTGATGGAAAGGGGCGCGAAAGTGTCTGGCTAGGTAAGGCACATGAGGCAACCACTTCCATGCCTATGACGAGAGCCTGTGTATAGCTGCCTAAACTTACTAACAGTCCTCGTGTTGAGCTTCACAAACATCTTTGTACAACAGGCATTGGGAAAGCCTACAGGTCTCACCAATATGAGGGCTACTGGCATTGACAATGTCTTTCAGCGCTGTTTTAGTGTGGCTGCTGCGCAGCATGGCTAAAAGTTATTTTAAAAAGTGCTGCAAAAAGTATTAAAACACCGCTATAATGCGAAATGTTTAAAAAATGCTTAGAGCGACTTTCTTCATACAGTTTGGCCATGCTGCACAGAAGCCACGCTGCTCTATAACATAGCTAAAAGACATGAGCAAATCTAATAGCTCTCACATAGATGAGATATGTTAACCTTGCCAATGCTTGTTCCACATCCTGCTTCTACCTGGCGCCCTGCAGGCTCTAGTTTTACTTCTCTGTCCGACTTGCTTTCACGCAAGACAAGCATTGGCGTAGCCAATAGGTCTCGCCTTTTGGACCTTATAAGTGTTTAGCCATGTAAGACATAATTCTGGGAGCTGCGCCGCCAATGATCGAAGAGCTACACAATTACTACACACTGGGGTGAAAGAAAGAGTGAAATTACACTCCCAGGGAATAAAATAGGATGAGAGATTGACACCGCAAGACACACACTGGTATAGGGAATAAAATGAGAAGGACCAATTAACTCACCTACTGCGAAAGAATGAAACTGCCCCATAGCAATCAAATCACTTGATGCAATGGTCACGCTAATTTGGTGGGCATTCACTAGAACCAACTCCCGCAAGGGAACCTATATGAAACCAAGTTCCCAAGCTCTTGCTTGTACAAGAATCAAGAAGGCCAGTGTGCACGAACATGCAGATTACTCATCACTCTCAGGTTATGTGGAAGTCAAAATACTCCATATCAGAAGGGGGGGTTGTATGATGGAACCGCCGCGCATGCAGCAACCACACATGACTGAACAATGTGGTCAGAACAACAACTGCATTGTTTCCACTCATGTCTTTACCACGCATGCCTTTAGAACTATTTTTTTTGTAAAGGCATAACTAGTAAAGGCATGTGTGGAAACGGCATGTGTGGTTGTTGCATGCCACCTCCCCACTCTAAAAACAGAAGTACCACCACCCTTAAAAACTACCCCGATACCCCCCGCCCACCCTGAGCCCTAAAACCGACCTCCACCCCCAAAAATAAAACAACTCAATCCCTAAAAACAAAATTACCACAACTCCTCCACCCCAGCCCCTAAAAACAGAAGTATCCCAACCCCCCACCTTTAAAAACGACCCGATACTTCCCACCCACCCTGAGCCCCAAAACCGACCACCCAAAAATAAAACTACCCAACCCATAAAAACAAAATTACCCGACCTCCCACCTGCCCTGAATATAAAATTACCCCGCCCCTAAAACCCTACCCCCCCACCCGCCCTAAATACAAAATTACCCCAACCCCCACCCCTAAAAACCCGGTCCCCCAGCCCCCTAAATACAAAATTACCCCAACCTCCCCTCCCCTAAAACCAAAATAACCCTGACTCCCCACCCCACCCTAAAAACCATAGTACCGACCCCCCACCCCACCACTTAAAAAAATAAAATAACCTAACCACCCGAACCCCTTCACCCCCGCCCCAATCCCTAAAAACTACCCAGCCCAACTTATATAACTGTGTCCTCTCCGGATGGATCTTCCTTTTTCTTTGCCTTAACCACACATGTGTATTGTTCCGCACATGCGTGGTTAAAGCAGAGAAAAAGGCATGTGTTGTTCAGGCAAGCGTCCTTCCACTTGCGTGAACAACGCAGGCGTGGTTGTGAACACGTTGTTCCAGATCTTTCCCAAAGGGGGGTGTTCAGCCTGTTTAGCCACTTTTAGGCTACCTCCAACTGCCAATATCTTACAGCGTGACACATCACAAAGAGGACTGAAGGAGTCGAGGGAGTAAGCAGAAGGTAAAAACAAAGTCACTTACTTCGATCACAATAACATAACAACCAGCAGGCAACTGGTTAAATATGTTTAATTACTAAAATCAAACAAAATAAAGTAAGAGGGGGAAAGAGAGGCAAGTAGGGGCAGATGAGCACACAACCAGGGACCATGCTGCTCCTTCCCAGCTCATGATATCCACCATGCGATATAGTCAAGGTTAATCATGCAATTCTACGATTCCATCGAGAAACGGCATCAGCATTCTCCTCTGCCCAGCGTCGTATGTGCTCGATAGCCTGATCCCTTGCGCCTCCCCCCCCCCAACACCCCACCAAAATCAATCCCCCAAATTGTGCTGTTAGCAATAGCACTGCAATTTTGGAAGCTGAAAGAATACATTAGGGGGCATTATTGTCATGTCTTGAATGGCGTCAACAAAATGATTATGGCGGCCATTGTGGCACAGACAAAACCTTAGCTATGAATCAAGACTAGAAGTGCACTAACTTCCATACAACCGACACAGTGTTCTCGATGCGCCTAAGTGATTATTTGTTGATGTTTCTAGTATTACATACACACACGTTTCACATTACAGTTTGCATTTATCGAAATCCAGTAATCGCTCCAGACTGCTCAACTCCTACTCAGTGTTAGGAAGCACTGCAGACTTTCTGAGACACAATAGAACGTCAAAACCTCAGGGATGCTGTTTTGATACAACTCAAGCACACCTTGCATTGTTTTAGCAATATGTATATATAATAAAGGAAAGTTGCATCTGTTTGCAATACCTGGCAAGTGGAATTTTGAAATGTGTGCTGGTTACTAAAATATAGCCCCAATAAATTTGCAAAGATCATTTAACACAGAGAAAATAAAGGAGGTTGTTAAAACATTTTCAGATGGGTGTTGTGTAGCGCCACCAAAGTAAGATTTTTAAAAATAGCCAGCAGAAAACGAAAATCGTTTGACTACATTATTGGAGTAGATGGGCCATACACAGCAACTTGCTTTCAAATGTCAGCGCACCCATAGTGACAGCACACCCTTTATACCAGATTATGTGTAGTGGAGATTGGTGAGGCAGAACTAAAATTCCCATTGAAGTGGCGATTATGCCGGAGGTGGAGCCTTCCCACAGTGCAGCCCAGAGCTTCGCAGGCAGCAGGCGAGCAGGCAATCCTAAAACTGCATTGTGGGGCTTAATCTGAAATGCCGGCCTCTTCTGCTCCCCCGCTCAGATCATTTACAGCCAGACATGCTGGCTGTCGGACAAGATGGCGGTCGCTGGTTGAGCAACGAGGAGGGGTGAAGGCCTAATGGCAGGGGAAGAAACAATAAAATGACGAGGGAAGGGTGGGTGTATGTGAAAGCAGGGAAGGCACGGAGGAGTGGGGGAAGGGAGAAACATGTACCCTGACACAAGCAACAAGTAGTAAGAGATTTAGAAACAGCCAGCGAATATCTAGAATCATTTGATGACATTATTGGATCAGATTGTCCATAAACAGCAACTTCCTTTCAAAGGTCAGCGCACCTGCAGTGACTGCACACTCTTTGTACTGGATTATCTGTAGTGGAGATTGGTGAGGCGGAACTCAGTTCCCATTGAAGTGGCAGAGCCTTCCCAAAGAACAGCCTGACCTCCGCAGGCAGCAGGAGGGCAGGCAATCCCAATACTGCATCACAAGGCACTATCAGAAATGCCACCTTCCTCCGCTCCGCTCTGCTATGCCCTGATCGTTCACCACTGGAAATGGTGGTGGTCGCAAGTTGAAGAATGAGGAGGGCTGGAGGCCTGATGAAGCGGGAAGCAACAATAAAAAGATGGGGGAAGGGTGGGTGGGAGCAAGTATGGAGCAGATGGGTGAGGGCACTGGAGAAACAGTAAACATGTCACAAGCAACAAGTTAAACAAGCAACAACAAACATGATCATCAATCTAAGAAAAAAAATTCACCCAAAACAATACATAAACACAGAAGCGTAAAGATACAAGTAATTGGGTGGTGGTCTGTGGGAGGAAACAAAAGACAACAAGTATTTGCAATGCAATGGGTTTCGCATTTGCTCGAGTTAGAGCTATTAGCATTGTAAACTCCTAACCGGACTTTTCTTGCCACTTAAATTGAAAATGAAAAGTAAAACAGTTTCACATAAGCGAGCCGATTCACAGCGCCACGGCCGCCATGAGTTTCAGAGTGAAGAGACACACAAAAGGAAGAAGAAGTTCGCTCGTAGTCAAACTTATCGGAAAAAGTGCAATCAGCCATGTAACAGCGGTGATAGCCAAAGCGGTAACATAACCTCCCCAAGAAGGGACAAACGTAAACCATTTACCTATGTCATCAAAGGAATTTTGAAGGACAAGCCCACAAACGAGTGGTAGTGATGGGCGTGAGGTGGGCGTTGTTAAAAGCCCAGATACATACCAACACGTCGGAAAAGCAGCGCTTGTGTGCTGCTATGCTCGACCTAAAAAGAGACAAAGCAAACCAACAAAAATACTGTGTGTGTTTATAAAGTAAAGATGCCACCAAATTAGCAAATTTTTGTTGAAAAGCCAAAACAAGTTCTGATGGTGCATCAGGGAAGATCTGGTACTTCCAGATCTTATCCGTGACCCGCAGTATGAAACAGCTGGGCCATGTGAATGTAAACAAGAGGCTCATAATAAACCCAGATGTCCCAGTGCTGAGGCTTGTTTGAAATAACACAGCACATGACTCCGGCTCTTCAGTTAACAGTACACATTGCAAATACACCCCTAGGATATTTGCAGGGCAACCATCTAGGTCCCAAAAACTGCCCTTTGCTAGAATGTGTAAATAAAATGACATTTTAAACACAACATTTAAAACACGCACTTACTTCACATTCTACATTATCACTATAAAACAAATCTTTTTACATACGCTTCTGGAAGCGTGTGTAGCACTTTGGAAACTGATTTGGTTATTTTTCTAAAGAGCACACAGTCTTGCCAAAGATAAACACATACATACTCTACATTAGCAATAGAAATAAATATTTTTTCAAACGCTTCGGGAGGCTTGTGCACATTGGAAAACTAACTAAATAAGTTTCCGAATCCCGTACATACGCTTCAGGAAGCATTTGAAAAAACATTTGTTTTCTACTGATAATGTAGTGTGTGCACATTTAAATGTCTTGTTACGTGTTTTTAAAAAAGCATTGCGCTTGATATTTTGTTTTATATATTTGTCATCCAATTTCACAAGGCAATTTACTGAAGCCTCTATTGTGCAGGGAGGGGTATTTGACAATGACGCTACAGAAGTGAACCTCGATCTACAACTGCTGGTACCACTTTGGGGCCCTGGTGCCTGAATGCATCCTAGTATAACGAACCCAAGGACCACCAGTGGCTGTGCACCCACGTACATCAGTTCTTAAATGATAATGAAGTCAGTATCCTCAAGACTAGTGCTCCAGGAAACCGGGAAGGCCTTTGTCAGAGGGGAATTGATGAGAGTCAGAGTTTCACATAAGTGAGCCGAAAGCCGCCATCAGCAAACACACAAAGGGAAATAAAAGTTCACTTGCAGTGAAACCTGTCAGAAAAAGTGCAATTATCCATGTAACCGGCAAAAGTGCAATTACCTATGTAACAGGACTGATGTCATGCAAAGCGCTTGACTACTGCCCAGTGAGATCGGGCTGTGAAATAAGGAGAAAAAAAAAAATCTAGAAACTAAACAGAAAACATTGGGGGGTGGGGAGGGTGTGTGTGTATGTGCATGTAGGGGGTGGGAGGGTGTGTGTGTATGTGCATGTTGGGGGTGAGGGAGGTGGGTGGGGGAGACCCCTATCAGTGCCAGAGAAGGAATTCCCTGGCACTGATAGTGCCTACTGCCATGGATTTCATGGTGGTCCCAAACCACCCGAAATCCATTGCGGTATGCAGGGTCCTGCTACCGCCGGCGGTCTGGTGATGGCCACCAGGCTGGAGACCGAAGTCTCCAGCCCAGCGGTCGTCACTGCCCTGGCGGTCGGAGTGGAGAAGTGGCGGATGACCATGGCGGTAACCGCTGTGGTCATAAATCCATTTTATTTCGTCCGGCCAGTTGGCGATATTACCACCACTTCTCCCCTGCCCGCCAGGGTCGTAATGAGGGCCTTAGTTCATAGAAGTGCATATTTCTGGAACGTTTTTTGCTATGATGCAGCACTGGGTGCATCATAGAGCTTTTTTTTCTTATGTATTACCACAGATAACAGGAGGGTTGGGGTTAAAAGGAAGAGGCAACATAGATGATGGGAGAGTGAGGAGTGGAGTGGGGAAGAAAAGGCAACATGGACAATGAGGGTGAAACTGAAGTGGCAACATGGACAACAAGGGTAGTGGGTGAGAGGGAAGAAGCAATGCAGAGAATGGGAGGGTGGAGTGGCTCGACGGAACAAGCAACATGGACAAAGGGTAGTGGGGTGGTAAGGAAGAAGCAACACAGACAAGGGAGGGGTGGGACAAAAGAAGCAACATAAAGCAACAAAGCAAGAAGAGGAAAAACAAGAAAAGAAGCAACACATTGGGAAAAATTAAAATAGTACCTCAATCATCCCACCAGCAGCGAAAGCACCATAATCAAGACGAAGTAATCTGTTCTTGGTCCATGCTAAGAGGAAAGAGGAGGAAGTGAAGCCAGCATGTGCTGCCCAATTAGGATGCAGAAAAAGAGATTGACAATTCAACCATCGAATGGTGAGCAATAGGCGGGCTGCAAGCCCCTTGTTGTGTACAGTATCTCTCCCAAGCGAAGGCACATGTGGAGCATGCACTGTCACACTAAAAGAAGCAGTGATAATAGTTTGTGGGCCTCATTCACAGGAAAAAATCATCACTCATACACATAGTCCCATTCAGGGGTTTAGATGTAGATTTTTTTGACATTTCATAAAACTTCCCAGTAGTACATCTGAAAAGGTGCTCAGTTCCAGAGTTCCATGAGTTGGAAAGTCTATTTTATGCAAGGGAGCAGCAAAAACATTAAAATACCCTCCACTTTGAAGGGTTTATGGCACCAACCAAGTGAAGCAAGTTGCAGCCCTCCCCCAGAAGAGCTCTCTTGTCTCTTCCATCCAAGCATATATCCAATCACCCTTTCATCCTTCCATTCTCCCACTGATATATACAATTTCACCTTTACATTCTGTCATCTATTCATTATTTCATCCATCATTCAGTCTTTCATCATTCAGTCTGTCCGTCCATCTGTTCACCCATCCATACCCAAACCTATCCATCCATCTCCAAATCTAGCCATCAAACCCATCCATCCATTCAGTCATCCATCCCTTATAATCCCTTTCACTCATCCATCCACCCTTTCAGACATTCATTCTAACTGTTCATCCAGACATCCACCGTTTAACTCCATCCATCCTTCTATCCATCCATCCTCCCTTTTAGTCATCCAACATACTTTTCACTCAGCCATCCTTCCTTTCACACATCCATTGATCCACCATTTCAATCATCCATCCTTTCACTCACCTATCCATCCATCCCCTCATCACCCATCCATCCATCCTCTCAATTATCCATCCATCCCCCCTTTCAACGGTCCACCCTCTCTTTCATTCATCCATCCATTCTTTCACTCATTCATCCTTACACTCATTCATCCATCCACCATTTCACGCACCCATCCATCCACCCTTTCACTCACCCATCCATCCATCCATCAAGCCTTACACTCATCCACTGGTTAATTACGAGCCTTTGTCTGAGTTCCAGACAGAAGAGGCCAATCAAGAACTCTGCCCCCGCTGTAACTGCTAAAGCAGGGGGTTCACCACGCCCCTCATTCTACGAATAGCACAATTCTGTACTGTGGAAAGGCAACACCAATGTACAAGACCTCTTAAAAAAATATATATATATATGTTTCCCCATTATGTTAGGAGGTGTTCCATTCCCATCAAAGGCATTTTCTCCATCCCTTGACTGGTGTAAATCTGCAGCAGTTCTCAGAGTGGGGAGGGTCAGAAAAGAGTTTGTGATAGGCACGGCCGTCCTTTAGGGCGGAGGGGACCCCCCCACCTTTTGCCCCTCATGAAGAGTGCCAGTCAGGCTGAACAAAGGTCAGCCTCACATGCACTCTTCATGTTCAGGTCAGACAGCCAGGAGCAGACATGCGTGATTTGCGCAGACTCCAGTGCTGCCTGAGCTGAACTTTGCTGGGCTGAAGAGGTCACAGCTCCTGTGGGCGTGACCTTCTTGGCTCAGCAAAGGTGCCTCGAGGCCCTCCCTGGGTGACAAGGGAAGCGTCACCCATTGACTTCAACCTGGGCGCTTCAGGTTTAAGCCCCAGGGCTAGTGTCAATCAGTGACACCTCGTCACGGAGTGGGGTGGGGTCAGCAGTCTCACTGGCCCCATCCCACTCTGTGAGGAAGTTGGCACTGCTGCCTTCCCTCATTGGCTGACCTAAGATCAGCCAGTGAGGGAAGACAGCAGTCCCAACCCTCCTGGGACCTCCGAAGCTGAAGGTAAGTGTGTGTGTGTGATCTTTTTAAATGAATGTTTGGTGCGTGCCTGCATGTTTGAATGTTGTTGAGTGTTGTTCATGGATGTGCATGCGTGCGTGCATGTGTGTGAAAGAATGAGTGTGAGTGTGCTTCCCGCCCGCCCCCCACCCTCCTAAAACTGCCGGCCGCCACTGGTTTGTGAATGTACAGAAACTGACGTGCTTGTGGGCATTCACTTTCAAAGCAGACCACACTTTCGCCCATGCTCCTCCCTTTGCAAGGTATTTTCTTATGCGTGATACTATGCAACTGTAGGATAATATCACGCCAGTAAATAGAGCTATGCCACCGGCATGACTTTCCTTAAAATTATGTTTACGGCAGATACTACTGAAAACGGGTTTGTGAACTGGGCCGTGTCGATCGGCAAAACATTGCAATGTTTATACTCTGTCTAGCTCTACGAGACAGTGACCATAGTCATAATTGAACTAAGCACGTTATAACATTTGGGCATAAACACATATTTAAAGGCAAAGGTGGCAATGACCTCAACAGTCCTTGTGTAGTGACAACTGGTGGCTACTGGTCACTGTGCAGCAAAACAATGCAAGCGTTTGCGCATCTCTCGTGGCACGTGCGCAGCCCGCGCAGAAACCGCCCAGAATGCGCGGTCCACTCGTGTGTGGCAGTAGCGTCCCTCTTTCTCCTGTCACGGCAGGCTGTAATTCCTTTTCTCACTCGAGGTCGCCTGGTCCTCTGCTTGTAAACGCACCAGACTGATTGCAGTGCCTGCTGGCAGAAGAAAATGAACTCTAAGGAATGCATGTGCCGGCTGTAGATGGTATTCCAGCCGCCAGCCCTCACCGGCATGAATAACCAGGCGACAGCTGATAACTCTCTCCATCAATCATCCTTTCCCTTTACCTCGGATTATGACATGTTCTGTCGAAAGAGGGTAGTGTCGAACCTTTCTAGGTCCAGGGCCGCTGCAATATGCACAGGCTTAGCTTTTTCAGTTTGCAACAAGAAGGGTTCCTCGACATAAACACCACAGACTATACCCAGTGTTTCATTTGTAAAAAGGAAAAGAAAACGGGTAAGAAAAGTTTTTCTTATGGGCGCAACTGGTGCGGAAGCATTTTAAGTGGGGAAAGGTGTTCCTTCTAAGGAGCGGAGGAGCGTCGCCCCGCCTTCTGCGAGCGCAGCAGGCAAACACAAGTGCTGTGTACAGTGCAAACGTGAGGGCGTGGGGCGAGGCTGCTTCCGGCAGTTGCAGGATGACTGCTGCCCCTTTCAGTGTGCATGTCTAGCTAGCAGGCTGCCTAGCTATGGCCAGCCTGACATGCACACTGTAGACCCAGCAATCCCAGGGCTCTCAAACAGCCTGGGGATTGCTGACACAGGACCACAGCCTCAAAATGAGGCCTGGGTTAGCCTGCTTCCACCAAACCAGGAGCTGCTCTCATGGTGAAAACACCACGAAAGCAGCTCCAGGATTGGTTGGCATCCTGTTCTATTGAGCAGGAAGGAAGACCTTCCATTCCTGCTCATGGACCGGGGGAGAATTGCCACTCGGGAGGAAAGGAGGGTGTGGTGCAAATATGATGAGTTTGGCGCCATTGTGCCCCCACCATATTTTAGACCTGCAGGCCACCACTTATTTTAAGGCATAGGTGAAGTGAGCAATTGCCCAAGACCTCTGCTATTTTCGAGGCCCCCTCTTTAGCTACATATTATAGGCCTCCGTGTTTGTGCTATGTTCTGCTATCAGGTTTGCTCAATGACCTTAAATTTTGAGAAAAAAACAGATATTTTAAATGCTATTTTAATGACCAATAGGACATTTTGGTTGGTGAAAGTCCATTACCAAATCTTTGTGGGGCCAGCTGTTCTTATGTTTTGCAAACCCAGTGCATTGCTCCCAAAATATGTACTGTGATGGACAATGTATTACAACAAATACTCTCATTGAGTACCATAAAATAAGGTAATATCATTTATAACAGGTCCAAATCTGCAAAATCTGTAGTATGAAGCACTACATAAAAATTATTTCACTCTCCTAAATTACTATGTAGGAGTAGACTGCGGGTACCTACTTTTTAGGAACGTCTGGCCTTGATTGGTTTCCCTGGGTCACAGTTGACCCTGGATCCAAATGTTCCAGATGTTCCGTAAGGAAGAGCCCCTATCAAAAACATTTCCTGGCATCTAGTGTGTGGATCCTGCTCAAACCTACTGAAAACTCACTTATGTCTTGTCCCTACACAATCAGGAGACCAGATGGAACACAGCTACTGCCAAGTCTTGGCAGGTAGATGTTAGTGTTCAAGTAAGACTAGAGGAAATAGCCAAGTTTTGAAAAGAAAATACTAAAATGTGGACTAATGTCATGTTCACCGCACTCTCCTGCTTGACCAAGCAGGGTGAGGGAGACCCAGCATTAAGTGCTAGAACCCTTATGATGTGTAGCTGTTAGAAATATATGGTTGTTGAAGAGTTCCATATAGGCCAGGAGTGATGTTTGCAACCAAAGGACAGGTACCATAAACTACCCTTTTGCCTTAAGTTACTTTCTGAATCTCCCTAATGCTTTGCACCCCATTTATTGCACTGGATACTTCAAACACATCGTAAATGCATGTATGTCTGGTACACTCACAATCAGTAGACTCATAATAACAAAAGGTAGCATCAAGCCTTGGCAAGGATATGCTCTGTACAAAGGCAACTCGATGAAATTGACATTTTTGGGGGAAAAATGCTAAAAATGTGGTAAATGTAACGTCTAGCTTGTTCTTCTAACAAGTGAATCAGGGCAAAATGGGGTCTTGCATGCACCAACACATTCCCTAGGTCATAAGGAATTAAAACATCTCTAGTTCTTATACTTTCATATAGCCCCAAATTTGATATCTGGCACCAAAATGAACCCTGAAACATAAAAATTATTCGGACAGAATTTACTGATCTGTGGTACTATGACATAACTGTCAGTCTACGTCTCTAGGATTGATCCCAGACAGGATTGATCCCAAAGTTTCCATTTTCACACTGTGCAGTTTAGCCACTTGATGTGGGTCTCTACATGACATCAAAGATTAATGCTTTGTCCTTAATTCTTGAAGGATGAGATTAGGGAGTTGGTGACAGGCGGAATCAACATTATATTTTTCATAGTTTTACATAGAACAAACCTTGCCAAGGGGCATAAGCGTGCTTCATAACAGAAAAATATCTTCCACAATTTGCAGGGATTCACAGCATCAGGAGCCACGGCTGGAATTCCTACAGGTTTACCCATGTTAGATGGTTGGTAGCTGTAGCAACTTGGCCACATCGCCTATTGTGAAACTTCTGCTCATGTTGGGCTCAAGGTTCTAACAGGACCTCGAGCAGAGCCACAGCTAGCATCTGGTTCGAGCCCGGCTCGAGCTTTCAGTGGCTCGTCACCTCTACATTTCATTCACTAATTAGTTTCCGACTTACTTTTTTGGGACCGCTCCTGCTGATATGTACAAAGAGAGAGCAGTCTCACACAAAACAACTTCTCTTACAATCTGTTAGTAACAATATTGGCACCAGAACACACTGGCTCCTCAATGCAGCCAAAGGCTCAGCTGGCAGCCAAAATTTAAATAGTTCCCAGGTTGAGAGAGCACAATTCAGCACCACCTTTGAAGTAGTTCCACTCGTCTTTTCTCCATCGAAGTGGCTTAACGTATGGTAACAATGCAGCATAGAAAATATAATGAATGTCCCAGAAGTTTATAGTCTCAGTTTCCTGGGCATAGCTGTCATCACACTATGGCGAGAGTCACCCTATTTTTATTGATATTCTCCCTCGTAAAAAGCAAAATGTGTTAAAAAACGTCCTTTAATGCACACTTTTAGCAAACCTGCATCTCCTTCCAAAAATGTACGGGAGTCCACTCAAAAAAAGTCTCTATGTTTTATTCAGTCAGTTTGTGTGCCTTAAGTTCCTCTGCTTAAACCCAGAAAAACAAGGACTCTGGCACATCTTTAATGAATAGCATTTTTGAGGATCAGACCCTAATGGACAAGATCTCTTTCCCATCTGGAACACCGCTTTACAATAAGTGTTCCTACGGATATGGATAATCCATGTGGGATCCTTTGGAAAGTGGAGGCGCTCTCTGCACCTCTTCTACTATGCTTCCCCCTCTGACTTCACTTCAATCTTTAGGAAGTATATTTTTTGAGTATGCAGATTTTCAGCATTTTGAGTCACTGGAAAGCTCGGGATCTGTATGTTACTTAGTGATGCACTGTGAGAAATTGGTTTGAGATCACTGTCATCGCTGGTGCCATGTTGTTCAATTTACTGCCATTTTGATATCCTGTGTTATAGTGCTTGGCCTACTAGCGATGATTCATAAATGACCAGCTCAGTATCTGTAAGTTTACATTACTTGTATTTTTTTAAGATCCTTTTTCGTTCTTCTCACAAGAAAAATGGGCACCTGCTATCTAAGTTTCAGATTCTGTCACATGCACTCTCACCTAAGGTATGAAGAAAGCCTATAAAAAGCCATCTAAATTGGAGAGGGGTTAGAATTCGATTCTCACTAAGTGGAGGGAATGCTGCAGCTTTGCACAGAGATGTCACGCTTTGCTTGTTTTGGTGAATAAAGCTGGGTAGATTTCTCAGAGCAGTAAGGGTCGTTCGTCTTTTTTTTGACAGCTGTTCACCTCAGTTTCCAGCTGCACAACTGAGTTCACAGAAGTCCTGAAACTTCTTTGAAAGCCGCATGTCACTTTTTTACATCTGCCACAGCTGCTGAAACCTCATTCAACTTTTTCCCTCCTCTTATGTTCTTCAGACTCCAAATGGTTATGGGATTACTTTAGCTTCCTCTCCGTTGCTGTCACCTTGACTTAATTATTACATGCGGTAGCTTGCATCTCCTTGATGGCACCAATTATTGGGGACTCACCTTGCCCCTCCTCATCATCATGGCAAGCTCTGCAATGTCTCTCTCTATCTTGAAATCGTGGGGCTAAAGATGTGTTCTTATTTAATTTATTTTTAGCATCTTTAGGAGGCACGATATGAACGATGGAGATTCCAATCTGTGACCCTGAGAGCTGGGTCCCCATGCAGATCAGTTCACCATGGTCACATTTCTGAAGACTCCAAAATAGGGTTCACATTCTTTTTGGCTTACAAAATCAGTATTAGGGCCTTTACCAGGACCCTCTGCCCTACTTTGTCAGGGGCCCTCTCCCCTTGTCCTATCCTGTGCCCTTGGTGTCTTCATTACTAGGTCCCTGCTTGGCCCCCTTTATTCCCTGATGTCCGGAAAGTTCAGTATTAACTTCTGTATTAATCTTCATCTTTTATCAAGAGCTACAAGATTAGCAAGGAGATGTTTTAACCTTTGTGGATTTTTCTTCCTAAGATCCTTTTAAGGAAACATTTGACACCTTTTACATGCACTTTTAAGTGCAAGGTGGCACTGTAGCTAGTGGGAGAAGTCTCCCTTTGCCTGGGCAATCAAGAAGCAAACAGAACAGACATTCTCAGCATCCAGTCCTTGGCAATAGTACTGTGTTATTTCATATCATTATCTATGCTGCATATTGTTAGAAATTGGGTCTCTGGTTGGCAGAGGTTTGCCCCCTGTCCAAGTAGGGGCTACAATCCTAACAAGAGCAAGTAAGATACACACTAAAATTTTACCTGTGCTCACCCTCTGGTGGCTTGGCACAGAGCAGTCAGGCTAATCTAAAGAGGCAATGTGGAAAGAATTTGTGCACACACACAGTAATACAGTGAAAACACCACAAATTGACTTCACACCAGTTTAGAACAGTAGCCAATATTTATCTGAGTCAAACAAGACCAAAACAACCAAAATCCAACATATATAAGTCAAGTTATACAGTTTTGAAGGTGAAACCAAAATGCAGTGCTTAGAAGACAATGGTTCCAAATGGAGCTATTTGGTTGCGCTGGACCAGGGATAATCCAAGAGTGCAGTCCAACCACGATGGAGCACAGGCCAGGTACAGGAATCACGCAGTCCCGTTGGTGGTACCTTTGTTTTGTGGATGCTTGGGGAGGATGCGTTGATCCAGAGGAGGGGATACATTATGCTGGCAAGCGATGCATCGTTTCCTGATCGGGCAACATCATTGATGCATCGATGACCAGAAGCCATGAGTACTGATTCCAATGCATCAATGCTGCATCATCCAAGCCGGGGCTGCATTGTAAGTCAAGCTTGTTGCATCACACAGTTGGTGAGCATTGTCCGCGGCTTTGGTGCAGGCAGCGGCAAAGCAGCATTTTTGCAGCAGGATGCATCTGTTCCAAGTGACCCGCTGGTGTTGTTGCCTCATGTTAGACTTTTCATCCTTGGCGTGGTCTCCCTTAACTTTTTGCCTCTGTTCCCCAGGTTGTTGATGTGTGCTGGACTCTGATTTTACTGTTTTTGTTACTCTGGGCACTTTACCACTGCTAACCAGTGCTAAAGTGCAAGTGCTCCTGTTTAAAATGTGTACGTAATTGGTTCTCCATGATTGGCATATTTATTTTACTGTTAAGTCCCTAGTAAAGTGCACTAGAGGTGCCCAGGGCCTGTAAATCAAATGTTACTAGTGGGCCTGCAGCACTGGTTGTGCCACCCACACAAGTAACCCTGTAATCATGTCTCAGACCTGCCAATCAGGGTCTGTAAGTGTATTTTTACACTGTAAATTCGACTTGGCAAGTGTACCCACTTGCCAGGCCTAACCCTTCCCTTTTTTTAACATGTAAGGCACCCCTAAGGTAGGCCCTAGGTAGCCCCAAGGGCAGGGTGCAGTGTATGGATAAGGTAGGACATATAGTAATGTGGTTTATATGTCCTGACAGTGAAATACTGCCAATTTCGTTTTTCACTGTTGCAAGGCCTGTCTCTCTCATAGGATAATATGGGGGCTACCTTTAAATATGATTAAAGTGTAGATTCCCCTAGAGAGTAGATGGACATGTGGAGTTTGGGGTCCCTGAACTCACAATTAAAAAGTACATCTTTTAGTAAAGTTGATTTTAAGATTGTGCGTTTGAAAATGCCACTTTTAGAAAGTGAGCATTTTCTTGCTTAAACCATTCTGTGACTCTGCCTTGTTTGTGGATTCCCTGTCTGGGTCAGTTTGACAGTTGGGTTGTTTTTCACCTCACACCAGACAGTGACACAAAGGGAGCTGGGGTGTAACCTGCATTTCCTGATTAGCCATCTCTGCTAGGAGGGAGGGGTGGAGTGGTCACTCTCATCTGAAAGGACTGTGCCTGCCTCTGACAATGCCGGCTCCAACCCCCTGGTGTGTGTCTGAGGCCTTGCCTGGGCAAGGCAGGATTTCACAAGTAGGTGTGAGTCCCCTTTGAAGACAGGTGACTTCAAAGACTAAAATGGGTATAAGAAGGGCACCCAAATCTACAGACTTTAGAAACACTTCTGGAACCAAGAGGAACCTCTGCCTGGAGAAGAGCTGATAGCTGAGGAAGAAGTGCTGCCCTGCCTGTGACTGTGCTTTGTGGAGCTTTCCTGCAGTGCTGCTTCTGCCATAGTAAGATTGCAAAGACTGGACTTTGCGTGCCTTCCATCTTGTGAAGAAATCTCCAAGGGCTTGAGCTAGAGCTTGCCTCCTGTTGTTTGAAGTCTCAGGGACAGCAAAGACTTCTCTCTGCCAGCACCTGGAGTCTCTGGAGAGACTCCTACTCTGCCCTGTGGTGCCCATCCAGTTCCTGGAACCCTGAAAGGAGAAGCTGGCAGCCTAAAGAAAAGAAAATCCACGCACAGAGCGCCGTGCGGGGAAAAGATTGACGCAAATCCGATCTGCGGCTGAAAAAACAACGCGCCTCTGGCTCCGCAGCTGAGAAACGACGCTCGCAGGAAACGCGACCGAAAAATCGACGCACGGAGCAGGAGAAACGACGCGCAGCATCGCTGACGGAGGCTGGGAGATCACAACCTGCACTGCGGGATTTTCAAATCATCGTGCGGCTGGATTTTTGACTCAAGTACCGCCGTGAGGAGTTATTTTTGACGCGCCCCCGCCCGTGCGGGGTTATTTTTGACGCACACCAGGTACATTTTCACTCTAGCAGCGCTAGTGTGTTTTTAAAACTACTTAAAGACTCTTTTTGATTTTTAATTGATAACTTGACTTGTGTATGGTGGATTTTTGTCGTTTTGGTCCTGTTTTGTTTAGATAAATATTTCCTATTTTTCTAAACTGGTGTTGTGTCGTTTTGTAGTGTTTTCATTAAGTTACTGTGTGTGTTGGTACAAATACTTTACACCTAGCACTCTGAAGTTAAGCCTACTGCTCTGCCAAGCTACCAAGGGGTAAGCAGGGGTTAGCTGAGGGTAATTCTCTTTTACCCTGACTAGAGTGAGGGTCTTTGCTTGAACAGGGGGTAACCTGACTGTCAACCAAAGACCCAATTTCTAACACCTCAGTTCTTGTGTTGTAGAGCCACACTCATCTCCAAGGGCCCTTTACCAAATTTGGCACCCATTTGGCAGAGCAGGGCTAACAGCAGAGGAGCCCAGATGCTGGAAGGAAAATGCAGGTGAAGTCTCTGGTATTCCTGAGACTTCAAAAACAAGAGGCAAGCTCAGTCAGGCCCTTGGAGAAACTTTAGATTGCAGGATGTAGTGAGTTAGATCTAGTCCTCTCACTCCTAGGCCAGATGTAGCAGGCAACAGGCCAGCACAGCAGAGCAAACAGCAAAGTGGAAGTCCCTCCTGACAGCACTGTGGTCTTTCTTCGTGGCAGGATGTCCTCAGTCCAGAAGCGTACTGAGTAAATGGTTTCAGAGACCCAGTATTTATACCCAAAAAGGCCTTTGATATAGGGGTAGCTTCAAAAGAATTCTCTGAAGTGCACAAGGTTCCCTTTCAACGCAGCCCTGGCTCCAGATTACTATAAGTTGGTAATCAGCCCTCTGTGTGAGGATAGGACACAGCCTATTCAGATGTAAGTGTGAACTGCTCAGGACGACTATCAGTATGCAGATTAATGCAGATGTATCTCCTGTCACACCTAGCCCTTCCTGTTTATGGCTGTCTGGAGAGAATGCACAAATATAGCTGTTGCCTAAACCCAGATGTGTTTTGATTTCATTTGACTTGATTTTAATTTTATAAAGTGCTCGAATGCCAAGGGGGGCCTTGGCGCTATAGCTGCCTGACACACAGGAGCTGAGGACTGATACTAGTCATTAATTAAAAAGCCAGGTCTTAAGGGATAACTTAAAGGAAAGAAGATCAGAATGATTCTTTAGGACCAGGGGAAGGGAGTTCCAAAACTGTGCCACCAATAGTAGAAAACATCTGCCTCCCCATAGCGCTCTGTTGAATTTTGGTAGTACTAGATACTTTGCTTCAGAGGATCTGAGTGTTCGGGATGGGGTATACCAGATGAATCTGTCCTGGAGGAAGCTTGTGCCCTTTTTATGTAAGGTCTTAGACGCTATGCAAAGGGCCTAAACTTTTATCTTCTTTGTCACTGGAAGTCAATGCAACTTGATATCTAGGAATACCCATCAGAAGTCGAGCTGCTGCATTTTGTAACATCTAAAGTTTATGAGTAAGACTTGTCTGGAGCCCCATGTGTAGGGCATTCCCATAATCCAGTCTGGATAGTAAGATCGAGGAAACTGTTTTCTGACGGTTTTAGGGAACAAATGGGCAGATTTTCCTGATTATTTTTAATGTAAAGAAAATGGGTGATGTACGGGTGTTAACCTGGTTTTTACAATTAAGTTTGTTATTAAAAACAATCCCTAAGTTCTTCACTGGCAAAGGAATAGTCCCCATTTCTTGAGGCCACCAGCTAGGAGACCAGGAAGAGGTCTCATAGTCCAAGAGGAGACCCTTTGTTTTCCCTGAATTTAGCTTCTAACAGTTTGACTTCATTCAGACACTTATCCGAGATATACATGTGCTAAAAAATATCAAGGCAGTGACTTCTGGATTACTGGAAATTGATACCACAATTTGGGTCTCATTGGCATCAGACACTACAGAGAACCCAAATGATTTGATGTGCCTGACCAGTGGCGTAAAATAAAGAATAAACAAAGTTGGGCTCGGAGATGAGCCGTGAAGCACCCCACATGGAAGGCAAAACTGATCTGAGACTAACTCACCTAAGAATATTATCAGGTTGAGGACAACACCCTTGATCCCTAACTCAGCGAGTCGGTCAAGCAGAGTAACATGATTGTATCAAAGGCCGCTGAAAGATTCAATAAGATCAAAGCTGCCTTGCCGCCACTGTCTAAAATAACTTTTAGTTCCTCTGATGCTGCTACCAGTGCAGTCTGTGTGCTATGAGCAAATCTAAACCCATACTGGGAAGTTACCAGCAAACCATGATTGGCTATGAAAGACATGAGTTCCATGTTCATCGCTTTCTCCAGTAGTTTGGCTGGAAAAGGTATACTCAAAATGGGCCTAAAATGACTGGGCTCTTGAGGGTCCAGACCATTTTGTTTTTAGTAAAGGTAAGATGGACTCCTTCTTCCAGTCACACGGGAAGTAGCCAGTGTTAATTATTTCATTTAAAGCTATGGACAGTTGGGAGCCTAATATTTCTGGAACAAAATGAGCGATTTTAGGAGGACAGGGGTGTGATGCAGAGACAGATTTGGTAGCTAAAATTAATTAGAAACCTGCTCAGTACTAAGCAATGAGAATGTTTAAAAGATAACTAAGGTATGTTGCAATACCTTGATAGGCGAGGATGTGGCAGTTGAAAGATTATTGGTCACAAGTGAATCACAGACTTCTTTCACTTTTGACTGAAAAAAAGCTAAGATATTAAAAAATTCTTGGCAACTTCCATTGCTATTGGTCTCAGGCATTTTTGGAAACATTTTTTCTGTATTAAACAATTCTTTAGCTGAAGTTTTCAATTGAAGTATCTTGCTAGAAAAATACTTAGGCTTTTCTTCTAAAATCATCCTTTTGTATTCTGCAAAACCGTATTCAGAAATAGACTAAGGAAAAGAACGGTTAAAGTCAGAAAATGCCAGTTTTCTAAAAGTGGCATTTACAGACCTGCAATTTTAAAACCACCATTACAAATAAGATGTAACCTTTAAACTGTGAGTCCAGAGACACTGAACTCCATAGTTCCTAAATGGAAATTACAGTTAAAAGATGTTTTAAGGCAACCCCACTGCTAGCCTATAGGAGAGATAATCCTTGCAATAGTGAAAAATGAATTTAAGAGTGTTTTTACTAGATGGACATGTTAAACTTAAAAGTACATGCACAACTTTTTAAATATACTGCACCCTGCCCTTGGTACTAACTACAGCCTACCTTAAGGGTGGCTTACATGTAATTAAAAGGAAGGTTTGGGCCTGGCAAGCTGGTACAATTGCGAGATTGAAATGTCAGTTTAGCTGCACACACAGGCTCTGCAATTACAGGCCTGTGGCATGCTTGAAAGGCTACTGCAGTGCGTGGCACAACCAGTGCTGCAGACCCACTAGCATCATTTGATGTACAAGCCCTGGGTACACGTAGTGTACTTTACCAGGGACTTAATTTTAAATCGAATATGCCAGTCATAGAGAAGCCAATGCTACCATGTTTTAGACACAGAGCACATGCATTTTAGCACTGGTCAGCAGTGGAAAAGCGTACAATCCTAAAGCCAGCAAAAATGAAGTCAAGCACACAGTGAAAACAGGAGGTCAGAAAGCAAAAAGTCAGGGGAACCAGACCCAAAGATGCCAGGTATAAGACTTATTTATCTTCACTTGCAGTTGTCGTCCTCTGTAAAGTGTTTGTGTTTGAATGGTCTCAATAAAAATACTAAGTAGTGAACTCAGATCCTGGGTGCACAGCTGGAGAAGACTTACCTTTTGTTTTTTCCATTTTGCAAGTCTTCCTTTCTAGTCAGGAGATCTCCTGTCTCCCGGGCAGTGTCCATCCATTGTATCTAGTTTCTTGGCCCAAAATGTCCGATCATCGTTTCTAATGACATTCAAGGTGATGCAGGAGCTCTTGAAAAAATTACATGGCCTGAGGTAGGGATGAGGGGAACCCAGTGTTGTTTCATCAGTCCTGGTGTTTTGTGGTCTGTCTCAAGGACCTTGAATTTCTGTAGGCACTGGGTCCTTGGGCAGGTAGATTGTGGTACAGATCCTTTCCACTGAGAGGATGCCTTGCCTTGAAGTGTATTCCAAAGTGCTTATTGATTCCTGCATCCTCCAGCAACTCTGGCGGGGCTACGCTTTGGGCTTGGCCCACTTCACTTAAGGGAGAGATAATGTAGCATTTTTCCCACCTCTGTTATTGAGCAGCTGTATTACAGTGCTGTGCAGGGCTGCCAAGTCAAACCTCTAGCCTCTGTTCCACATCTAAAATGCACATGAGGCAGCCTGAACTAAGGATGTGAACTTGAGCTAGGCTGAATAATGCTGCTCTTCAGAGAAGTACCCCAACTCCCTAGAGAGTCTATGAGCAGACGTCGTATTGAAGTTCAGGGCTCGTAAACTGAACTGGAGATTTCATCGTAAACTGAATTGGAGATATGAGAGCTGCAGGGCACCATGCAATTTACCCACACAGCGGCATCATTCCTATCAATAAATAACATTCTGCTGCGCCATTTGTATGCCAGCTTCTTCCATGCTGTTTATGATGTTTCGCTGCTGCAGAAATCCGTGTTAATCTTTCTCAAATCCTTCTGTATGTGTCGACCTTTACCCAGATTTCGCATCCCACATCAGAGGCCTCCCCCACTGGCCGTGCCAGAGGCGAGCCCTTCTCTGAAAGAAGTGCGCTAATCCTGAAAATCTAACCAGCTGCTACAGACCGGACACAGCAGGATCCTTCCTGCGGGTCTGGGGCCAGCAGGGCCTGGCCAGTCTTCCTTGCTTTCTGTGATATGCCCAGTTGGGAGGGCACTATATTATCTTTTTAGCAAACATATTTGCCGTGGAAGCTGTCCTTAGATTGTATTAAATAATTAAAAAAGCACTCTGCCTTTTGCCGACAAAGAGCAAAGCAGGCAGGCCTTTGGCTTTTGGCCAACAAAGAGCCCGCCACATGGACATGGAAGACCAACAAAGAACTGCTTTCGATGGAAAAAACGTCGACCCTTTCCAGACACCACCATGTTATTTTGCAAAAAAAAAACACGGAGACCCTTGTGGTGACAAATTTGACAAGAATATTAGATCTATGGAAGAAAACACAAGGTGTGGTGTATTGTTGATAGCATGAGCGTGTGCTAGAGTCGGAGTCTAGAAATTGGTGGTGAAAGGCATGGAAGTGTTGTGGCACACATGGCTGGAATGTACGTGTGGAAAGTACATCGTAGTCTGAACAGTGCTTAATTTGTAAACAAAAACGTGCCGGTGCTCAAAGCCCTCCTCTAAAACACGCGGCTGCTGCAATTAAATGTGGGAATGCAGAATACTGAGGCAGCGTAATCCTGAAACCATCTCGGGCCTCGTCAACCATTTAAAGCCACTCCCCGCCCCTTCAGCTCACTTTTGCAGCTGTTTTCTCCCAATGTGACGCTTTTTCGTTTTTCTCTTCCTCCGTCTTTCCTATGTGTGTCTTTTGCTTGCAGCAAATGCTTGGGGCAGAAGAATAAGCGCCGGACCTCAAATATAAGTGCTGGTGCTAGGCACCGGAAACAACAAGCACAAATTAAGCACTGAGTCTGAAGGGAGGGTGAAAGGTGGAAGGAGCTTCAGGGGTGTGAAGTCCTGCTCCGACCTATCACACCTGTATCTCGTAAATCTTTACTAAACTCCTTGTTGCCCAAGGCAATTGTACACCTAGAATTACAAATACCAATTATCAATAATACCCAGTGTAGTATTATCACCACAAAAATACCACTGAAGGCCTGGGGTTTGTAGTATTACACTAGATTAACAAGTAATGCCTCATGGCCCCTTATGGAACGGGGAATGTCATGTGGAGATTGGTGTTACCACAGTGAATCCCGCATGTCATTCCATAACTCCAGGTCTTTTTCCTGTGACTAATTCCTCCAGTTTTGACATAGGGGATTTATCTAGGAACCAGCGGAGTACTGCCTCGTGCAGTATTACCACATAACCCCTAATACCAATTAAGGCAAAACCTTCTTTTTCCAGTCAAATCTATATGAAGCAGCCACTCATAACAACAGCCCAACTCTCACTCTTGGAAACTTTTCATGCTTGAGCAATAGGCTGACCAGCTTGGAAACACAAAGCAGCAACCATATTTCTGTATTTTCTTTCTGTGCTGTCTGCAGCTTATGCACTGACTCATATAGTAGCTGAGTACATGCGCCTAGATTTAAAATTCATATATCTATTTATTTAAAAATCACTTTGATATCCTAATAGGCATATTAGTGCTAAACTCAGGTTTACAGGTTGGAATAAATCAAATTACTAAAGAAAGATGCAGGTTTTCGATAACTTATCAAAAGATGAAGGGCCTCACTCACTACAAAGTGGTGCAGCTCTGCGGCAAATTTTGCAGTGCTGCGTCATTTCAGAAACACAGGGATGTGCCGTATTTAGTCCAATATGGTGCACCTCTGTGTTCCCCTAGCACTGGCACTGATATTAGCTGCTTAGCACCAACACAGGCACCCTTGCACACCAGTGCTAGGGTGCCTGTGTTACAGGGAATGCTTGTTTATGTGCAGGAAGATGTCCCTTCCTGCACATAAACAATCAATAATGGCAATCTGTTACTTCGATGTGTGCTGCACAATGCAGCACACATTTAGTAGCAAATCAACATTATTTAATGATTGTTTATGTGCAGGAAGGGACATCTTCCTGCACATAAAAAATCATTATTGACGTTTTGCTCCTTCTGTGTGTGATGTGAACTGCACTGACACAGCAACACCCACTGCACGCCCCTTTCACAGAAAGTAATGTGTGTAAAGGGGCCGTATTTACAAGCCGGCATTAAGCCACAAAAAGTGGCTTAGTGCTGCCTTGTAAATATGGAAAAGGGCACAGCGCCACAAGAGCACCACTGAAAGTGACGCTCTAGTGCTGCTAGGGGCTTGTTAATGAGCCCCAAAGGGTCCTCGAGGACAAAGGATGAGGTAGAAAATTCCATAACGTGGCTGCCCCATAGAAAAGTGAACCGTCCGCCACTTATACACTTAAGAATCTTGGTATCATAAATTACAATGAGGATAGTAAGGAGTAAGTACCATCTGCCTAAAGGAAGGCCTACGACCATACCTACATTCCGGACAAATGTAAAGGCTTTTAAATTTAACTTGACTTTCAAAGGGCAGCTAATGCAGCTGTTTCATACAGACCAGAACTCAACACAAACTCACAAGCTAGAGTTGTTGTCAAGTTAATTTGCAGAGAATTTGATTACTTTCTACCCATCAGGAGAACCTTAGTTGTAGTTGGCGTTTTTATTGATTATGATGTTAGCATACTCAACAGTCATGTTAAAAGAGTTCAAAGCATGTGGACTTCTGGTCTCCAAGGATATTACAGCTCCAGCGTTAATCAGGGGTGTAGCTTGGCCAGTAAGATTGAGGGCGTGGGTTATAGGTTTTCCAACGATCACGCTAGCTAAAATACACTATATGAGATGCAGTGCATGAGGAGAGCTTAAGGAGCAGTGGAAAGGGAGAGGAGTGTGGATTGTTAGGGGTACTTATAACTCATATGTATAAAATAAACCATTTTAAGACCTTTAATACAGAGCAATCGTGTGTGTTTTTATCTGCGTGTGTAAGAGTCCCATGTGAAATCTGACAAACATCCCGCAATACTCGACTTAAAGCACCTGTATCCCGCAATTTATTAGAGAATGCATTTAGTAGGGGGTGTAACACCCCAAACCCAACCTATGCCACTGGGGTTAATTCAGAATCACCTAAAATTTCCTGTGCCAAGTTTACAAAAGCCTGAGTACCACTGCTTAGGGAGATCTCAGGCAGCACTGACACGAATTTCCTAAGAGTACTGATGTCAAACTATACAGACTGATGAGCCTAGTCTCTGGAACCGACTCCATATGGATAGCAGAGAAGCACCCTTCTTCTGTGTTCACAAAGCAATACATTTGGTTTTCTTATTAGATTTCCCAGTGTTTTTTTTTAATATGTGTTGGATTGTTTTTTGTTTATATTGTCTTGTCAGCTGCTGTGGCTTGCTATGAGCTCAAGGACAATTTGATTTGTAGGCTGCGCAGTGTGAATGTTAAGAGGTAACTAAATATTCTTATTCATGTCGACTGAATGAGTGAGTGGAACATTTAAAGCGCTGAATACCACAGACACAGAAGCTGCAACAAGAAAAAGATTCAGGGCCAGATTAGCTGAACCCTTAAAATGCCATTGTGTCATACAAAGTGAAGTAAGGGCTTAAGTCAGATTTACTTGGCCACACAGAGCTACGTGGCATTGTAAACCTGGAGTAATGCAAGGCAGAGCAAGTTACTGACTTGTGTTTCTCTGCCCTGGGAGGATGGGTGTTCCCATACATCCACCAATGGATTTTGGCACATTCCCAGTTTAAGTAAAACTGGCACACCAAAAAATGCATTGAAATGCTACGCCGTTCTGGGTGAGGTGAAACAAGAAGAATATGTTTATTTCTCCTTGTTATTTCCTATTTCTAAGTGTGCTGCATTCTGCATCACACACAGAAAAAGGAAAAAGCCTCAGAGGTTTGTATTTGTGCAGAAAGGTGCACAAAACAATCCTGGCTGTGACGCTTGCATCATGGGGCAAGGGTGCCTTCATTGTCACTAGGCTGCACTCACTGCGTCAACACAGGGAGAGGGCAGGAATGCGACATATTGTAGTAGATATTACACAGTGCTGCCCTCTTCCTGTCACTCAAAGCAGCACAGTCCCAGTCTTAAGTTCCCAGACCTTAACAGAACATATCACCAGAAGCTTACTTCCATTTCCATTGTAATATTTTTCCAGTCCTCCAAACGAAGGACCACTTCAACAGGTGTAAAGCATCAGGAAAAGAATATCAATAAACACATTTGTTAAACAAATTACAAAATTGGGTACACTTATGGTTTGGCTGACATGCTGCCAAATCAAGAGTTTACTGACACTTTGGCAGGGTAATTTCAAAGATGTAGTGAAAGCACAATGCAATGCCTGGCAGGCCATATTGCATTTTTTGTTTTTTGAAAACAAATCCATAATGTGTGGGCATGTTTAAGAGAATTTAAAAAATGTAACGTTCCTACCACATGCGGTGGTCCCAGACAAAAAAATTAGGACTTACTTACAAGGAGTTTACTCTGCTGATGCGTAATTTTTTTTTATGCAGCAGCAGAGCAAAAACAACTCCATATTTAACAAAGTGACGCTAGAGGCATCTAGCAGCACTTTTTCCACCCTTGAGTCATTTTTCAGTAGCGTCGGATCTGGCTGCGTCAGATACTGACAATGATATGCAAAGTAGGCATTCCTTCTTTAAATAATGGTGCTGCGTTGACGCAGCCGTATTTACAAGCTTTCTAAAAAATGATGCACGCTTAGGAAAAGTCATGCAAAGTCTGACTGGCGTTAAAATTTTAACTCCTGGTCAGACCAGGCATTAAAACGACTCTTTGGTATAGGTACATAAGAAGAACACACACAAAACACCCTTGCAACCTGGAGGACAACATGAATTTACTCCTACTACAGCTTGGGCCACCAAGAAGACCACCCCAAACCCCACCATCACCACCACATCCACCAACACGACCACAACCGCCACCACATGCATCACAGAGGCCTTGCAGGAGAAGGGAGCACATCTACCACCAGTGGACATCCCTAATAGCCCTCAGAGATGAAGAGGTAATCAAATTCAACTGGCTGCGCAGGGAATCCATAATCCAACTGCTCCACCTCATTGCACCCAGACTGAAGGCTACAGTAGACAGGGTCACCAACATACTACCACTGCCCAAGCTCCTGGCTGTGCTATATATGCTTGCGTCAGACTCCTTCCAGACCACTGCAGCACGTGGGGGAGGAGTGTTGCAGCCATATTTCTCAGCATTCCTCCCCTCGGTCCTGGATGCCATTATCTGCCTCACACCCCACTGCATTCTCTTCCCTAACACTCAGCAACTGCAGCAGGAAATTAAACAAGGATTCTACGCAATTGCTGGATTTCCGCATGTTCTGGGTGCCATGAATTGCACCCATGTGCAACTCCTGCTGCAACTGAACACTCGTACAGAAACCGGAAACATATCCACTCAATACAGGCCATCGTTGACCACCATTATGTGTTGATCCTGATTGTGGTGGCCAAATACCCAGGCAGTGTACATGATGCCTACATCTTCCAGCAATCCATCATTAACTAGAGTTTCCAGGATGGACAATATGGAAATGGCCTGCTTGTAGGTAAGCAAATAGCACGTACCTAACTGACGCAATAACAAATAGATATGGGGGTCACAAAACACAGATAACTGTCTGCCTCCACAGGGGCTGCAGTATGAGGTCTCTCACACAAATATGCACCATGCTCTAATACGCATATGTAATGCAAAACACTCTGACATACAGGTGAACACATCTCAACCCAGGTTTGCACATGTTGCATGATGTAAAGGCACACAGCCATGCATGGGAGCTAGGAAATCTGCCCAACATCTCTGTGGGCAAGGGAGGTGTATTATGTACATTGGGGGGTGGTCACATGCAATACACATGGGCCATTAGACGTGTCATGGCTCACACATCAGGGACTAGGGGCCCCATGTGCAAGGCCCTACCAGCACAATGTGCCACTGGAGCGACATTTTACCCATGCTCCAGTGGCACAGTGTGCCAGTCCATATTTACAATCCCCTTTGGTGGCTTTTCATGGCCTTGTAAATATGGACATCTTTCAAACATTATACTATGTGAAAGGGGCATTCCATAGGTTTTGCTTGGGGTATACCCATGCAACACTCATGGTAGCTGAAGGCATCTGATACATTCCCAGATTTACAAGTCTGGGAATGCCGCAGAATCTTATGACACCTCAGGGGTGGCGTAGAAGTGATGCAATGGGGAGAAATATATTAATTTCTCCCTGTACCATACTCTTACTATGTGTGCTGCACTATGCAGCACAAATACTAGGAGGGAAACACCTCTTATGCTTTTTGGTGTACCTTCTTGCACAAAAACAATTATCTCCACAATGCAGGCACCCATGCACCAAGGTGCAAGGCCGTTGCATTGGCACTAGGCAACAATTTGTGAGCCACTGCAGGGGGAGAGAACAGAAAGGTGCCATATCTTGTAGACAGGGTGCATTTATTCCCTTTCCCAGTGGTACCTGACAGCATAACAAGGCACTTACTGTGCTGTTATGTGCCATGGGCCCCATAAATGAGGCCCTTGGTGCCAGATGACGAAACACAGCCCATGGGCAGGTGACATGTAACTGTCCAAATGAATAATGGTATGCAAAATAACTCCCATCTCACATGAGTCAAGTGTAATGCTACACACAGATATCACTTACCATGCTTCTGGGGCAGCAGCCTTGTCTGGAAGGTGCTCCCACATATACAAATCTTATCCTGAAAACAAAGGAGGACACCTACAACCCTGTATGCAAGTGTCAGTGTGTACTTACTAGCCAACATGTGTTTAAGTTTAGTCGTATGGACACCAAATCTGTAGGAGGCCTTAAGTATTGTGTATGAGCTCCCCTTCTTAGAGACGTAGCACAGTGCAGGAAGTCATGTAGATGGACTGCAGCTGACCAGCTACAAATTGGCAGGATACATGTGTTGTGTGCACAAATTGGGCACAATGCCGTCACACATATACATAGGGTTTGTTCACCGTCACATGCAACCATGGATTGGGAAATGGCAGCTGTCACCTCATGTCACTCAGCTGGGATGTGTGAGTGCATAGTGTGTGGATTGTATCTTGTCAACTGTCATGGACAATACAGGACAATCAAAGGCATGGACAAATGTAATCTATGCAACACTAACATCTGTGGATGAGCATGGACCGATACATGTGTCTGTGTCAGCCAGGTCTGGCATATCACAAACAACATAGGCTTGAGTGACCCAAAAAAATTCACATCTTCATTTTGTCTCACCACACATGTATTGCGAACACAAAACATTGAGTGGACTTGAGCAATAGGAATCAGCAACCATCTAAATCTGCTGCAGAAATATGTCAGGAAGTCGAATAGTATGATATCTGCCCATGCAGATGCACTGCTTTTGACATACCATACAGTGAGTGCACAGGCCCCTGCAAACTGCATTACACGGGCATTACCGACATATCATGTGGTCATACATGGAAGAAGTGCATGATATAACCAATACACATAACACAAATGGGCAGGATGCATGCACATACAGTAATTAAATACAGTGACGTTGCTTTTTTTTTTTTACATTTTAGCTGACCAAGGATATGGCATCCAACAGTGGGTCATTACACTAGCTTGAAACCCACAAACTGAGGTGGAAAAGGCTTACATCGAGGCGCACAGTCGTACCAGAAACATAATTGAGCGGACATTTGGTCCACTCCAGGGCAGGTTTAATTGTCTAGGCATTTCGTGTCGGAGACTCCTGCCTTCTCCCTTCTTATTCTGCAAGATTATATTGGCTCCTGCAATACTGCACAATATTTGTGTCAGGACAAATGTCCGCTGGGAAGAAGAACACAAGGCACCAAGGGAAGAGGAGGAGGATGAGCCACCACATCAACCTGATCTTCAGAACACTTCTGCAGGTGCACGGAGACGTGCACACATTGTGCAGAACTTCTTCACTTAAGCACATGTGATTGAAGCCATAACTGCTGAACATGTAAATAAATTAGTCAATCTAACACATATCTTGGAGTGTCTGTCACATTCCCACTTACAAATAGCACATTCACATCCAGGAAACCATACGTAGGTCACAACAGTTGTCAATCAAATGTGAACACTGTCATCATCCTCAAAGTTCCAGACACAATGCATTCATCTCTGAAAACTGTGGTGTGCAATGTATCTGTTTCCTGTTGAACAAACATGTTGAACTGAAAATACTCATATTCGACAATGAATAGTCGATATAAAAGTAAAAAGAATAGATACAAATTACCATTTGATGCATTAGGGCCTAACTGTATGGTAAGGTAGTAGACATAAACTGCAACAGTGGATCAGTGTGAGATACGTGTCATCTCAATGTGTGAAAGAGTCATAAAACTGGTTACAGCTCACAACATCTACATCTTTTGCACTCACATGTATGACAAATAGTAAGTGAATCACAGGTGACAGTACACCTGTATGTGTAGCACAATGTCCGACAAATATGTGATAATTTTGCATGGGGTAGCACGTCACATACTGTAGCCAATATGTCTGAGTACATCAGGACACAGAGTGTATGTGTATGACCATGATTTGTAATGACCATTCCACCAATCCACCCCAACTCACTGTGAACCAGACAAAGGATACAGACTAAAGCTGTGGGTGAGTACTCCTAACAAGCACACCCATATGTAAAATCAGCAGAGTCGTAATTATCTCCTAAACAGGACCTGCTACATTATGGAGGAGACTTCCAAAGTACACAAGTATTACTTCGGTAGTCAGGAAATATTTGGGGGCAAATTAGCCTACTCACCACCAAGAGAAACTAAACCAATACTAGTGTGAAGTAAAGTGCAGAACACATGTGCAGTGTTAAGACGGGGCCACTCAACTGAAAAACAGGATGTCGGCAGGGGCGATGGTATGCCCCCGACCTCCTGCAACACCTCTCGGCACTTCCTGGTGGACACAGAAACCCCAGCAGGTGTCCCAAAAGGAAAGGGGGAGTGGAAGAGAAAGAGACAAAACACTGCCACGTGTTGCCGGTCCAGCCAGGCACCCTGTATCTTCGGGGGGCAGGTTGTTGTTGACAGAGTGATAGTAGAGTTAGTGTACTCAACTTCCTTGAAACTGAATCTCTCTTTCTGATATGGGCACAGGAGCGGTAGAAGAACACCGGCATGCTCCAGCATTTTTCTTGGATAATAATAACTGTTGGCACAATTACTAACACGGCATTACCAAAAACCCAAACTGAGTACCATAACAATGAGAACTGCAACACCAGGGCTGGCTTCACAGAGATTCACTGTTGCACACTACAATTAGAACTGTGCTTGCACTTATCATGCACAAGTAAGAAAAACAAGGGCAATAATTAAATCCCATATAACTTTCCTGCATGTTTTGGGCTAAACTAAAAGGAACAAAAACAATCCAAGAAATACAAATGTCCACTCTGGGTTTAAACAGTTAGGGTGCCACAGTTTGGTTTGGTTTCACTGTGTGTGTGAAAAACCCTTCAAAAGCAAATTCCCCAAATCTGAAACACAGGCATGAATGACACAATTTAAATCCAAGAGTTATGTTATTAGAGAAAAA
The DNA here is from genome assembly GCF_031143425.1 of Pleurodeles waltl. Lineage (NCBI taxonomy): Eukaryota > Metazoa > Chordata > Amphibia > Caudata > Salamandridae > Pleurodeles > Pleurodeles waltl. The sequence continues at coordinate 719,000,518 of NC_090445.1, read as the reverse complement.
AAAGTCACGTAAATGCTCTTTTAAAATTGCACTGTCACTTTTTGTAGTACTCAAGCAGATTTCCTGAAGCACATTTAGACAAGTAACTACAATAATAATGTAGAATGTTCAGAAATGCATTTGTCTCTTCAAGATAAGCACTCTGCCAAAATACGAGGTCTGAAATACACCAGCTGTTCTAGGAAAGCGTGGCACTCAAAGAACAAACTCCCTGGAGAATACTAGTTTAGCTGCAGTCTTTTCCGGAGTGCTGGAGGAATGCCTGGTGTCAACTGGCACAGGAACAAAGAAAAGAATTGCCTCAAAAGTCCTGAATACGAGGATGACATCAGGGGATGGACTGCCAAGTCAGATGCTGAGATCAGGAAGCGAAACAAAGCCAAGCAGGGAGGCATGCTTCACTCTGCTATTTATAGCCAATCAGGAAAGCAGTTGAGTTTCCACATGTGGATGAGTCACCACACCCAATTAGAAGCACCTGTCTCCACCACACCCAATTAGAAGCACATGTCTACACCTGCTCACATTAGCAAACAAGCATTGGTAAAACAAGCATTGTTCAAACCAATTGTGTAACACAGCACATTCTGTTTACTTAGAAACATGAATGTTTAACCAAGAACAGAGATATGATTTAATCGTAATCCCTGGGGATGCTGACAGATAATGCAGGAGGCACCTTGGGGATTCCTGACAGTGCAAGGCATAATTTCTCATGGTCCAATGACAATGAGGAGCATATAGAATGGGACAATGAGAATGGTGAAGATGGGGAGCAAGCACAATATGTAACATCAATAGCAGCAACATTGCTGAGGTACCATTTACTAGTCATGTGTGTGGTACATGCATGAATGACTCAAACATTACTCTGAATAAAAGGCATATGCTGAAGTGGTACAAGTACAACCACCAATGACAGACTCCTATAAGTCCCTAGTAGTAAATAGGGCAAGGGGGATTCAAAATACCTATAAGTCCCTAGAAGATAATATTGCAGGGAGGTTTTGACTATCTGCTGTATGCAATATGTAATGCCAGGTGCAGAGCCAATCTCTGTAGGCAAACTGGCAATGTTTCTCCTGATGACAGACCCCTGGATGGGTGAACATGAGCAAATTGCTCCATTCATATATCCCTTCGCATGTTTCTAAATGCTATTATGACACCTTCCTGCACTGGGGACTGCAACCCTCCTCCCATTACTTGGCAGCCTGTCTGCACTGTCCTAGATGATACAGCACATATTGGCAGATGTCTTCGCTGTCCTAGATGTGGTTGTGCAGCCAACACCCCAAGGCAAGTCCATGGCATCCCTTGTGGTAAACTAAGTACTGGATTAAGGTGCCAACACATAGTTGGCACATGGGGTAACCCTTCAAAGGTTTAGTGTCAACAAAACATAGGAAATGTGCCCTATGCATGCTCTGGCCCCTTTCATGCATGCACTTTCACCCATGTACAATTACAAAACATACATTGGAAACAAAGAAAGAGAGGAGAGTGTAAAACACAACTATTCGCAAGCATCACAACAATCCATATGACTATAAAAATGGTTTCCACATACATATATGCACATATTTAATTCATTGCATCCAAAAAATTGCCGCATTATCCCAATGCATGTTTTTCTAACCCACTGCATCTGCCAAAAATGACGCATTCCATGCGACGAGGTGGAACATCCTCACTGTGCTTTGTCATGCATCTTAAAAAATACATAAATGAATGAATAATCTTTATTGTACAGTTAATAAAAACCATTACAAGGGTGTGCCGCCTATTGGCAGCATAAAATCAAGATTTTTTACATATAAAATGCATACATATTACAATTCTTAATAAAAATACAGTTTAAAAAGGAAATATTTGACCATAACCTTATTCTTTGTTGGTCCTCCTCCTGTTGCATCTTTCTATTCACTTAATTCCTAAAAATGTCTTCTCAGCCTTCATTAAAATTTTCACCATATGTGAGTTCATGTTTGGGTCACCTGGTTTTAGGCATGCTGTTACTGCTTGTCTGTATGTTCTTATACCCCGTTGATTAAAAAGTGCTACAGATAGGTTACTTTCCCAGCTGCCGTGCAGCCCTAAATCATTCATTGCTTTGTCCAAATAGAGTGCAGCCGGATACTCACTATTTCTTTGGAGTTCTTGCCACAAAACCTGGCACAGATCCTTCCTCTTATTTGTTTCTGTTCTATACCAAGTTTTCGTGCAGGCCCCTTTTCTAGCTATTGTCTGGTTTATTAGCCCAAACTCCAAGCGTATCTGTGCTGGCGATGCATTTAGAGGTATGTGAAATAACTGTCTATATGTTTTTATTATGCTTTTGTTTAGACATAGTGCATCGCGCCCTCGAGTGCAACACTGCCATAAGCTAGGAGCCAATTTGGCCGATATAACCCTTAATAATGGTAAAATACTAGGGCCATTCAAAGTTGTTTTTAGGGTTAAGAGCGCTATCCGCAGTGTTAGACCTTTCCTTTTTAACTCCTCCCTATGTTGGGTAAAGCAGCCCCGTTCATCAAACCGTACTCCCAGGTAGGGATAGGATTGGACTAACTCCACCTGTTCTCCGTTCATGAACCATCTATATTTTTTGTTTATCCTTCAGCTACATTCCATTACCTTGGTCTTTTCTAGATGTACTGTCAGACAGTTTTGCTTTGAGAAGTTTGCTAACCCTCCCAGTAGTCTTTGAAGCCCGACCTGCATTTGACTTATCAGAACAACATCGTCTGCATACAGCAGATTAGATATAGTTATCTGGCCTAATCTCGGTGCGTGTGCGTTTACTACTTTTAGTTCTTGTGATAGGTCTGCTACAAACAAATTGAAAAGACAGGTTGCCAGGACACAGCCTTGCTTTAGTCCTTGAAAGGTATCTATTTTTCTTCACAAGACAGACCCATCCCCTATCCGTATCCTCACCCAAGTATCAGTGTACAGGAGCAGTATAGCTTTGAGCAGACTGGGTGGAACGCCCAATGTTATGAGCTTCCTCCATAGTAAATTTCGATTTACAGAGTCAAAGGCTGATTTAAAATCGACAAAGCAAAGGTACATTGGTAACTTCTTTAGAGTCTGTTTATTAATTAACAAGGATAATGCTAATATATTAGTTTCCGTTCCTACTCCTTGTGTGAATCCGGTTTGATTTAGTGGGACACTCTTTCCATTTCTATCCACTGCCCATTCTCATAGTTCACTTAGTAGTAGACTAGCAAAATACTCTGCTTCTATATCTTGTAACGTAATTAACTGATAATTTTCAGGCGCATCTCTGTTACCTTTCTTATATACAGAGTTTATTATAGAGCCCCGCCATGAATCTGGTACTATCCGCAGTTGTAGCACACATTTGTAAGCAGTGGCTGATACTGGTACACATAAGTCTGTATTTGACAAAAACAAAGCTTGGGGGATCCCATTTGGTCCTGGAGCACTATCTTTTCTGGAATTTAATACTATTTTCCTTATTTGAGTCTCCGTAAAGCTTTCTATAATGCTGTCATTGGTTTCTATGCCCTCCTTCTGATGTTTTCACTTATTGACTTTTCCTCTCAAGGCCTAATTGCTGTTGGTTTAAATATTGTGTTTAAAAATTGAATCCATGTCTGTTCTGCTATATTGGAGCTAACTACTGGTCTTTGATACCTGTTTATTCCATTAACTGCTTTCCAGAACTGCCTTGCATTTTTTTGTTTTGCCAGAAACAGCATCTGTGCCCAGAACTTCTCATTTCATTCCCTTTTTTCTTCCCAGACCAGTCTTTGTAAACTCTTATTTACTTTACGGAAGATATGCTGTAGATCTCTATTTTGAGGGTCTTTTCTAATTTTCCTTTGCAGTTTGTTCCTTTCTTTTCTTAACTTCTGAGCAGATATGGATAGTTTAATTCTTCCCCGGTTTCCCTCCACTAGTCTTCCTCGAGGGCCCTTATGGAGCTTCTTTACCACTCCCTTTTCTATTATTCTGTTTGACTTTATTACTATATCCACTTACTACAGTTTCTTTTACTAAAATTTCGGCTATCTCCTTTACTTGGGCGTTCACTTCCATAGACCATATTAGCCTTCGATAGTTTATTGTTGTGTCTTCCCCGGCCCACATGGGTATATGTTGGTTATACTGCATTTGTGCTGAAAGCACAATTCTTTGTTGCCCATGATCGCTACTTGTAGTTTTGTTTATACTAAAGGATTCTATCCTTTCCCAGAGATTTAGCGTTGCTATTGTGTAATCTATTATGGAACAAGAAATGGGTGAGAAATAGGTCCACTCCAGTGGGGTGTCCGATTGAAATCTCCCATTTAGAGTTCTCATACCTATGGACTCCAAATCCTTTATTAGGGAGTTCGCTCCTTTATTGTATGTCCTTCCTAAGTGGTCCCTGCACCTTTGCGGGGGAATTGACCATACAAAATCTTGCTCAATTGCTTGTTCTTCACACGCTGAAATGTGCATTAAATCCATATTGAAGTCTCCGGTTATTATTATGTCTGGTAAATTAGGTTCCTGCAACAGACCCATTATAACCTCACATAGTTCTCGTGCCATAGTAGACTTTATTTTTGTCATTTAGGGGGAAATACACATTCATTTTATATAAAGGAGTGTTTGTATCTTCTGTCCAATTATTCAGTTTTAGTACCAGAATATTATTGTTTACTATGGGTACCTGGATTGTTTCTATTCTGAGCGCTATTTCTATAAAAATTTTGCTCTGCCCTGTTTTTTTGTTTTTGTTGCCGATCTGTAATGTCCTGCATACCCTACTATATCAAAAATACATGCATTGGTGCGTAACCTAAAAAAAAAACATTGCATTGGCTCAAAACGTGGCGCATCAGCACAGGAAGGGATGTAATGGATCAGCCATGCTGCAAACCAGGCACTGAAAAGTTACTTTCACTTTCTCCTACACTTTCAGTCTTTGTGTCTGTTCTTGGGAGAGGTTGTGTGGTGCTGTTGGTGGAATAAGGAGTGGTGTGCATTGAGTCTTCTGTGCCATCTGCTGTCCCTGTTGTATTCCTGATGTCTGTTTTATGTTTGTATTTGTATTTTGTGCCCTAAGTTACTGTGTATTGTCAGCTGTATGTCCTTGGAGTGGAGTCCTTTGGGCTCTTCTTTTTTATTCAGCTAATTACTGAGTTGGGACATGTTGGGCGAGGGAAGGGCCTGTGGCATGAGGAGGAGGTGGGAGGCTTCATATGGCTGATCACCTACTGCCTCCCACATAAGCTGGCCATGGGCGGTCGTGTGATCCAGGGCTATAGGACAGAGTCGTGGAAGCTGCGGTGGGGGAAGGTCTGCTTCTACATGCAGCAGATCTTTGAGGTGGAGAGGTCGACCCACCAGCTGATACATCGATGGGCAGACCTCATAGGCAGGGACTTGACCTCCTTGTCTTCCCGGGAATTGAGGTCCGAAGAATTGTTGGTGAGTACCCATTCTTTGTGGCTGATTCCTTATATTGCACTTGCAATCAGATGTCTGCTGGCCGTAGGGCCTCCTTTACTAAGTTAGGAAACAAGGCAGAGCTGCAAGTGGTGTTGCTGTGCCAACATGCAACCCGACAAGTGCAGCAATGAGCTGTAACTATGACATTTGGCACATTCCTGTCCTTGTCCCCTGTGCTTGCGCACAAATTGCTGACAAGCACCAATGCAGGCACGCTTGTGTCATGGTTCAAGGGTATATGGTTGACAATGGTTGACAGGGACGAGTGTTCATGTGCAGGAAGCAACACCTTCCGGCCCATACACAATCATCAATGGTGTTTTTCATCATCTATGTGAGGTGTAGAAAGCAACACACATAGAAAGAGGAAAAATATGGAGCAATCGTGTATTTCTTTCCCATTGGGCCACTGTGACGCTATCCCTGATATGCCATTTGATTCAGATGAATTACCAGCCTTGGGATCATGGACTGGCACACTGTGCCACAAATACATAAGAGAAATGTTGCCCTAGTGGTGCAGGGTGACACTTGGGCTTGTAAATGTGGCCCATAGTGTCAGTGGTTCACATATGTCAGGGCACAAATGCCATCACACCCCAAAACAGTAATTTCATAGTCAAAGCATTACATAAAGTATTTCAAATTCTCAGTTGTCATGCGCCCACACTGACCAGTGTTAATAGCATACCTGTCGGACACTTTGCTGTTAGCATCACAGTGCACATATCACCAGATGCGCTGTGGGCAGCCTGAGGAAATGTGCACAATCCCTACATTTGGCCTGCTGCCAGGACATTTGTCAACAGGTGCTACCTTGGAAGATGTCCCTTAGCATTGGAGATCCAAATTTGAAACACTTCAGTGGAGCATGTCTCACATAGATGAGGCATGATGTGTGTGACTAAGAACATAGTCATAACATGTAGAATGTTATACGCCTGATTATGTCACATGCATGTTTGTACCTGAAATGATAATGTAGTGGTTTGGTGATGTAGCAAACGTGTGTTTGTTGTCTTTGACCATGCAGCATTGACATCTTATGATGTCTGTTAAATGAGGGGACAGTGACGTCTAACTACTGTTGTATGTTGCTTAGTCATGTATATGTGATGACAAGAGTCATGCAGGAGTATTGCTAGTCATGGATGAGTGTGTTCTGTGAGTCATGTTGGTGCACAGTGCCACTACACTCAGCTAGCCTTGACAAAACCTGGGGTAGTTAGTCATTTCAAAGCCTCACACTATGTACCTGAGATATGCACGTACAGTACCATCACATATTTGTGAATATCATCCTGGCCTACCAATGTATGACATTGTGACATGCCCAATGGCCCATTTGAGATGTCACAATAGTAAAGTTAGGATGGTCATTTGCAACTCATGTGTAATGTGCAATATTTGACCTCAGTGTTCATTGTTCAACATTCACAGTGCTATGTCTCATGTTATGTCTTGCAGGTGGACCCGAGCAGCACATTACAGTAGAGGTGAAAAGTGTCTGTGACCCCGATGCTACCAATGGATGTCATCCTTTATGTGCTAGTGCAAGGATAGTGTGTGATGTTGTATGCTGTATGCAATGCCATGTACAAATTGAAACTCTTTAGGCTATATATATGTATGGACAGTAAGATGGAGGATGGGTCCAGGATGTGTCTTTGCATCTGACTAATGTCCAGGTGGTTCCGATTGCTATAACTGAGGGCCCACAAATATGCTGGTATGCCCAAGGGGCAATGACCACAATGCCAGGATCTGTAAACAAATGTGATAGTGGGATCATAACTGAACATGAGGGAACTGTATCCCAGAGAAAAGCAATTTATATGCACAGATGGGGTGTTGTTAGTCATTGTGCAATCTATGGCTGATGTGTTTGGCTAGCCCACACATGGTGTATGAGTAAAGACACAGTGATGATAATAAGAACATGTGCTACACATTTATGCAGGGTGGGGATATGTGGTTCACAGAACATATTCCTGCTGTATGTGCCACAGGAACGTGACAGTAAATCATGGACTAGCAGGACTGAGGACTGTTTGAATAGGGCTCTAGGATTCACAGGACAGTGGTCAACATACCACACTTTGATTTGCAGTTGATTTGCCCACTCCTGTGGTGTGATGCGTGATTCTCTGTGTTGTATATGACAACATTAATATCTCCTATCTCCTGTCATCTTCAGAGATCTGGAACTGTGTGTTAGGCAAGAGGGATATCCTACACCAGTGTCATATGACATGCCAATACCAAATTCAGCTTCAAATAGTGCTGACCCTGATAGTCTAACGGATGTGATGTAAACTGGTACGTACAATGATCAGCATTAGCCTTTGCTGTTCCAAGATCCCTTTGCAGATGAGATGTAGGGCATGGATACGCCCACCCATTAAATGGCTGTTCTGCACGCTAGTGTGCAGCAATGTGACGTGGATTGTGGACCCATATGTACAGCCAATGGGCTGCACAGTGGGATACATACAGTTACTTGAGGAGTATGCTAGGAATCATGGCACTGCCCACCAGGTGTATATATGAGTGGTTGTGGGAGTAGTTTCATGTATCTCTGTGTGAAGTGAGTGAGCTAGGCACACTCGATTCGCATATAGGATATCTGGCACATGTATTTTCCATGTAGCGATGTGACCAGATATGTATCCTTGCAATATGAGGCACATAAAGTTGTGGGACATGCCATCTAACTTACAGTCCTTACTCAGATGACTTTGCTAAATGCCAATGGATCCAAGGGCAATGGAATATGCAGAAGGGACATTGATGAGCAATGCAACATGATGAGTGTGCCATACCCTTGATCACAAAACAGTATTTTTCATAACAATTGTCAATATTGGCATGATAATTCAAAGATGTCCCAAGACGGGGCATTGCTATTGTGTAACATTTGCTCTGCCTTGATATCTTGACCATAGTCAATGTGGAGATGGATATTGGGCTGATGTGCATTCATATTGCCCTCCAAGATGTTATTGTGATTTGTGATGTGCATCATATGATGTCTGCAGATAGTATTTACATGGAATGTTTGATGTTCACTTGCGCAAGGGACCTTTGTATGACATGTATTCCTCCTGTTTACTCAGGAAACATGATCCCATCCCAGAAGACAAACTTTAAAAAAAGGGCTGAGTGCTATCATCAGATCCGCTATGTGAGAAAGGCACTCAAGAGGATGGCGAAGACCTATGAGCATGAGAGAGCATCGGGGTCCTGGAGTGCCTTTCCCCAAGCCACCTCCACCCACCATCGACAGGGCAAGCAAGGTTTTAGTAAGTGTTTTTATTTACATGTGTAAATTTACATGCAGTACTGATGTACATCCCATGAAACAACAACACCAACAGATATATTAAACCATTGAATGTCCATAGTCCCAGGGGGTGAACATGTCATTGGACATGTGTAGGAGAGGAGTGATTTAGTGAGGAGGAGGATCACATTGCCATTAGGGAAGATTGGCCATAATGACAGTCCACATATGTGAGAGGTCAACAGTGGGATGTTCCAACTGAGACCAGTGTCAGGTGTTTTGACACTGGCAAGATCTTTAGCACAGAGCAAAGCAGAAAGGGGTCACGTGCAACAGAGAAAAACTACTGGGCTGTTTTTCAGGTGAAAAATTCTCCTTCCACATCTTCATCCTCTGATTTATGTGGTGTCTAGTGTGACAGGGGTGTTGTAGGTGCTGAAGTAGAGAGGGCACACATACATCAGGGGCCAAAGTTGTGGATGCTGTGTCCACAGTAGCTCTCATCTGTGGGAACACAAGAGATAGCTTAGCAGTGAGGGGGACCTGCAGGGTCTGCAACACTGCAGCAACATCACAGTGAAGGGCACTCAAGGGGGCAATGAGGGAGTACTACTTCCGTTCTATGGACTCCAAGGCCTTTTTTTTTTTGCCCCCAGCCTCTTGCCAACCTTGCTGGTGGCCCCTGGGCTGGGTATTTGCTCATGCCTTATGGCACCAGCGATGTCAGCCAGGGACTGCTGTAGGCCAGGAAGCGGAGAGTTGGTGTCTCATATGGAAGACAAGTTGTCCTAGTTTGGACTGAGGTATCTCAGGACTGCCTCTAGGGTACCCACCACAGTCTCCAGCCCCACCCGCACTGTATCTGCCTGCTCTCACTGGACTCTGACTGCAGTTGTTTTGGAATGTAAGTGCTGGGTCCTGCGAGTCCAGGGCTGTGGTTGAGCTGGCATGTGGTGTATGTTGGATGTTGGGCAGATCATCAGGAGATCCTGCAATGCTGTCTAGCCTCCCAGCGACGAGAAATGGTATCTGTATGGCACCCAGGATTTGTTGGAGGGTATCCAGGTTAATGGTTTGCAGCTGATCATCAGCATTATTGGAGAAGTCCAGGGAAGGCAGCTGGCCAGGGGGTATGTTGTCATCCTCTGCAATTAAATGGAGGTAAGTTAATGTTGAGTTGTGCTAGGTGTTGACATGAGTGATCAGGTTTAAACTCAAGGTTTCCAAGGGAGCTCTTTTAAAGGCCTAATTTTAAAGGCCCTAGCGGCACACTGCACAGCTGGTATGTCATTGAATTTCATGCTCAAGTGGCACAGTGTGCAGGCCCCTAATTTACAAGACCACTCCACGCCAACTTGTGTAGCTTGTCATGGCCCTGTAATTGTGTACCCCTTTCTCACATTACACTGCATACAAGGTGATTTCTTTGGGTGTTGCTGTTCCCCTGCAACACCCATGGAATCTAAAGGAATGTGACAAATTCTCAGATTTAGATATCTGGAAAAGTGTCAGATTCCTACACAACCTTAGGGGTAGCAATGAAGTGATGCAATGTAGACATATGACATTCTAGTCCCCATTATTTCCTATTTCAATGTTTGCTAAATTCTGCAGCGCATATGGAAAGTGGAAGATGACATTCATGATTGTTCAAGTTCAAGAAAGTGTCCCTTTCAGCAAATAAGCATTGACCGCTGCAATGCAGGCACCCCTACACCATGGTGCGAGGGTGTCTGTGTTGGCACTAGGAAGCAGTGAGTACAACATCACGGAGAAAAGTACAGGTAGGTGTTGCATTTCGGTAAATACAACACATCCCTGCACTTTCAAAATGGTGCAGTACAGCATAGCAAGCTGGCTCGCAGCACCACGTTGCATAATTTCCTCATACATTGGGCCCTGATTTGGACAGTGATGTGTCATGCACCTGTTGGGAATGGGCATTGATGCACAGTTTCCCAAGAGCTACATTGCAAATGGAGTGTTCTTGCAGGCACTGTGTGCCTGCTCTGAGGGGATGGGCTTTTGTTCTACTGTGTAGTTTGGCTCACGTACATTCCTCCATGACATCCTGGTGTGAGTTGTTTTTCTGCAGTGTGTGACACATCATATGACTCAGGCCCACGCCATTGTATGCGTTCAGACCTCCTTAGATTACCCACTTTTGATTCCTGGTACACAGGTAAGTGGCACACAGTGATCCTACCCAACTCATACATTCATCTTCACATGTCAACAACAGGTTGATCATACATGTCCATACATGTCCATATCCATCGCCGAATGGATGAGAAACAGCCGTCTGAAACTGAACTCGGACAAGACGGAGGTCCTCATCCTCGGACCCACCCCCTCCGCCTGGGACGATAATTTGTTTCGGACAGCAATTGTTGGTGCCTCACCCCACATTGTAGTGGTGTTGTGATTAGTGTCAAGTTCCTACATCTGAATCCCACATCAGCCTAGGTTTCTCCATGGGTCCTTGATTTGGGGTGGTTAGGTGTTTCTTGGTATTCCTTTGTCAAATCTCAGTTTGACATCCTTCAAATTGTACAGGTGGCACCATGAGACATTGTTGCATCATACTGGCATGTACCATATGCTCCCCTGTTCCACATGACATGTAGGTTGCTGTCCCAGGTGTGCTACAAGCGTTGCACAGTCAGACCCAGTGGCACACGTGTATTTGTGTAAGTGCCATGCAGTACACATATCCATTTCCACCTCCTCTCGTTCAAAGCAAATGTCATTTTGGCATTAAGAGTTAGCACCTACCATGCAGAGCAGTAGCAGTTTCCCACCATTCCCACACATAATCATTAGTTTGTACACAAATGGTCCAGTGTTGTGCATTTCTCACATCACCCGCCCTCCAATTGATTATTTGGGATGAGTTCCTGTGGTCTGTTCTATGGCAGCTCACACCTGTGTGCACTCTCCTGCTTGGCATGTCAGCTGGGTGCAGCTTAGTTTCAAGCATGATACAACAGACATGTCTCTTGATATGTCTCTATGTGTGTATGCCTCCCATCGCCCACACCTGACCCTTCTCTGATGAATTGTCTGTCCTGTGACACAGCCATTCCATTCCGAGGATTACATCCTAGATTAGTGTGCATAGGCCCAAGTGGGACAGAGAAGCTACATGCTGCAATGATGCCTGTATTGGATCTAAGCAGCAGATTGTCACCATCGCTGAGGAAAGTACAGAGATGCATTTGATTTCAGTGAATATGACACTTCCCTGCACTTTCTAAATGACACAGCTCAGCACAGCAAGCTGGCTGGTTGAGCCGCACTGCAGCCTTTCCTCGCAAATGAGGCCCAAAGTGAGGTAAAGGTGGAATGATGATGTACTTCACACAATGAAGAAAGTGAGGCTATGGTTGTGGCCTGGGATGTGCTAACTGTGTGAGGTCAGTGCATATTACATCTCTGCTGTTTAACCATAGGTGTGTCAGCATACTATGCTATGGCATGCAGACAGTGCATTTTAGCGCTGCGATATGGCTGCCACCCCCTTTTGACATTGCATAGTGACCACCTTGCCTCCCACTGTAACTTACCATATGGTTGTTGTAGTTCCTCTTATTTTGCACTTTCCTGTCCTGAGACTCCTGCCACCAACTCCTCAGGGATGATGGCTGCCACCATCTCCTCCAATTTATCCAGCTGCTCCTGGGGAGCTGGACTTCCACCTCCGGTTTGCAAGGCTGCCTTGCGGTTGCTGGCCAGTCTCTCCTTTGTTCTGCACTTGCAATCGTGCCAGCGCTTCTTACAGTAGATGACTGTCCTCTTCACCTCTGCCACACTGTTGACTTTGTCCACCATGGACTGTCATAAGGTCTCTTTCTCCCCTAATGGCAATTTTGAGGTGACAAATAGCTGTTGTTGATGCTGTGCCACCTCACTGATCAAGATGTTGTTCTCCGCACTGAACCTGCACTTCCTTTTCCCCTTCTCCTGGTAGTCTGTCTGGACATCCTGGCTGTTACTAGGGTTGTTGGAATTGTCCTGGGGTCTCTGGTATCCAGGGGTCTCCATTTCTGCTTCTGCAGTGTCTCCTGTTTGTGTTTTTTTATAAAGCTGTGTTTTGCGGGTGCTTTTTTGACGCTTTTAGGCACATCAGATTACATGCTGCAAATCAGGCTAGCGTCACTTTTACAGCACTAGCGTCATTGTGGTTTACAACGCGGCACACAGGCTAGCATAATTTGTTTTGTTAATATGGTGCAAGCATGGCGTTACGATCTGTCATTTCACAGCATTAAAAATGTTGATGCACTAATGTGCTGTGCCAGCGTTGCGTCATTTTTGTAAATAAGGCCCTTAAGGACTTATTTACAAGCCCCTTGCGCCGTCGGTGCATCACTTTTTCTCATAAAACAAGTGACGCATTGGTGGCGCAAGGGACTTGTAAATAAGCCCCTTAGTATTGTAGGGGCTGCCTGCAATAGCTAGGTTCTTATGATTCTGATAAGCCAATGCATCCCCATGGCGAATGGGCCACTGTGAAGGATTTCCCATGGTGACTCCAGCTGAAGATTCCCTAGTGGAGATCCAGTGATACCTCCACCTCTCAATGAGGTGGTAGCATTGCAATGTGACTCTATTCTTAAGAAGACTCACAAAATATAGTTCAAGTCCTTTTCACACCATATATGTGATTGTAGAATTTCAGATTTTTTTTTCACAAGTGTAAAAGCAGATCTGCATAAAACTGTAATCTTGCTGTTTTCAAAGCTTGTTTATATTCTTTGATCATCCCTCTGTACTTTGCTCAGCTGAGATGCCTATCCTATAATCCTTACAACAGGTGCATTTCTAAAACTTTGCAAGAACATTTGTCTGACCTAATTGCTTATTAAAACCATGGATATATATATGTTTTTATTGATGTGCTTACTAATAGTCCTGGCTCCTTGATATACCTCTGTAAACATAATGTTGTTCAGAGATTTGAATTTTTGATTTCTGTTTTTGTATCATTTTAGAAGTAATTTAGCTTGGTTAAACATTGCTAATCTGGGCCACTTTTTTCTGGATGACTTTTTCTGGTGATGATGTAATCTTTCAGGAACCATGAGACCTATATACTTCATTTTGGTGTCAAAACATAGGTTTGGGGGGTCTAGTAGTCTTATAGAGACAGAAAATAACTCCTCAGAGCAACCCTTCTGCCATTTTCCAAAATAGTAGCTCTATAATGATTTGTTTTAGCCATCGTAGTGATAATTTATTTTAAAATTGCTTTTGTTTCAGGTTTCCGTTGATTCAAATTGGTAAACATGAGTGAAGCAGGTGATAGCAGAGGATTTTTACCACCTGACAGAGTGTTGCTAGTTACAAAATCTAAGGACTCCTTCAACAAAGTAATATGTGTCATATGCCAAACTAATCCGAAGGAAAAGCTGACATCAACTGTAATTTGACAGAAGAGAGTTTGAGATACTGCAGAAATACGGCAAGACAAAGTTCACAAAAGATTGAAAGTGATGGGTGAAGAGGATCAAATATTTTATTATTGTAACAACAAGTGCTACAAGTCATAAACAATGGAAAAAAGCCTGGAAACAAATTGTCAAAAAATAGCCGAAACCAGTGAATCACAACAAGAATCCGAGTTTTCTGAGAAAGTGATGACAACCAAACCCAATGCCCATCCACTTAGAAGATCAATGGCTACCCTTCGTCCACCTCCAAACACTAATCAGAAAGCAGAGGTTCTTCAATGTATTATCTGTGGTTTCGCCAGAAGAAAAGCCAAAGGGATTGATGAAAGAACAAAGTACAGAATATGTGAGTCCCAAAGTGCAAACATGATTTTATCTGCTGCTAGTTTCTTCCAAGATTAAGTTTTCAGCCGAGTAGCTGAGCTAAACAGCAAAGTGAATGTATTTTCAGCAGATTTGTATGCCCCCCTGAACTGCATACTTGTATATATTCGAAAATATGAATGTACAATGAGCTCACTGCAGTAACGTGATCACCAGCCTTTAGTTAAGTTTGCAGTTTTTGAAAAAGCAAATGAAGTTTAAAAGCCACTCTTGAGTGCTGGCTACTGGTTCACACTCACTGAGAATAGAGAAATAATGGTCAACATTGATGAAACTGTATTGATCCATAATAATGAAATTAAGATTTTTCTGGTGAAAATGTACAGTGACAGAATTCGTTTTTGTCAGTCTAACAAAAAGAATGAGCCACTTAAGGTGTTCTCAGCTGAAATGACTCCTGAAGTTCTTGCTGCCAAACTAAGATCATAGGATGCAGTAAAATCGGCAGAAACCATTACAAGAAACGTCCTGAAAGATTTAGATTTTGGACTATACGACAAATTTTGTGATGCCCCAGAGCTCCGCAAATAATGGGAGTCAACAAGAATGCCTGTTGTTGTCTTACCATTTTTACATCATGGTTTAATATTAGCAAAGTAAAACTGTCACAAACTAAGGTTTTTGAGTTTGGAACAGAAGCTGACAAAATTGATGATTGCTTTGAAGATATAAGCGAAGTTGAAGACAATCCCATGAACTGACAGGCTTATGCTGAGCATATGATCTGCCTTTTCCAAATCATGTTTTATGAATTACATCACAGAAAAAAGAAAAATTGATACACATGGTGATTGCCTGTGCAATCTATGACAAGTGTAAAAGTAGGGAGCTAATCACTTCAGTGATTAGGATTGGTGTATCAACAAGTTATATGACATAGTATGGAGCAGGAACTTGTTAGCAGTTCATGTTGTAAAATCTTGTGAATCCAACAGCACACCACTTTCGAGTCACTTAACCAGAAAAGTGTTTACGATTGCTGCTCTTAATAATTTAGATTTTGAAGACAGCTCCTCTTTGTCTGGAACATCCAGCACACATGATACTGCCATGGTGCTTTTTCAAGACAATGAAGTAGCGGCTGGAAAACAAACTGTGCCATCCATAAACAAATTAATCTGGAAACGTATAACCCAACTGCCCTCACAACGTGTGTAAAATCACTACAAGTCATCAACACGTCCCAGTCTAGCAGAAAGTTTCAAAGTGGTTGAGGACATGGATCTTCTTTTACCTGATGATGCGATCTGCAAAGCTGATTTAACTGAATTTATCACACCGCTTATTCTGTGCAGACTGAAGGATGAAAAAAAAGCCAATTCCTCCGTGGGCTGGAATTTAAGCTCTGATGTCCCAGAATACCATCCCACTGAAGAAGGTTGGGTTTTTACCAGTAGTACCATCTCCAGTCACAAACAATGCAACAGTATATACAGCTCTAAAACAATTCCAAAATGTGCGTGATCAGCTCGAAAACCAGCCTATCCTGTCAAATTCTGTGATGAAGGTGTTTTACATATTGTAGCTGACATTTTTATGAGCAATCCAGTAGAATTTGATGATCTTTAGTCAATGATAGGTGTTTTCCACATCACAAAAGTTGCGTTGCGGTGTGCAGGAAGCTACCTCAGTGGATGTGGAGTAGATGATGCACTTAATAAGGCAGAAATCTTTGGAAGCAAAGTTAGTATTGAGCAGATCTTATTATGTTCATTCATTACAAGGTATGCTCATCATATCTGAGGCTGTAGGAATGCTTTCTGGAACAAGAATGACAAATTAGGTTTTGCATATCTTATCACAGAAGTTAACAAGGCACAGGGTGCACTTCATTCAAGTGACATAATGCAAAGCCAGGCAATGTTCAATACACTTAGTTCAAAATCAGAAAACCTGAAAACCAAGTTCATAGAGTTTGTCAAATAATGTGAAGAAAAACATAACTTTGCAAGTACTGGGGAAATGTTTTACACATGATAGCTGTAGTGAAAAACTTGATACATGCTGATTGGAAGGTGATTGGTGGCTGCACATAAAGACTATTGAGTCCCTAATTACTGTGATTCGTGAATTCAGCTGCATAAACTACCTGAGATATGGGTCCTGGTATTTGGAATAAAGAAGCTAGAGGTCGAAAAACCATGCCTCTAAAGAAAATTCATCCAAAGACATTTTGTGGTGAAAGACAGAGAGGGAGAGCGAAGTTTCAATGATGTGGCTCCAGATAGGAAACTTGAACAGGCGATCCAGGGATCACAGAGAAGCTCTAAGGGAATTGTTGATCAGACATGTAAAGTGAAAATGTTGCTCAATGGCAGCTAGCTTACCTTGAAGTCCTTTCTATTTGCAATGTTTTCAGAGAGATGACAAATTCATAGTGAATGGACCATCATGAAACTGTTCCTCACCACAAAAGTGGGAAAAGAGATGGGAAACTTTTTAATAAACATGTTGACAGTCTTCTTCATTTCATGCAGCAGCAAGAAAACCCCTTTGAAATAACTGACCCTGTGCGACTATACAACTTTGTGACCAAACAATATGTGGATAAAGATATAAAAACACGTGTACTAGATGTCCAGGAACATGGATGGAAACTATACGCAGAACTGAAGCAAGATATGCTTGTATTAAAGAGAAAAAGCTGTTTGCCAGAATCACTAAAGCTAAACTTCCACGCTTTCATTGCGATAGTGAGAGTTTCGGTCAACCAGCCACTACAAAACACACTACAAAAAAACAACATTTGCAACCACATAGAGGGACGGATGTAGCAAAAGAAAGGGGTGAATTTATCAAGGACATTCTGTTGCATGATCTTTTTCCAACACATGCATTATTTGATGGGGATGCTGCAACCAAACTATTGAAGCACAAATTTGTACAAGCGGTAAAAAAAATATATCATTCACCTGATGAATTTCAGTTTGAAAATGTGTTTTCATTGAAAACAGCTGTTGTTGTGGACTATATGTCACAATTGCGAATGGTCAACATTTCATCCAATCAAAACTTTGGAGAGGTCATTCAGACTGTTCTACAGATATCAAAGTCAGTGTGCACTTTGCAAGAACTGCACATTGTCTTTGAAAGTTATCTTGAACTATCTGTCAAAGAATGTGAGAGAATCAGACGAATATCTACAAGTGAAACAATTGACCTTGCCTGCATCAAAAATTTGACACGTATACCTGTGCAACTTGATAAACTCTGGTCATCAACAAATAACAAGATGAACCTGAAGATGTTGACTCACCAAAATATTGCTGATGCTTTAGTGAACACTGAATTTCTAATCATTGCAAGAGGAATGATTGTCAATGAGCAGTTGGTGCCTGCAGCGATATATTCAAAAGATGCAGGCGATATTGTTCAAGAACTTAAAAGAAAATTGGAGGAAGCTGTCCTTCGTGTTGTGCAACATGTTGAGTGGGCTACTCGAAATGGTTCCAATTGAGTAACTGTACTGTCAAATGAAACAGATGTTATTATTGTGCTACTTAGATTTGTTGCAATGTTTATAAGGCAAAGATAGTCAGAGTAATGGATATGTTATGCAACAAGCAAGAAAAGACACTTGATCCCGCTTTATGTTCTGTACAAGACACTTGATCCCAGAAATGCATAGTGTTCTTATCAAGGCACATATTCTTACAGGTAATGACACTATGAGCAGAATTGGAATAAATCTTTGAACTTTAACTGCTGAACCTGTGAAGTTTCTCAAAGGATTTGCTGAGACAGAAGAAGACTGTGACTTTAAAGTCGTAGAAATACACCTTGTGCATGTGTGGAAAATGAGTTCTGACTGTCACACATTTGACGATCCTCAGTACAGTTAGTTCAAGAGATCCGTCCCACTAACTGACTTCCACTGACGTAATATTCTGTGCATGGACACATTAAAAGAGTGTTCTACTTGATCAGAAGATGTGTAAAAGTTTTGGATCATGCATATGTAGAGAAAGATCCGTGTGAATTTGGTTGGGAAGGTATTGATGGGGTACTAAAATCTCAGAAATTTCTAAAGCCTCTACCCACAGAACTTAAATGCACATGTACTTGCAAAACCTGTGCTACAAAAAAGTTGACCCTATGGATATGCTCTTCTCAAATGTTCAACATTCTACAAATGTAGCAAAAGTGATTGCTGAAACAAATAAATAAAGTGGAGTAAGAAAATGTGTCTAAAACAGGAGTGAGAAACATTATTTGTTTCATATTCAGATCATAAACATTATTTGGTGTATACATAAAAGGATTAAAAAATATTATTATTAATTTCATTTTTATATATGTATCTTCTTCCTCTATTATAGCCACCATTTTGGAAAATGGCAGAAGGGTTGCTCTGAGGAGATTTTTTCTATCTCTATAAGATTATTTGACCCCCAAACTACTACTCTATGTGGAAAACATTTCTGAACATCATCTAATTATTTGTGTTTTATACAGCTTATCGTAGATCCACTTCCATCCTTGGGGCCTCTGTGTCCCATAGAGATTCCGTATTGCTACAGGTGGCCTTAGAGACATTTCTCCTGGTGGTGTTCTTAATTGTGAAACTACTGATAGGTGGACCATATGTCAATGTGACCATAAAAGTGATTGAGGAGTGATCTGAGCAACTCACTGTGGTATTCTGTGGCTGAGGTATAAATCATTATTCACAAAGAGATATCCAGACAGTGTCCTGCTACATGTGTATCACATTAAGGCCCTCATTACAACCTCAGCGGTCTTTCCTAAGGACCGCCAAGGCTGCAGGTGCCAAAATACCGCCATTGCTGGCGGTATGTCTGGCTCCCTATTACGACTTTTCCACTGGGCCAGCAGACGGTAACAGTGTTACCGTCCGCTGGGCCAGCGGAAAAGTCACATCAACATTGCCGCCGGCTCGTAATAGAGCCAGCGACAATGCTGATGTGCAGCGGGTGCAGTAGCACCCATCGTGCATTTCACTGCCCGAGATTCGGGCAGTGAAATGTGCGATGGGGATATGCCTGGAGGTGCCTGCACTGCCCATGCCAAGTGCATGGGCAGTGCAGGGGCCCCCAGGGGCACCCCAAGTCCCCATACCATCAGCCTTCCCATGGGGGTGTCTACTGCCATGGACAGGGTGGCAGTAAGGGGAGTCGAAATCCTCAAGGCAGCGCTGCTTCCAGCGCTGCTTCCAGCGCTGCCCTGGCGGATTACGACTGCCGGGACCGCCATGGCGGTATACCACTGGTCCCAGCGGTGTTACAGCGGCAGAACCGCTGCAGTCAATATAAGGTGTCTAGTACCGCCAGCCTGTTGGCGGTACTATCGCCACTATGGCCCTGGCGGTCACCGACCGCCTGGGTTATAATGAGGGCCTAAGTATCTTGTGTGAGTCAATAACATTTTTGGTAACCATGGTGCCTATTTCTTCAACTTTAATATTAAAATCACCTCATATTATTAATTAGTGTGCTTTGATTGCCAATGTAGATACATGACGAACAATTTGAGGGCAGAAATTAGTAGCTGTCCCAGGTGGGCGATAAACCAGCACATCTGTGACTGAGGAGGTAAAGGTGGTATTAAAATGAAAAGCTTAGAACTCTGCCAGCTCATCATTGGTAATATATATTGAAGAGGTCACATTACCAGGAAAAAAACATTTCTAAACTCCCTCCTTTGTGCTGCCAAACTTTCTATCAATATGTATCAATGAATTCATTGCAGATTCTACAGAACTGGAGAGAGTTGCTGCCCTCCTCCTGTTGGGTCTCTTAGCTCCATTTGACACAGTGCTGTACACAGATCTGTCTACTTGTTTAGAGTAAGCATATGTGAAAACAATTGTAAGATATTTTCTGTATTATGCTAATGTACTCTAATAACTGCACATATAACCCTCAATTTATTAGCCATTTGAATCAAATGCGGTTGACATTTTATAGTAGAGGCTTTCTGCAATTCTGAATGTGCTTGCTAATTATCCTGAATCTAGTAGACCCAGAAGCCATAGGGCTCAGTGTTGTACCTTTCACATTTCCGAACAGTGTAATCTTGTTTCAAACATGGCAAGAGGAAGCAGGATTTTGTGAGAATAATGAGGCTAGTATTATGTGTTTGAATGACATCTTCTCCTTAAGGCCGTTCAGCACTTTCTCTGAGGGGGTGGGGGCAGGAGATCCTGCCTCCTGTGCATTAGGTACTCTTTTGCTTACAGTGGAAAGTTTCTGTCACATTATTGAGCTGTATTTACTTGTGTTGGGAGTAAAAATGCATTTACTGGTCTAATTTTCCATGTATTTAGCTGTAGGCTCTGCCTGACCATTTTCTAGCAAGAAGCCTGGTCAGTTGAAATGACAATTGTCTTTGATCTTTTGCTGTGCTGTCTGCTATTTTACACTAAACTCTAGTTGGACTTTAGATTTCCCTATGTGTTTTTTTAACAGATGGTGCATGCAGCAACAGTAATTGCCTCAAAAACTAAAGAAAGCAAGCAGGGGAGATCTGTGCTGCGCTCCAGGTGATGATCCCAGGTGCCAGGCCAAAAGAGAACGGGGATGTAGAACGGCTGACTACCGGACCTAGCAATTGGATAAACTATGAGAACAAACCGAACCAAAGTTTTTGTTAAAGTCTATCAATGTTTACCATTTGTTTGTTGCTTTCTCCCATGGCTTATTTTGTTTGTGACTCATATATTATCAAAAAAGATGTTGAAAATTATCCGGGCAGGACACAAATGTAAGATTAGACAGGAAAATGTTTGGATAAGTAGGATTGGGGGTAGTCTGGATAAAAAGGGAAAACAATTGAGTCCTAGTGTGAACCCAGGATATAGGGCGAGTGGGCTCTAGAAATAGTAGGATAGCAGGGGTGATAGGGAAGGCTTAGACACAAAGTATGGACTTCTGAAGGAGGAATGTGTGAGAGAAAGAGACTCTCTGATCTAGCCATCCTACCTTTTTAGACTTAAGCTTCATCAAATGCAAGGGGATATTTGGGTGTGAGTTTGTGACGCCCCCCCCCCCTTCCATAAGGTTAATTAGAAGGAATAATGACCAAATCGAACACTTTCTGTTTCCTTTTCTATCTCTCTAAGAGATAAACTGTGGGCACAATGCCTGCAGATCCTTTTCCCGAGAGTTAGTGGATTATAAGCAATTGAAATGGGAGCAGGACAACCTAAATGTAGTGAAACACCACCAAAAGGGAATTCTGCCTATGCTATGATACTGTGCAGCAACAATATTGTTAATGCATGTATAAATACTTACGAGAGTAAGTAGAACTCACTTTTGAGGATGTGAAATAGTCCTTTCCACAGCATTATACCTTAGATATAGAGAGATTGGCTAATTTGCTGACGAGGCAGAAAGTCCCTAGCAACAGAACAGGTACCAAACAGTGGTCACTCTTCATTCAGTGGCAGGAAGAGACACACACATGCAAGCACAAATTCCATTTTCAGGGTATGAAAGATAATCAGGAGAAAATGGAATATCAACTTTGCCACCTCAGTGACAGAGTTAATGCTTGTACTCCGAATGCTCTGCCTTCTCTACCTATTACCCTAGATAACTGAACCACAAGAGGAGAAGAAGGAAAGCGAGGCCATGAAGGAGGAGAATTTATTGAACATGTTCCCCATGCTGACCGATGGGGTTGGCAACCCGGAAAGAGAGCAGCACCTGTGGGACTGCCAGCAATTAGAGCACAAGGAGGTAACGTGCAAGCAAGTGCAACAATATGAATGGCAGACAGAAAAACGACCAAGTCAGCGGCTGATTCTACTACTGTGGATTGGTCTACACCATGGGTACTCACAAACTTTTTCTCGGGGGCCAAAATTGCAGTATGGTTTGCGGCCGAGGGCCGCACTGAAGTGACAGCGGGGGTGGGGGGGCGGGGCTTATCGGGGGCACAACCACCCGCCCCCTTTTTCAAACATTGCTCCCCCAGTAACACACACAGTGCCATACACACACAGCGCCATCTGCACACAGCGCCATCTGCTCTCACTCCTACCCCAGTAACACACACAGCGCCATACACACACAGCGCCATCTGCACACAGCACCATCTGCTCTCACCCCTACCCCAGTATCACACACAGCGCCATCTGCACACAGCGCAACCTGCTCTCACTCCTACCCCAGTAACACACACAGCGCCATACACACACAGCGCCATCTGCACACAGCGCCATCTGCTCTCACCCCTACCCCAGTATCACACACAGCGCCATCTGCTCTCACCCCTACCCCAGTAACACACACAGCGCCATACACACACAGCGCCATCTGCACACAGCGCCATCAGCACACAGCACCATCTGCTTTCACCCCTACCCCAGTAACACACACAGCGCCATACACACACAGCGCCATCTGCACACAGCGCCATCTGCTCTCACCCCTACCCCAGTATCACACACAGCGCCATCTGCTCTCACCCCTACCCCAGTAACACACACAGCACCATCTGCTCTCACCCCTACCCCAGTATCTCACACAGCACCATCTGCTCTCACCCCTACCCCAGTAACACACACACAGCGCACACACACAGCGCAATCTGCTCTCACCCCTACCCCAGTAACACACACAGCGCACACACACAGCGCCATCTGCTCTCACCCCTATCCCAGTATCACACACAGCGCCATCTGCTCTCACCCTTACCCCAGTAACACACACAGTGCCATACACACACAGCGCCATCTGCACACAGCGCCATCAGCACACAGCGCCATCTGCTCTCACCCCTACCCCAGTAACACACACAGCGCCATACACACACAGCGCCATCTGCACACAGCGCCATCTGCTCTCACCCCTACCCCAGTATCACACACAACGCCATCTGCTCTCACCCCTACCCCAGTAACACACACAGCACCATCTGCTCTCACCCCTACCCCAGTATCTCACACAGCGCCATCTGCTCTTACCCCTACCCCAGTAACACACACACAGCGCACACACACAGCGCAATCTGCTCTCACCCCTACCCCAGTAAAACACACACAGCGCACACACACAGCGCACACACACAGCGCCATCTGCTTTCACCCCTACCCCAGTAACACACACACTACATTAAAAACAAATAAATAAATAACCAAAGAGCCTTACTTGCCTCAATAAAGCACTGTAAAGATGCCACAAATGTAGAACGGCAGGCAGGCAGGCGGGCGGCAGACGTGGAGCCGGTGACAGGAAGCAGACGAAAAAGCCCCGTAAAAGTTAGCTGCAAGTGCTGACTTTTAAGGGGCTTTGGCTTCCAGGATCGTCATGGAAATGCCATAAATAATGGCCGCCGTACGTAAACATAGAGGAGGGCCGCCGGAGCATGTGCAAAGAAGCCACTATTGCGCATGCTCCCGCGGCCCTCTTCTATGTTTATATACTGCGGCCATTATTATCTGGCGTTTCTTGGACGTGTCCGCGGGCCTCCAAGGTAGGTCTGTGGGGCCTTTGGCGGCACGCGGGACGTACTTTGAGTAACGTCGGTCTAGACCATGTGCCCATTCTGCCCTGTGGAGTAAGGACTGGCTAGATCAAAGTCCTTTGATCACTCTCAAAAGCTTGAGACAAACCACAAAATCTCACTGGGTGCCCTCTCAGCACCTGAAAATCATGCTATTGAATGTCAATTATCAATCACACTCGCCAACTTACCATTGGCATGCGTGTGCAAGAACAATCTTCACCGAGTGGTGGTTGGCAAAATTTGGCCGTAACTCGTTACAAGCATAATGCAAAGCGGCCAAAATTCCGCCAACGCCACCGGCGGTACAGAATTTATTGCCCACTCGCATTACAGTGCACCAGGACTCTCTGACCAACCTGGGTATAATCAAATCTTTCTGAATCCTTACCATGAATTTAGGACAACCCAAGTGATTCCAACAGTGTTATGTTAACCTTTAAACCTGTAAATCAAAAGGGTCCTTATTTGAATTGTGACATCAATGAAAAACACACCACTTGCATTATTGACACAGGCACAAGTATTTTGACCCCAAAACCTCTGTATTCCTGTCTTCACCTCTCGAGTATTTCGATGCATGGGATCAGTATTTCTTCAGAATATTACTGACCCAGTTACCATTTCTATTGGTGAAAAGTGAACGTTTGAGTTGCTCAGAGGAAGTGAAAGTTTGAGTTGCTTAGAGGAGCCAAGACCAGTTATCATGTCTCCTGATTTAACAGAATTACTTGCACAGGTAGCATTCACACTGTGGTCCCCAGGGTCCAGTCATGTGGGAGTTATCTCCTTGTTGGAACCAAAACAGTTAAAGGTTGCCTCACAGAAGACGTTTCCCAGAATATCTCAACATCCTTTAAAACCTGAGGCAGAGGAAGACGTGCATCCTGAAATAGCAGTTTCATTAAGCCCAGGAGTACTAGTACCTATCATTAGTAGATGTGATCCCCGACTCTCTCTATATACAAGGATGTGAAGGCCAATATGTGCAGCTATATAAAGGACATTAGGGTCATTGGTAATGCTATAATCCTGAGTTTTCTGTGGTCCCTAACCGCACCATCTTTATTTCTTGCACCACTGCCAATGCTCATTGGTTCACTGTGGTTGACTACCTTCTTTTCCATTCCTATACATACGTCAAGTCAGTATCTCATCTTGCTCACATTCTGGGAGTTCAAACCTTTGCAGGCTTGTCTACCTTCAGAATTTATAGAGTCTTCCTCAATCTTTTCACAAGCCCTAAAGTAGGATTTGGACATGTTGGTTTTTCACTCTGTGTCTACTCCAATCAAATATTTTGATGATTTATTGCTGCCATCTGTCACTCTAGATCATTACAAGGAGGATTCAGTCTATCTACTCATTAAATTGGCTAAGATGGAGCATAAGGCTTCAAAGTAAAGTTTCCCCCTCCTCTAACTGTTTCTCAGGTACGTTTGTTTCGTTTTTTTTTACTGGTGGGGTATTGCAGACAATGGATTTTGAGGTATGTTGAAATGGTCAAGCATTTGCAAGAATGTATTCAAAACGTCACCCTTGAAATATTGCACTGGCTGAATATGCATCCTCAAGTCCATTCAGCACTCCTTCGGGGGTAAGATCCTGCCACCTCCACATCAGATAAATTTATAACAAGATAAAAAGTTTGTATCAGATGACTAAGTTCATCTACTTGTGCTAAGGGAAAACATATATATATATATTGGTCTACTTGTCTATATATTTTAGCTTTAGGTTCTAATTGATTATTTTCTATTGAGATCCCTGGTCAATTAAACCAACAATTGTATTTGATCTTTTGCTCTGCTGCCTGTTTTTTGCCTTAAACCCTCCTTGGACTTTAGGCTTCTCAATATGCTGTGTTTTATTTTTGACATAGGAATTAGAGGCAAGGTATGTGATTGAATTATGTCTTACCTTAAAGATTGTAGTCAGACAGTAACTACTCCACCTGTTACTTCACAATTTACCTGGGTTATTCAAGATGTTAACTTACACTTGTGCATAATTTACACATGCAATTTACTCTTACAATTTTGAGAAACATTATTACTTTTTTAAATGCAAAAAATCGGAGTGTAAAGTTACTCAATAGTGCATCTCTACCCCTGGGGTGCATGGGGGTGGTGCCAACTTTACAAGTGTAAATTACTATAGCCTAAAAGAGACAGTAGTAAGTCCAGCACCACACATGGCCAACCACTGAAACTGAAACACCCTTCCATAGAAAATAATGGAGTCAGTGTCATAAAATAAAACCTATAGGAAATAATATGAAATTAAAATGCTTTACAAAAAAAAGACAATGTAATGTTAAAAAATATAGCCAACTAACACATAATTATTATTTCATTAAAAATATTTTAACACCAGTTTTGAATTTTTTAATTATTGTGCCATTCATCTTAATCAAAATATAGTTAAATTACTTTTAATGCATTCCATACATCAATTTTAATAATTATTAACATGATAAATTACTTACATGTTTTCACTTTAGACACTAAATCATTTTTAAATGTAAACAAAAAAGAATTAATATAAATGAATGTATTTAACTCCATTAATTTATACCAACATAAACATATTGCGGATTTTGTAGCAAATGGATGGCAAATGAGACTTCATCATACTGTGAAGAAAAAAAAAAAAAAGGATTGATGGGCTGTCACGATTGGGTTCAAGATCGGCCCCTATGCAGAACATTCAAACTGAATTAGGTAATTTTGAGAAACTAAAGAAAAAAGTGGTTAGGCCTGACATACATGGCAATGGTATCTGAAAACGGATATGATATCAGTGGGCCTTCACCTTAAGAATGTTTCTACCATTTTCATCCAAAAAGAAATATTCAAGAAAAACTTTTCCTTTATCCCTAATAATTGCTCAAGATACTGGATCGCATTGTTAATTGACACTGCACTAAAAAACTTGTCAATCCTCAAAAAAAAAAGATTACTTACCTTGATGACAAGATTGAGAATGGTAATGCTATAGAGAATGCAAAAGCAGCACTTGACAATACGCAAAAAGGATAGATGGTTTTCATTCTATAAATCTAGACAAACAAGTTGACAAAGTACAGAAGGGCACTTCTAGGAACACCAAGAAACTGGTGTAGCTTTACTTGAGAAGTGATTTTTATTCTTCCAATCATACAGCAGGTGTAGATAATACAAGTGGGGTGCGTAAAATTGCTTCTTTTTCCAACTTCTCAGTGAGCTCTGATGAACAAGAGAAACCAGGCCCAAGTACATCAGAGACACAGGTCCACAAACCCCTTTTCAGACTACAGCAACCAGAGGGTGAGGGGAAGACCAAGAGGCAAAGTGAGGGAGAGAGGATGGGGGGTGGTCACTCTCAGTCAGAGGAGAGGCATACTTGCTACCAATACTACTGGTGCCAGAGTCACAAAGTGTGCAGAGCTCTCCCATTTTTAGGTTGAGCGTAGCAGCGTGCAAGCGCTGCTTTTCTGACGTTTTGTTATCTATTTGGGCTTTTAACCACGCCCACCTCACTCCCATCACTATCGCTCATTCATGAATTTGCCCTTCAAACATCCTTTGTTATCATTGGTAAATACTTTATGTTTGTTCCTCCTTGGGGCGGTTTGGTTACTGCCTTAGCCATTGACCCTGTTACATGGCTAATTGCACTTTTGCCGAAACGTTTGACTGCGAACAAACTTTTTTTGTCCCCTTCACTCTCATGGCATGTCGTTTTGAATTGACTTGCTTATGTGAAACTGTTTTACTTTTCATTTTCAATTTATGTGCAAGAAAAGACGAGTTAGGGAGTTTACAATGCCAAGAGCTCGAACTCGAGCAAATGTGAGACCCACTGTATTGCAAATGCTTGTTAACATCTCCTGCCATGTACTAGAAATGATGAAAATCTGATTTGCAGCACAGGATTGAGGTTTGTCATCACAGAACGATCAGATTTATTCAGAATTAATGCTGAACTGTTACAATGTTTTAGTAAAATCAGATTAGGACAATCTTTTAAGGATAGGGAAGGCACTAGAGACGCAACTGGTACTGTCCTGTCCCTCCTTTCCGCATTATACACCCAGCCAACCTGCTGTCAGCTGAAGTTTTGGCATTTGAGAATGCCAATTTGTAAATGGTTAACAATCTGGAAAAACAAAACAGATAAGTTTCATTCAACATTTCCAGTGCTGAATGTAATGTGCTTGTAGCATTAAGTCACAACCACTGGATAAAGCCATAATCCTTCATGACTCTAACAAGTATTAAAAAGGAGATCTTTAGATTAGGATCCGGAGGCCTCCAAAACGGCCCACACTCCCCCCGCCAGGAATACACGAGACGACAAACTTTACTCGTTGGAAGAAGTATCTTTTATTTCAAAAGACATAATTCAAAATGACTCATACTTCAATAAGCCAAACATCAAATAGCAAGCATGGCAAGGTTAGTCAACAGGAAAAACAGTTTTTATTTACATGTTACTGAGAAATTCTTGTGACCATAACCAATCTGACAGGATCCCTTCCTGTCCTGAACCACCATTTGGACCACACAGGTGACCCATGTGTCACCTGTATCCCAGGAGGGACGGTTACCCCGACTACACGGTACCTTGTCCTCCAGTTTCGGGTTCCGCCCCCCCTCCAAACACCAATCAGCCCTGGGGTGTAATGGGGGGAGCCAAGAGCTGGAGCCCCATGTTCTCCCCCAGCGATCTGAGGTCTCTTACCCCCTGATCTGGTGTGTACATCCGCTGGTTGGCTCAGAACTTCAGGATCCTATCCCAGATGTCCTCCTGGGGGCCCCACCTTGGGGAACCCCTCCTATTGTTTCTAGTCACATTTTTTATCTCAATTTCCCAACTTCTTTCCAAACTACTAAACATAAAGGAGAGGGTGGGTGGGACAATCGCGGGCCGCACGCCAGGTCCCGCCGCCGCACACAGGAAAAGAAGGTCTAGCCTTCTTGGGGGGGCCTTTAAATAGCCCCCCACCAGTATGCGCCGGCCGGAACCGGCGCACGGCGAACGCCGGCCCCACGTCATGCCCCCTGCAGGATTGACTTCCGCTCTAACGCCTCGCGAGGCGCCAGGGCGGAAATCCGGCCGAACTCCGGCACCCCCGGCAGAAGGAAAGGGGGGGGAGTGCCCCAGTGCCTTGGAGGCCCCGTCTCCTAACGGGACGCGCCCCCCCACTGCGGGGCGGGCGCTTTTCCCTAGGATCCGGAGGCCTCCAAAACGGCCCACACTCCCCCCGCCAGGAATACACGAGACGACAAACTTTACTCGTTGGAAGAAGTATCTTTTATTTCAAAAGACATAATTCAAAATGACTCATACTTCAATAAGCCAAACATCAAATAGCAAGCATGGCAAGGTTAGTCAACAGGAAAAACAGTTTTTATTTACATGTTACTGAGAAATTCTTGTGACCATAACCAATCTGACAGGATCCCTTCCTGTCCTGAACCACCATTTGGACCACACAGGTGACCCATGTGTCACCTGTATCCCAGGAGGGACGGTTACCCCGACTACACGGTACCTTGTCCTCCAGTTTCGGGTTCCGCCCCCCCTCCAAACACCAATCAGCCCTGGGGTGTAATGGGGGGAGCCAAGAGCTGGAGCCCCATGTTCTCCCCCAGCGATCTGAGGTCTCTTACCCCCTGATCTGGTGTGTACATCCGCTGGTTGGCTCAGAACTTCAGGATCCTATCCCAGATGTCCTCCTGGGGGCCCCACCTTGGGGAACCCCTCCTATTGTTTCTAGTCACATTTTTTATCTCAATTTCCGCCACAAGGGCGACCAGGGCCCAAAAGGTCCTTCGCCCACCCCACCCAAAAAAAGGGGGCTGACCAAGTCTCACCTGTATACGGCAAAGAGGTCTGGGAACAGAAGTCCCCCGCCCCCCTTCACCTTCAGGACCAGTCGCTGTAGGTGAGCGACTCTCAGCCCGACGATCACCACTGTGTATGCTGCGCAGCCCCTGCCGGCATGGGCTTACGGAGCGGAGGCAACCTGTAAGCCGCCTGCCAGACAAAGGAGTGATTGAGCACTCATAAACCATCCTGCTACTGAAACAGAAGAAAACAAGCATGAGTGTGTTTAACAGAAGCGAGGCATAAGCGAAGCAGAATAGCAATTTCCAATGCATCACCGGCTGCATACAACGCCAGCAGCAAACAGGGGGAGGCCCCTAGCCGCTTGCTCCTGCTTCCCCTGAGAACATACCGGCGTTTGCCGCCGCGGCATCCGCCCCTTGAAGAAATGACCGCCAAATAACCAGTTGGGAGCCGCAGTTATTCCTGAGTCCGTCGCCCTGTCTGAAGAGAGCTAATACCGAACCCGTTCATCTTCACCCGTGTGAAGGAAAACCTTTGCTGAGGAAGTGCACCCCTCTCCCACAGGAAATGGGGGTTACTGCCTTACAGATTTCAACTGCCCACCAACAGGATGCCTATAAGTCAAGTGAGCAGCTGCTTGCCGTGGTCCCAGCAGAATGTTGCTGAAGCATCATAGGGTTCTGGCCGGAACAGGCCTCCTAGGGAGTGGGACCACAGGGGTTCCAGCGACAGGGCGAGAGAGAGACGACCCGCTAAGATGAGGGAGAGAGAGACAACCTGCAATTGACCCAGCGAGGGATTGCTATGCCCCCCGCTAGGCTTGCATTGGGCAGGGAAAGGAGCCCCAAGGCTCGAGAAGGGAGGGGCTCGTGTAAGCTGTGCCATTACCCATGAGATGTGAGTGCAGTCATGCTGGCGCACATCGGTGCCTCTCTGCCAACACCACATGATGAAACAGTGCCCATTCACGGAACAAAGAGATATGTTTTTGCCAAACATACCGATGAACCCAAGGACAAGGAACTAACTAGGTATCATACGGGTACCTCTTTGAATTGCCCGAGTCATTTACGGACTCACAGTAGCTTGGTTACTGTAAAATTGGTATTCATTGATCTGACCTCAAAAGGATGAAGGGATGGGCTCCCAAATGATTATGTATCTCACCCGCCATAGGTGAGAGATAGGGTGGCCCGGGGCAGGAGCCCCCATCCCCCTCAATTCGAGCCACTAAGGCAATGAAATATGTTCGTGTATCAGCCTTTCACCCCGCGATGCAACCAAAGGACAACAGAAGCTCCATCTACCAGCACCCATTGCTAGTTACCTAAGATGCAGACACTGTGGCACCATCAGGGTGTTAAGGAGCCTTCCCACCCTATTTCTTGCCAGACCTTCCTTAAGTGCTGGAAGTGCACTACAGGTAATAATGCAAACCCTAGCTGGTCAAGCTATCCCAACCCCAGGAGCCCCTTTAGGAATTCCGTATATGACTGGGGTTCTGTTTCTACCGCCCAGGCTTTAAAGGTTGGAGAACACCGACAGACGCAGAGTAGCATCATGTACTATTGCAAATCCTGCGGTGAGCCATGTTAACTCGGCACCCTAAATTACCTATATGTAATGCCCCCTCCAATTATTGCTGAGGAAAATTGCTCCTGTGCCAAGAGAGTATTTGGTGCCGCCATTGCCTTTTTGTGAGGCCTAACCGCTGACCTCGTCCCTGCCCCTAGTTTAGAGCAGGAAACGGGGATATACATTATTGCTATGTATTAATGCTTGAACGCGACCAAGCCCAGCCCCCTACATGCTCTCCGAATTAGAGTTTGCTAACAAGGAAGACCTACCCTTTGATTGCATTCAATGCACGTTGGATTCAGTGTACCCCTGTGCTCACTTAATGTACCCCACCTGGAGCCTGCATGGTTCCTTACCAGTGCCAACATGACCTGCATG